>NW_025767579.1:1261957-1892935 GCF_003918875.1 Haliotis rubra
AAACTGGAAGAGAAAATCATCGCTGTGATTGGGCAGAAGCATGCATTTGGATAGTCGCACTTGAATCTGACGTTAACAAACGGGGTTTGTCTTCATGGCTTGTCACTTTTGTTTTGTCCATATTGGAATGATCTCTTATAAAGAAAGATGGCGTCATCTCAAGCTCTGTGTAGGAACAATATTACATTTGTTAGTGTCATCTGCAAGGGAACAAAACTATCCACATATTTATTTTTTAAGAAACATGCCAAGATGCATTAATAAAAGCAATTAAAAATATTTTTTCACTTTGGAGAATAAAGCTCTACAAAGAGCTTTTAAAATAAAAAATGCTTATAGAAAATGTTTTTCAAATGATAATATATCTACATATTTGTTTTAATATTATAAAGAAACTTCTGAACAAGTTTAACCTGTTGACAACAAAAAGTTGTAATTCTGTTGACATAAAAACACGTTTGTCCACAAAACATAACTATCTTAAGGAGTTCTTTCATCACAAAAAAAATACAAGCATAAAGTTAATGACAATGACAAGTTCATTGTGTTGGTGGTCACATATCCACCACTGGTTCAAGATTACACTGTCAACTCCTGTGATATAGCTTTTATGTACCAGCATAACTGTCAACTCATTTTACACAATGTGGAGATATAAGATACACATATGCCGTTGCTATTGTCCCGATCAGGACTGTGGTATACTAGTATATGTGTTATTAATAGCAAACCAGAATAGTTTTTGTCTACAAGGGTCTATTCTACAATCAGCATTATAAATACAATTTAAAGGAAAATAATTAATTGTATGATAAAAGATTTCACATACTTTATGTCTCTAATTTCTACTTCACAAGTGGCCAAGAACATATATGTCTATTAACGCAATCTCTTTGAAATATAAGTAGATAATATACCTTTTACTGCCTGCACAATGTGCAAGTTGATGAATAACAATTTGTGGTATCATTCAATAGTTCTACATTATATCCCATACCCCGAAATGTATAGTGTTGCAGTTGTATAAACATAATCATATGTTTTTACAGTGGAAATGAAAAGTTTTGTAGTGGTTGATTCGTACAGCATCTACAAACTTGACGGTCTCCTACTATGATGTTCAAGGGATTATACATGTATTGTACCTACTTTTTACACTATCTAGGGTATATACATCTTAAGACACCCCCTATGTTACTACTATCCCTATTCAATGTACATTTAATAGTGTATTATAAGCTACAGTTGGGATGAGATATTTGCTGATATCACTCAGGTGAGACTTTATGGGTGTGACACTCGAAGTAAGATGAAACTGATATGTTTGTCCCAGTGTGTGAGGGACCATCTCTCTGTCAGACACTGGCCTTGACAGACACCAACAGTTTGAATGGATCTAGAGGTGGCAAAGGATATTCTGTCACCAAACCCTTGGAGAACTTTGAAGTTATGAAATATTGCAGCACAGATAGATATACCCTGGTACACCGGAGTTCACTGGCATGACATCTTTTCATGGAGGTCTGGTCTCACTGATACCTTTACTTGTAATTAAATCATTCAAGCTTTACGGTCTTAAATGTTTCATCTTTTGTACAGTTTTTGCATTGATTACTTTCTCCTTGTTGATTTATTGCCAAGAAATTTCTATATTCTGGTTTTATTACTTTGATAGCAATCTTGCTGTGCATTGTTGTGTTGTAATGGTTGTAGTGTTGACCTGACACTGTTGTCATTAACAAATGTTGATATGTGGTTGAGGATTATAACTAAGAGGTGCTGTGTAATTATGAATATTCCTAGAATTTTCTAGCTATAAAACCATGAAGCAGGTTTGTGCCTATGTCTAGTGTTAATCAGTGAGTATGATTACGCACAGCTTTCAACAGTGTTTCAGCAATACGGGGCGGTGGGGTAGTCTAGTGGTTAAAGCGTTGGCTTGTCACCGAAGACCCGGGTTCGAATCCCCACATGGGTACAATGAGTGAAGCCCATTTCTGGTGTCCCCCGCCGTGATATTGCTGGAATATTGCTAAAAGCGGCGTAAAACCAAACTCAGTCAGTCAGTCAGTTTCAGCAATACAACCTCGGGGGACACCAGCAATGAGCTTCACTTATTGTTCCAATTGGGAACAGAACTAAGGACTCCAGTCTTATGAGCAAACTATTTAACCACCAGGCTACCCAACCACCCCTCTGATATGAATGTGCCTATATATAACATCAGTTTCATCATTGTAATATCAATAAGTCTTATGGGCTGTATGCTACAACAGTTGAGCTGTCCATCAACATATTATGGATGCTAATTTAAAGTAAATTATACTCGTCAATTAGTTTGTGATTAGGATGGTGCATGTCAGAGGCCAGAAACTTGAATCTGATTATTAAACATACCCCATTAGAATCTGTTTGAAATATGATGAAGGTAATTTCAGAACTTTACTTCCAAACGAAACTTTTTTTGCAGTGAACTTGAATTTATTGCCATGGAAACGAAGTGTATGACCCTGTTTAAACTAAACTAGAACTTTTTCGTGCAATTTTCTCAGAATTTCTGGATGGCATTTAATTATGGCCTTAACATGGCCACATCTATCAAGATGACATGAGTTGACAAAGGAAATCATGTGACTCATTGTGAACTTCACACCTCTTTATGACAGTGTAGGGAGTTTGTAACACCTCAGTGGCTATGGAGAAAAGATGTTGAGTATATTGCTGATGTTATCACCATATTTCCACCTCATAGGGAATGTTGCAGAGATGGGGAAGATTTCTTTTATTGTATCACTGTGGTGAATTAAAGCATTAATAGGCCAAGAAACTGGGTTCTGTTTCAAATCTGTTTTTTTATAAACACATATCAGTATTGATCAGTCATATAACTAATATATGCATCCAGTGAACAAATTGACATTGCATATATAAAATATGGTTATATGTCTGAAGCTTAAATTCTTTGGGGCTATTGAAATCATATTGTCTTTTCTTCCTTTTTTTACATAACCTGACTGCTGATTTTCTATCATATTGCACAAATAAGGACTTTGCCTAGACTATTACATCATTTGTGTTAATATTTAGGTGCACGAGGTTTGAGGTGTGGTGAGGTGAAATTGGGTTTAACGGAGTGCTTGAGAATAGTTTGCTCATATGACGACGTGCATGCGTGTGTATGTGTATGTGCAGCTGCTTGTACTAGCCCAGACTTAAGCTGGTTTTATAGTGCTAGCCCACTGAGATACCATGCCGCAGTGAGGCATGAATACCCCACTCAGACACATTATACTGACTCCGAGCCGACCAGTCCTTGTTGTACCCATTAATGCCAAGCGCCAGGCAGGGACCAACAAGTACCATATTTTAATGTCTTTTGGTATGACGCGGTCGGGGATCGAACCCGCGACATCCGCTCTCTGGGCGGACAGTCTAGCCACTACACCACGGAAGCGGTGCACGAGGTTTGAACTAAAGCCAGAACCAAATAATAAATAGATTTTCATCCCCGACCACATCATAATTTCCTTCGCCCCTACAGATTGATGGAGAAAGTCATGTGTTCCCTCCCCTTTATGTGATACGGAACCACAATATATCAAGCATTCATCATGTACTCAAATATGACGAGTCGTCAGTTAACTCAAACAGTTTATCATAAAATAGATAGACTGCATGTAATTCTGAAGGATTTAATTGTCTATGTATTCTTGCATTAATAAGTATTTTCTTGCATTTATGATTCCATAATTTAAGAAAAATATGTAGTCCACACAGATATATTTAATTATTTTATAAATGCAACCAAGAACAATGTACAAGTGAAAATCTGTAGATGATTAATGAAAAATGGGTGACTTAAGGTCTCAGTATCTATGCAGCATGAACCCTGTTAGGAGCCTGAGTTATAATGTGTTCCTAACAACCGCTGCTGGATGACCAAATGGAGTGGGTGGTCAGGCTCAGTGATTTGGCTTATTTGGGAGATGAACCTCGGAAAGTTGAAATCTTTGCTTTCAATATCAATCACTGGATTGTCGAGATTTGAATATTTAGAGGCTGCTGTCATTATGCTTGATTGGTGCTGAGAGTAGCTTTAAAAAAAACCACACATATACAGAAACATATTTTAAAGAAATATTGGAGAATATTTCCACCTGCCTTTAAGTATCTGCCATGACATCATGTACAATTGATGATGTCAGAGTGAGAGATTGTTCAGTAATACATGGGATATATATACAATGAGTACTGTCTCCAGGGAGATAGAAGGTTGACTACTGCCGGAGGGAATAGTGTCCACATCACTGCAGCTTGGATATGTATTCATAGATAGAATATGTTTCACCGTCACTTTCTTGTCACCAGCAGGTCAATAACCTGCTTCTACACTGGTTCCTATGAGTTTGTGTTCTATATTAAAATGTACACTTACATGGCATTATCTCAGGTTTAAGTTGGTTCATACAGTCTACTGGAGCCCCCTGGTACACAGAACCAACTGATGAGTCTTTTCTTGGTATTCTCATGTTTCAGGAAAACATCATCATCATTTTAATACAAATGTAGATTGGTTGTTTAACAAAGGAATCTGATTGATGATGATTGATTGTCAGGAAGATATGATAATCTTTTAAGACACAGATTTGTATTTGAAGGATAATATACATTGGCACTTTGACAGCTTTATTTCTGGAAGGTATAAAATTATTATGATGTGATTAGATGATTGTTTTTTTATCAAGTTGAATCGCTATTTGATCCAAGAATAATTAATCTTTTTGATTCGGTTTGAGCAACTTGCACGATAATCAGAACCCCCTCCAGATTTTGACAATATCTTTAACTACTGCAGTTTTATTTTGTGATTTTATTTCTAATATTTATAACTAAATATATAACATATAAACTGCAATCCAAAAGAAAGCATACACCTATGTTTGAAGGTGGCTAAAACTTAAAATGGTTATTTGATGGTAATGCATTAGATGCAGGTACCATATTGATGTTTTGGCCCATAACTTTTCAGTTATTCTGATTTCTGCGTAATAACATTTTGATAGTTGTGCAATTTTTCAGTGAAATATCAATTTCTAGTGTATATAGCTTCCTTTGCCCAGCAGTTTATATTGATTTTATTTAAATACTCATATTAAAAAAAAGTTAAAGATATTAGGAATAATAGAATGTATTCAGATTAATAGAAATATATTTGAAAGAAGAGAACTATTCATGGAAATCACTTAAAAAGTGTTTTCTGACTCATAAGGGTGATGAGGTAGTCTAGTGGTGGAAGCATTTACTTGTCACTCTGAAGAACCAGGTTTGATTCCCAACATGGTACAATGTATGAAGTCTATTTTAGAGATTCCCCAACTTTTATATTGCATGAATATTGTTAACAGCGGTATAAACATCCACACACATTTTCAATCTTTCAGACTCATCTTATCAGTATATACTATTGGGTCAGAGCATGTTCATAACTTTTAAAAAGTATGTATTTGTCAAGACATTAGTGGGGTTCTAAAACATGTGCTTGATTTATTAGAATGACAAGGATTTCAAATGATTCATGTCAGTCATGATTAACTTTCTTATGTAATTTATTTTTGACAAGATTGGTTAAGTTCTCCTGATTGGCACACATGAATGTAATTACTTGAGTGTACCGGGATCAGTGTGCAGTCAGCTCTCATCTCATACATCAGAGGCTCTGACATTTTGTGGCAAAATAAAGTCACAGTTCTGGCAGCTCCCAAATGTATTTTCTATGGAGGTTCAGTTGGTGAAGTTGAGTGCAGTGGGGAAACTTGTGTTGGAGGGGGATGGTTGAAAAAACTAGGCGAGGCTACAGAATAACTGAATGCATGTAGAAGGGTTGGGAAACGTGTGTTGAGGGGGGATGGTTGAAAACACTAGGCGAGGCCAGGGGTACAGAATGGATGAATGCATGGAGAAGGGGTGGGGAAACTTGTGTTGAGGGGGGATGGACCATGATAGTGTATGTCCAGTGCAGATGATTCAGTATACTCAGGGCTAATCAGAACGTATATCAAATGAAGAGAAATATATAATGTGTAATAAAACAGTTCCTACACATTATGTTAGTGTAGAAAAACACCCTGTCCACTTCACGAAACAAAGACTGAGTGATCACAGACTAAAACTTGAACTGGGTAGAGGAACAAGACCACCTACACCTTTGGAGGGCCATCTCTGTGATCAATGCTCAGTCCAATTGGGATGAAGGAAATGTTTTGTAGTAAATATTTAGATGTAAGACACACTTGATTTAACCCCCTTTCCTCTCAAATTAATTACTTTCAAAGCTTTACCACCACAGAAATATTTAGCCTCCTGTTTGCAAATAATGAACCAGACAGATAGAAATTGTATGCTGAAAGTGTTAGATTATCTATATAGACTATTTGGTCTTAGAAGGGAAGGAAGTGATTTTATGACTTCAGTCAAGAAGTCTCACAAGTATTATTGAAATATGTTTGTGTTTAAAATGAAAGCTTTTTAAGTGAAAATTTTAAATGTATGGAAGTTCAGTTGGAGAAAAATAAAGTTAATAGAGAGATTGTAGGGAGCCTTTTTGTTGATATTGTTTAGAAATTGAAATTCCCAGGACATTTTACTTAACCTACAGCTTTTTCAGTATGATGTTTCTTTTTCTCAGAGACTTTTTGTAGGATTTGTTATTGACATGACAATTGACAGGACAATAACTTAGTCTATGGTGCACTTTATCTCCCCATTATCACCCCATTACGATGAACCATGAGTGAAGAAGAAATAAAATTGTTTATTTATTATCTAGCCTGTTTGTAGTGCCAGATATATATGAAAAAGATCTTTTCAAGTAATATCATCTAACAGAGGCAAGTTTCTTTCCATACATACCATATATGTTTGTACAAACAATATTGTTTGTTTGATATGTTGTAACAGGAGTCAAATAGTTTAACCTATATGTTAACTGTGAGTAATGCCCAGTCCTGTGTTAACGACTTGAGAATAGGAAAAACACGAAACAAAATGTCTCAAGTTGTGTAAAATGGCTGAAACCATGGAAGCCATCATTGAAGGAAGAATATCTCCTGGCACATCAACGACTTTAGTTCCAGTCTTATCAGTAAATCATCTCAACACTTAGAGGTTTTGCAATAAACAAGTGATACTGCACCTGTATATTTGACAAATTGATTTCCCAGTCTATCAAAGTCTATATATTCCTGTCATTTTCGACTTTTGAGTTTCACAGACTCCGTTGTGGCCAATAAACACCTCTGAACCTACCATATACCCATCCACACTTTCGGCATATGCTGTTGTGTTTTTCCCATAAACTGCCTCCAGATAATTCTCCCAATATTACATCAGAGCGATATGTTAAGAGTTTGATTTCAGTAATATTTATTTTTCTCATCAACCAAGCATAGCAATCATAGCATAAGGCTTTCCTGGAAAGTAGAAGCATTTGTCAGCCAAACGTCAGGAAAATAAACATATGAATACACTCAGAAGTCTTCAGGCAGTTAGTGAACCACAAGTGTATCATGTTTCATACCTAAACATTTTGTGCCTTACTAGGCTTTTAATGGGCTGTTAAATATACAGGAAGTGGGGAAGGGTTGAAATAATGTTCTGGAGTACCGCTGCACAGGTTCTGTAGCACGCTGGAGCATCTTGGGATAGGGAGGTGGGGCTGTGCGAGGGATGGGAGAGGGGAGGGGGTATTTATTTGCCTAGCAACCAATCATTGAGTGCTGAATGCAGGAGCCTACTTCTGACTGATTTGATTACAGAGGTTGAATTTTTGCGGAGCAAATAATTAGTATCAGGAATGGGTTTGGATGTTTGCTTGGCAGGATTTGATCAGAAGCAGGGAAACAGTTCCTGTCAAATTGCATCTTTGCTTTTGCTATGCCACGAAAAAGTATTAGAAAAGAAACTTATGCCAATTTGATAGGTCTTGCTTGGACATTTTTATCCTCATTCTCAGCTAGTTGCCTTTTGGTACTTGGTAGCCTTGATACTAATGGTGATGAATAAAACATTATAGTTGATCAGTGAAACCATTTCTAGGATTCTCTAATCGTGGGTACAGATAATGTTGCTTTGTTTATGTGAATACAGGGACATGTCTTGTTGATGGCAACTTCTCCATTGTCTGCAGGCATACTTCAGGCATCTTCTTGCCTCTGTATCAGATGAAGTTGTGACCATACTTGGTTCATGTTGTCATGTTCTTCCAACTTGACATGCCTATGGAAGACTTGTTTATGCATATAAACATCCTTTACAGTAAAAATCTGGTTCTTGATTAATGGATTCCAGTCCGACAGGTTTAATCTGTAATGGAATATTAGAGTTTGGTACAAGATTCATGTCATAGACAATAGAGAGTACTACGCTGACTGTCCTCAGACAATGTTATGTTCTCCACCAACTGCCTCTTTGTCAACTACATGTATATCCATTGGGTTCCTATCAACCTATATGGAGGTCATCTTATGGGGGCATTATGTAAAAACACAGGCCTTGTCCTACTGCTAATGGCAAACTGCCCCAGGAATATGCAGGGTTAGAAAAACAGCCAGAACAGGCTGCAGTCCTCAGCCATATGGCCTTGATTACTAGCTTCAGAACCCAGACAAGTAGGCCAGGGGAGACTGGCTCCTACCACTCACCTATTGTCTTCAGGGTCAGGTGAACCAGTTGGCATTTGGAATACCATTGGAATTTGGGGCACTTAAGTTCCAGCCATCTAGGCTTCCTGAAAGTCTTGTGACAAATTTTAAAGAGGTAAAGATTTTTCTTTTTAAATATTGTTTTTGGGAGTGATTTTTTCAAATGATATATATTTATGGTTATGGGGTGTTTTGATTGCCCGTTGGATGTAACCTGATGTCTCAAAGAAGGATTATCTGTCAAATAGGTTGTGAGGAATGTCAGTTTGGGACAATTTAACATAGGGATTCAGTTTGTTTGTGGGTCACATGTCGCTGCAGGAGTAGTGTTGTATTTTAAAGATTCTGTTTTTTGAATGATGATTTAGTTTCCAGGTCCTTCCATTATATTTTTTAGAAAAGATTTCCAATTGTTTCCTCAGACCTACCTACCACAGTAAGTCTGTGATTGTTATCCATGGTTGTCGAACCTCTCTCATGGACATATCCTCTGATTGGGTTCCCTGTTTTCTCATTATTTGTTATGTACAGATTCCTTTGTCAGCAAAAATGTGAAGAACATTTGTCAATCCTATTAAACCAACCCAGTTCTACTGCAGTTAAACACGACCCCTCTTCTTCCAATAGAGACCGATTTGCTCTGACATGTTCTGGAGTGTCCTTGATACTTGCATTGCATTCACATGTGACAGTTTAGTGTGAATCATGTAGAATAGCCATGAAGTAAGTATCACTGAGTTATAGGTAGTTAGGCATGTTGTGTTGTGTGGTCCCCTGTACAGGTCACAAATCAGGTGAGGTTAAGCAACATTAGTCACAAAGAGTAGAAGGAGGGTGTTCTGTAGCTTGAATTCTAAATGTTTTGAGGGTTCAGCTCAGCCTTGCCCCTTGCTGATGTTGTGTGTCTTTATGCAAAAAAATTCTACAGTTCACCCATCAGTAATTGGGTACCCAGTAGTGTGTGATGGAGTTGTGACTGTTAATCTTCTTTTGGGTTGTACTCTCCCCAGGGAGATGAGAATGAACATTGAGTATACACTGATCCATTGATCAAGGTAATATTGCAGGAGTTTCAACCTGCTTTAGGGTGGATATTTGCCAAATTATATATATACACATGTTATAATGTAATAATGTTAATGTGAGAACTGTTTTGCTAGACCCACCAAATCTAGAAAATATATTTTAAAATAGTTATTTGTTCCTAGAACTGTTTGAGAATGTGAGTTAATTGGATATAGATTGACTAAAGGAGCAGATTGCAACATGTATGGTTTTCTGTTTAAGTGCCTCATTTCCACAGATTTTAGGCTTTTAGGTTTCAAAGAAATGATAAACCTTAGCTGATAACTGATTGTCCATATATGATAATTTGATGTTTCCTTGTTCTGGAGCCACAGAGTGTTAAGATTTCTATTCGGGCAAGAGTTATTTATAGCTGCAGGGAAGTTCATCCGTCTCGGTAAGTACGATCACCAATGACCCACAATCCCCCTCTCCAGTCCAGTTTGGAGCAATGGCACCAATGGGCCCAGACAAACATTGATCTATCACACCCATGCATTTGTGTAGGTCTAACTGAAGTTTGTTGAAACTTGATTCTGTACATTAGCGCCTCGATACACAGATTTTTATTTGTAGACATGTACATTAGACCTCAATAAACAGATTTTATTTTTAGACATGTATATCAAACTTCAATAAACAGATTTTCATTTGTAGACGTGCATATTAAACCTCGATAAACAGATTTTCATTTGTAGACGTGCATATTAAACCTCGATAAACAGATTTTCATTTGTTGACATGTTCATAAGAAGGAAACAAACAGCACTACTTTTGTTTATGTGGAACAACTGGTGACCAAATAGATTTAAATTTATGGATCAGTATATCAAATAGTTTTCAAAACACAAGTTCACCGTTTCAACTAAACAAGATTGTAGACTGGAAAGTCAGTTGCTGTAAATGCAGAAATTGAATATGTGAGTTTTAAGTATTGATAAGTTGTAAATATGTATTAGTTCATGAAAACAAATCAGACCATGTAGATGTGTTATTTTTGCAAGTAGTGTGTATCGTAAAATGGTAACATATACACTCATGGAAAATCCATGCATTAGCTAATAATTGTTGTTATAAGTCTTATTGGTATTCAGTGTAAATCATGAAAGAGATTAATGTGTCAATTTTTTAATATTTTTCTCCCTAACATCATCCTGACATATCGTAACATTTATATGGAAATTGTTTTAGTACTAAAATAATTGTCAAAATACCCATCTACACAGTTAACTAGAACTATTTTGAATTTTGTGTCATACAAAACAATGTACCGTATTCACTGTAATAAGACAGTGCTCCAATAAGTGCCCTGTAACAAATTTCTAAATCAACCTATAGTCATATATAAGCTCCTGTATTAAGTCCTCACATTAATATGACAGACCATGTTCTCTTGAGTATATCAAAGATTGGTTCGACGTGTATATAATTGCCATGTAACTGTCATGAAAATGTTTTAGTTTGAACTAAATTTGTTCACTACCACACAATTTCTAAAATCAAATTTATTCTTTGTGTTCTCCATTCCACACATGTCAATTTTTTCAGCAACCTTGGCACTTATTATGACATATGCAGTAACAATATATAGTCCAGCATTTTCAGAACTATTTCAGTCACCACTCTTCTTGAAGTGGGTGTAGTGACCGTCAAATGTCCCAGTGCCTTGATGGGATTCAAACCACAGACCTTCTGTCCCAAGGTTGGACACCTTGTCATAATGTTATTCAAGTCAGAAGGCTGACAAGGCAATCATGTTGTCTGTGTGATGAATCCACACCCAGCTTAACTTTTAGAGTTGCCCACGTTACATTCTTTCATACAAAAACAAATTCAACCATAGAATCCCTGTTGTCAGAACAAGGTGAAACATGCTTGTCCAGGTACTTTTGGGGTATTGGAAATAGAACTACATCGATTTTTAGTCAAGCAAGCCTTTGCTAGTCCCATAATAAACACTTGTATAATGTATTAGCAAAGACACAACAGTATCAACCAAATAATGGGTCAAATATAGTTCCTAAGACTGACAGTTAGTCTCAGAAATAAAGTTAACTGAATAATATATATTGATCTAGAAAACAACTCCAAATGGAGCCCAGAACAATTCTTAATATCTGGCCTGGCGTGGAGGCAATGTAGACTTAACAAATCATTCTAGACTTGAATATGGCTCCTTTTTCATTTATTTTCTTGGCCGTAGGAGAAGGACTAGTAGTGGCTCTAACGTTTGACCACAAGTGAGGTCTCAAGGCAGAACTGTTTGCTGCCAAGGGAGATAACTCTCAAGGGATTTAATTAACCTTGACTTTGGTATTTGGTTAATGTGAAGTGTTGAACAATTGTTGAATATCACATAGACATTGACTTATGATCTGAACTGTTTCATTCCAGTCTGTTTTTAGGGACTGTTATATAAATATGGTTTAGGAGATGTTTTTTGTTTATCTGTGACTGTACATGTCATTCAGGTGCTTGTCAGTGTTTTCTTCATGATCACCCATGTGTATTCATATGTTTCATATATTTAATCTTTTTCAAAATGTGTTAAAAGGAAAATGAAAAATAATCCCTACAATTATGTTGTTTGTTCTGTCAATAACTTATAATAATGTTTAACAAAGACCTTTATCATGCCTAATAAAGTCGTCATCTCAAATTCATTCAAATTTAAGGTGGAACTGATTAAGTTGTATGTCTATTATGGCATATTGTATGTTTAATATTTGGTTTGTTTGATGTTCACACGCCCAATAAGAAATACAGTATCTGGAACTTATAAAGAAGATTGAAATGCAACACAGTCTTGACATTCTTCACATTCCAAGTTAGTATTCTGTGATACCTCAGCCATACAGAAATTCAACCTACAGTCCCTTTAAGTGAGATCTAATTGAAAGTGACCTGCATAATCACTAGCGAGAGAACACCCAAAGTAATAAAGATTTCACAAGCCTCCGTTGGCAAATTTACCTCAATTCTGTCAAGTACTATTCACAAGCATGCTCTCTGTACAACTTATCTCATTTAATTTGTATAATATTCTCTAACGCCACTTCATCGCATTGACAACAGTGTCATATCAGGAGAGTATACAAAGATGAACTAGACGTACAGACGGGTCCTAGTCGTACAGGCCTGTAATCCCACCAAGGGTGTTATATCAGGGTGGTATCCTCTCTGTCTATTGACCTTACCTAGCTTATTATCACTGTGACAAACCTATAGAGAGCTGCTCTGATGTTCCTCAACATGATGCATCTGTGAGCAAAAGAACAAGGTTTGAAAAGTCAGCTACCAACCCTGGGCTGTTCAAGTGTTGACAACACGACCCTATTTGTTTGTGTGAGGTGGGTGGTCCCTCTGCGTAAAATACAACTTATTCTATGTTTGTGATAACTTGTGATTGGTTGAGAGAGCAAGGTTTGCCCACTGATACAGCGAGTTGGATAGATCAGATTCCGTGGCCGTCTGTCAGCTTAGGACAAGGTACAGGCAATTTTCACTTGGGTGGTATAAGCAAGCTCGGCCCCCCAAAAGTTAGCACACCATTCAGTCTGTGTGCTACTCCACTGAGTTCTAGCATGTGGATGCACACACACTGTGTGCTTTTCCCTCCTTTTTGGGGAGTTTTCTACTCATTGTTGTGATTTTTGTGGATTATGTGATCAGTTTATATGCTGTATGATTATGAAATGGGTGTTTATACATGTGAATTGTGCACTTACGACGAGGTTTTTCACCTGAAAGTGTGATGGAAGCCGTGATAGTTCCGCTGTGATTTCTGGATACCCTATTGTTTCTGTGATGTTAGAAGTCAACCGGGATTTCATGGATTGCAGTTTTGGTGCATTTTAGGATTTCAGTGGTTAGTATCTCCTCCCTGCAGTGAAACAAGGGAATGACAGGCGTCGACAGCAGTTAAAGCGGATTCAATCCTGCGGATACAAAACAACATTTTGCTACCAAGTGCCAACTCCTGAACTAGGTTTTCCTTCTGCATGCATAAATCTTGACATAGTACCATGAAATTGCCCTCAAAACAATTCTATAAATGTTTTCGAGGGATTGAGACCAGTTCTAGAGCTATAGGAGTTTCCGAGAAAATTTGGATTTTTGAGTGAAACCTCATTTTGAGACAACTTGTCACATTCCAACAGTTTCAGTACAGTTGACAACAGCTTACAGAAACATCTTCAGCAATGCATCTGTGTAAAACATACCTTTAATTCAAGAAAAACCCAAGCAGAAGATTTCAGGTGAGAAAAAGCCACATTCTGAATGAGCACATGCCCAATTTGCCATGTCCTTATAATACCAATTTTCAACGGTGTTGAGTAATCTTCAAGTGTTTCTCTAATATTCATCCAGGATACTAAACTGGAAGTTAGTGTACCAACACCACATATACTCTCTACCACTAATTCCTTCAAGCCGACAAGTGTGACTCAGGCGAAAGGACCACCCATAATATCTTTCTTTCCTCTCTCACGATGGATTGATCAGGAGCACAATGGATTAATGTCTGACATTCACCTGCCATTAGGTACGTATCGCAAATGTCCCATGCAGCCTTTGCTTCAGACCTGAAATGGAAAACAACCTTCTATTATTGTGCTTCATTAATGGAAAACAGGCATCTTTCAAGAAGGATTTGTAATGGAAAATGTTGCATTCATTAGGATATTTTTGTATATAATGGTAAAAGTTCATTTATTTATTACCTTTCGTGTAATGTTCATTTATTCATTACCTTGGGTGTAAAAGTCCTATCATAACTATATTTGGATTTTCTGTTTGAATGTAAGAAAGCAGTTTATTTTGAGGCTAATAAATTAAACTAAATATAGACTTAAGTAAGCAAAAACAGAGATCAAACAGAATTTTCTGAAAAAAAGTTGTTTTAGGTCCTTGAGAAGTAGATTGTGCAATTTAGTATATGAATTTTGTGTATTTTTGTCAGTTATCATAGCTATCATGAAGGGTTGAACAGATTTTATCAAGTTATATGATCTTGAAGGCAGGTATGTCTAGCATCCAGGATATGAAATATACTGTGTGTCTCTTTTTTTCAAATTATTACCTGAAGCAATTCTTTATTCTTTTTACCACACACATACAAAGTAATGCAAGTGTTTAAGACATCTTTCATATTTAAAACTTGTGACGGAAAAAGGATATTTTAGAATTTTCTGATAAAATGATGGGCAAAAGACGCTATTCCCCAATACTGGATTGTGGCATAAAATGAAAGAAACAAGATAAGGTACTACTTTGACAGTTATTAATTTCATACAGATATTATAATTGTAAGGGCCTTACGTTTCCAGTGTTTGCTTTGTAACATTTATAATGTTTTATTCAAATCCTACTTTCAAGCATGTACATTCCTTTGATTGGTTGTCTACTTGGTTAGTTTTAAGGATGTCTTTAAGACATAGGTTATCAGTGTAATGGTGAACATATTAGCATCTCATATCTCATTATTGGTCTCAAAGAAAGCCTCTCTAAAATATACTGATCAAATCTTAACAAACCTATTCTTTTTAAAATTTAAGTTTTCCAGTTTCTTTTTCGAGAGAAACTATGAAAGAAACTGCATAATTTATTTCAGATGTTAATTTCTCATTAGTTTTCTTCTAATGCTGTCACGACTGATTTTCAGTGATCCATTCATTTCACCACTGTTTTGTCTTTTATGCCCTATGTAATCTGTTTCAACAGGCAGTCGAGACTGAAAATGTCTGGCAATAACATGATGTACTTACAAGAGAGCAAAGGTCTCCAGCAATATCAGCTGGTATTACACAGTTTCCTTCTGTGCTTGTTTCACTATCATGTCCTTTAAATGTCCACGGTTCTTTGGAAATCATCAGTTGAGAATACTTTTATAATTCATCAATTAAAGGAAACCAAACCCAACCACCCTATATCAGTTAATACATTAAGCCATATATTTAAAGTCTGAATAAACATAATTATTTTAACTTCAGTTTGTTGTCAAATATTTAAAACTCTCAATGAAATACTTCACGACACATAGAAAGAGACTTCCCTTTCCATGAACTGATGTCATTACTGATTTGGGGAATACTTCTCATTGGATAATGGAGGCAGGTTATATTTGGATGTGGATGTTTTATATTTGTAGGAACTGACAGCTTTGATACTTAATGGTATTTAACACAGGGAAAAGGGGCAAATAGGATGTAGTTGTTGGATATTACAAAATCAATGTCATCAGGTAAATGACAAAGTAGATAAACAGTTTATGGATGACAACTTTGTATTACACTGTGATCGTGAAAGTTCAGTGAAAGTCCTTGACGTAAAGATCCATACCGAAATGCCACTATTACATTCTAATAAAGACGTTATACATTAATTTTTGGTCTACTTTGTCAGAACAAAATGGTGTTTCAGCTAATTCCCAAGCATAGAAATTAAACCATAAAGGTTACGAAATACAGTGGTATTTCAGTTTTACCCAAAGAACATGTATTTTCATCGTAAAAAAAGAGGGATAACCATGATTTTCAGAATGGGGCATATATCTATGAACATGCAATGCTAATAATTGCCGCGATGTTTTCAGCCGGGTCTGGCATGCACATGGGTTCCACCATCAACGTGGGTGTTCCGCATAATCTTTTGTTTGTGTCGTTAATGCTCACTTATGCTCCGTTCAGTGGCGCTTATTTCATTAATGCCAATCTCAGGCTTGTTAACATGTGATAAGATAACTGAGAAGCCATTGGATATACTCCACATCAACACCTTGTCCTGAAACCACGGACTACCTGGATCAGGTAATTGACTGCAAAACCAAACATTGCAATAACACAATCACATCCGGATAGGTAGCTGTCTTAAATACTCTGCTTGAAGGATAAATGGTTATTGTGAATTGAGACTTTAATCCAGCCTGTTGTTTGGATTGATCTGAAACAATATTCTTCAATCATTATGAGTAATACATCGCATTAGAAGGAGAATTTTAGTTCTTTGAGATCTTCAAAAAGCTTGGTATCATTAAATATTTGTAATATTTTCAGATTGCATTGTAAATTTTATTTTATTCAAGGCACATGAAAAGGATGGAAATTGAGACTTATTGCTTGAAAAGAGTTTGCTTGCATCAGCATTTGAAAAATTTGGATGTTGTAAGATAAGATAAGATAAGCCATATTTATTACAAAATTATTCTGTTATGTAACAGAGACAATACCAAGGGCACAATCATTTGGTATACATATACATATAATGTTCTGAGCGTATGGGCAGAAGTAAGTGAAACAAAATATGAGCTATATTTAAGGTATCTTACTTTTGTATTTTTCTTGTTGTCTGTGCAGCATAATGAGGCAGAACAGTTCCGTGAAATGTAGGGTTTGATAAAGATACCATCAAGAGGTGGGATAGTTTTTACACCATATTCTGTAAATGAAGTTGCAGGGATGTCAGAAACATTATCAGACATGCTTTAGGAAACATTAAGGATCAGCTTGAGGTCTTGCAAACAGCATCTACTTGTATGTCTGTCCACAATGCTGTTAATCCACAGTCAGATAGATTAGCTTGATTCCCAAACGTTTATCAACACATGTGTGTCAGCAACATACAAAGAAGATGATACGGACTATTGTGCTGATACGAGTGATATCACCTTACCAACATGTCAGTATTACCATTATTGCACGCTATTGAACATACATTTATCAGGGGGATAAACATGACTGTTATCCCATTAGCCTTAACCTAGTGAAAATACAGTATGACTATTGGTCGTTGTTTTCCAAGTCTTGTTATTTTTAAGAAACCAGTAGTTTGGAATGAATGGTGGACCAATTGGATATGACCAATATTGGCTACTGTCGGTTTAACATCATTATCTGAACATGACAAGAATAATGGCTAAATTGGTGTCCCAAAATGTAGGACATTCCTATTTAACCCCTCATGACGCCATCATTGGGCAAGGACAAACAAGGTTAGGGTTGTTACCATCAGATAAGAAAGATGGTTGGGTTTAACAAGTAAACATCATTCAGCAACAAGGTTACCAATCTGACAGTTGCCAGAACTTCCACATACTTCCACATCAGTGTTATCAGAGGTGACTTCCAATGCCATGAAACCTACAAGACGGGTGACACGTTTGTTGGCCATTGGTGCCATCAGGGAAAGATCTGTGATGTTCAGCAAGCATTTCTGGCCAATAGGATTACGCTGTCACCATCATGTATTCTTGTGACAATCAGCATCTTGAAACACGATGAGACATGAAGTAAGATAATTACACTTGTAGCATGGCAAATCATCATTGCATGAGTATGTTATTAAACTATTTCCTTCTGCCGAAACAATCAACTCAACAAACGGAGATTGAAGTATGAGACAAAGTATTTCCTAAACAATTTCTGTTTAAAAAGGTACCGGTATATACAGATCTAAAAGTAGAGAGTGATATCCTTTTTCATGATTTCTTTGAAAGGCACAATCATGATTTTAACAGTTCATGAGAAAAAAATGCATTTTGGTTCTCACAACATGTACAAGCTGTTTTAAAATGAAAAGAAATATGTTCCTGGAATGACTTTGGGTTTGTGTAAGATGGTTTCTGTTTTAGCAGTGGCATGGTGTCGACACCATGTTTATGATGAAATGGCAAAAAAAATCAACGTCTAAATTCAACCTCGTCTAAATCCAATGTCATTATTTAGTCATAGGTGGTTTTCCCAAACAGGCTTGTAATCTAAAACTGACCGTCTGTCTTCAGTTGAGATAATATCTTCCAGAAAACAAGTGATAGCATCTGTGAGAACAATGGCTTGGTTGTTTCTGAAACTTAGATAACATGATCTAACTTGCACTTGTGTTGTCTGACATCACTCAGCATTAACTACCTGCAGTTGTGGCTGGAATCAACAACGATAATATTGTTTCAAAACAAACATTCAGATTTATCAGAATATATAAACCAGTTATAGAGCCTTCATCTTATCTCTTCCCCAGGTTCAAATATGTAGGTGTCAGAATGTGCAGGATACCTTCTGTAGTAGTATTCAGTTTCTGTACAGCTGGGACAATATATCTCTACTGGATATGCTTTCAGAAGTGCTTGTTGGGCAGAAAAATGTTTCCCATTTTAACCAATCGAACATAGGGAAGGTGACTTAATGGCTTATTGTTCTTGTTTTCTTTAAAAAAACAGAACTTTGTAGTATGTCAGAAAAGGTCTGCTTTCAAATTAAGCGAATGGCAAAATGTAGCATATCCGAAAACACTTACTTGCGTAAAATATGGACAATATCAGGTTGTATTGAAGCTAAGGTGTAACTAAAATATAAAAACAAAACATTTAAGGTCCAGGGTCTTTAGAATAGGTTCGGTTAGAAAACTGTTGTCATGCACATTTGTTGTGTGTAAAATTCTGTATACATTGCCAGCCTGATATGTTCCTGAACCATATTTTCCTTTCTGACTTACCCTTCCTGCAATGCTAAAGCCTTAAATGAAGTCTAGATTTGCTCCGTTTCAGGTTCTGAATTTCCCATCTCACTGAGGTTACTATTCAGTTTGAATGGGACTATTTGTTACTATCAAAATTATGTGTATTCGGAAACTAGCCATTGTCTAGCTTCTTCATATAGTGCTGCCAATAGTGTATGTGTTGTAATGGCACCGATAGTGTATGTGTTGTAATGGCACCGATAGTGTATGTGTTGTAATGGCACCGATAGTGTATGTGTTGTAATGGCACCGATAGTGTATGTGTTGTAATGGCACCGATAGTGTATGTGTTGTAATGGCACCGATAGTGTATGTGTTGTAATGGCACCGATAGTGTATGTGTTGTAATGGCACCGATAGTGTATGTGTTGTAATGGCACTGATAGTGTATGTGTTGTAATGGCACCGATAGTGTATGTGTTGTAATGGCACCGATAGTGTATGTGTTGTAATGGCACTGATAGTGTATGTGTTGTAATGGCACCGATAGTGTATGTGTTGTAATGGCACCGATAGTGTATGTGTTGTAATGGCACCGATAGTGTATGTGTTGTAATGGCACTGATAGTGTATGTGTTGTAATGGCACCGATAGTGTATGTGTTGTAATGGCACCGATAGTGTAAGCATTATTGTGGCAATCGTAATAGTACAAGCCCCTGATGTCAGAGCCAAGCGTGGATGTCACTAATGGATGCTTCATGTGATGTACAGTACATACTAATGATCGGCCTTTGCCATGTGGTTGGCATCTGGTAATCAGGTACTGTTAGGTCAGTGCTGCTGACAGCCAGTAGGTGGCACTGCTGGAACCATGGATGTTCTGCTGCATGGTACGAGGAAAGAGCAGTGCAAATGTAGATTGTAATCAGATGAAGGGTGTGATTGTACACGGTTCTTGTTGATGTTGTTGTGGGTATCAGACCTTGTTCAGACCTTGTTCAGACTGTGCCTCAAGTCAGATCATGCTCCTCCTACCAGATTGTGCCACCCAGTTGGAATGTAGGGTGTCTACCAGTTTATGTTGACCGTTGTCAGAACAAGGCCTCACTATATCAAAACAGGCATCATATATTCGTACATTGTCTCTGATGAAACTCTGTCCCATCTTGTCTGAATGTAGTCCCCCTTGTTTGAATGGAGTAAATCTGTCAGTTCACATGCATGCACATGCACACATAGCCCCCACATACACGTACACACACATGCATGCACACATACCTTATCAGATCATTGACTCTTTCTTCAGAGATTGTCTTGTCAACACAGGATAGAAACTGAAATGTATATTGGCCATCATGTTTTTTCACTTTTGAAGGGAGCTAGGATTTGGGTCATTTTATACACTGGATGTACTGGGGTTTTATTGCTACTTACTTAACTAGATAATTGTCCGATACAATCACAGGTGCCTATTCTATATACTTATTGAAAACAGAACTGTCCTTGGATATATTGGGCTAACATAGAGTCGGTTGATGTAACACACTGGCTTACTGGAGTTTGAGTGTGATTCTTGCCATGACCTTGATACAAAATTGTTAAAGTGTGGTAAGACCTTTCACTCAAAAGATAAGCCAACAACAAACTTGGTGTTGATCTTTGTGATGCCCACATAATACAGAGGGGTAACCTATCGTGCCCGTGGCACATTCTCCATCAGCTGGAAGAAGAGGTGCACTCAAACGAGATTTTTTGTGTTAGGTTACGAGCAGGAAAGTCAAGAATTTACTTTCTGTGTTATTCTTTGCAGTATATTCAGCATGAAAATTAAAACAAAATATAATTTGTGTTTGTGGTTGTTTTGAATGGACCAGAATCCAATAGCCCTAACATAAAAGGATTAAGAAGGTGAAGTTAACTGTGTTTTTGTTTTTCTGTAGATCTCTCTTTACCCAAATTTTGAATGGGCGGGAAGTGAGATTAGTGAGGTTATAGCAGGAACTATATATATAGGTTGTTATAAAGATAAGGTAGGGAGGAAGATTATTTATCATAGTAAATTCTGGATAGTTGGATCTGTATTGTGGGACTCTGTCTTTGGCAAAATCCTCTGTAAGAGAGACTTCCACGAGTTGAATGTGTATTTTTGGAGTCTGATTTTGACAGTCACATTTAGAAGAATCTGGCTGAGTGTGTATTTTGGGAGTCTGGTTTTGACAGAATCCACTGCAGGAAGAAAAAGATAAAATATTTATTGTGCAAACATTCCATACAGAAACAGTGACAATATTCTATATACTACATAAACAATATATATAATGAATCACATATATATGATGAGCAACAAAACATATAATAATACAAATGTGTATAATAATAATAATGGCCTAGGACAATCAGATCTTCTACACTTGTTTCAAGTTGTACATGTGGTAGCAAATAATTTCTATACTATTTGGATCATTATTTCTGAAAAGGAGGTTAAATTTTTCAGTGGTAAGTCTGAGAAAGTTATTAATTTTAGAGTAAAGGGAGTTAAATAAGGACTTCTTGCATCTGGATATTTAGTGCAACACATGAAATGGTGTTCTTCATCCTCAAGGACAGAGCATTGATCACACAGACGGTCCTCCAAAGGTGTAGGTGGTCTTGTTCTCCTACCCAGTTCAATTTTTAGTCTGTGATCACTCAGTCTTAGTTTTGTGAAGTGGATACGGTGTTTTTTTATCTTGCAGTGTTGCAGGTATGGTTCAAAGTTAATTTCAGATTTAATTTGTCTATATGTTCTAAGTTTGTTCCTTGAATTTAATGTGTTGGGATTATCTTGAACAGATGGGTGGAACATGTCTGTAAATTTCAATTGGAGGTCCTTCAGTACAGAAGAGGAAGTAAGATTACTTTACTTGATGTTAAACTTATCTAAGAGGCAACTGAGTTTATAGTACCATCCAATGTTGTGTTTAGCAATCTTTATTGATTCATTAAAGGCATGTTTTAAAATGGTATTTGGAGAATGTAAAATATGACTGTAGAATTGAACAATGGATTTAATTACTCTGAATAATAGGGGAAACAAACCAAGCTCTGCTCTGCATGCCCAGTTATGCGTTTGTGGAGAAACTCCCAGAGTACGTTTACAGAATTTCGTTTGTAATTTTTCAGGTGGGAAAGAATCTATATGTCTCAGCAGAACAAAGTAAATTCCCCATACTTCACTGTTATACAGAACAACAGGTTCAACAATTGCCTTGAAAATTTTGCAGCAGACTGTTGGATCTAAATCATCTCCAAACAAGTTAGAAGAGAGAACATAGTATGTTCTTTGACCCTTTTTTACAAGGGATTCCACACAGTGTTTAAATTTAGAATTTTCATGGAATGTAACACCTAAGTAATTGTATTTGTCTGAGACATTAATATTCTGCCCTGCCACTGACCATCTGAATCTGGTTGAATGTGTATTTTGGGAGTTCAGATTTGACAGAATCCATTGCAGGAAGTGTGCTGAGTGTGTAGTCAGCTTATAGAGCAGGGTAGAGCCTGAGATGGATCTACTATAGCAGGCGTTATGGATATTACTTACCCCAGGGGAAGTGGCACACGGGGTGGTCTTAAGTATTTTAGTAGGTGTTCTCCATAATCGTATCTTACTTGGTGGTACACATGTTTAGATAGAAATAGAAGGAAGCGTAAGGTGCTTGTGGAATCATGTCATACTTAGCAGTGTAGATGTGTTTAGGTTGTAGGTGTGTACACATAAGTATTAGATTATAGCAATGTATACAACAAACATATGCTTAAACCTGTTTTGTCAGCTGGTTCTGATATGAAGGTTTAGTGAACGGATGATTCTGCGTGAATTGAGAATTGATTTGGATATTTTTAGAAACATAAACAGATTAAAATCTTAATTTTTTGTAAAATAATGTTTTTGTGCAGTATATCTTGAATCATGGGTATAAAGATTTTTACTAATAAAAAAGTTCTTTAGAAAGTATGTGTGTAAGTAACCATTGATCTGTTATCTGATGGCAATTGAGTTTATACTTGCATTTTTCTGACTAGCTGACTATCCTGACATGCACTCGTACTGGTGATATTGATGTTGAGAAATATATTTTATGGTTGTGTGAGTGGCAGACCTTTGTACTCATTCCAAGATAAACACATGCACCTAATTTTGAAGGTAAGAGTCCATTCAGAAAATCCAATCTCTCAGATACCTCTGTGAGCATGTAAAGTAATCAGTAAGGACTTTCTGAAAACGTGATCTCTGACAACATCTAACATGCTCAGTGCCAAATTGCGGCTTGTCGTCACTCCAGTCGAATATTGTCCTTCGCAAAGTGTGTCTGCAGTCGTGATAAATGAACGCCAACTGATTCGGCACCTTCTGAGCAAGTGCATGGTTTAGGTGGCATGGCTAAATAGGTCCTAAATCAGCCATCAAACGTCAGAAAAGGCGTTTTACACAATAGACCGGAGAGGGCCAAGAAACCTGATCAGGTGGATCTTGTATGCTGATTGTTTCCGCCAAGCAGTGCACACACAAGTAGCGTGATAAACCCAGACAGGGTCTTGATTACTCCAGGATTATCATGGCCACCCATATCATGTTGCTAAAAATCATTGAAAAGAGTGAATTAAAGTTGTTTTTATATTTTAGGCAAATTGTAACTATATTTCTTAATTTGTTCGTAGATAAAAAAAATAATTGGTGATAAAAATGAATTTTAGGTTTCTTTTGGTATCATTTTGCAAATTTGTTTTCAAGAGGTGTTGTCTTGTGATTAGTTGTATTGTTAACAGACAATAGTATCTGGTCGCAGTGCTTATTAAAAGATATCAAACCTGATTTTACTTCAGATGGGATCCAGTGAACTTTCAGAATTAGGACATGTGTTTTTATGTATGTCGACTCTCACAGCCATTCTATTTCAGGTTAAGCATCACATTTTTCTGTCCAATATGTATCATATTGTATCTCGGATATATATTTTTTCAATGTATTGAAATAGTATATGAAGATATGACTCATTATATATAAATACTTATAGCTTTAAATTTCAATTGTAAATTTGTAGATTTAGGTTGAATTCTGATAGTTGTAATTGAGTTTTATGATAAAAAACATGTAATGTTGTAATAAATTACTTCCTAGATAAATTATGTCCCTGTCGACTTCCCATCATGTCAAACCCATATGTACCTAAACTTAAAAATAACGTTTTCCCCTTCTTGATAAAATACACCATCACGATAGTCAAAAACAATTATTCATGCTTCACATGAATCACAGTTTGTTAATGAAAAATGATATATGAAAAACTGCACATTTTTTATGATTTAGATGGAAATCTAATAGATAATTTATTGTGATCTAAATCCACACATTTATTATGGATGAATACAGGAGTGACATGTACCACCAAAGAGCTTGGTACAGACGCCAGGCTTGTACGGCTTGACACACGGCTCATATAGAACAGGTCACATTAAACATACAAGTCATATGTGCTCACGAAGATAGGGAGTGTTTGTATTGAAGATACAGTGTCATTTTCTCAGATGCTACAACTCTCACCTGCCCCTACTGTCCTCGGGTACCTTACAAAAATAAGATTTTTGTTGTTCCCCGCACACCCAATTTCCTGAAGTAGATTCTGACATGAAGGCCATTTTGTGACGATTGCAAGCAGTTCTGAATTGCCGAAATAATATCATCTTGAAGTGTGCCTGTTAACACCCTTCATTGAATTAACGGGCAAAGTTTTATGTTTGCTTGTTAGAACCAAGTAGAGAGTATTTGCTCATTGTTATAAGCTTAAATGAAAGGTGTGTTGCCTTGATGTTGTCAGTTTTGTATTGGTGAAGGTTTGGGGAAGTACATGTATGTAAGATCTGCATATATTGTCTCTGAATGTGTGGCTGTTGAAGCAACCAATCAGACTCTCTTGAAATAGTAAGGTCATTTTTATATTGCTGTAGTAGTGATGCGCTGATGTGGCAACTTTATCATAAACATTTTGCAGTGTGTTTAAAACTCTTAATTTGCTTCTCATATTTGTCATCTTTAAGATTAAAAACTAAATATTTATACAAAAGTTTGATATGTATTATGAGTAACAGGATTATACGAATATTTATATAATCAGGTTTATTTTGGTTATTCTGCTTAAAATATGTCTGACAAAATTACAAAAACAACTGAGTGTGACATTTTCTTTACTTTTGATAAGGAAGCTAGATATGGAGCAAATGTTTTATTGTTTTTGAAAATTAGTTGCCTTACTTCAATATTGTGACAGCTGCCCTAAGGAAAATTAACGTGACCATGATAAGTTTTGAATATGACAAATACTGGTACATTTCCATGTAAAACTGTCACAGGTCGGTTAGTTTATTGGTTTTCAGCAGCATAAAACCAGAATCAAAACACCCATCTGCTCATGTGTTTTCGAAACATGTTTGTTTTTCATTCCCAACTTGCAAGCACCCTTCCTCTCAGCATCCTTCAGGCCGCCATCTTGAAGAAGTTGAGGACTGGGCTGTTGCCCCTGGCGACTGTTTCAAGTATCGGTGGGGCTTTCAGTGAGCTATGTAAATATAAGGGTAGATAATGTCATGAATCATGTGGAATTCCACAAGTAGACTCCATTCTCCAGCTAATCTGTCAGAACTGGACTGCCAATCCTGCCAGACTTCAAACTTTGTTGATACTCTCCTGGTCTGACTAGAGCAGATTTCTATCTCCTACTCTGAAGAGTTCTCTTTCACTTGGAAACTGATGTTCCTGGGCAGATGTCTTACAGCCTGAAGCCCTCCACCTGCTGGGGAAACACTAATGTAACCTACAATGAGATGTAGGTAAATACCTACCCTGTAAGAATATGTGGGGCTTGCAACACTGCACAAGGCATGGAACTTACATAGCATTTGTTTGTGCATTAAAATACAGACAATCATACATATAGGTTAGCCAGTCCTACTCACATGTGAAACCTGAAGGATTAAGGTCACAATTTCTTTTAAAGAATGGTTTGTGGGCTCTGTGGCATCTTTGTCCAGAAAGGATTAGGCTGTTCCCTTCTGTCTGCATCAATGCCAAACCATTCACCATCATTCTATTTCTTTGACTTGTTACTGCCCACCTTTGGTCCATGTTGATGTGATGGCTCATCCTTGCAACATACATTCATGGCCCTTTGTGTCCATACACAGTGACTTGCATACACAGTTCTACAGCACTTGGTGTTGACCAATGAGCATAACCCTTTCAACAGTACAAGACTTTCCAGAGTTTTTATGACATGTATCAAATTTGTGTAACCCTATATTAATGAATATGAAATATATACCACCACATATTGTTGTATAGGAAATATATACCACCCCATGTTGATGCAGATGAAATATATATCACCCCATGTTGATATAGTTATGTAATATATACAAATCCTAATATATCCTACCCCTGCTAACTAATTTACCGTAAGTGACTTGCAACAAAGTTACATTCTTTTTAGCATCCCGATATGAGGATGGGTGAACATATTCATCATGCTCTATCAGAACCAATGGAAATGACAATTGGATGGCCACACTGTATGAATGTGGATTGGATGGCCACATCACTGAACACTGACAATGTGGATTATTTCTTGGTCATGCTGTCAACCATTGGATGTCTGTCAGATGTGAACATTTGCAGAAGCCTGTTGGGCTGCTGAGTGAATCTGCTGACTGAAGGATAAAACCACACTTTAGGCATTTATCTTTTAGCCATAAATATTGGGTTCACACTGCAGATGTGGAAGGTGTTGGCGTATTACTGAATGCTTTTGAACTCTGTCAGAATTTCTATTATGAAGCCTAAACAGTTTTTAAATCTTGTGTTTTTGCTTACAGTTACAGAAAGAAAAAAGTGCCTTTTATCTGAAAAAATCAGTTTGGCTTTTTCGTTAAATGAGGTCACCATGAGCACTGAAATGGAGTTCAGTGTTAAAACAGAAGAATCCCATGAAGAAAGCTTCACATCTTGAAAAAATATAACATAGAATCATGTTTCTCAGGCTTCGCCAAAAAATGTGCACAATTCCTCAACTGGAACAGTGGTGTAACACATTCGGGGAAACCCTGGAACGTGTATGTAGTGTGTGTATCTACAGAGAATAATTGTACAAAAATCATGCTCAAAGGTGACAGTTTACACATTGTATGTATATTTATGGCAATTTTCAAACACTATTCTTGTTTGTGCAACTTTTTGTGCATGACCCAGAAACGATGCATCATTACAGTGTATGTGTAAATACACCACAGGCCTCCTCAGCTGATTGCTGCCGCTTCCAACATTAGAAACCTAGCTCCTCCAAACTGCCACGGGAACCAGTTCCCAGAGGTTTCTGAGGCGATTCTCTGGTTTACATTCCGATCTTTGATAGATTGGGTTACTGGATGCCAGGGAATTGTGGGCCTGGAGGAAGTAGCCGGAAATGTTTTGTATATTCATTTGAGGCAATTATAAATTCGGAGGAGGAAGTGCGAATCATTTGTCAATCTGGATCAGTAATGGAGAAAAGATGTATGAGCATCAGCTATCATCTTATCACTGCTGACTCACGTACCGAACTGTCGGCAATATAAGCACACTTCCTCTAGTAAAACCCAATACTGTACTGTCTCAGATACAGGCACATCTCCAGTAAATACACGTACCGTACTGCCGGCAATATAAACACACTTCCTCTAGTAAAACCCAATACTGTACTGTCTCAGATACAGGCACATCTCCAGTAAATACACGTACCGTACTGCCGGCAATATAAACACACTTCCTCTAGTAAAACCCAATACTGTACTGTCTCAGATACAGGCACATATCCAGTAAATACACGTACCGTACTGTCGGCAATATAAACACACTTCCTCTAGTAAAACCCAATACTGTACTGTCTCAGATACCGGCACATCTCCAGTAAATACACGTACCGAACTGTCGGCAATATAAACACACTTCCTCTAGTAAAACCCAATACTGTACTGTCTCAGATACCGCACATCTCCAGTAAATACACGCACCGCACTGCCGCAATATAAACACACTTCCTCTAGTAAAACCCAATACTGTACTGTCTCAGATACCGGCACATCTCCAGTAAATACACGTACCGAACTGTCGGCAATATAAACACACTTCCTCTAGTAAAACCCAATACTGTACTGTCTCAGATACCGGCACATCTCCAGTAAATACACGTACCGTACTGCCGGCAATATAAACACACTTCCTCTAGTAAAACCCAATACTGTACTGTCTCAGATACCGCACATCTCCAGTAAATACACGCATCAACTGTCGGCAATATAAACACACTTCCTCTAGGAAAAACAATACTGTACTGTCTCAGATACCGCACATCTCCAGTAAATACACATTACGCACTGCCGGCAATATAAACACACTTCCTCTAGGAAAAAACAATACTGTACTGTCTCAGATACAGGCACATCTCCAGTAAATACACGTACCGTACTGCCGGCAATATAAACACACTTCCTCTAGGAAAAAACAATACTGTACTGTCTCAGATACAGGCACATCTCCAGTAAATACACGCCGTGCATCTGCCGGCAATATAAACACACTTCCTCCAGGAAAAACAATACTGTACTGTCTCAGATACCGGCACATCTCCAGTAAATACACGTACCGTACTGCCGGCAATATAAACACACTTCCTCTAGTAAAACCCAATACTGTACTGTCTCAGATACAGGCACATCTCCAGTAAATACACGTACCGTACTGCCGGCAATATAAACACACTTCCTCTAGGAAAAAACAATACTGTACTGTCTCAGATACCGGCACATCTCCAGTAAATACACATACCGTATGATCTCCAATGCTCGCACACCCACTCTATGAAATACACATATTGTACATTTTCCAATACTCTAGACTTGCCACATTTTCTAGACTTGCATGGGCTTTCTGGGAAAAATTTGCTTCAGGGTCTGTGTGACAGACTACCACACCCATTCTTGGTACATATATCAGTAAATATACATGAATATGCACTGAATTGTACCACATATATTCTAAATATATTAGAGATTTCTTATGATTATGGAAATGGATTTCATCAATTTTACTTATTAATGATTGCATGATTACCTGTTCAGGAAATAAAGTATGTTCATGTGTCCACCTGTATCGTAGGGGGTTTCGGGAAAACCTAGTTGTAAAGTGTTTTGTTGTTGCTGATAATCTGTGTTTTAATCTCTACATGGGAACATTTTTGGTATTTACTGCTTTGGTATTGCTGGAATATTGTCAGAAAAAGCATAAACCCATGAAGATGCAGGATGGAATTGGTTTTCAGCAACCAATGCTTGTCAAAAAGGGCGCGACTAACGGGACCGGGTGGTCAGGCTCTCTGACTTGGTTGACATATGTTATCATATCCATCATTTTATGCGCTTTGAGCATGCACCTTGTGGATAAAATACTCATTATTATTATTATATCCCAACTGCATGGATTGATGCTCATGCTTTTTATCAGACTTGATTATTTACCAACTGCAGCAATATAGCCATATTGCATTAAACAACAAACAAAAAATGCATAAAACCATAATCACTCACTCACTCACTCACTTACTCACCTTTATTTAAACTACCAATACATGACGCCACTACATTTCAAAAGAAAAAATACAGTTTTGTAATTAACACAAATCCTGTACTTTTACCACTCAGAAAGCTGCTAAATGGATGACATTTGCATACCAGTCTTTCATGGAGACTCTACTGTAAATAGAAGTATTGAGGAACATGTCGTCTTGGCCATGTCCCAGCCATGTGCTACAACAAGGCAAATACCAGGTAGCCCCAGTCTAAAGAATGGGTGGAGTGTACATGGAGGGGACATATGTTCACACTGGGTTGTCTCCCCTTCCTGGAACAGTATGCAGGGCTAGAATGTTGCAGGTTGCTGGCACAGCTGGTGTACAGACACAGGGTGTAGTTTACATGTTGGGAGAAGATGATTAGATCTTATGTTAAAAAGGGTTTAGCTAAGTTTCTTGCTGTAATTGATAGTTTGAACTAAGTGACTGAGCTGGTTGGTTGAAAGAGCGAGGTAATATTTTATCTTATTTTCATAATGGTAAGGTTATTTTGTGAAAGATGGGGTAATATTTCTTATTGTTTTCCAAATGTTGACGATACGACCTGAAAGGTTGAAGTGAAACTTCATACTTTTTTTCAAATGGTGATATTATTCTTTGAAAGATTAGAGTTATGCTTTATACTGTGTACAAAATATGGATATTATTGGTTGGAAGACTGGCTTAAGATTGCACACTATTTTCTAAATGTGGATGTTATTGGTTGAAAGATTGAAGCAAGACATCATACTGTTTTTCAAGAGGTTATGTTATTTGTTGATAATCAGGTTTATATTCAGCTTCTGTAATACTTTGCTACTTTTGATGGAAATGTGACACATATACATTCATTATTCATTTCAGTTCATTTATCAGTTTATTGGTAGGGTTACAGCAAGTCTATAACAGGACTGCTCTTTATCAGATCAGGGTTTGCTTGCCATTCTACATTCTCTGGTCCAATGAGTTTCGACAAACAGATGTATTTTATTGACTACTATAATCTCCAAATTGGTCATCATCCCCTTGAAGGGCAGGTCTAGTTATTTCTGAGACTTACACTGTTCACTCAGGTTTGTATACAATGAGTTACATGTTTACCTGGTTTCTCTACATGCCTCAAATTAGAGTAATTTGGTGTCGGAGGAGACTCAAATTGTCTTCACAGTGAAAAGGCGGGGATGATTTCTCAGCAAGGGGGTGCTAATCTGTCCTGGTGTATACTAGGTCGGGGTACCAAGTCCTCCGACAGGGCGATGGTATGTCACTGTTTGTCAGACAATACTCTGGAATTCTGGGAACAATGTCGAGGATGTCCTGCACAATCCATGGTGTCAGGTTACCTGCTGACCAGGCAGGGTAGGACTCCGAAGTTTTTCCACAATACGTCTGCACAATAGGAAGCAGTTATTGTGTCGGAGGTCGGTCATTTAACTCCCCACAACTAGTGATTTCACCCTTGACACATCTTCGTCCCGGCAGGGTGGGAGTGAACTAGACCCAGCTATGTGGTAGGTCAGGAATAGCGACCACTCATCTGGATAAAAAGGGCAAGACCCTAAACCCAAATTTCAAGCAGACGTGCTTATTACTGAGGGCTGATCCTTGTGATTTACTTACCGTCTAGCTAAGACAATACTTCTACAGCCATTGTTGGGGGATCCATATCCGATTCTCATTACAGTAGTGCATTAATATCAATATTCAGTCAACAACTGTTTTCAGGGATAACATGTCTTGATCATTAACTTTTCAAAAGGGGTAGTTTTTGGCCATTAAATTTCACGCTAGAAAGACTAGTTGAAAAGGTGGGTCTGTGTGTGGGTTTTGGGAGGGTGGGTTCAGGCAGGGTGCAGTCAGTTGTGAGGAACACATCTTCAGGTGGCCAGCTGGAACACCTGAAATAATGTATAGGGTCACTGTGTGTGTCTGTCGAGTAGGGAGGTGACATGTTCAGCCATCCATTCAGCCACCCATACAGCCTTCTTTCCATCCATCAGTTAGAAACACACACACGCCCATGCCTGCATGCATGAACACACACACATACATTAACTTATACATGTAGGTGCCAACTGCTCTTGAATCAACTAAAAATAAGTATTATCAAACATTACAATAAGTTGATAAGGTTCTACTGTGGATGCCCCGTTTCTCTGCTGCCATAAAGCTTGTACCTACTGCTCAGTGTGCCCTGGCTTGCCGGCGATTGAGGAGGGGTGATTGAGGAGGGTCCCAAAGGCACAGTTGATAGCCAGCTGTATCACTGAAGAAACAATACATGAAAGTTCTCCTTTCAAGTTGATTGTATACAAACATTCCTTAATTCCCTCAGATCTGTCATTTCATAATCTGAAATTGAGAATGAGAATGAGATTTTAAATTCTAATTATTGTACAAACAGTGTTTTTGTATATTTTCATATGCAAGTAATTGATGTATAAGGTTATGTCAGATTTTTTAATTGCTGACAAAGTCAACGATAGTCTTCTTGACATCATTTAAGAATGACTTGTGAAACATCTTGAATGTTCATTTTCCGCTTATGCATAAAACTGTCTCTAAATGGAAATTGGAATAAACTCAGCTTTGTGTATGAACACCTGCAATTGTGGAGGATTATTCATAACAATTTTCAAATCCATTATTCATCTGCAAGTAACACAACACAGGGAACAACACTGGGGATCCGTAGTTCACCAACACCAATTGTTTTCTGAAAATATTTTCTTCTTGTATTGGCTAAGAATAAGTATTTTAAACCATAACTGTAGGACACACCCATATATATTGTTACCTGCAGATTAGATTTTTAGCTGCATACAAGTAAGTATTGTTGCTGTGTGTGAGGCTTTATGGGATAATAACTATATCCAGGTGTAGTGATGGGGCCCCTCCTGTGTCTCTGACTCACACTGGCAGCCATCGCCTTCCTTATTGTTGGATGACTGAGTTCTGTCAACCACTCCGGAAAAATATTTGATTCAGTTTGATATCTGTAAATAAAGAATTTCAATAAAATGCATGATGTGCAATGCACTGGACCAGAAGAGCCCAAATTCCAAGGGGTAAAGTATTTCCGATATGTAGGGTGCTGATTTGCTCACCTGTGTCAGATTGGGATTCTCATCTGCAGGTAGAGACGTACAGGTATATATGTAGGATTGTGTTACATCTGGAATTGTATTGCATTATAGATACCTGATAATGTTGTAAGCCATTTTACATGTGGTGGTGTCATTTAAATGTGATGCCTCGTTTAAAATTTATGACCTTGTTTTTCTGACTTCCTTAACCATGTGTGTTTGTGGCAGATGGATGCTATGTTATAAAATTGTTATACAGTTGAATAATGTTGCTGAGATAAGTGAATACCAGTTGAACTGAACATAATGTGGGTATCCACTGTTCTTGGTCCAGGCTGCCTTTAGTTCAGGAGTAGAGGACGTAACAGGTGTCAGGTTGTCAGATGTGAGACACTTGTGATCCAAAGCTGAGCATGTTTCTCCATCTCTATGTTAGTATTTGCAATGAGTTACTTTTGATTCTTCAGCATAATCATGCCAAAGACCAGGGTTCAATTCCCCACATGGGTACTATGTGTGAACTCCATTTCTGGTGTCCCTGCCATGATATTGCTAAAAGTGGCGTAAACCTAAAACAGCATAATTAGCTATTCCTTTTGTGTTGAGCTTCAGACACATACTTTTTGTCCAGTTTGTGTGACTGGTGATGTCAACAGGGCTGAGCATGCTTGTTGTTTTCATCAACACCTGGTGTCCCCACATATTTTGAGTGATTATGTCCAATGAAATTTTGTTAATTGGATTATTGAGACTGGTTAATCTCCCTTCATTGACATTTTACATCTAAAGCCTTTTCATAATCTTTAAGTTTTCCTGTTAACAAATAATTCATTAAGCTAAACTCTTGTAATATCCATTTTTAGAAATGTTTCATGTGTTGTGAAGGCAGCTGAACCTAGAGTAATGGAACAACTGTTTTAATCAGGCTACCTGGCCATACAGGTTGAATAAGAATCAACATTTATGAAGCCTTTGTTTCAAATTTACTCTTTTATTTGCAGAAAATTCACAGAAAATTCGCCGAGGTACCGGGGTGAGTCGTCCCCCAAGCAGTCACATCACTCGCGTTGATGAGGAGCCGACCACCTCCGACTCTAGCAGGGCCAAGTCGCAATCGGTCGAGACTGTCGACCGTGGAGTAGGCCCCACACCCTTGCCTCCCCCCAATGTAGAACCCCGGATACCATCCTACATTGGAGCACTACCACCCTATGTGGATCCCCGGAATGGACTAGTTGATTCACCCTACGGTAGGTGTCCATGGTTAGATATGTATTCATGGAGTTTGTGTTGTCACAGCTGGACGCAGCTCTGTTCATCCATTATATGTGATGTTTGAGACATACAAATCAAATTCATTACATCTGTCCACATTGAGGGAATAGATTTGAACAACACTAAAATCTAGTTTAGAATAAATTCTGGCAGTTTGTTGTTGTGTAATAAGATGCTTAAATTAGTGTTCACTAGGGAGTTGATGGAAACTGGAAAAAGACAGTTGCAAAGTGGCAGGGTACCCTAAGAGTGTGTCACATACCAAAATTGGGTGACTAGCTGGAACCTACTATACAACAGTCATACATTCTCAGGGTACAGCAAGAAGGCTTCACATGTCACATACCATCATTGTCAGGGTACAGCAAGAAGGCTTCACATGTCACATACCATCATTGTCAGGGTACAGCAAGAAGGCTTCACATGTCACATACCATCATTGTCAGGGTACAGCAAGAAGGCTTCACATGTCACATACCATCATTGTCAGGGTACAGCAAGAAGGCTTCACATGTCACATACCATCATTGTCAGGGTACAGCAAGAAGGCTTCACATGTCACATACCATCATTGTCAGGGTACAGCAAGAAGGCTTCACATGTCACATACCATCATTGTCAGGGTACAGCAAGAAGGCTTCACATGTCACATACCATCATTGTCAGGGTACAGCAAGAACATACACAACCAATGTGAGTCAAACCAGAACCAGTGTGGCAAACTGATACTGTACCCTCTGGGCTGAATACCATCACTGTATACAAAACCTAGACAATATGACTGAAGGCTTACTATTGTGCAACAGCATCTCTCTTACAACATAAAGCAAAGTACTCTATAGATATAGCGAATGATATAGATGAGGCACTCGTAAGTGCCTTGGTCAAGTTAGAACTGTTCCCACCTTGGTCATGTTTTAAAATCTTTTTCACCTTGGTCAAGTATTGAAATCGTTTTCACCTTTCAAGTATTCAAATTGTTTTCAAAAGTAGAGAAGGAATTGCAAGTTAAGTATTAAAATTGTTTTCACCTTGGTCAAGTTTTAAGATCGGTTTCACTTTTCAAGTATTAAAATCGGTTTCAAAAGCAAAGAAGGAATTGCATTGTCCTCAAAACGTCTTTGTCACTTGGTGTGGCAAGAGCTGCCTGCAAGGTGCCTGACTTACATGTGCTACACCAGGCATGTCTCGAACCCAGCAGTGTGTCCAGAGTCCTTGCTGGAAGAGAGATTTCCAGTCAGAAATGTCAACTGCTACATGCATCTTGTAAACTTAGGTGATGTCTGTGGGAATGTTTAGACCAACTTGTTCCTGGAAGAACTAATATTATGAATGCCAGCAGGATAAGTGATGGTCTGTGTTTATAGGAAGGCATGGGAATATTCCAGATCTCTACATGTATGTGCAAGGTTTAGCATGATGTAAAGTCTTTCAGAAATTACTCATATGTGTCCCGGATAATTATAAACTTTTTTGTAAATATGTATCTCTGATGTTTGAATAAGCCTGTGTCTCAGAGATTACCTGCCCTTCTGTGAATATGTCCATTTTTCTGTGTTGTCTGCTCGTGACTAAAACAAGAATATTAACTTAAAAATGTCCAAGTAGTCCTAATTACCAATATATAGAGAATACTAAACGACCTTCCGTGTAATACCAATTTTATCAAACAAGTTAATGATTTGGTATCAAACGAGCGAGAACAAATTTGATACTAAATCTTTCACGGGTTTAATAAAAATGGTATTTCACGGAAGCGAGTTTAGTATTCTGTTTATTACTCTCCAACATAAATTGATAGAAACTGCCTACAGTGTGATGACTCCCATATCAATTTTCCATGAGTCAAGCAAGGTCTAATACCATTGCGACAGAGGCATTAGCATTGTGACGTCATAACTGTAACCATTATGATGTCTAGCGGTATTACACTAGTGAAAAAATATTACGCTGCAGTATCTTCCATGGGCGAGTAATAAATTAGGAATAACAAATCACTTTGAAATTCTTACATAACTGAGGGACAGAATACAGTCATTTTTAAAAAAATGTCGACATTGATCTTCATCAAGGATATAATGAAAAAGAATGAAAAAGTGTACTTCGTGCTTGATGTTTGCATTTTATATTGGTACACGTTGTATCTTTATGACCTAGTTATTAACTGCCCGACATGCTGCTGATAACTGCCTTGACGTGTTGCTGAAACTTGGATATAATTCTGTTAACGCCAAGTCACAAAAAACTCTTTGTGGCCTCTGGTGAACACTACATTTGAATATTGTTATTATCCCCTAACAATGTGATGATAAGTGCCTGTTTTGCCTGCAGTTTCCTGAGACTAGGGAAACCCTTGTTATGACTGACAATATGCCCACAGTGAAACGGTGCAAGTGTTTCAGATCTGCTAACAATGGCTGATTTGGGCTTTACCTCATTCCTTGGTCTCGTAATGCCCTAGGTGTATAAACAGTTTATCCTACACTTGCACATTGTTGATGTGCCTTTACTGCCGGTGTATGAGTGGGGAATATTGTTTGAGTGATGAAACTATTAGAGTATTAGACGGAAGTGTGAAGTATTTGTGTTTACGTTTGCATTATAGCACATTAAAGTGTTATTTGGGTGCAGTTTAATCAGTTGAAATTTTTTACATAAAAAATCGGGTTCATGATAGTATTTTCTTCTCCATCAAGCTTCATCTCATGCCAAAACTACCTCTATTACACTTAACAAAGTTTATGTCAAAACAAATATAATAATGTATGTTTTGGCACGCTTTACAAGTGTCACTTTAATTCAGTTTTGAATATAGTTCTGGATTAGACCAGTACCTTAGGGAAGTTGTACATCTTGAGGTGGACCCTGGTACCTACGGGACTACCTAGGTTGTACTCAGTCAAGTTGGATGTTGTATAATGGCTGCAAGAATACTACCTAGGTTGTACTCAGTCAAGTTGGATGTTGTATAATGGCTGCAAGAATACTACCTAGGTTGTACTCAGTCAAGTTGGATGTTGTATAATGGCTGCAAGAATACTACCTAGGTTGTACTCAGTCAAGTTGGATGTTGTATAATGGCTGCAAGAATACTACCTAGGTTGTACTCAGTCAAGTTGGATGTTGTATAATGGCTGCAAGAATACTACCTAGGTTGTACTCAGTCAAGTTGGAAGTTGTATAATGGCTGCAAGAATACTACCTAGGTTGTACTCAGTCAAGTTGGATGTTGTATAATGGCTGCAAGAATGCTACCTAGGTTGTACTCAGTCGAGTTGGATGTTGTGTAATGGCTGCAAGAATACTACCTAGGTTGTACTCAGTAGTTTACACCCAAAGGATCCACAGAGCAATCAAAGCACTACAATTGTCTTAAAGCGTGAGTGAGTTGGGTTTTACACCGCTTTTAGCAATATTCCAGCAATATCATGGTGAGGGAGACCAGAAATTGGCTGAATACATTGTACCCATGTGGGGAATCGAACCCGTGTCTTGACGAGGCCACTGGGCTACCACTGGGCTACCCAATAGCCCAATTTTGGAAGAGGGGCTTTACATTACCATATATGACCGTAGATAACCCTAACTTGACCCTTACAATCAGAATGAAAATGGTATTTTCCATACATAAGCCGAACCACCAATCTTTGTTCATCCTCTCGTTGCATTCAGTCTTTGGAAATAGAGAGTCAACCAGATTTATATTGAATTACACAAGTAACTCCTGTTGTTACCCTATCTAACAATATAACATGTCCTTTGCTATCTGTACTTACGTTCGTAATCTAGTTTATTACGTTTACTTAAATATCATTCAGTAATGTTTATATCAATTCCAGCGAAATTTGTGTTCATCCATAACATACAATTTCCGTTTTACCTTATTGAAAGCAACCACAATCACATTGCACCCAAAGCAGTACACATGTAATACCTACATTGATATAGGATTTCTACCTACCTCATTTTGACATGCAGGGATATTATTGCAATACTGTTTTAAACCCATATCAATCACTCACTCACTCACTGATGAGCACTGGATTCTTGTACTGTTTACATGGAATACTGTTTGAGATTATTTGAGAATGTACAATATGGTGATTCAGATATTATGATGTTTCTGTTGATTTAATTTCATCTGTATTTGATGTATATACAAATCTGGATAACTCCAATGTTTTAATTCCTGTTCCAGGATACCCCTACAGTCACGTGCCATACCCTATAAATGCACCCCTCCCCATCAACGTGTCCACATTGGAAGGAAGATACCACTGGCCACCCGCAAGTCCATATCATCAGCCTCTACCAGGGTAAGACTGTAGACCTGCTGGCAATATTACAACTATGTGACGATCAATATGATTCAATAATCAAATATGATTCAGACAATCCAGTGAGTGATATTATACAATTATTGACTTCTAGTGAGGTTGGACCTCGGCGGATATGACATGTCCAAGGTCGATAAATCATTGGATCAACCGAACTGAAGTCAATAATTGTTTTATTATATGGGGGCGGTGTGGTAGCCAAGTGGTTAAAGCGTTGGCTCGTCACGCCGAAGACCTGGGTTCGAATACCCACATGGGCACAATGTGTGAAGCCCATTTCTGGTGTCCCCCGCCGTGATGCTGCTGGAATATTGCTGAAAGCGGCGTAAAACCAAACTCAATCAGTCAGTCAGTTTTATTATATGACAAAGGTACTGAATACCTGTTCTTCTGTGACATAGACGATGTATTTCCTCTTCTGACACAGTCATGAATATTCGTGGTGTCGTGTTGTCTGCCATTTTGATACAGATGGGACGTAACTCTAAACCAACACAGTCACAGGGAAATCTACCCATCATATAATAATATAAACAACCATCCACTCTGTCAGGGTACAATGCCTTGCAGTATATGAACTCATACAACCATTGATGGTTTGGGATGACTGCTGGTGATTCAACTATGTGATGATTACCTGCGTATAATCCAATCTGATTCAGACAGTCCAGTGAGTGATATTATGGCCAACCATCCTCTCTGTCAGGGTACAATACCTTGCAGTATATGAAGTCATACAACCATTGATGGTTTGGGATGACTGCTGGTGATTCAACTATGTGATGATTACCTGCGTATAATCCAATCTGATTCAGACAGTCCAGTGAGTGATATTATAGACAACCATCCTCTCTCAGGGAAATATCATACAACCATTGATGGCTTCTTGTGACAAACCAGAGGAATCCACTCAGGAAATATTCCTGGGACAACCAGAGGATGTGTGGGTTGTACACGTGGTTATATCGCTGGTATCTCTCACTTCCAATATTCTGAACATGTTCCCTTAACAATTGTCATGCCAAAATCATTAACATTACTTGGTGAAGAACATATCAGTCTCTCCTCCTTTGATAGGAATTCCATCATTTGTTGGTCCTCAAGTTTAAAAACTGCATTTGTCATTTCAGAAAAATATTTCTAGATCCTTAATGTGATAATGTTTTTAAATTGCAAATATAGGTCTAACATAAGTAAAGTTATATTGTGTTTGAGTTTTAATTTATTTGAGCTGTTTTTGGAACAAGCATGAGTTTAGGAGTCATCTGTGTTTCTGATCAATCTGTGTTTCTTGACAGAAAAAGTCGTGAAGAGATCATCAGAGATGCAATATAATTATAAATGCAGCTGAAGATGTGTTTGAAACATTTGTCTAAAAAGAGCATAATAAAATGTATTTATATCTCCTTAACTGTTTTTCAGCCAAATTATTTTTACCTCAGAACAAACTTTGATTTTATTGAAATGCCATCTTGACAACCATCGCCATGCAGTAAGAGGGCTGATATTCAGCCCTTGTTGAATAAAGGATTGTTTGTTAAAAACTTACAGTATGTTGTGTCTTGTGTTAGGTGAATTAGGCTAAGTTGATGTGGATTTATGTTAACATGGTTATCTCCCTTAGCAGGTTACAAGCGACCAGTCCTGCCCAATCAGATATTTCATTGCTTAGTATGCGAAGTCACCTTATGAACGGGGAAACAGTCACTCACCTGGCGTCTCGTATACACTGGGAGCAGCTTCAACGCAACTTTTACCAGAGTCCTTTCTCAGGACGAAGATTCAGCCCAGCTAGTCTACCTGGTGAGTGAGTGAGTGAGTGAGGTATTGACTGATACACTATCAGCATCAGCTGTTTATGGTTCGTCTACCAGGTGAGTGAGAGAATGAGTCAGTTATTTATTGTTCGACTGTTATCAGGATTAGCTGTTTATGATATGGCTTCCTTTGAGTGAGTGAGTGAGTCAAGTTTTGCTTCATGCCCCATCAGCATTATATGACTAGTCTACCTGTTGAGTGAGTGAGTGAATAAATAAACGTTTTCCCCTAAACAATGTCAAAGGGATATTATTTTGACATGTGTTGTGTGTATTCAGGTCTACCTCTACCCGGCTCAGGGTCCTTCAGTGAATACCCACCACCATCGTTCAGCCAGCGGAGTTTTTTCTCAGAGATCCCCCCAACCCCAGGAAGTGGGAGCATCACACTTCCAGGATCTCTAGAGAGTGAGTTCCACCACCACAAAATGGCCTTCTACCTTCAAGACAATGCCTAACTTGTGAATTCTCCATACTGACAAATCTATTTGTCTGTATTTTGTCAAATACATCACACAAACCTATGGCTTTAATGATGTTTGGATGAATTGGTTTTCAAATTTTGCAAATAATATTTTTAAAACATGAATATCGCTTCGTACTAATAAATTATAAACTCTGGTGTCAATATATATACACTTTTGGTACCTACTGTCCCAAGCCAGATCTAAAAAGAAAAGTTAATTTCTGTTGATTAGATATTTCTTAGTTTAGAAATACATTTGATTGAAGTTCATACTATCTTGTAAAATATTTGTCAGGATCTTTGTTTGCAGTGATTAAGTTTTACAGATTGTTTCAGTATGATATGTTTGTGGAGGAAATGCACAAAACAAGGTGATCCAAGTGTTGACTGACTCCTGTTAGAAGCGTTACTTAGGGACAGATGCCAAGTGATAACCAGGAATTCTAGAGGATTTGACAAGTAGTAATATGTAATATGTTTTTTTTTGCCAAGAGAAATTGTACTATCTTGTCTGGATCTTATCTTTTTTGAATGACAAAATTGTCATAAAACATTATCCATCTTTTCAGGTTCTCGTCTAACGAGTCCACGGCCTAGCATCGGTGGGGCAAGGAATCGGAAAAGAGCTTTATCGCAATCCCCGATCTCTGACTATCTAGACATTCAGAGTTTAACTCGAAGTTCTGAAGGATCCCTCCAACTGACTCCCTTCCTGCATCACAATTCACGGAGTTCCAGTGCTGCAAGTGGCTCCTATGGCCATCTCTCTGCAGGTGGGGCATACGCTACATATTGACCAGGTTATATAAATTATATCAAGGGTGAAATTAATTCATAGGTTTCAAATATAAATAATCATTGTAACAGATGTTCAACCATGTTTTTTACAGATAATACCTGTGGGGAAATGTTGCCTTTTGATAATTTGCAATTTCTATTTTATTTATTTTTGGTTTCATGTGAAGTTGAACTTAGGTGAAAATGTTTCTGGAATATTTCTTGATGAAACTTGGTATTCAGATCAGTCTAGTGGTAAACTGGTGCTTTTGATGATTTGGGATATAAATAAATACTTTTCTAAACAGTATCTTCTTTTTCTTATCCAATGGCAATGAACCAGAAGTGGATATAAGTAACCAACTTCAATTTGTGATGGGGATATGTCATCTCCTGATGTCAGTTGTTACAACAGGTGCTTGTTGAATGTTTTCTCCAGTGTATGAGCTAGTGTCAACAATACAACAAATGTTGTGACTTGACTATTTTCATCCGTTTAACCCTTGTGTATCTGTGTTCCAGCCTCCTTAGGGGCTGCTAGCCCTGCCCACCAAACGATACCACAGAATCCATATCTCCGCCATGGGAGTCTACCTGGCTCCCCCTTCTTCTACCCCTCAGTGATGCCTCCCATGGTGGGGCGGGTCCCCCCTCATGGACACACCATCCTTCCCCCATCATCACAGTCACTCATACCACCATCCAAGTTTGACCCCCAGGTAAACACTCAACAACTAATATATTCATTATACTGTGATGGTTAATACAAAGTGTCAAGTCCCATGAAGTTACAGCCACTATCACATTGTCCTGCATTACTGCGGCCATGTCTCTCAGCCACTGTAGGGGCTGGGGTAGCCTAGTGGTAAAATGTTCGCTGGTCACGCCAAAGGCCCGGGTTCGATACCCCAGATGGGTACAATGTGTGAAGCCCATTTCTGGTATCCCCCACAGCTATATTGCTGGAATATTGCTAAAAGCGGCGTAAAACCCAACTCACTCACTCAGCCATTGTAAGCCTTTATAACATCAATCCAACCATGCTGATATATGGTTTCAGAAATGGTAGTCAGATGTGTCAATCACATTTTTAGCAGTCCTTTCCTTGGATAGTACCAAATTTACCTGCTCTGCATATGATACCACTCAAAACAACATAAGCAACAACAGTCGGAAGGCTATGTATAGTAGTACCCATCAGCCAGGATAGATTATGTATGGTCATGGAAAGGTACCTTTATTTTTCTTTACCTTATTTTGAGTAGTATATAATGTCGTGTTAAGTATCCAGATGTGGTTATAACGAATGCTGAACAAAATATCGTTTGTGAACAGTCTCAGATCTCGACGACAGCAGCTCGCGATGCCGGCAGCAGCGTTGTCAGCAGCACCATGGATCCGTCCTCCGAGGCACGCAAGTCCAAGATCAAGAAGGAGGTGGAGTACCATGGTAAGAGTTACTCACAGAATGATTTACACAAGTGAGATATGTTGGAATTCAATCAGTCAGTTCACCAAGTCTGACCATCAGATCCATCTTGTCACCAACCAGCATAGGCTCAGATTTGTACCCGACCGCCTCCGTAGTGTAGTGGTTAGAGCGTCCGCACGGAGAGTGGAAGGTCGCGGGTTCGATCCCCGACCACGTCATACTAAAAGACGTTAAAATATGGTACTTGTCGGTCCCTGCCTGGCGCGGCATTAATGGGTACAACGGGGACTGGTCGGCTCGGAGTCAGTATAATGTGTCTGAGTGGGGTCTTCATGCTTCACTGCGGCATGGTATCTCGGTGGGCTAGCACTATAAAACCAGCTTAAGTCTGGGCTAGTACAAGCAGCCGCACATACACACGCATGCACGTCGTCATATGAGCGAAATATTCTCAAGCACGACGTTAAACCCAATTTCACCTCACCTCACCTCATATTTGTACCCAGGAGGTAGAACAGAGGTGAGCAATAGGCCACACTTGGACCTCCATGGCAGGCTCTTGTTAGGAAACAGTGATTATCAACAGTCATTGCAGCAACTTGATCACCGTTCCAGTCTTTTATGACTGTCCACCTTTAATTTCAATGATTTCTTGACACATGCCATCGTATCCCAACTGCATAGATTGATGCCCATGATGTTGATCACTGGATTGTCTGGTCCAGACTCAATTATTTACAGACTGCCGCCATATAGCTGGAATATTACTTAGTGCAATGTTAAACAACAAGCAGACAAACAAAACTGACTACCTTTGTGTAGTGCCCAAAGAATGGAAAGTTCATGGTTCAATCCCCAAAAATGTCTTACCAGAAAACATTAAGAGATAGTTCCTATTGCCATGCTTTAAAGGACAAAACAAGATCTGTCGGCTCCGTGTCAGTTTACCCTATCAAACTGTGGCATATCAGTTAGATAGCACTGTAAAACCAGCATTGTTCCGGACTAGCACCAGCAGAAGCAGCCATGAACACAAGTCCGTGCATGCCCATCACAAAGTGCAATCACCGTGAACACTATTCATCCCATCTGACCTCAACTGACCTTTCATGACTTTGAAGTAGGTACCCACGCTGCCCGAATACACCCAGTGGAGTCTGGCGCAACAGATGAGGTGTTTGGGTTCTTACATATGCTAAGGAACACAACATAGGGCATTTGTGTGAATGTCATAATTCTTGCGAAAAACATTATCAAACACAAAAATATTTACCTATAAAAATGATTTCGTTGGGATTTCAGAAGATATTTGTGATGAAGAAGACGACCGTCGAGAAGGCCTTCACAAAGATGGACATATACCTCAAGAAGGAGAACCAGATTTTATTGAGACACACTGCCACTGGGTAGATTGTTCTCGGGAATTTGAAACTCAGGATGAACTTGTTAAGGTATGTGTCTGGTGATTTTCACAATGATATTGCATACCTCTTCCACACCTCCCCTCTTTCAGCCTTCGTCTATACACTGCGAGTAGACCGAGTAGACCAGGGGGCCCATACTACTGATCATGATGTGAACGCACTCCCACTCAATCCTGTCTCTTTGACTCCTTTCAATGGTGGAAGGAAGATCATGGGAAAGCAGCAGGTTTAGAGTTTCCCTCCTGTTGTCAGCATGGATCTCCATTCATCATAATTCATTGATCTTCACTTAGTTTACAATTATGAGTTTTGCAGTCTTTGGATTTATTAACAGAAGAAGTTTTAAAAAGTTTGACCAAGTCTGGTAATTGAGTACGATTTATTGCCAAACGTCTAACATATATAGGGTGGCACTGTTTCAATCATAGGTTGAACAGATTTCTTCACTTTAGATAAGGAAAGCAGAGATGTCTGCGTTTGTTACAGACAATTTTAAGAATTTATGACAAATGTAACAAATTATTACTGTTGATTACTGAGTTCTTTCCTGTTATGGACTCAAAATTACCTTGATGACGTTCAGAAATGAAATGTGCCAATACCTCCATACTAAGCCAACATGCGATGCACCTTGTTGGCAAGTCCTGACCCCATGACACGTGAACCACACGGACCATGCCAAGTGTTCTGTATAGCAGCTGTGATCAGCTGTTCCCACGGAGGCATTACACTGTATGATATGTCATGCTGTATGTCCACGGCATATTGATACGGCGAGATGGATGGGATGGGCGCCAGATGCCACATGATGTATTACAATAAGTACAACATATGCAACAATATGGTAATTAAGTATAATTCAGTGATCTTTGTGTATTCAACGCAGCCACGGAGTGTTGGGTAAGATTTAGTCGTGATATTCCTCCTCTATCTGTTGTCTGTGTGTTGTGTCTACTGTGGTCAATACCCATGTTGTTTTATTTCCTGGTCAGTCAGGTGAATATATGTCATAGCTTTGTTAACACAATGGACACCTGGAAGCCTGCTAGGTATGTCATAGCCTTGTTAACACAATGGACACCTGGAAGCCTGCTAGGTTGATTCCATTTTAGATCTAGTGGGGTCCACCAGTGGGCCAATTTGTCTGAGGTGCTGCAATTTGAAAAGCCGAGCTGCTTCCCTTGGGCATGCCAGAATCCTCAGATAGTGGGTTTGAATCATGTTTCTATTTTTGTCAACACCATACCCATGCTCATGGGGTCGCCACAGTGGTAGATGCCAAGACATGTTTCACTTTGGGCACAACAACTGACATGCCTTGATGTAACTGGAATACTGTTCAAACTGGCACTAAACCCAACTCACTCACTCACTCACTCAGATGAACTCTGCATGGTATGACCCTTTTTATTGCCTCATTAATAGTGGCTTTCAGAGACCATACCTGTTATATATATTTCATAATCACCCATTACTTAAACACTTATATATTCTTTCATTACCGAAAGTAAAGTAGGCATTTAAGAATAGGGGGATGGGGTGGGGAGTTGTTAATATATCTTCAGACCTTACATATTCTTTTGAATGTGTTGAATGTAGTGTTTCTGTGTTGTGGATATTTCTATTTCATCACAGAGTAGTAAACTGAATCTGTTAAGGCAATTGCAATGAGAAGTATTTGTTCATGTATTAGTTTTGTTAGAATAGTATAGCTATGTTTTACTGCTGTTTGGTGTTCAAAATTGGCATTCTTTTTCTTTATGCTTAGTAAATGGTACCAAACGTTAATACAGCAACTTTTAAAATATTGATACACTTTGATCAGTAATTGATTCATGGATAAATTTGATAATGTGTTGCTATCGGTGTTCTATAATGTATTTCAGTAGTAGCAGTTCAATATCTGTAAATTATTTGGTAAATCCCACAGAAGATCAATACTGTGTAGTTCCTGTACAAGGAAATACAGTGGAAACCTGATAAGTAAAATTTCAAGGGACTCGCCAAAATTGTTTACTTATCAGGTAGTTTACTTATCCAAACTTATATAAACCTGCAAATGACAACCATATGCATGTATATGTATGCATATGTAACAATGAACAACTTATCAGGGCTGGCCTCCAGTTGTCAGTGTATTGTAAACTGCATGACGCCAGCGAGCTGTAAGTAGGATGTTTGTTTGACTGGAGACTGACACGACTGCCCCTCATGTCGGATTATGTGGTGATCGCTAATTTAGTTATCCAGTCTCTTTTGTTAAGAAATTTACTTCAAGGGACCGTGAGGAGACGTTTAGTTAAGCGGTATTGTTTACTTATCCGAGTTTAGTTAACCAGACTCTAATAGTGATAATTAATGAAGAAATTTGACGGGACCAAAGAAAAGTGTTTACTTATCAGGTCTGTTTAGTTAAGCGGTCTTTACTTAGGTGGTTTCAACTGTATATGAGGTCTCATAATGCATATACATGTAAAGCTTTGAATGTGTTTTAAACACCAGTATGACCTACTGTCTGATACAGCAGCTGCTGGTGTTAGTGGCACAGCTCTCAGAGCGGCTACTGGAACCTTATTGGCTATGGTTTAATGCAGAAATTTATGTCTCGTGGGAGCATAAACAGATTTTAGGTTTTTCCGATATTTTGCATCTGACATAATAAATAAATATAATTATGTGTTATTACCTCTGAACCAAGATATTATGGGTTGACAAAAGGGAAATCTCTTTAGGGTTATCGGCTATAAATAGAGTCAGAAGATGCCAGTAACCTGTTGAATGTAGAATAAAGATGCAGCATTGCAAAACTGTCAAGAACCAGTCTATGGCAATAAAGGTCAACCCCTCCTGTCACATCAGTGACAACATCCGTCGGAGCTGGATGTATTAAGAACTGTGTTGCTCATGGTTTGTTTTCGGAAATTGTAGGAAAATACTATGTCCAATAGAATGTAAAGAAGAAACCAATATTTTAGAAAACTGATCCAAAGCCAATGTTGTGTTGTGTTGTGTTACTGTATTGCCTACATCAGTGTTTCTTGTATAGCAACAATTTCTAAGTGAACATATGTGTCATTTTTTACTTTGTGTACATTGTTCTAATTATTGCCACATTGTTTCAGCATATCAATCAGGATCACATCCAGGCCAACAAGAAGTCGTTTGTGTGCAGATGGAAGGAGTGTTCCAGGGAGGAGAAGCCCTTCAAGGCCCAGTACATGTTGGTTGTGCATATGCGACGACACACAGGAGAGAAACCACACAAGTGTACGGTATGTACACCTCATTCTGCTCCATCTTCCAGTATATATGGGCGGTAAGGTAGCCTAGTGGTTAAAGCGTTCACTCATCACGCTGAAGACCTGGGTTCGATTCTCCACATGGGTATAATGGGTGAAGCCCATTTCTGGTTTCCCCTGTCGTGATATTGCTGGAATATTGCTAAAAGCAGTGTAAAATCATACTCACTCACTCACTCACTTATTCCAGTATTTTACGACTGTTCCCCCCTCCCCATCCCCTGATTCCGGAATACCATTGTCTCTCGGAGCCTCCTCCCCTTCCCAGCAGAATCCTGAATACTACTTAACACACATATCAAACACATTGAGAAAAGAGGCCACTTTCAAGTAAAAGTACTAAATAATTCAGCTAAAATGTGAATGTAGAATACTTTTACTTTCGCTTATATTTTTACCTGTTGAACCTGCATACCTGGTGTGTGTATGTTTGAGTCCCAAATACCCTCCAAGTTGACCCCTGAACCCTGCATACCTGGTATGTGTATGTTTGAGTCCCAAATACCCTCCAAGTTTACCCCTGAACCCTGCCCTGAGAACCCTCCAATACCTGGTACCTGGTGTGTGTATGTTTGAGTCCCAAATACCCTCCAAGTTGACCCCTGAACCCTGCATACCTGGTGTGTGTATGTTTGAGTCCCAAATACCCTCCAAGTTGACCCCTGAACCCTGCATACCTGGTGTGTGTATGTTTGAGTCCCAAATACCCTCCAAGTTGACCCCTGAACCCTGCATACCTGGTGTGTGTATGTTTGAGTCCCAAATACCCTCCAAGTTGAACCCTGAACCCTGCATACCTGGTGTGTGTATGTTTGAGTCCCAAATACCCTCCAAGTTGACCCCTGAACCCTGCATACCTGGTGTGTGTATGTTTGAGTCCCAAATACCCTCCAAGTTGACCCCTGGACCCTGCATACCAAAAGGGGTTGGCAGTCTCCCATATGTTTTCTTAAATACATGGAAACATGTGACTCACTAGCTTCAGTCTGGTTCGAATTACATGATGCGAAAAGTAAACATCCAATCAAGCTGTTTTTTAATTATTGAAACAAGCAGCAATATGTCAAGTTCTCATGATACCTTGTTGTGAGGTGTATCAAGTACAAGTTGGAACATCTATAAGACTTCATTCCCCTTCATTCACGACAGTCTTCCGATTTGATTGCATATCTCGAGGTCTTGATTAATCCATGCTGGATGTATAGGTTTGCTTTCATCAAAGACTAGTGCTGCAACATTCTCTCAACTATCACATCATCGTAATCTTGTCCTGTGATGACGAAGTATGACATTATCAATGGTGTATTATGCACATTTGAAATAAAGTGAAATATGGACACAATCAAGTGTTTTGTAAACATTTTTTGAAAACTTATCTGATTAATCTTGAGATGTTTTGAGGCCTTTTTAAATGGGCATTTATTCCACATGTGGTTCAAATATTTCATATGTTAGATGCTATTCATGATCTTTTTAGGCAAAACTGTCAGCAATAAGTAAACTGTTTTTGTGGTAATTGATTAGTACGTCGCAGTAGAATGTGCAGTTAATGCCTCACCATTTTATTAGACATTATTATTCACTCATGCAGAGCTACAGATAACTTTTTGGGTCATTGAGTTATGTACTCGCTTGTGTTCATCTCAATTGGGTATCCTAATTTTCCTTTGAGTAACCAAACAAATTGTACCCACCTCACTCAAACTCAAATGGGTATTTTGCCATTAATTGTGAAAATATAATAAAATTTAAATGTTGGTTTACATATTTGTTATTTATATTGATCTGTAAAATGAGAAACGATAAGAAAGACTGCAAGTTGCCAAGTTCATGTGCTGAAATAGAAGCTCTCAGTGTACCTCAGTTATTTTATCTATCGACCAGTACACAAGCTAAGATTTGACATTTTTGTGTGTACACATGTAAGATCAAATTTATTGAGTATTTTCAAAAATTCAAGTGTACTTGTACGTAATAGACTTAATTGGAATTGAGTTTTCACATAAATATGTGCCTAATGTACGCAGATACGCAGCTTATCTGTACCTCTGCTCATGTAGATTTTGAGAATACCAATCTTAGAAAAAATTGGATACTGTGAATATGATCCAGTGGGCATCATAACGGGCACACTCTGGTTATACTTAGGTCTTTAGACATCAACTGTTTCACTGTGTTACATTCCATGTCTTTTATGGAATTCCACCTCAGTGGAGATGATTTAGCATTGGTTTCACAATTTTCTAAAAGATTAACATTTGTGTTGATTTTTGCTAAATAGTCCTCAAAGATAGCTAATGGCTACAAAATGTTTCAAAGATTAGGTTTCAACAATAACAACAATGCTTTATATTGCTGTCAGGCCATCATCACTGTAGACAAATAGACTGATGAAGGTAGGTAATCCATTTCCGATGAGTAACTCCAGTAATTAGGCCGGCACTAAAGAGGAAATATGAAGAGTGCATAACACGGCATCCACTCCTGTGTTTTTTACCATACATAATACTGATGAAATTAGGAACCTATTACGGTATTGTCAGGAATAATGTGATTATTTCATAAGTATGGTTACTGCACCACTGCGGATGTTATCCCGAAGAGGTGATAAACTCGTCTGGCTATCATGACAACAGGTAAAGTCGTTAACGGCAGACTGACGTGTGTGTTCACACACACATTCACAGCATGCAGCTTAAAATAGTTGCTGCTAATCGGCAAAAAACAATGCATCTATCGTCTCGTATCGCGCCAACCTATTTCTGCTGCTGCTTCACCTGGAGCCTTTGCTGATATAGTGGAGAGATAGGGGTTTGTTATCTCACAGAAATAATGAGATCTTCCTGGTAAATGTTATCCAGGCTGTGCAAGAATGGTCGCCAATAATAACAACCATGAGTAGTTTTCCACCTGATAGTCTCAGCAGGTGACAATTAGTTGTGGAGTAAGCACAAGCTCCCTGAAATAATATAAATAAATTGAACATTTTTTAAGAATGAAAATGTTATTTTACAATTTAATTTAATAATTTCTGCATTATAACAAATAATTGTTTTTAAACCACTTGAATATGTTGTCAGGAATGATGCATATTTCACAAAAGAGGAGATGGATATTTTGAATATATTTTTAATTTAAATATTTGTCTAAATTGGATATATGATTCCAAAATAGTTTCATTTCAAAATCACCTCTCATATTTGACCATCTGTCACATACATTCAGATGCTGATGTGATATCCGGACGCCACAAAATGTCAGGAAACAATACAAATCATCAATATCGGATACAGTTCTCTTGCAGTATGTTTCTATAGTGTAAAGCAATGTAAACTGCCACATTTGCCACCACATGGCTTATGACATTTAAAGAGTTAATACAAGCATTACCCAAGCCGTGATGTAAGATGGTCTGGCACTTGTCTGAGGTGTGTAGGATGTGTGAAATGTGTGACCACACCCATCCCTGTGTCAGTTGATATGGCAACCCTCTGGTGCTGTAATTGGCTAGTATGTCACTATACAAACACATTACATCCAGCATTTATTCAGCTGCTCACCAGAAATCCACTTCCACTGAGCTTTTACTGTGTGTATGTTTTCTCAACTGTTGAAATGGATTGAGCTTTAATGTCAGTGTTTTAATGTCAGAGGTTCGTGGATTTGCAATTGACACAGATTGATAATTTAATTAAGGTTTAAATTGAATTTTGTTTCAATTTTTTTATTGAATGGAATTTAGATTAATTTATATTTTTCAGTCTTAAGCTAAGTTTAAAGTTTAGCTGAAGTTATTTTTAAATTAAATTTCATCAAATTTCTAGAATATATTCCAGGTTTATATGTGGTTCATATTTTTATGTGCACATATTTTCAAGGCCAAAATTGCCAGATGATTCGTGTCAGTAGATGGATAGTTCTGGTAAAATACCCTTTGGATCCATTAATAACATTAAAATTTCAAATCATATTTTGAAAATAAAGGTTTGTACAAAACAAATACTCAAAAGTACCAAGTAGAAGTCTACAGTGACCATCATGTAAGTCATTTGTTTTCGTGATGCTGGTTACCTAGATCCACTGAGTTCTACCAGAATAATGTTATGTAATTGAGTACATTTATTAGCAAAAAGAGAACAATGCCCTTTATAAATTGTAAAGTGTTCATCTAAATTCATTTTAATTCCATGAAATTAAACGTAGTTGTCATGCCTGAAACAAAGAAATTTACATGTTTAGAATTTCATAACATGACCATTGAAAATGAACTGAACTGCAAAAAATACTATCTATTACAAATGTATGCAAATGGTTCGGATCAAGATACACAGTTGTCAAGCAACCCTTTATGAAAAAACGTAATTGATTTGAGCAGAGCAGTGACACCAGCATTAATAGAGCGACAGACTGTTCAACATATGGTCAAGGGGACACAACTCTGGGATGACTATTGATTTTTCAGTTCTTTGTGTTTATCCAAAGCTTCAATAAAGGAAATCAGAGAGTGTCCTTTTGACACTGATATGGGATGTCAGTGTAGCTGTCAAATGCTCAAAGCTCTTTGTATCCAAGTTCAGCCTGATAATCTAGGCATTAATTCTACTTTGTCGACAGTGGAATAATATTTGTTAGACACTAAGGGCTCCTTGCATCATGTTCCATCAGCATGATTATGGTAAGTTAAATAAGTGTCTTATGGGAAATATTCACATGCTTGTAGGGAATATACCTTTGGAGGAAATTTAGGATTAATATTGTCTCAAGACTTTTGTATTTTAGTGTCAGTTTTAATTGATTTTAGTTAAAAGAGGGGACGATTGATGCCAGTCATGCATCTCCCCAAATAGTCTTCACATGCAGTTAAACAGTAAAAGTACATGCTCTTTTAGGAAACTATGTCTATATATGTCTGTATGTATTGACCTTGAGGGTGGCATGCTTTGGATTTTTAGTGTGTCTGAGTTTTTTATAAATGACTCAAAAATAGATTGTTCTGAAACAGCCAACTATTGTTTTAAAGTATTTTGTTTGTTGTAAATATTTGAAGAGCAAAAAGTAGAGATGCCTAAACAGAAAATCTCAGTTCATGAATATATATTTATATCAATAATATTGCCTGTATTGATTCATATTTTTATTCAGTTCATATTTTGATTTCAACTATTGTTCCTCACATGGAACATTTAAAACACCAATAAAATGACTTTGTTGGTAAATGGATCCTACCTGCAATTAAATATCAGTTTTATAATTTTTGATTATGCTCTGACTACATTGAACAATGTAGGAGTACTTAGTTTAAGACTAATTCTGTTCTAGTTTTCTGTTCTTCTAACTGGTGTTCACACATAAGTTTTCTGGAATATAGTATTGATTTTGTTTTTTAAATATGAGACCAGATATTCCTGAAGTTTCAAGCCCATTTATAACTAACTGAGTGCTTAGTGTATTGTGGGATTGCTTCACTATGATGTCCCTAATGATTAGCAATGAAGTGATTAATTACAGTAATTCTTGCTTTCAATTGTATGACAGTAATTAAAACATTTTTCAAAGACACTTTCATTGTTGTACATCTGATCTGAGTTTATGAACATGTAGGTAGTTTTGCCATTTAGTTGTGAGTTATTATGTTAGTGGAACAACCCTTCTGTACATAACCCAGTTAGCACATCTTTTGAAAATAATTTAGGTTAAAACAAAATAGAAAAAAAACATTGAAAAAAATGCAAACAGCGTGAAACAAGTATGATTTTTCAAGCCTTTATCAAATATTTGATATATTGTTTTAGGTTGCTAGTAACGTCAGTTCTTCCATAAGTTATACTCTATGAAACAATCACCTGACATAGGTATCACTGTAGGTATCTCAATTTCTATGTGTGGTGAGATATTTTAAGAGCTAGAGTGATTGTCACTGATTGTACATACAGATATATATTTTCTAAATAATGCGGTGAATATGGATGGGTACTGACATTTCATGGTCATGGAAACAGGGGAGATAACAGTGTGAGAGAAAGATCACTCCCGTGTTTCTGCAGTTTTGTCAAACAATTTGTGAATATATTTCTGGTTAGATGTGAAGTTCAACAATGCAAATGATAGGGAAGCTTGTGATATATTTTTACCCAATATACAGGAACACAGAAAAGATATACAACATGTATTATTTCAATAGCTTTGTTTACTATGGAATACTAGAGTAATACTCTGCAGTCCGATTATTCATGGTATCAGATTGGGGTATGTTAAGGCCAGTTGCTGTTTGTCATCTAAAACGTACATTTTTCAAACTGGTACACATATGCTGGGAGTAGAGTGATATATCACAGCTTGATAAAATAACGAAAATGTCTTAATTCTATTGTGTTTTCTTGACACAAGCAAGCAGATTATGATATGAATTGCTTATGGCTGTTTTGTTTTTTCACTTTCAGTTTGAAGGTTGTTCGAAGGCATATTCACGACTTGAAAACCTTAAAACACATCTTCGGTCTCATACGGGTGAGAAGCCCTACATGTGCGAGTTCCCAGGGTGCACCAAGGCTTTCAGTAACGCATCCGACAGGGCCAAGCATCAAAACCGAACCCACTCCAATGCTGTGAGTATATATGTATAGGTGAATCTGATTAGAGCGAGTGAATGAAATAGGATTACTGCCTCTTTGAATTTCACGTAATTCACATTGTGTCAGTTTGATTTGTGAGGAAAGTTTGAAATTATGTTGGTCTTAGAAACTTACTGCATTGTGATACTTACATGCGTGGGTATGGTGCAGACAGACAGATAGACATACTCACTTATCATAAGCGCCAGGCATGCTAAAGGGGCACAACTCTGCACAGCAGCTTGTAGGCAACCCGTGACAAACTGGTGCTTCTGGCAAGAGACTAGAGAGCTAAATGGTCTACTCCAATGAAAATTATTCTGTCTAGAGTGCTGCCAAATTAATCTGAACATACATGACACTCAGGATCTACAAGTCCTGGTTACACAGTCATGTAGTAGGATGTATGTAGTTCTCAACTGGCTGATGTGTATAGCTGATGTTACTTTCTCCTACAGAAACCGTATGTATGTAAGGCAGCAGGCTGTACCAAACGCTACACTGACCCCAGCTCCTTGAGGAAGCACGTGAAGACCGTCCACGGCCCAGAGTTCTATGCAAACAAGAAACATAAAGGAAATGATCAGATCACCGGTTGCAACCCCAAGAAAGAAGAACCCGATGACGTAAGATTCAGAGTCTTGTCAGCTGATTATAATTACCATACTCTGACATAGACTTACAACACTCCTAACACTGAACTCCGATCTATTCTTGATGTGACTGTGTTTGTGAGGTGAGGTGAGGTGAAATTGGGTTTAACGTCGTGCTTGAGAATATTTCGCTCATATGACGACGTGCATGCGTGTGTATGTGTATGTGCGGCTGCTTGTACTAGCCCAGACTGAAGCTGTTTTTATAGTGCTAGCCCACTGAGATACCATGCCGCAGTGAAGCATGAATACCCCTCTCAGACACATTATACTGACTCCGAGCCGACCAGTCCTTGTTGTACCCATTAATGCCGAGCGCCAGGCAGGGACCAACAAGTACCATATTTTAACGTCTTTTGGTATGACGTGGTCGGGGATCGAACCCGCGACCTTCCGCTCTCCGGGCGGACACTCTAACCACTACACCACGGAGGCGGTCGACTGTGTTTGTATGAGAGTTACAATAATCTGTCTGCTGTTACAGGACAAGAAAGATGACGACCAGTGTAAGAAGATGGAGGAGTGTCTCATGGTAACTTCATTACAGACGTCAGCTCCAGGAGAACGAAGAAAGTCACAGGTACAACTCATTCCTTGTCCTTATCCATCTGATAATCCCTAACTGACAGTCAGTTCCCAAAGAAACTAATAGCGATGGTCAAGATGGAATGGTATGTGGATATAATTTGGAAGTATTTTGTTTGTGTTCACGAAATGGCCTGCAATGGTGGGTACAGCAATCTTCATAAATCTTTGTTGTTTGCAAAGCAAAGCCTTACCTTTTTTGGTAAGAGCTTAAGGATATGCCAGTATAAGGGATCGCAATTTTATAATGAAGGAATCAGAGGACTGTCACCAGTGGATGATTCTTGAACCTGAAATTTAAGTTAGAGTGGAACTGGAGTGGCTATTTGCAAGGAGCCAGGTATCAATCAGTCCACTCTGACATTACTCCATACAATGAATTAACATTTATTTTCCAGGATAATGTGGGATCATCCGTGTCTCAAAACAACCCATCACCCCAGAGCAGTCCTGAAGTCAACGTGACCAACAACATCCAGCCCGACACTATCGAGGAGCATCTGAGTGGAGGAACGCACATCACCTCATCTGGAGGGAACCCTGGGAGCATCTCACTGGAGGAGGAGGAGGTCGACATCCCGGAACCCGACGAGGCTGAGGTAGGGACTGCTGTAATCACAGGCTCAATTGGACCTTCATTGTTTCAGGCTGTGACACGATAATGTTTTGCCTTTCAGTTCAAAGTTACAATCACGTTGATTTTAAAGCCAATTGTGTAAGAAATGTATTTGCAGATTTTTTAAACTGAATGCTATTGGTGCTATAGTAATTAATCTTCATCGCTGATTATATTAAGGAATAGATAGATAAAGTATAGAGTGAGTGAGTGAGAATGGTTTTAGATTACTTTTAGCAATATTTTGATAATATCACTAGAAGTGGGCTTCACACATTGTACTCATGTGTGGAATCAAACTTTGGGCAAAATGGGTTGAAGCAGTGTTACCACTAGGCTGCCCAACAATCCACAAAGTATTAAGGATATGACTGAAATATAAATATCTCTGTTCCCAGGTACCTGGTGGGTCCGAGTCACTGCTGGTACGTCGCAACCAGATCAATTCTGGCCAGGTGATGCAGAACCGAATGAAAGGCCGAATCAACAACAAAAGCAACTCTCTGTCAGTCTACTCCCAGCTGCCTCCAATAAGTCCCAGTAAGTACTCCCAGCTGCCTCCAATAAGTCCCAGTAAGTACTCTCGGATGCCTCCAATAAGTCCCAGTAAGTACTCTCGGATGCCTCCAATATGTCCCAGTAAGTACTCTCGGATGCCTCCAATAAGTCCCAGTAAGTACTCTCGGATGCCTCCAATAAGTCCCAGTAAGTACAACTCCCAGCTGCCTCGGATGCCTCCAATAAGTCCCAGTAAGTACTCTCGGATGCCTCCAATATGTCCCAGTAAGTACTCTGATGCCTCCAATAAGTCCCAGTAAGTACTCTCGGATGCCTCCAATATGTCCCAGTAAGTACTCTCGGCTGCCTCCAATAAGTCCCAGTAAGTACTCTCAAAAGGTCCCAGGTATGCCTCCAATAAGTCCCAGTAAGTACTCTCGGCTGCCTCCAATAAGTCCCAGTAAGTACTCTCGGCTGCCTCCAATAAGTCCCAGTAAGTACTCTCGGCTGCCTCCAATATGTCCCAGTAAGTCCCGGCTGCCTCCCAATACTCTCGGCTGCCTCCCAGTAAGTACTCGGCTGCCTCCAATAAGTAAGTCCCCCAGTCCAATAAGTCCCAGTAAGTACTCTTGGCTGCCTCCAATAAGTCCCAGTAAGTACTCTCGGCTGCCTCCAATATCCAAAAGTCCCAGTAAGTACTCTCAATAAGTCCCAGTAAGTACTCTCGGCTGCCTCCAATAAGTCCCAGTAAGTACTCTTGGCTGCCTCCAATAAGTCCCAGTAAGTACTCCCGTATGCCTCCAATAAGTCCCAGTAAGTACTCTCGGCTGCCTCCAATAAGTCCCAGTAAGTACTCTCGGCTGCCTCCAATAAGTCCCAGTAAGTACTCTCGGATGTCTCCAAAATGTCCCAGTAAGTACTCTCGGCTGCCTCCAATAAGTCCCAGTAAGTACTCTCGGCTGCCTCCAATAAGTCCCAGTAAGTACTCTCGGCTGCCTCAATAAGTCCCAGTAAGTACTCAATAAGTCAGCTGCTGCCTCCAATAAGTCCAATATGTCCCAGTAAGTACTCTCGGCTGCCTCTCCAATAGGTCCCAGTAAGTACTCTGGCTGCCTCCAATATGTCCCAAGTACTCTCGGATGCCTCTCCAAAAAGTCCCAGTAAGTAGCCTCCAATGTCCCTCCAATAAGTCCCAGTAAGTACTCTCAGGCTGCCTCCAATAAGTCCCAGTAAGTACTCTCGGCTGCCTCCAATATGTCCCAGTAAGTACTCTCGGCTGCCTCCAATAAGTCCCAGTAAGTACTCTCGGCTGCCTCCAATAAGTCCCAGTAAGTACTCTCGGCTGCCTCCAATAAGTCCCAGTAAGTACTCTTGGCTGCCTCCAATAAGTCCCAGTAAGTACTCTCCCAGTAAACTCTTGGCTGTCCAATAAGTCCCAGTAAGTACTCTCGGCTGCCTCCAATAAGTCCCAGTCCTGCCAGTAAGTACTCTCGCTGCCTCCAATAAGTCCCAGTAAGTACTCTTGGCTGCCTCCAATAAGTCCCAGTAAGTACTCTCGGCTGCCTCCAATAAGTCCCAGTAAGTACTCTTGGCTGCCTCCAATAAGTCCCAGTAAGTACTCTCGGCTGCCTCCAATAAGTCCCAGTAAGTCCCAGTAAGTACTCTCGGCTGCCTCCAATAAGTCCCAGTAAGTACTTCCGTCCGCCTCCAATAAGTCCCAGTAAGTACTCTCGGCTGCCTCCAATAAGTCCCAGTAAGTACTCTTGGCTGCCTCCAATAAGTCCCAGTAAGTACTCTCGGCTGCTCTGTGTCATATCTGTCTCCTAAGATGGGCCAATCAGCTTGCTTATTTGCTGCTAGCAATATTAGGTGGGATTGGGCCATGGTTCGAATCTCAGCTTGGGGAATAGTCATCACTATAAGACATAGGTTATTAGGCAGTGCTTAATGCATAGGAGCTTCCTACAAGCATGTTCTTGCTCAAAGATAGCGCAATGTTTCTGTTGTATTGAGGAACTTTAAGAATTACCTGTATTTTTGCAGATGGTCGGCGCTGCAACAACAGTTCAAACGACTTAAATGTCAAGATGACTCAGATTAAAACAAGTCCACCTCATAAACGTATTGCTGATCTCGCAGGTATGATGTGCTTAGAGAAAGCTTTTTTTCAAATTAAATCTGGACCTTGTTAAGTTCATATTTGGATGACTGGTATATTGGCAAATTGTAGTGTAATTTCCTTCAGAATATTCAAATGACACATGTCCATCAGAATCAGTGTAGTGAATACCAAATGATCAGTCCAATTGAATGTCTCATCCTTCTATTGCAGGTCGCACAGAGCTGCAGACGCAGATGATCTATGGTGGTGGTCGCCGTGACAGCAACACCAGCACCCTCAGTTCCTACATGAGCAGCATGAGGTCGGACACCAGCCCCTACCCCTTCGGTAGTCAGTTCTCCAGTCGGAGGTCCAGTGAAACGTCGCAGCTCTCATCCAACCGGTTCAGCATCGCCAACTCTCCGTACGAGTACGACATCTCAGGAAATCTGCCCCATCATGCCTCCAGGAGGTCGAGTGAGAGTAGTAATATTGGTAATGTTGCCAACATGATGCAGAAAGCCCATCTAGGGAGCCATCCCAACTTAGTTGTGCAGTCACAACAGATGCCCATCCGAAGTCCTGCCAACAAGTACTGCAATGAGAATATTGCAAGGTTCTTCGCCGCACGGCGGGAGATGGAAGGTGCACGGACCAGCACGCCATGTCGCACGCCACTGCCTCACGAAATTCCCAACAGGGAGATCAGGAGAGCCAGTGACCCTGTGCGGACTGTCGATCACAATTTCCGTGACCTGAAGCGGCTTCAGCGCTACCACAGTTTGAATGTTATGAAGGTTCTTCCAGTTCCGCCCAGTATGAAAAGTCTGCAAGGAAAGTGTGGGTCAAACAACACGTTCCACTCTTCCAGAAGCAGCATCGCTACTGACTACAGTGTCGCTGAGGATGCAGAGTATGGGTCTCCCGGAAACAACATGGAGACGTACAATGAGCAGTCACTGGAAGAGAAGATGCTGGAGGATAATGAGGATATGATAATCCCCGACGACATGCAACGGTTCCTGAACGAACGCTATGCAGGGTATGACCCTCATCCGCCAGACATGGAGCAACGGATGCAAGGGAACTTTCCGTCTCAAAACCACAGTCCCAATAACCAATACTCAAATCAGCAACCCTCGGTGCCACATCCCTATAGCAACAATATGCAAATGCAGTCTGGTTTCTATGACAATCAGGGTATGAACTCTAACATGATGTGTGGGAATAATGGTCAGCAGTTCAACAATGGTGGCCAGTGTGGCCCTGGCATGATGCCAAACATGCAGCAGGGGTGGAACCAGGGTCAGAACTTCAATAACGAGATGCAGAATATGCAAATGAGAAATATGCAAATGCAACATTCTCCTGGAAGTCAGTTATCGCCTCAGGCGATGCAGATGCAAGGCATGAGCCAGCAGAACATGCAACAGGGAAATATGCCACAAGGGGGGATGACCACAATTCCTGAAAATGTTCCGCAGCAAGGAAGAATGGGTAATAATGGTCAAGGAAACAATATGAACCAATGGCCTGTTATGATGAACCAAGGTCAAGGTCAGAATCAAGGTCAAGGCAGCATGCTGCCACCTCAGTCTCCACAGATGTTTGCACCCACACCTCCGAACATGCCCAAAATGCAGATGCAGAATGGGATTCAGATGCAGATGAACATGCGCCAGAAGCCGGAACGAGCCAGACCGCAGGTGCAGGTTCCTCTTATTAGCCAATCACAGATACCACCAAATGCCAAGACAGCTTCACGGCTGCTGAGACAGCAACAGCTGATGCAGCAGCAGCAGCAGCAGAACGGCGCTGGCATTTTCAACAATCTGCAGATGCAGATGCAGCAGGGACCGATGCAGCAGATGCAGAACATGCAAGGGATGCAGCAGAGCTTCCACCAACAGAAGATGTACCCTGGGGACAACATGGGCAACGGCATGAACACCAACATGAACGGCAACATGACACCCAACGTAGTGAACAGCATGCCACCCCCACCTGCTCCCCAACCACTACCACCAACACAGCAACCATTTCCCCAACAACCTGTACCACCCATGTTTCCCCATCCCCCCAGCAGTAACACCCCCTCGGGTACCCCCCAGAACAACCGGCCCAGCTGCCAGATCCAACAGCCACACGGCCCCTTCCCCAACCAGCTTGAAATGTCGCCAGGGTGCAACCAGGTGACGAGCAGCACCGACCCCGCCGAGACCACGGCGCCACCGATTGAAGATTTCATGGACAACTTAACATCAATATCAACTGAAAATCTCATAGACAATATAAGCTCAATATCACAAGAAAATATATTCAGTCCAACAGCAGCCTCGAACCGGTCAGCGTCTCAGAATTCCTCTCGGTTGAATCCAGTGCTCAATATGAATAACATGGCGGTAAATGATATGAGCTCTGTCTTGACCACACTAGCAGAGGAGAACAAGTATTTGAATATGAAGTAACAGAGACTAGAGTGATGTAGACTTGGATGTTGGTGCACATATGGAACATTGTGAAATGTTATATGTTTTTCCTTTTTATCTTGCATTTATTGTGGCATTATGGGTGCTAGTGCTTATGGTGCAGCAAGGAGTCGGCCTAGAAGGCATCTTGCTGGACACATTGCAACATTGTTGTGAGTGTGACTTTCAGTGACTTGTGTATGAGACAGCTTGTTCAACATGCAGTGGTGGAATACAGTGTTAATGTAGAATCATATATCATTGTCAGTGGACATATTATGGGTGACATGAATCGTGTACATTTCCCTCAGGTAAGGTTTTGGATGATTCACGATCAGGTGACTAAGATCTTTGGCAATTGATGCTGTAGCGTTTAAATTAAACAATAATTTCGAGTTATCAACCTTTTTTTCTGTGTGGGGTATAATAGCATGGGGCTGTACGTCAACCCTTATACTGACTTATAATGACTTCCAAGACCTGAATGACATGCTCTGGAGAAAAGATTACCCCCATATCTTTTAATACTGATCTGAATACATACAGCAAATAATGCAAAATAAATATGAGATTAATTGGTATTTGTTGAATGATAATGTTGGTTGTCTCAGTTAAATTCCAACAATACTTTTGAAGTATTCTTTAATACCATAACAGTTTTGGTGATATTGTTATATCTGTAGATATACACAGGCAGGGTTTTAATGCAATCGTTACTCATCTTTGGTGGGTCATCATCTCTCCAGACCCCATACAGCATAATAGGTATGATATTTGTCCATTTTAACATGAATATATTCTAAATATATTCGTTCAGACTGCATGCCAAAAGATTGGTTTTGATCTTAATGGCAAGTGCTTGTGGTAGAAGTTAAACATCATTGTGATAAGGAATTATTCATATCCATGTATACTTTCTTTATTTTTCTCATTTCAAAGCATAATAAGCAAGGTTTTAGTTGTTCTGTTTTTGTATGCATTGTTTGAAATATTTAGAGGTAAACACTTTGAGACCTACATCTCTAAATTAGGAGACATTTCATTACAGTTTTCTGTAATATCTCTGTTTTGTTTTGATATGATTTCATGTCAGAAAGTACAGTTGATTGTTTTTATAACTATCATTGTTTTTAGAGGAAAGAGTGGCATGATCAACGTTCCATATCGTCCTGAAGTGCTGATCTCCGTAATATTTGCATAATTAGTTAAGAGGAGAATTTTACTTTACTGCAGAGATCAGTATGAGCTTGAAGTGCTTAGCAATGCATTCCGTTAACTGAAATTAACCATCAACCATCACGGAACATTTAAGAAGTTTCTCTAGAACGTTATCACAGAAAACACCTCATAATAATTCTAAGGTGAACAAATACATGTTACCACTGTGAAAAGAACATTGTTTTGAGGTAAAATCAAGTGCTTATGAATAGTTTTCTGAATGTTGTTTTGTTTTAGAGTATGCTTGTTTGTACAGATTTGTCCATATCATGTTTAAGAATGTATACATCTTTTTTAAGAAAAAGTATTTGCAAATTTTATTATGAAGATTTTGATATTTTATAGCATCATTGTGGTACTGAAACAAAGTTTTTGTGAAGAATTGAGGTATTGTTCTCTCAAAATGAAGTGACAGATTTGACCCACAAGGCTGCTGAATGTTTGCCATATAGTTGTGCTGATCTTCAGATTAGCAAAATAGAAGTTTAAGGAATGAAATATTATTGACATCAGGCATTTTTTATGAATTTCACTATTATTTGAGTGAAATATTTTCCTCACTAAAGAAAAAGAAATAAAATTTTAAGTAGTACTGTCCAAAATAATGTTTTGTGACTGGCAGGTTGCCTAATAGTCCAAGGGAGGCAATTCTGTTTCTGTTAGTGAATTACCTCCCTTTGGTCTTTTAACGTTAGATCAACAATTTTCATATGAAACAGCTGTTACATAATTAGTAACATGTTTCACTTATCTTGTGTTTTTCATGAGAAATCCATTAATTTGAAGTCTGTCTCAGTTTGAAAATTCAGCCAAGAAGTATGAGGTTGTAAACAGTGAAACATTTCACAACTTGGTAGTGTCGGAAATAAGGAAGACATTTCAGTATTTGTTTTATATAGGATTAAATAAAGGCGTCATATGTATTCAAAATCATTTTTCATTCTAGAATGTAAGATCCTGTGGTTCTCATCTAGGCAAACTGGATGCAATTATTTGGCACCTTTCCGACACTACTTTCACATATTGTCAAATGTTTTACATACACGTGAATAAAGGTATATATGTATTTTTGTCACAAAGGCAACTTGCTCTGCACATAGATGCCTGCAGTTTGTGAGACAAACAAAAACATGGCTAGATCAGCCCCTTCTGCTGCGAGATTAACATTTTCCCACAGTACCTAACAGTAAAGTAAAGAGGGATTGCCCAAAAATATAAAAAAAGTGGAAAAGAAGTAATTCAGGAACTAAGCAATAAAAATATGTCTTTGTTTTATCAAACAGATGCCTAAGAATGATTTTTGTATATATGTCAAAATGATCAGTGTACTTAAAAGATGGCACAGTTCCCATGCTGCTCAGAATATGTAAAGGAAATACCTAATTTTTCTCTTTATCTTTCACATACTTGTTATGAATTAGCTGAAATATGATCAGCCATGGAGACCATCAGCGCAGCTGTCTGTACTCAACAATAACACTTGTTATATGGATGTACATTGCTGCAATGACAGTGATTGGCAATTTGGGTATCTGATATATTCGTCTTCACTGACTCTCCATAGAAGTACTGATTTGGTCCATTGTACTAGGGAAGTAATATGTTATATTATAATGATTAGGTACAATTTATGAAGAAAACCCATTATAACAATAATTTCTTCTGCTGAAAAGATATTTGTCTCAAAGTGATGATCTTATTAATTTTACTCACTGTACAATGTTGATTATTCTGACCGCAATTGAGTTACCTTTGAATTTCATCACATATCCTTGTGCTCTGAAATCTGTAAATATTCTATCCGGTGTTTTGGTAAGAGGGGATGATCTGCTAGCTATAACTGCATGTTTGGTTGCCATAATCATAGAGGACTGACTGGAAAATGATGCATTTGAGTTGTCTCCCTTAACTGACAGAATCAGATCATTAAAAGGCTGAACTCAGGAATTTGGGTAAAGTGAATGTACAGATCTCAATTGCTATAAATGTGTTCAATGCAAATAAGTGCTATTAATATAAAACAGTGGATGAATATGTCCTGTTTTAGACCTTGCTTAACCCACAGCATAATTGAGATTGTGTTGAATACTTCTGTATCAACAGAAAGCGTATAGATTCAAACCAAACTATCCTTGAAGGGAGATAACTCCGCTTACGTTACATACTCATGAATGTCCATATAGAGTGGACACATTGCCCTCATCACATTGTTGTTGAACAACTATGCATAATATAATAGAAGCATACTACATATATCATTGATGTCGGACATAGAAGAGAGAGTATGTGTAGCACGGTAGTGACGTCATGCCATGTTGGAAATATATTTCATACTCTGTGCATTGTACATTTTGTATGATACACCTATTTTTCTAACCCCTAGAATCAAGCCACATCTGGTGCCTGTAACTCATGTCATTTTTTGTAGACAGTGATAGGATGTAAATAAAAAAGTGCTTGTTAAACAAGACAATTGGATTTTGTTGTGTGTGAAATTGTACAAGGACTAAGGATTTATACCTGAACATACACACAAGTATCACAAGCCACATCGTGAAGTGAACAACGTACTTCTTATGACGGCAGTCAGAAAATGGTTGGGTTCAGACCAGACATTCCAATCACTGACATTGATCTACATATTTTGGATATGCTGACATGCATCATATCCTGTTACTCACCTTTCACAAAAGCATTGGTTGCTGAAGACCAGTAAATGAGCAGGGTTTGATATGTAAGGCATAAAGACTGGTGAGAGAGGGGTGGCCAGCTGTATCAGGAACTGTAAAACTTTTTAAGTTTACAGACTGAGTGTTTTGAAAAGTTATGGTTAAATCACAGAATATCTGCTTAGTGAGGGAAAAAAGCTGAAGGGCACTGTCCAGGGCAATATATACCATGTTCTCCTTTGAGTGGCATTTAGAAGTGGGGGTTCTTTGTTACCATAGGAGTGATGTTTCTGTGTAGGTTCGAACACATTTTTAGAAAGTGATGTACAGAGCATGGATTAAAAGGCATATATACAAACAAAGAAGTGCTTTTGTAGTTGAGTTAATTAGGGTAAAAACAGCTCATCATATAGTTTTATATATGCGAAGCACACATACTTTTACCAATATTCTAGCAAAAACTGGACTTCAGACATTGTACATATGTGGGGAATTAACCAAACACCTTGGAAAGCTTTAAATACAAAGCTACAAGGCGATCCCTCTGCCTCAGTCAGATAGTGTACATCGCTACAAGGCGACCCCTCTGCCTCAGTCAGATAGTGTACATCGCTACAAGGCGACCCCTCTGCCTCAGTCAGATAGTGTACATTGCTACAAGGCGATCCCACTGCCTCAGTCAGATAGTGTACATCGCTACAAGGCGACCCCTCTGCCTCAGTCAGATAGTGTACATTGCTACAAAGCTCCCACTGCCTCAGTCAGATACTGGCGCCACTGACCCCTCTGCCTCAGTCAGGTAGTGTACATCGCTACAAGGCACCCTCTGCCTCAGTCAGTCAGTGTACAGTGTACAAGGCACCCTCTGCCTCAGTCAGATAGTGTACATCGCTAAGGCGACCCCTCTGCCTCAGTCAGGTAGTGTACATCGCTACAAGGCACCCTCTGCCTCAGTCAGATAGTGTACATCGCTACAAAGGCGACACCCTCTGCCTCAGTCAGGTAGTGTACATCGCTACAAGGCCACCGCTTCTGCCTCAGTCAGGTAGTGTACATCGGCTACAAGGCATGACCCCACTGCCTCAGTCAGATTGTGTACATCGCTACAAGGCGACCCCTCTGCCTCAGTCAGGTAGTGTACATCGCTACAAGGCGACCCCTCTGCCTCAGTCAGATAGTGTACATCGCTACAAGGCGACCCCTCTGCCTCAGTCAGGTAGTGTACATCGCTACAAGGCCACCGCTCTGCCTCAGTCAGGTAGTGTACATCGCTACAAGGCGACCCCACTGCCTCAGTCACATTGTGTACATCGCTACAAGGCGACCCCACTGCCTCAGTCAGGTAGTGTACATCGCTACAAGGCGACCCCACTGCCTCGGTCAGTTACCATATATCCTCTGCTTCTAAAGGTCTATATAGAACACAAGCCATCAATACAATATCTTCAGTTTATTTACCAGTAAAAAAAGGTCTGTCAACAGCATCCTACTGAGACTTCTCGTCAGTCAACAGTACATAAAAATTAACATACACCTTGAAAATATATAAATAGCATCAATGATGAAAAAAACAATATTGCATTATTTTCCAAGATGATGATGAAAATGAAAGACAGATTTACAAATACAATGAATTATGGGAGCAAATATTAAATCTTTCCTCATAGCATGTTTCTGGCAAACAAATCCATAAGGCACCTTTAACTGATAGGCCTCCTGAAAATACAAATATTGCTGGAATTGCTCATCCAGACATAAATAACCCACTCTTTCCCCATGTAGAAAAGATTGAAACAGTGATAAAACATCAACAAACTGACGCAAGATCTCGCAAAAGTTCACACATCTCTTTAAGTTTGCATCCATTTTTCTCAACTTCATACAATCAAAAACCCGTCATATCCACACAAGTTCACAGTGAACTTTTAATCTATATTTATCCCTGATTTATTTCCTTTCAAAATGCCTATAAGTTCAATGATATATGGACCACTTGTGGCGTATACATATAGCATCAGAACATTAAGAGATCTGTGGCTCTTAATGTAAGAGCATGAATGTTCTTCTGTGTATATCCAGGGATTTATCTAGGATATCAAAGAAAATGCACAATATCAGCTCAGCTGGGTAAACAATACCATTTTACTTAAAATTGGGGGTGTTATATTTCCAAGTTTTCTAAACACTATATTCTGACATTGCATCTCAAGCAATATGAATATTAGTTCCATTATCAGTAAAATACATGTCAACTTGACCAAGCCATCACATCATAACACAGGTTATAACATCATATGGAAAAGTTATAATTTCCTCTTGAGAATTTTGTTTGACATTTATTACATTTGCATGCCCTAACCTGAATATCTGTCTTTGATCAGGTCTAGATAAATCCCTTTTAATGCCATCAATGTGTGAATATTGTACAAGACAAAGAGTCACGTTGACACTTGTCACATCATTCCCTGACACATATTGATAAATTCTGTTTCAACGGTTAACCCTTTAAGGTAAATATAGTCAGTAATGGATAATGGCATGGTTGACACACATACAAATACAAAACATCATTCATATTGGCACAATAACACATCAAGAAAAATATTACTCTCTGCCATTTTAAATGTTTTGGTTTTTTGTTTCGCATTTGTACACAATGTACTTTTTGTCTATGAAGTGATTCAGTAGTGTCAGTAGACACACTGATACATCTGTATGAAACACTGTACATTAGTAACATGTTTCACACAATCAACATGATTAATGCATGGAATATAAATCAACAACACAACTCCTGAGAGTTACTATCCCCATGAGTTTAGTCTCAAAAAGAGATTAAGGGGCATTTTTTTATCAGAATGACATCCCATCAACATAAAGTCTTATGAAGAGATTAAGGGGTGTACATTTTCCTTCCAATGACGTCCCACCAACATAAAGTCTTATGAAGAGATTAAGAGATGTACATTCTTTTTTTCAATTCTAACATTCAAGCAACATGACTTTATTTAACATATGTTCAGTCAATGGTGTTTCAGTTCATCATGATAGAAATCCAGTAATACTAAAGGAATATCCTCTCCATGGAAACCTTCAATTGATTTCATAACCCCTGGTCTAAAAAGACTTTCTAAAATATCTAGGTAAAGTTTCAAACAAATCATTTTATTTTATTTCCTTCAAATGTGACTAAATAATTTCCTTTTGACATTTAAAACAAACTAATTTAAAACAATCATATTTTGAAAATGCATTTCTTATAGTGTTATCAACATCAATGTTAAAACACTCAGATATTCAAATCTGAATACGTTATTACTAGAAGGTGTAATTTAGACCAGTTTTGTCTTAATCAGTCTACCACTGCAAACTGCCCATACAGAAGCAGTGGCAATTTCCTTCAGTAGTACGGATTTCAAATAAATTCAAACAAGTAACTACTCTAACATAGAAACATTTATGTTTCCTCTTTAAATGATAAATAAACAATGTTCTACATGACTGAGCTGCTACAACAGCCGTTGAGCATTCAGCTGTCAGATAACAATGTAAGTATCATGTACGACGCTTCAAGTCAATGTTTACTTCCCTGACAACTTGGAAACAAGAATGGCTTTCATTTCCTTCGCTAATTTCTCCAAATCCACAATCTTCAATCGGAGTTTCTCATTATCAACAATAAGTTCATCTGCTTGGGATTCCATGTCAACAAATTTCTGTTTCCTTATTTCACGTGATCTGCGTGAAGCAACATTGTTCTTGTCGCGGCGTTGACGATACTTCTGTACAAGTGGAACGGGGCTTGTGGACGCAGCAGCGCCAGAAGGTCCCCATTCCTCACTCACACTAGATGAAGTAGACAGCCGAGGACGTTTGCAGACATAGTCATGGTCGGGGGTTGTAGCCACAACCTCTTCCTCCATGCTGACCACATCTACAAATTCCACAACCTCTTCAAACTTGCGCTTCATAGATGGCTCTGCAGTTTCCACCGCAACCTCAACAGGTTTTGTCTTTTCCATTAGTGCATCAATATCTTCTGCAGCTCCATCTACTGGCTCAACAGTTCTATCCTTAAATGTCAAATTGTTTACATAAATTTTAAATAATATCAAAGTTTCAAATGCTTAGGAATAATGAAAAATATCATCAACAGAACAAAACGTCAAAAATCAAAACAGTCAGTCCAAGAACCCTGAGCTAATTGTTTTACCAATTTAAATAATTTGAAAAATAAGTGAATGTTCAAATTTAAATTCCAAAACAAAGCATGTTATTCTAAAACACAAGTGAAACTTACCTCCTCAAGGAAGGTAGAAAGATCCACAAAACTATCAAGACTGGCTTCGGCCAGTGGATCGAGATAACTTAGCATCCCTGGGTCAAAGCTGCCCAGCATCAATGCATTGTTACCGTTGTCGATCGACATCAATAGGTCATCAGCTGACGGCTTTAAGTTGAACTTCAAGTCATCAGCTGGCCCTGAAAAGAAGAAATACATATGAAGAGATTTCCAATGGGAGGTTAACCTCAAGCATCAAGACAAATCTAGAATATTGTGGGAAAAAATAATTTAACAAGCACTGTTCTTACAGAAAAGATCACCAAAATGTTATAACTTTAGTAATTGAGCTGGCGTCTTTTAAATAATAATCAAATTGTTGACATTTTTCAAAGTGAAAAATATTAATGAAGATATCAATAAAAGGTAAATATAAATATGAAAAAATAATAATTAAGTAACTATTACAAGGCCACTTATTATCAATAAATTCTTTCAAACAAAATACCCGTTGGGGCTGACGTATTATAAACGCACCTGTCCAATATTGTGATGAAATGTTGTTGGGTAAGTGGATGCCAAATAAACGTAAAATTTCATCTCAAGAAGCCTACTCTCCACTAACTCTATCTTTCCTAGACATACGAGAGGTTTGTCAGTTTTGATTTGCCCGCGACTTTATATTATCAGCTACTTGCACAACTGATCCCAGTATGACGAAATTCTGGGAAATAGAGGCACAATCTTTGCTGAACGGGCAAGTACTGCCCTATTTATGGAAACATACGTTGTTGTCACGTGATCGCTAAGAAACAGCGACAAACACTTGTCACGTGACAGGGCGGTTAACCGGCCAAGGCAGCCTCGGGTCGATTAACCGTACCTACCATGTTTGTTTACCCAAATCGATCCAAACGAACTGTATGATCGCATTTAACCGATGTTTCTTCCCAAACTACACAAACCTACATACTTCAGTTTACGGTCGTTTGCGTAGAATACCATTTACAAATTCTGACATTTTTCACCGATATGATCTTCAGGAAATTGGTTTAACGCTGAACATTTTGAGACATTAAATTAGACTCTCACCTTCGTTAAATAGGCCACTTGTCTTCTGTACCGAACGTGCGGAAGTGCTGGATTTCGTTAGCTTTCCTGGTAGAATCACCCTCGAGATCCAGCCAGTCAACTAACTCATCCAGCGTGTCGGGAATAAACTCAGAGCCGGTTGGGACAAACACCGAACTTTCCTCTCCCTGCATCGTTGCAATGGTGTCAGCCGACTTTAGAAACGTGTCCAGTTTGTTGAAGTCGTTGGTTGACGACGTTGATGTGTCGGAGAATAAACCGCTTTCCAGGATGAATAACCTGCGCGTAGCTGCCTTCTGTGGCGCTCTGGGGAGTTAAAAACACATGACATTTTATGATTATATAATAAAATGTGTCGAGAAAACTGTTATTGAAATTAATGGGATTTAAAACGTAGATTTATTCGTTATTTTTCAGCATACCTTCTGTCCTTCGGTCCCTGTCCCACCTCTTAGCTCAAATTCAATCTACTATGGAACTTCCCGACCGGCTTGCTGTCTTATGGTGCAATACCACGTCTAAATTTAGAAACTTACACATGGCACAGCCAATCAGAGAGCGAGGATTGGACATGTTCCGCTATTTTTAACCTAAATAATGACATCACTTTATATCCCATCATTCCCGGTGTTGTGTTTCTGCGTTTGTTTAGCTTCCGGTCCCTGCGTGAAAACCTGATTACCCAAACACAACCCAGATATAGACCACCTTATCAGATATCTAAGTGGAAACATTGCTGTTTAATACCTGTGAAACAGTGTATCAGAATACGCGCATCCGCCCACGTTGGGGTGTAACATTTCTGCGATTTCTGTCGTGTTTTCCAGGTATAAATAATGAATAATATTCCCCATTCAGAATTATTTGGATGTCGGTATATTTCATCATTCTTTCAAGGAAGGTGAATAGCCTTGATTTTTTTAGAAACAAATGGGGTCATACAGGAACACGGGACGAAATGGCGTTGTGCCAACTCAATAGCTACACAGAGTTGACATAGTTAGATAGGTCCATACACATCCACCTTGACAGGCTATTCAAAGCCAGTCAGGCTTCACATTCCAACCCTCGTCATCAAAGGGGCCGAACATTCAACTTACGTCATTGCACTAAAGTACCTTTGCTAATCACAGTGTTAGTAAATTTGTATAAAAAACAATTCTAAGTGAATTTATTCGTAAAGACATTAGATAATTATGGGACATGTTCATTTGACATAGAGAAATTACATCGCATTACAAATATCACTGATAAAAATAATCTTTTGACACGTTGAATTTTTTGTTTCTGTAAATTTAATTAATTCAAATATTTGTGTCAAATCTATTTGAAATTAGATGGAAATAATCGCCTATGTTATCAGTATCATTACGTTAAAATCCCATACCAGGTATATTTCCTGTCAACGGAATCTCAGTGTTTCATCACGCGCGACCTACATACATACACTTAACCCATTTCGTAGCCGGTGTGCCGTCTAACTACCCAGTCGTCACCACTCGCATCTTTCCGCGACCTTGTCCCGGAATGGAACGAATTGATCAGAATGTTCAACTACCATGTAAGGCAATCCGCGAAGCAAGGGTCGTGTGTGTGTCGCGTTTAACCGCTCGGTGTGTTATGACAACACTGGTACAAGTTAAATAAATATTTCCCCAATCTCGGGCTAAGCCTTGTATATGACCAAGCGATCGCACTACCGCTAACTACTGTATGTAACTTAACAAAAACCTGTACGAATAATTCTATATATCAGAGATTACATTACCAATATATATACATATAAACATACACCGGTGCTTCACTATACACGGTATTGCAGAGCCCCACACGTGTACACATGTAAAGATGGAGCCGGGCAGACAGCGAGAGACAGGCATTTAAATAAATTTGACAGACATGACATCTGTTGTTTTTATACACATAACATTTTTGGGTTTGAAAACTGTACTCTCTCTTATAAAACTATATGCTCTCTCTCTCTCGGTGTACGGATCTTTGCCCACAGGAACTTTGAAGAACAGGAATAATACAACATAATATTAATGATATGATATTATTTATTAAACTACAAAGGAATACCATATAATATAGCACGTTGACTGTTAAAAATAATATCATTGTTCATTGTAATACATTTAACCATTGTTTTTTTCGTTGCTGATAGTTGTTCATGGGCGATCCGGGGGGTGGGGTGTGTGTGTGTCAGGGGGTTCGACCCCCCTCCCCCTTTTGAAAATGACTTAAGACCACATTGAAGATGTTTTTTGTATTTACTGTATTACCCAAATTTACTAGTGTTGAAAATATGTGTTTCATCCGGCGGCCACAACGTTTGAAATCTACGTATCATCTGGCTGTCCGATTTACACACGTTTAAAGGGGTGTTAAAAGGTTTGTCATATATTTAGTACACGTGTAAATGGTTAGTAATGGGTAAATAGAGTGTTACACATCGGGTTCGTTAGCGCGTCCGACCGCGCCATAATGCACTGAGATCATTAGAAACACTTTGCCATATTCAACCTATTCCTTAGCCGACTTCCTAACAAAAGAAAACGCTTGTACATGCTATTTTTACAGAATGTTACAAACGTTGCGACAACGTTGACGCCATTATGTCACGTTTATTGTCATTTTTGTTATGTTAAGCCACATTACAACTGGGTATTACACTTTCTTCTGCTCGGTAGGTTATATCAATTTTAACCCGTGCATTATACTTACTGTATAGTCGAGGCTCTGGGATGTGTTACCAACTATCCCAACATCTGCAGTAGACGATGTCGTGTGTGTACAACCACGTTGTGTCGTGTCAGCTTGTATTTTACTGCATGCTATGTGACATTGCGTTTATATGTAGATCTCCAGCCCCCGGGAAGCTGACTTGAACAAACCCCAGACAGACACGTACATACAGAGACCATATACCGGAATATACTCTGTATACGACGGTACATAGCTTCTTGGAACTGCGAGAATATTCTGTGATGAAACACCGTATACAATAGCATGTGGCCATTGAAAGATTGGGGCGTGTTTATACTGTGCTTATCTGAGCATGCAGTCATTCATTCACAACGTGCGCTTAACCGCTGCGGAAGTAACCCGTTGTACGATGTAAACTTGAGTGGACGAGTTATCCTTAATCAGCGATTAACCTCTATGAAGACAGGAGTGATATCGATCAACCGCAGTGACGACCTATATAGGCACTTACTCGGCCGGCAGTGTGGATATGTACATAGCACGTCCGGAATCTAGACTAAATGTTTTTTGAAACACCTAATTTGGCTGTCATGTTTTGCTGTGTAGAAGACATTGAGTTACCATTGAGAGTTACAGAATTCATAGATCATATGGTGTGAGGTTTGTTTGTTTGTTTGTTAAAGTATACTAAAAAACAATGTAGCCATGTGACGGCTGCTTGTGAATCGTGTCTGGACCAGACAGACCCGTGATTGATATTAAGAACAACGATCCACGCTTTTTGGTTACGACACGTCATCATGCAACGGAGTCACTGAGTCTGACTCCCTGTCCGATCTTGTACACTTCTCGTTGGTTACTTCAGATCACATGGAACCCGTCATCCCAAGCGGGAGTACCGACGAAGATCGTGTGCATCTACTGACAATATGAAAACATTAACACATCAACTGGGGGCGGTTGGGTAGCCTAGTGGTTAAAGCGTTCGGTCGTCACGCCAAAGACCGGGTTCGATTCCCCACATGGGTATACAATTTGTGAAGCCCATGTCCGGTGTCCGCCGCCGTGATATTGCTGGAACATTGCTAAAAGCGGCGTAAAATCATACTCACTCAAATATCAACCTGTGAATTGTGAACATAAATCTTTCACGTTTCATGCCACTGCAGTCGGCAATATTCCATGCAGTTATATGGTGGCGGTCTGTGTACGTCTAGGGTGCCGTTGTACAAAGAGATCTTAGCGCTAAGGTGACCGTAACTTCCATACCATAACATATGCTTAAGGTAGTGTTAGCGCTAAGGTTGCTTTGAACAATAGCACCCTGGACCACAAGGGATTGAGCCCACGCCGTTTGGGTAAACGTGACACTCAATCATACAGGTCACCGATCCCAGGTCCGACCACCCCCAAGCAAGCAGTAGACTTCAGGGCCCCGTTTCACAAACAAATATACGCATTTACTTTCCTTCGCATTTTTTAAAAAGCGTGTGTAATTAGAGGCCATAATAAGGTTTCCTATTTTGTGTGGTCGGGATGCTATCGTAGCGCTACGACTGTCGTAAGTCTATGTTACGTTATAGAAGGTACGACAGTCGTAACGCTGCGATATCTTTGTGAAATGGAGCCAAGGGCCCCGATTTTAGCTCTCTTAGCACTAAGATCGTCGTAAGTGCCATACATTAACATTAACTTACGACTATCTCAGCGCTAAGAGAGCTTCGAAAATCGAGGCCCAGGACGCTGAACGCCGTTTTCTATACACCTGGAAATAAGTTAAGCATCCCGCGAGATAATGAGGTGAGGTGAGGTGAAATTGGGTTTTACGTCGTGCTTGAGAATATTTCGCTCATATGACGACGTGCATGCGTGTGTATGTGCGGCTGCTTGTACTAGCCCAGACTTAAGTTGGTTTTATAGTGCTAGCCCACTGAGATACCATGCCGCAGTGAAGCAGGAATACCCCACTCAGACACATTATACTGACTCCGAGCCGACCAGTCCTTGTTATATCCATTAATGCCGAGCGCCAGGCAGGGACCAACAAGTACCATATTTTATCGTCTTTTGGTATGACGCGGTTGGGGATCGAACCCGCGACCTTCCGCTCTCCGGGCGGACGCTCTAACCACTACACCACGGAGGCGGTCCCGCGAGATAATGAATGATAACATATTTTTATTATATTTTTATAATGATAACCATTACTTTTCAACTACAATGGCAATCATTATATAACAAGAATTAAGTTCCATCTTAAGGATGTGACTGTTGGAACATATGTTGTCCGGTGACGCCGGAACTCTCCGTGGCATGCACGTGCCGGCTGTCACGCGTGCATCCTCCAAAATGCTGTAAGCTGAGGGGTCAAGTTTACGTATGTAAATTCGTTGTCTTGCAGAAAAAAAGGTTACCAGGGAACCAAAGATGACAAATAATCAGAAGGCAGTCGACAGGGTTTAGTTTAAACCTGTCAGGCTGGAACTGGGCGAACGTTAAAAGGTATAGTAGGCCGATTGTTGCTCAGACCATTGCTGTGCAGGACATTCCACAGTCAAGACGAGCGTGAAGACCAAGCACTGCTTTCATTAATACTAGTATTTGCGGGGATGGACAGAAGTTATCCTATAGACGTCTATCCACGAGGACCTTGAGGAACCGCTTGAGCACAGCAGGAATTGTGTCATCATATGCTCCCAACAGATCACCTTCAGAGGCTCCGCTCGACATACTGTTTAGCCCGACGGTATCCAGTAGAAATCCATTGGTCGAGGGAAAGCAGAATCGTGCTTTATATCACGGGCAGAATTTCGGGGCCCAGGAACATGGCCAGTGCAATAAAGGAGTATGAGGCCGTCTGTTCCCCATATAGGGGATATCTCACACAGCTGGATCTGGTCAACATACATGGCAACTTCACACGAAGTAGTCCAGGCAGTCCGACTACCACCCACTCACCACAAGATTACAGTTCTTAGCTGATAACGCCAGCTAGGCCACATCGCTCCTAGGCAAAGGCAGCCTACCTCCAGAACAACCATTAACGAGTTGGACTGCATCGTCGGCGGTTGTTGACGTTACCAAGATTACAAGTAACCTCACCTGAGATATGTGTCATCATAAACACAGTGATGTATGATTGACAGGTTGACGGGTGGACAATGAAAACCTGCTATCTCAGTACTGCTTATCATATTCATGGCGGCTTCAGATATATACTACGGGTTTGTTATAAGTTAGTACACAGATCGTGATAGAGTGATAATACACGATACTGCCTGACGTAGTACGTCTACATTGTGGAACTTTGTGACCTGATCTATCAACTATAAATGTAGCCCATACTGTCAATGGGACTTCAGCCTGAGTGGAGCCGCCTCGGGTGCAGATCTTGGTCCTAGCAGCTCCACCTTCAAAAACCGATTAAAATAATTCAGTTATTCAGTTATTCACTTGACCTACGTTGGACTTATTTTGACGTTAATCGGCGTTTCATATATGAAACTACTGTCAAATGAGGACAGAAACATGTATGACTGAAAACTATGTTCCCTCAACTGGGAAAAGTCAAATCAGCTGATATCATGGCCTGATTGAGAGACCGATGTCGTCGGCGACTGCCCTCAAATCACACCATTAAAACTGAATATTCACTTGCTTGTTCCCACCAATGATGTCCACTGCATTTGGTTAAAAGATTCGAATCCGATTGTTACATTTTTATTTCGATTTGACCTTTGCATTCCGACCACACAAAATAGGAAACCTTATTATGGCCTCTAATTATACACGCGTTTTAAAAAATGCGAAGGAAGGTAAATGCGTATATTTGTCGTTGTATCCGACATATACGTTGTTTCACATTTACCTTACATTTACAGAGAATGTCTCCAAATTCTCCAAAAACGTATTTCCTGGTTCAGAAGACACTATCTCCCCAGAAACAAGTATACTAATGAAACAAACGCCACATGCGTTGAGCACCCACTTAGTGGTTGGATTTAGCGCTATATAAATCTCCATTATTATTAGTAGTATTATGTATGTTTTACAGATTAAAGATAGTATGCAGAGGAGAAGGTTCGGGTGATCCTGGCACAGTCAGGCTGGTAAGGCTCATCATCAGCTCAGGGCCCTTGCCCCTCAACACGCAGCCCAGACAGCGAATGGGACTTCTCCCAGGAAGCGCTGCCTAGTCGAACCCACCAAGAACTTTCCGGAGAATATGAAGGCTCCCCAACACTGCAGCCTTCTGCATTACCCAGAGTGTCAGAGGGGTTGTGCTCCCGGTGGAGAACCCGGGCACTCTCCTGATCTGCGCTAAGAGATCAGGAGGTACCAAACCAAGGGCACCGAGAACAATGGGGAGCCTGGCGACAGTGTACTTGGGATGCAAGCGAGACATTTCAAAGGCGAGGTCCGCATACTTAGTATGCTTTTCCTGAATCTTGCCAATCACATTGGTGTCAAAAGGGACCAAGTAGTGTGGTTTTAAGGTGGTTTGACCAAGATATTCTTGGTCGGGTTCTGTGCCTACCCCTTGGGAAAGTCCCATCTCCAGTGTGGTTGGTGTCACTACCGGAGGAAGGCTGACTGGGCTGTGGAGTTAAAAGATTGTTTGCTCCTTGTTTGTCGGTAACCCAGTGAAAAACCAGCTTCGGGGTGTCAGCCCTAACTGGGTGATGTACGTTTAGTTCAGGGAATATAATTCCCTTATCTAGGCCCACCACGGAGAGGCGTACATCATCAGGCCCCATTATTATTATATTTTTTACAGATTAAAGATAGTATGCAGCAGAGAAGGTTCGGGTGATCCTGGCACAGTTAGGCTGGTAAGGCTCATCATCAGCTCAGGGCCCTCGCCCCCTCAACACGCAGCCCAGACAGCGAATGGGACTTCTCCCAGGAAACGCTGCCTAGTCGAACCCACCAAGACCTTTCCGGAGAATATGAAGGCTCCCCAACACTGCAGCCTTCTGCATTACCCGAGTGTCAGAAGGGATGTGCTCCCGGTGGAGAAAACGGGCACTCTCCTGATCAGCGCCAAGAGATCAGGAGGTACCAAACCAAGGGCACCGAGAACAATGGGGAGCCTGGCGACAGTGTACTTGGGATGCAAGCGAGACATTTCAAAGGCGAGGTCCGCATACTTAGTATGCTTTTCCTGAATCTTGTCAATCACGTTGCTGCAAAAGGGACAGATGCGCCCCTTCACCGAAAAAGACGCTATACGTGGTTCAGTGGATTCGGATCACATTTTCAATATGGAAGCCATGACGGCCATGTTGCAAATTCTCTGTATGACCTCGTTCTCGCAGTAAGCGTTGCGCTGTACTGGAAAATTTGTTCATAATCCTGTGCACCGTTGAAGGTGAAATTTCAGTTACTTCATCTTATCAATGATGGCACCTAAATATATTTGTGCCAGAGTTACGAATCCGATCGTCAGTATTGCCGCTACAGACGGCACCCATATTGAAAAACAGCTGAGATGAAATTTTATACCAGTGGTCAGTAATCGGGATAACACATATGCTTGCATTGTGTGTGCCTATAAATAAATAATTATTCTCAAAGTACTTTCTAGCCTCTGAAAACATCCTCTCGGAAACCGCGGATAAATAAAGCTGAAACTTGACATATGAGTTGTCCAAAAGGTTCCTTATAGGGGCCTATTCTAAATCAGAATCCATACAGGAGACAAATGCAACACTAAACAGGGAGTGAGTTTAGTTCTAAGCAATATTCCAGCTAGATGGCAGCGGTCTACATACTCATGTCTGGACCAGACAATCCAGTGATCAACATCATGAGCATCGATCTACGCAATTGGGCTACCATGAGGTGTCAACCAAGTCAGCTTGCCTGACCACCTAATCCCGTTAGTCGCTTCCTACCACAAGCATGGGTTACGGAATACCAATTCTAAACCGTATCTTCATGGGTCCATGTATTTATGAGTCAGACAATTCTGCTTTGTATTCCAACTGTATGCAACAGTAATCCAGTTATATTGTGACATGCCAGGTTCATGTGGAATGAGAGCCCCAACTGATGCAGGTGTCACATGTTTACTACTTGGTAAGTCCTGGGAGAATATGACAACCTGAGCCACATAGGAGCAAACCCAGCATCAGCCTTTTCTAAACCAGAATCCCTACAGGAGAAGAATTAAACAAGACACATATATACATATTGATGTTTATTAACAAACACTGTAGTTTATTGATGACAATCTAAAGATAAATACCTGTACGTACATATAAGCATTCAAGAAACCCGTTCATCAACTCGATCAGCCCATTTTATACATGCGTATTCATTAAACACCCTCAGTCTGAAGATTCACAGTTGAATTTCTACAGCAAGGATCTTAATGATTTAAAGCGGTCCAAATTCACTCTTGTTCTTAAGGTCTGAACATACTGGAGGTCAAAAGTTCATTGTCAAGGTCATACCAATACGGAGTATGACAAACTGTCAAGGTCAGACCTCAAAAGTCAAAGTGAATTGAGATCGAGCAATCCAGAGTAATGCTTCTCTTTGAACATTAGGACAAAAACACAGACAGCTCAGGCAATGATCCTGTCCACGTTTATGTATATAAAAATAGAAATCTCCTCTACTGTGGACAAAATCATTGACTGCCAGTGTTGCTGGTATTAAGAGCAGGGACTCCTGTGTAGGAGCACCCCTGAAGGAGGCTTGTTAACAGCAGGGTATTATCAACGTATAACCATCTGAAGGAGCTGTTATCATGGTTATTCCATGTCAAATCGCACCGGGACAGTAGAATCCAATGTTCATGAAAAGAAGAGATTTTGAGAGGAGACACAACCACCATGTAACTACAATGTCTAGGAAATGGACCAGAGCGGAAATTTCCAACATATGACTGTTCACATTTATAATAATAAAAAATCTTCATTGTAAATTCATAAACTCATAATGTCTTATTGTCAATAATACCCGGATTTCTTTGTTTTGAAATACAATAAGTTGTGGGTCAATGCCAACTCTAAACATACTGTCCCGTACTACAGTGTTAGTGTTCCAGTGGGAGACAAATGACTTCAAATGAGAGAAAAAATTTGACCTGATTCAGATGACTAATTGCATGCCATTATATAACATCAAACAGCAAATAACAAGTACTGCAGTAACCATGGTAACACGTTTATCAGTGTCTACAGTAAGTTAACCATTTACTTTCTCATTAGTTTCCAAACAAGTACTTGTAACTGTAACAATGTTCTAAATATTCAAAGATGGGACAAGACAAACTATATAACATGGCAAAGAATTGCTGCACAGACAGATCAAAGAAACAATTAAATTGAAAATTTCAAAATGAAACAAATAATTGGACGAAATGTGAAGTACCAGTTTTCTGTTGATGCTGCCAGATTTTGTATCATTAAGGGCTTGCTCTCTCTCACTAACTTTAACATAGGATCACTCTGGCCAAACCAACTACAAGGACAAACAAAGTACAAACACCTATATACATACAGCCTCCTCACAGAATAACAAGTGGCACGTACCATTGCATACAGTTTGCCTGTTTCATGCTGTGTAGAGGGTCAACACAATGAAAATAAGGTCAATATCTAAGTTCGTTCCTGATTTCTTGGTTTAGAGTTTTAAAGAAAAAATGCACTTGTCAAGACAACAATGATTCTACTATCAACAGCCCCTCTGAAGCCGTACGAAGGGCAATAAACATACCACGGACAGTTTATGTATGACACTGTTACTCAAGACTAGATAAGCACATCCATTGTTGTAGAAGACAAAACACTTACATCATACAATGATATCAAATAGCAATTTTGATTTCCATCAAAACAATTCCATAACAAGTTTGTTTAAAATGAGTGTTCTATATTGCCTCCCTACGCTCTAGTCTAGATTGACAAATAACAATGGAGAAAACACCATATTTCCTGTCATCTGCCAACAGGTCCCTTCAGGAATAATCTGGACGTACAGAAATATTTGTTTCATCAAGTATCATCAATATTTGGAGGTCTCTCCTAGCTCAATTTACTGGTGTGAAAACATAACACTCCAAACAGATTTTCCTTTAAACTTATATGTAATAGATTCAGCTGAACTAACAGTACAACAAACCTCAAATAAACCCTAACCATCATATCAGATAACAGAAATCCCCATAAAATACATATTTTGAATTTATAAAGTCAGATTTAGTAATTCAAAGCCAGTCAGAAAAACATCAACTACACAATGAACTTTGATAACAAGATGTCCATATTACCAATTTTCCTAATCAGAAAATAATCTAGGGCATTTGGTATGATCATGGATAAAGAAACATTACTGGAACAGTAAAAAAAAACAAATTACAATCAACTATTTTTCAAGTTCGTGATAAATACTTTTCAATGAGGTTATAGCAAAAGTCACAGGGATGGGGGTGTGACTTATCATAAGATATTCATGTTGGAAATCTATATACTTGATAAAACAAATATGACATTTTCTTATGTGGTAGGAAAGCCAAGAACAGCCAGTACACATGCATAATATATATTAGAAAATGAGGTAGAAGAGCCATGGAGGCCATTTGTCAAACAGTTTGTCACTACTCGTTTAATTTCCTATCATGATTTAAGGTGAAGGACACACGCAAACATTATGACAGGGCATACTCAATACAATATATTATTTCTGATATATATCCAGTTTGTTCTGCTTCCACCTGCATTGATAAATCTTAACCCTTCATACTGAGGCTACTAAAGCAGCTTAACTGTGAACAAAAGGTATCTCTGAAAGGGTTAAACACACTTGTCAATGACGTTTTGCAGCGAGGGACCATTTATGTCATGTGACTTGGCATGGGACACCATGCAATCGCGGGGATTGGGAAGAGAGCACAGTATTCACACTTCAAAGATCATAATTTAAATCTAAAATCTGAATAAACATGTTCCTGAGTTTCAATTGTACCTTGTGTTGAACCCGAGGGAACTGGCTTAAATAACAGTTTCAAACAATGCTAACATGAAAGCACCTATGGAGGAAGTCGTTGGAGACGGAGCCCAGTCTCCCAACATCTTCTCTCAACCTTGATATGTCATCAAGCAGCTGTAAACAGTTACCTGATACCGAGACACCACGACAGGGGACACCTGGAATGTACATACACCTGGAGGGTTATCTGCAGCTTAATCTTAAAAACGTTTCAGAAATTTAATTCAAAATAGTCTTTCTTTGTATCTCTTAAGCACAGTGTCACAACCCTGCAGGTCCCTTGAACATTCAGCCATGTTGGCAGGTCTGAGGGTAGTCATTTATTCCTAGAAATACAAATTGTGCAGTAACATTGTGCAAGAGCTGCATAGGAGGTAGGGGTTGGGTCAATGTTGAGGTTGTAAAGACAGCTTAAAACTGAGATGTTTCACTTCATATCTGCTGACTGTGCTGATATTGGACGTAGATATGTGACAACAGACAGGAGCTGGGCGAGGAGTGGCCTTCTCTCCGGTAGTTTTGATCGCAGGGATAAGGTAGTGAGGGAGGGGGGTTAACTTTTACTGAAAAATTCAACAATTTATCAGTTAATTTTACAGTGTCAGAAATGAACTTTCAGTATTTTGAGGTAGCAAAGAAATGGAAGTAAAAGGGGTTCTAATAACAGACATATCGATAATAAAACTAGAACCGTAACAAATTTAGTTTTGTTTCATAATCATAGTTCAGACAAGCAAGTTTGAAATCAGATAAGGTGTTTAAACAGCCAAGCAGGCCAGGACCTCAGCGTAGATGACCTTTCATACATTCGGGCTACAAGGAAAAGATAACTGTTCAACTGTTGGAAGCATGTAGGTGCTTTCATGTTTGCCAGTTCAAGACTATCATGAACGACAAAGTGCAAACTCTGCAATACATCCGTCACAAATACAATGCCTGATATCCTATTTGTGCACTAGTTACATCAAACAAGGATGCCATGCAGACAATCAGTAATCCTACCTGTATATACATTAAGTCACACAAAGTATACACACATCGCACTGTGTAATCCCTACAAACATGATCATCTTAAATCAACACAAGACTAACCAGATTGGTCTTACAATAAAAATGCATAAATACTTTCATTACAATTGATTTTGATATGGCTTATAAAAGCAGTTTGATGCCATGAGAGTTTAAAATGAACTCAATATCCTTTAACTGTTTGTCAAGCACATATTACATTTTTCGCACAATTAACTAGTATTAGTCAAAAGAGAATGTGTGCCAAGCCAATAGTATTTTCCTTCAACAAATCTACATTTTAACAAAAAATTCTTCAGGAACGAGGCAGTAAACAAGGACTAACACATCAAATTTGCTCCCAAATAGAAAGACAAAAGTTGTTTAAAAAGAAAGTAATGAAACCTGTTAACTTGTAATAAACCAGTGCCAAGAATAATTGACAATTAATACCCATCAAGTGCCTGATAAACAGTTAAAGCCGTAGAGAATTACATGTTCTCATTGCTTGAAATCACTAGACAAATTCAACAAAAAATCATCTGTGCAAGATGCATATGTAGTTCTTATTTCAGATTTAATAGATTCTGTTGTTACCCTCTGACTTTAAAAAGAACAAAACTAAGAAACTGTTCCAGTTATTTCATAAAACTAGTGACTTCAAACCACTCAGTATTATGATACTCACAAAATGCATCATTAAGATTTTTTGTCCCAAAATAAATATTAAGACTTTAGTAGTTTGTAATAATTTTGACAACAAAGTTTAACTTAAGCCAACTGATACAAAACTAAAGAAAACAAGTTCCCGTGTATGTGTATCTGCTATACATATACTGCACATGAACCTACTCACGGCGTATGTACAAAGTTATCTATTTAAAGTAGAACTGTTACTACTGCAACAAACACATATTTCAGTCCATCCTCTTCGACAGAGTAAGATTTTCTTAGAATAGCTTTTGAGGAAACACGGGACCTTACATAATATGGTCATCAAAATATTGATGTATTTCCTCTCGAAAACCTGAACGACAAGGTTTGTATGCAAAACAACATCATAAAGTTGAACAAGTGTAACACATGTTGTAGGAGGATCTGAACATCTAGTCCCACTAACAATTAGTCATGAAAGAAATGCATATAATTCATTGTTTGTTTAAAGTTTTGCTAAACCTGATTGGATGTTTTTCGTCTTCAGAAAACACTGCTATAGAACAAGACACCAGTTCACAACATACCCAGAGTGACAGACACAGACATATCCATACAAAAAGTTGAGAGGAATTCTAGCACTCGAAATGTATATCCTAGTTTCACAATTCACTTCAGGATCTGCTATACAGAAAAGCATTTTCAAAACACATCATGATTTCAGACTGTGATTTTGGAAAATGGAATAATTACTATGTAGGTAACAGTTTCAAATAATTTCAAAATCACCCCCAAATGTTAAAAATGTTAAGTTCTGAATAATTACTTTATACAACTATTTCACAAGGACACAATAACTTGAAAATCAAGATGTGCATTCTGTGCTTTTCAGGCCCACACAGAACTTACCATAATTATTCCAATAATACAAACACTCAAAATATAGAAACAAACTTTAAAATTTTATGTTTGTTCTTCGTCTCCAATTAAAAACATAACTTTCAATAAAATTCAATTTCTATCACAGAATACAGACATTAGACACCAGACAGTAATACCTGCATAACAGGTTACATGTATGTATAACCCTCCTATCATCTGTACACCAGTTACATCATTAAAAGTAATAGATTATTAAAAATTATATAAATATTTTTTACTTTAAAAGTATCCAATTTCAAGTTGTTATTGTGCCCCCTAAAACCTGACAAACATTTTGTTCATTTGTATCACTACAATAATTACGGCATGAACAGTTCCTCCATACAGAGTCTCCCCATCTACACACATTTCATGAAGATATGTACAAGATTTACAAAATATGTAAGGGGGCCTTCTCAAAAGTTATATCCATTTACCAAAACAGGGCAAGAACTAGCAGAAACTTCACAAAAATCTTGTTCGGTCACTTTCAGAAATATCTACGATTGTTTCCAATTACATTTCTTTGACCAAATGTCAGAAACAACTTTTGAGATGGTCCCTGTTCAATATGACAGTTCTCTCAAGTGTATCATCCAAGGTTCTGCCATTTTAGTTGCACACTCAAAAGACTAAAAAAATACATAAAATGAATAAAACCAACAGATTAAAAAATCCTAATGTGACAACCAATGCTACACAACCATCCAGGCATATAAAGGAAACCCTAAGTTGCTGACGGAAGGAAGAGCTGAATTTGTCTTGATTAATATTTCATTGTATAGATTTCATCATACATTTCTTAAAATGTACACATGTAAGGTTATGAGTGTATAGGAAAACTCAAGCTATAGACAGTTCATATTAAAATAATTACTCCTGAAACAAAGTATCGACTCAGCATTCTGTAGGTTAAAGATGCACATAATTCTACTTTGTACACACAATGACCACGGAAAACAGTAATCAAGGAAATTCCCTGATGGCATTAGGAGCACTTAACCCTACTCCATAAGAAACTGCAGCTAGTATCTCCACTGAGCCTAAACCATATCAACGCCTTTAATAAACAATACATGCTCAAAACAACTCTGAGAACATTTAATCTTTTCATACGACTATTATCGTATGTAAAGGCTGCCATGCCATGACAAGCTTAATGTAGAATCAAGTGTTCTCTAAGTTCCCTTGAGTAGTGTAAATGCCCAAATGGAATCATTTTCATATGAAAACTCAAAATACCAGGTTAATGTTGGCGAGAAATTAAGAAATCATTCAAAGTGTCCGAGAACAAGTTCTCATTTTTCTCTACTAGCACAAACCTTGACATTCAGTGACTTCTCCCTTCGATCAGAGACTCAACATAAGAATCATGATTTGCTGAGCTCACTAAACCAGAATGTTTAACTACACAGACCAGTGGCTTAGGGAGCATAATGTTATATTTCATTCCTCATACTGACTGCAGTTCCTCATGGGTATGGTCAGCGATTGCCTCAAAAAGGGCTCCCAAATAGCAGCACTATATAGTTGTCCAGACTGCAATGTCCTAGCCAGTGCAACAGTACCGGTATCTCTGATACACTAGTCAACAGCAGTATCCAATGGTAACAGCATTCATCTACAGCATCACTGGAGTATGGCACTTGAACGATCAACTCGGTATTAACCCCTGCCCAGTTGATGTCTCATCAAGGTACATTCTAGCTGACCACAGCATCAGCAGTCCCACCTGGAAGGGGTTAACACGGTCATCATGTCTCCCTGTTACAGCTGTAAGCCCATCAATATTGATCGTATGTCCTCAAGCACGTCATTATTGATCATCAAGGTAGGGTTAATTGGGAGTTTCAACAACATTTGTCATTAAGGTGATTTCCAAAGTGTTTCCAAAAAGTCTGTAGGGAAATGGACTCACATTGACAAGGTTTTCAAAATGTAACGTACATCACATTGTATTTGAGACATTTTCATGGCAAGGATATACTCAGATTTTACTTGTGATAACTGAGATTTTGTATCCTTCACTGTGACAAGTCCTTACTTTGAAAATTTGAGAAGGCTCATGCCTGAAGCTTGACACAGACATAATTGATGAACTTGTAGCTTGCTCTCCTTCACCTGATGATGTCAATACTTTGACATGATTTTCTCAATGTCATATTTTGTTACGTTTGGATTCACTACTTTTCAAAAATTGGCCAACACTCTTGATGAAAAGGAAATCTCCACATAGTCCTTCAACCTAATGAAGTCATGACAAAGGCTGGCCTCAGCCCTCCTCTGACGACTGGCTGCAGACTAAGTCACAGTCAAATTCATGATCCAGTGATTAAATGGATAATTGCCCACGATGTCAATGGCCAACGACCCACAGTTAAGACCACGGTCCGATTTTATCCACACAGCACTAAACCTGCCAGCTTCAACTGCATCAAGTCGACCCAGCACTTTTGGGATTAAATTCTTTCACTGGATTACCCACAATCCAAGGACTTTCACCCCTGTCACTTCCTTTCTGGTCTCTCTCCAGTTCGCCTTCCATCCAAGGCGCATGTTTTGGCACACCCGTATCATCTTAGATGCTTCAAAAAGTTAGATACTTGAGTCTTTGGCAGGCATATCTTCCTCTGTACCTATGATGGCTACAGAAGGAACGAGGTGATTGGTAGAGGTAGAAATGTTCACGGTACGAGCCAAAACGGCAATACGTTCCTCCACACGCCTGCTGCTGATAATCGAGCTTCAGCATCGTGATCCCAACATTCTTCTATTGTACAGATTAGCTGAGCAACGCCCTGCAAAGACAAATATCAACAATCTCTAGCAGACATAAATAGATATAATTAGATGATATATTTAAACAGGTGCTAAACAATGGACACTAAACGGTCTTTATTCTGAGCTACAGTGGTGAACATTAAGGAAATGAATCATACATGTATTATTTAACAAATTATACCTCAAGTATGCTGAAACTAAAGTAACCTTTCCTCAGTGTTATGTATTTTGTAGTTGTCACATATTCAAGAGGGATGACATGTACCATAGTACTCCTAACAGCTTCACCTGGTGTTTCCATTTACTAAACTTTCAGACTGGAATCTCAGACTCGTTACTCTAAAAGGTTGGCATAAATATTTTTGAAATATGTAAAACAGAACTTGACATTATACTAGATATGTTTCATTTTGTATAAAACTTGTACATCCCATATTAAAACATTATCATTCCCAGCTCACTGTGAAGGTTGCTGTACACCCAGTAATATCCTCAAGATGTAGATCAACCTGCTTTAAAGTCTGTTTCACATGTATATAAAATGGTAGGTACCTTTCTTTGTATAATCATAAGTCAGAAAGGGTAGTGTTTAAAAGCATGTGTTATTTTGGCCAACTCTGTTTTGACATCAGGACTTGAGAAAAGCTGCCATGACTGTTTTAATATTATTCATAATCACAAATTAGACTTCCAAAATGAAGTGCTCACTTTCACTGCAATATGCCAAGAGTGAGAGAGTGAGTGAGTTTAGTTTTACGCCGCACTCCAATATGCCAAGAAGTAACACCACAGTGTTTAGCAATATTCCAGTCTTGTGGGTAATAAAACTTCGCAGCATCTCACCCACATGTTCTGATTCGTTATAAAGCCACTTACTGGATGTGTGCCTCACCCACATGTTCCGATTCATAATAAAGTCACATACTGGATGTGTGCCATGCCCACATGCTACGATCCGTTATAAAATCACTTACTGGATGTGTACCTCACCCACATGCTACGATCCATTATAAAGCCACTTACTGGATGTGTACCTCACCCACGTGATCTGATTCGTTGTAAAGCAACTTACTGGATGTGTGTGCCAGATGTCCTTGATGACAGGTCGGACTTTCCTCAAGACGACCAGGTCCTGCATCTCCTCTAGGCTGGGATGAGGACCTATTTCCTCTTCATATGGCAACTGGTACTCATCCACCTCTGCAAGTCAGTCAGTGAGTGAGTGAAAGAAGGGTAAGCAACCATTGTTTCTTCCAACAAGATAAAAGTCTCATAACCCATACATGTACCTTGCTTTAACCACTAAGCTACCTCACCAGCTCTTTTTGTTTCATGACATACTCAGCAATATTCCAGCAAAAAGACAGTTGCCCTTAAAAAAGCAAGTCCTCACCAGATCAATATCATGATCACCAGACTTGTGATCTTCCAAATCAGAGGTCCTGACTGCTTGATCCATTAGGATGCCTTTAAAATCAACTACATGAAAACACTGGAACTTAAAACCCTCCTTTACCTACACATTTCAACAGAAAGACATGAAACAGAGTTTCACATTAGACAGTTTGGTAATGACAAAAAAATAACAACGTATCCACTTTACCCCCACCCTCATGTTCCTGATACAAACCCCAAATTTACTCAGTAAATAGATTATTTCACTGACCCTCCAATTAATACAGAGCCCTGATCAAAACATCCTTCAGCATCCAAAACACTAACACTGTTATTACAATGGCTTGAAAAGCTCTTTCAAGTTTTCAAACACTGAGCTAAAGGCGGCTACCACTTCTAATCATGATATCGGTAATTACAGACAGAAGCACTGCATTGATCTCACTATTCTTTAGGGATGGAAATTTGCACTAGCTCAGTCAGTTTTGTCTTGTCGTCGTTTAACACCTCACTTACACTATCCGAGCCATATGAATGAGTGAGGTTAGTTTTACGCCGCTCTCAGCAATACTCCAGCTATATGGCGGCGGTCTGTAAATAATCGAGTCTGGACCAGACAATCCAGTGATCAACAGCATGAGCATCGATCTACGCAATTGGGAACCTATGACATGTGTCAACCAAGTCAGTGAGCCTGACCACCCGATCCCTTTAGTCACCTTTTACGACAAGAATGGGTTACTGAAGATCAATTCTGACCTGGATCTTCACGGGTTCCGAGCCATATGAACAAATCGGTGATTGATATGACCGGGAGGAGTCAGTTTGGTTTAACTCCACTTAAACAGTATTCCACTTGAGCATGTGTGTCTCAAGTGGGAATGAGTGAGAGAGGGTTTACATCACTTCTACCAGTATTCCCATTTCACAACAGGAGACCAGAAATTGACTTCAAATAGGGACCTCCAACCCTGGTCTTCCGCGTGACAAGCTATTTCTTAACTGCTCGGCTACCCTATTATTTGTTTCAATTTTTTCACCCACCTAGCCAGGGATATATTAGATTATGAAGATTCCATTTTTCACAAGCTCCCCAGGGGTGGAAATAACCCATTTCCCGACGCCCAAGTCTAGTGGTTTTTTCTGTCTGGCTAGCAAATTTGTATGTCACGCTGTACCGGTTTCCAGTTGACTTTCCAATGTTAATTATGTTGTTTATTTAAAAAATAAACAAGAAAATCGGCCGGTATAGTGGAAGAATTATCAGGGCAAGTGATTTTACATGTGCCACTGTACCAGAGTACACTAGGAATTTTAAAGTTATTTCCACCCCTACTCCCTGTTGAATCCTAGTTTTTTAAATCCTACTTTTGTATGATCAAATGGCTGCTTCCATGAACACATGTGATTGCATGTGACACCTATCCTAAACATCACCATGTATGTCATCACTATTGGTGCAATGTAGCACGTAAGGTCATTTCCATTTCCGGAAGGTACCAATGGGCATGCAATGTCATGAGATTATTATTACCACCAGGTCCCCCTTCCCCTCACACAACGGTAACAGAAACCTACCTCCTACAACATTGCACCGGGCCATGAGCTCCCACAGAACCAGGCCACATGCATACATGTCAATCCTGAGAAATGCATCCCTGTTGAAACAAATGGCTCCCTCGAGGATCTCAGGGGCCATGTAACGTCTGGTGCCCACCTGAAACCATACATGGCAACCTTTAACAAAAACATCTGATTGAAGCTGGTGTTTGTTTGTTGTTTGCAGTGATGGACATTACAAGCATCAAGCTATGACAGTAAGCAAGTTTGATCCAGTTGATATCCCAAGCAGGGGAAATGACTTATGCAATACAAGAAAGCAATGGCAACATTGGTTTAACCACATCGTTAAGTTGTCATGGTCAGCAAGCCGAGGCAGAGGCTAATGAAGAAACTACTAGGATTTATCTAGGGTTTTCAACAAAGTATATGTCAGGGTAGAGACTGCGATCTGGCAGAATCGGAGATTCTACCAGTAGAGATTGCGATCGGAGTCTCTACCAGTAGAGACTGCGATCGGAGTCTCTACTGGTAGAATCTCCGATCCTACTAGTAGAGATTGTAATCGTAGTCTCTACTGGTTGAATCGGAGATTCTACCAGTACATTTTCCAATTCAACTGGTAGAAACTCCGATCCTACTAGTAGAAGCTGCAATCGTCTTCAACTGGTAGAAACTCCGAGTGATCTTTGGGTAAACAACAAAGACACTTTTTCTGAACAGTACTATGCATTTTATTCAGATATAACACTTATTGTAACACTGCTCCAGGAAATACAGAATTGGTTTGTTGTTATAAGCTATAGGTGTCTTGGCATGTCGGCATTTTTTGGAGGATAGCTGTAGGGCAATTCCCCACCAGGACATTACCCCATCTGCCATATCCCCACCTGGTCATTTCCCCACCTCTTTGGAAAGCAGTTTTTTTATAACAATTACTGATCATAAGTTTTGAAATACATCTGAATGAACTTCCTACTTTTAACTGAGACTTAGATAACAAACATTTAACACCTCACTGTAAACAATATCAAAATAAAAAATAAAAATGGTTTGTAACATCATGAGACCAAGCTGCCAAATTTGGACTCCACTCAAAAAACCAAAACAAAATACCTTACTCTCAAACAGACTTAACAAATAAAGTTAACAAGATAACAATAAATAAGTTCAATTATAACTGGCAAATAATAGGAAAACATTATCCCCACTTATTATACTTGCTTGCATAGGTTATTCCATATAATCGTAGTCTCTACCAGTAGAGACTATGATTGCAATCTCTACTAGTAGGATCGGAGATTCTACCAGTAGAGACTCCGATCGCAATCTCTACTCAACGCTGTCTCTACCCTGACATATATACGGTAGACACTTTGAGAAACAGAATTTGTGACCATAATGGACAGCATACCATGATGTCCAATGCCATAAATACCTTATGTGAAACATTGATTGGGTGGGGAAGCATCATAATATAATAATACTTTTACTATTGGTTAGTAAATGTGAAAATGAAAAAAAAAACCCATAAAAATCTTGAGTACCCGTGCATAGATAAAATAACTGAGGTACATTGATAGGTACTATTTCAACACTTGTGACTTGCAGTCTTTCTTATCGTTTCTCCTATTACAGATCAAATATAAATAACATTTAAACTTTATTATATTTTTACAATTAATGGAAAATGACAAAATACCCAATTGAGATGAACACAAGTGAGTACATAACTCGACCCAAATAGTTATCTGTAGCTCTGAACCCAACAATTTCCATCACATGTAGTTGATGCATGTCTCAGACATTTACCACATTGGTGAAACCAGCAAGCATGGGCATGAAGCTGACAAACATGGAACCAGTTTGAACCCTTGGTTCTTGGTTCGTTGTATAACGCTGCACTCAGCAATATTCCAGCTATATGGCGGCGGTCTGTAAATAATCGAGTCTGGACCAGACAATCCAATAACAATCAACAACATAACTATCGATACGCAGTTGGGATACGATGACATGTGTCAACCAAGTCAGCGAGCCTAACCATCCGAATCCCATTAGTCGCTTCATAAAACAAGCATGGGTTCCTGAAGACCAATTCTAACCCAGACCTTCCTGGGTACAATTTGAACCCACAATCATTACAACTTTCTGGCGTGCCCAAGGGATGTAACAAAGAAATCCCACAATTCTCCCTTCTTACTCACCAGACCATGGGTTTCTCCGGGATTTTTGCCTGGCTCGAATTTAAGAGCAAGGCCAAAGTCAGCAATGCAAGCAGTCAAATCATTTTTCAACAAAACATTTTTGCTCTTGAAATCCCGATGAGCAATGGCTGGTTTGGCATCATTTCCCTTGTTGGTCGGGATTTCATCATGGAGGTAGGCGAGGCCTCTTGCCATTCCTTCAGCAATCTTGCACAAATCACTCCATGTCAACACACGTCCCTTCAGGCAATCACACAAGGAACCTTTTTCATGGAACTCGGTGATGAGCCACAGCTCAATGTTTAAATTATCTCCCCTTTTCTCAGCTGCCATGAAGTGCAGTACATTTTCATGGTTCATCTGCGGCAAATTGTAGATCTCTTGTTCGGTCATCCATGAGTGTTTGTCTTGTAGAGGGAAGATCTTCACAGCTACGTTTTCGTTATGTAGCTGCGCCTTCCACACAGAGCCGAACCTTCCCCTCGCCCTCAGCTCTATCAGCTGAAGTGGGCACAAGGCTATTTCTGATGGCGTCGCCGAAATTGGGTCGACCGTTGGCAGCTGTTGATGGTACATGTAGATGTTGCGTTGATGTCGCCGCCACATCCAGAATACAACCACCACGATGAAACAAACGCCAATGATTGGTACAATTGAATACATTATAGTTCGTAATAACTGTTCATCTCCCGTTTTCCTAACAATGCCTGGTTCACTGGTAGTCGTGATGGGAAGTTGCTCAATAGGATTCGCCTCAATCTCTCGGTTACACATGTCCCCATCACAACAACAAAAGTCCACATGCTTCACGGTGTGTGTTCGGACACATTTAGAAAGTCCCGTACAACTCAAGTCATTAAGCCAGCAGCCTTTCATCACCAGTTGAATCTCATTGGTGTTGTTTATCCAGGAGGCGTAACAGAAGGAAACCTTGGTGACTCCCTTGGGATCCTGGCAGATCTCTTCCGTGGGGCAGTCATCACCGGTGCACTCATGGTTGTACTTGGCACACTTCCGACCCGTCGTCTCGGTCTCACTGTCCACTGCGCCTGTAACATACACACCCAGGATTAATGATAGTAATAAAAGTATATACATGTAAATGGCCTACAGAATCTGTCGGTCATGACACAGGGATGTGACAGGGTCATGGCATATTTGTTATGGACTTACTATGTCAAGAGGAGCAAGTTTAAAGTGAACAGTGAGTGAGTCAGGTTTTCTGCCACTTCTAGCAATATTCCAGCCATATAAGGCCAGGGAACAACAGAAATGAGCTTCACACACTGTACCCATTTGGGGAATCGAACCCAGGCTTGACGAGCGAGTGCTTTAACCACTAGGCTACCATGCCGCTATAAGTTGTACAGAAGCACTGTGGTACAGTATTTGCAAGTTACTAATTACTTATCATTCATGTATCATTACTTTTTAGTCATTAAGCCCCAACAGCCAGATACACTTCTTGTCATATCTGGTTCACGACAAGCCACTGTGATATACAGATATCAAAGTAGATATCAGGGATTTACAGGACGCGAATTCCTGTGTCCTATACTCATAAAATTTGACAACAGACACAATAAAATTTATTAGCGCGTCCACAAAGACTCAGAAAAAATCTAAGTACTTTTTGTAAAAATTCCAATCAAGTGACAATAAGTTTGCTACTAGCTGGGTTATGGTAGTATTTGCAATTTAATTACTGTAACAATGTGATGATCATGATACACAATATCTAAGTATAATATTTAAGTGTCTGGGACCCCTGAAAATTAAGAGTATGAGTCCCAGGGACCCTCAAATACAGGAGTCCATGTAAATCCCTGGATATGTCAGAACGTCAGGTGTGTCACTAACCGAAGAGTTGAAAAGTAACCCAACAAATACCACTTACTCTGATAAAATTATTTACAGTTGAAGTTAATATTATTTTTCTATACAACATGAGGAATATGTCCATGTTATTTTTTTTTCAAATACAATAAAAAAACATAATAAAGACATTTAGGATAGCTTTTGTGAACCTATTTGCTGTATCATAAATAATAAACGTCCTTACATGTGTTAGTAATTCCTCAAAGCATTTGGAACTGTACAATCAAGGGTTGTTCCCCTTACATTCAGTGAGAAAACAAAAACGCAAAGCACCATCCTTTAATTAAAGAGTTATTTTCATATAAAACTGCAGTCACAGAAATTACAACTAGTCCTTTTGTCCTTGCCAAACTGCCCAAATTCTAATGTATTTTAAGGACTGTTAGAAATATGCTGCCTTAAGATTTCATAATTGAAAACATACATAATTAGGCAAACTTTTAATTTAGGTATCAAATGAACCTCCCCAAACCGGCAATTCAGTACTTCAATCTTGAGACAGAAAATATCTTACATATTAAATGATCTAAGGAATAGTTGGTATTACCTCATGTTTTGTGAATGCAATTTGTCTATAAGATAAGAACTGTTCTTTCATAAAACAACGACAAACTAGCAATGAGAAAACATGAGAACATAAGATCATAGTATGGCTGTCATTGTTTTCATTATTAGAGTGAGTGAGTGAGTGAGTTTAGTTTTACGGAGCTTTTAGCAATATTCCAGCAATATCACGGCTGGGGACACCAGAAATGGGCTTAATTTCATTATTAGAACACACAGGAGTTGCAAAACAAATAATCATGACTCAAAACACACATTAACGATCAGTATATCCCATTTTTAGAAAGTTTCAGAATTTAGAAAGTTTCAGAACATATTTCAAATTCTCATTGACTGTGATGCTTTACTATTTTCATTCCCTACAACTACATAGATGTTTAACACACTACACAAGAACATTTGACCAACATGCCACCTGGCTCCCTAAAGATGGTTTAATCATATTTTTTTTCCTATTTATTTTCAGCTTATAGTAAGAGTTCTACCCGTAACCCCTGCTTGAAATGTATTCTATTTTTAGGATTATTTCGAGGGGTTAGGGTTTAGGTTTTATATAAAAACCGTAGGCATATGTTCTTAGCAACAGAATCATTAAAACAAAATATGGGGGTTACAGGCAGAAATTTTTCCCAACTTATTAAACCAGGCAAGGTTATTTCCCGATTCAAATGTGCTCACAATTCAATCTTTTGTGATTGAGGAGACCCAATGTGTAAGTAACTTTTACATCAGTTACAACATCTACTCAACATAATATTTAAAGAAAACTATTAAATTATTTCAGCTTAAATAAGCTTTGTGAACAGCAAATCTTTGTTGAGATTTCTTCATGTTTAATAACGTTCATTTTTGCAGCATTTCTTATGAGTCTATTCCTTAAATAAGTTATCTGTTTGCATACACTGCACACATGTTAATAACATATAAAACAAAATATTAAATATGTCTCATAATTTATAAATATATTGCTTTTTTAAGCCCTACTGACAAATTCTTTCCAACTGCAGTCATACCATGCTCACAAACTTCACTTACAAGACAACATTTCCGTAAACAAACAAACCAAGGAAATAAACAGCTAAAAAAATCAGCAAACAAATCAATGATTAGGGGGGCAAGAGTTCCTCCCGTTTCCCCATCCCAAATAATAGTTATAAATATACTAAAATTATTAACAAAACTTGACACAACAATTACTAGACAACTCACAAAATGACAAAGTCCAAAATTTAAGTTAGGGTTAGGTTTAGGGTTGGGGGAACAGAAGGAACTCTTTCCAATTAGGGGCGTCAAAACTTCTCAATAACATTGTCTATTACTTACTGTCGGTTAGTACTGTACTATAACTTGTTTCGTCAACAAGAACAATGTGGCCATTCATTGGGAGATAAAAATCTATTTCAGGACTTTCATCCTTTGTAATAATGTGCAACGATGTTTCTGTATGCGTATAATATAGCTTGTTATACACCAGTTATTGAAATGACCATGACGTTAACACATATGTACACATAAGGGAGATATCACATCATGGCATGTTATTGACAAATGACAACAGAAAAAAGCGTCAGAAATGGATGGGCAGTGTGAAACAAGGCAAAGGCCATTAAATGGCGACAACACACATGCTTTAGGCGTTGATGAATCCAATGTACTATGTACACACAGGCGACCGTATTTTCGGGAAATAATACTAGTTCTTCATTAGGAGTACTTACAAATTTGTTGAGAAACTGCAAACGCGATTATCATGACCCCAAACTTCATTTTGACCTGTAGAAAGATAGCCCGTCAATTGACGAGCTCAACAATCGAATCTACACCTTGAGGGTAATGGCAGCTACGTCTTTCGGGTTTAACAACGTCCAATACGTCATCGTCAACAATGCACGTTCACAATCACTTGCACAATAGTTGAATGACATAGAAACAGGGAGCTCAAAACACTATTGGTGATTCAACATGGCCGACTCCAATAATCACCTATACAGAAGCCCGGATGTAAAAACCAAGCCATGCATATTTTGTAAAGGACAATCTGATTGGCCTGAAACCCGCACATATTGACTTTGTACAATCAGGCCATATTACAATTATGCATTTAATCACAATGTTGTGTCAGCGGATCACGTAAATTGTCATAGTAAATTCTCTTCCTAGTCGTGTCATTGTACTGTCAAACATTGTTATACGGCGTTAGGCAAGAAAAGGAAATACGTGTATGTAATGACCAATGAGAGATGACCTTTGAGCGAGTTGAGAGGTCGGTGCCTATTGTCAAGTTATTCCTTCATGGTGAAACCGTTTGTTAAATAACCCGCTCCTCCCCGAAAAAAAAAAAAATAACAACGATAGTAATAGTATAATGTATCTGTTCTGTTCAAATCTCAAACTGGAATGAATCAAAGTATTTCCTAACAATATGCGGATTGATTTTTAACGGGATATCAACTTAGCTGAAATATTAGACACATGTAAAGTTACATTGTATTTTGTTCCTTTTGATTTTAAAATGATATATGACAGATTGCTAAAGTCATTTTTCTAAATAATCGGTGAGTTTAGGCCTATGTTGTGAGACAGGCATAATGTATTTATGCCATGCTTATCAATATTTTATCTCAATGGCATCAGTGGTTTTATTACCTTAAACCAGAGACCATATAATAGATATATGGTCTCTGCTTAAACGAACGATTAAGACAAATTCCATATAAACGTGGCACAATTAGCACTGTGTACGTGATGTGTGAATACTGTTCATCAACAGCCCTAATTATATGTGTACGTTGGCGCGTCAGGGGGATGGCGCAGCTACGCGTTTCTTCTGTGATTCGATGACAAGCAGCTAGAACCACTGATGTCTCATCCATCGATCCCGTTAGCCGCGCCTTATCGAAAAATATATGTATGCATATACATTGGCGGATCCAGAGAGGGGGTCGGGGGTTCGACCCCCCCTTGAAAATGACTTAAGACCACATTGAAGATTTTTTTTGCTTTGGCGAAGTTAGGGTGTGTGTGTGTGTGTGTGTGTTTGACACACACACACACCTACACACACACACACACACACACACACACACACACACACACACACACACACACACACACACACACACACACACACACACACACACACACACACACACACACACACACCTTCAAAATTCCTGGATCCGCCCATGGCATATAATCGCATATCCAGCCTCTATTCTTAGAGAACATGTGTCTATAGTTAATCTAGTGATAAAGTATTCATATAAGAACAAATCTGGGAGGGTGAGGGTTGGTCTGAGTCGGACGCTGTGAAGTTTATACAAAGTACAAATGCTAATTGTCCATTCTGTAAATATAGCGCATTTGTTTGGTAATTTTCCGCCATGAGCAATGATTAAAAGGTCGACATTAGTTGATTGACTGCCAGGACAGCGCCGTGTCATTGTTTGTGTTTGATGTGTGATGAATGAGGACTGGGTGTTTTTATTTATACGTCATGCATGCGAGTCAATGATCAGCTGGCACACGGATAAACATGTCCTCGATAAACCACATGCTCGCCGCGGGCTGGCTGTAATGACTGACTGAGTTTGGTTTTACGCCGCTTTTAGCAACATTCCAGCAATATCACGGCGGGGGACACCAGAAATGGGCTTCACACATTGTACCCATGTGGGGATTCGAACCCGGGTCTTCAGCGTGACGAGCCAACGCTTTAACCACTAAACTACCCCACCGCCCCTGGTTGTAATGAGAATAGGGTGTTCACTAAATACAATGACCTGCACTTGGTTATGCCTACATTGCGTCTTTATTTCCCTCGATTATCCGTTTGGTGTATATCCAGTTTATTATGATATATGGCAAAGTGAAAATGGATAATCGGGGATTCTCGATTCTTCATGTTTGTTTATTTTTATGTTATTCAGCCGTGCTTTAATGATTTAAATATTGATAATGTTCGCTTGTATGGCAAACAAAGTTTTAACATTTAATGCGAAATTCATCATATCTTCAGTTGTTTTGAAAATGACTTGAAAAAAATTAGAGATAACGTGAATTAAATTGAACAAATCTTTAAATACAGATTGTTTTATTTATATATTTTTATATTTAGGAAATAAAGTTCGCTCTACCCCAATGTGTTTTGTAATAAAGTATAGTTTTGCCCTGAACTATTATAATTAAAGCACGAGGACGGTATCTTTTCTAAGATGCTAAATTTAATACTTAGGATAATTACGATTAATTTAAGGCAGAAAACAAACGACGGTGTCGGTGACCTAAATTAAGATTCCTCGCACAGGGCTAACTGGCGCGCTGTTCTATTGATGTGTCTGCCCCCCTACGTTAAGACGAACGTTACCAGAAAAAAAGAAATGATAACAGTTTGATGACTGTTTACGTTCGGATTAAATATCTTCTCTGAATTATTTTAATTACATCTGTCATTAACGTAAACCATATGGGGCAATATGAACGTCGCATTTCTACTACCAACGTAAGTTTAGATCAGTACATCCAGATGAAGCTCAGTAGTCAATTGACATTCCACGATTGCATTCGGGGAATGTAAACATTGCGAACGTTACCGTGTCGCTGAAAACTTATGAGTCGAATTGACACATTTTAACCGTCGTAAAACATAAACGTAATGTTTCCACCAGTAATGTTGGCTTGTCCCGGAATAATACGAGTTGGTCACGAATGCTGACATGCATCGTGACGTCGCTTACATTGTGACGTAATGTAAAATAATTCGATTACGAGGGGGCACACTAGAATGGCGCAGTGACGGGAAAACGTCATTCAATTGTTACGTCATCAAAAAACTATACCTTTATTGTCTGATAATGTTTGTTTTTTTCGATTGTTCTAACCGCTAGGCATCTTAGAAACAATAATATTCATGTCAAGGATGAATTGTGATGTCTTGAAAAGAATACCGATATCTTAAATTGGATACATGATATATAAGACAAAATATTATGGATGTCAACTTCTTCTTTATTGATAATGATATACATGTATAGGATTTAAATATATTTGAAAAGCATGTGTTTTAAGATATCAGTAATTAAACTCATGAGATCTTGCAATTAAATATAAATACCATTAATTAATTACGAGACCGATGCGCATGCTGTTGCTCACGGGATTGTCTGGTCCAGACTCGAATATTTATACAGTCCGCCGCCATATAGCTGGAATATTGCTGAGTGCGGCGTTAAACAACAAACCAACAAACCAATGTTGCTACTGGTCACGACTTCCGCTGTATAGATATAAGTTCATGCCAGCATATATTCCACAATGGACATTCGGCGTTTGTTTTCCAGCTCCTTGGCTAGCTTTCGTCGTCAATTTTCGAACCGGAAGAATTATCGGATTTGTAGTCTGAAATATTTGAAGTTACCTGTGAAATATTTTCCGTCCTCTTGGTGGACCACAATGATTCATTTACCGTTTTCTCATTTTACTTATTCCTACGTAAGTCCCAAAGCATTAAAGGTAGATTTAAACCTACTATTATTTTTAATCGTAGTATGTATGTTCTTTTAATTTATGGCAAGATTGTCAAATATTTCTGACAGCTGAAGGGATGATGTATTTCTTGATACTGTGATATTCTAGTTGATTTTACTGTCCTTCGTCGACAGGTTTTTATACTTTACATGTATTTATGGTGAATTCAAAACTTGTTCATAGTTTGGCTGAAATATTGCCGATGTGACTTAAAATCTTAACTCACTCGCTCATTTTACTTGTATCAAAGATCCCAAAATCTGATGTACCGATATCTTCAAAATAATTGATTTGATTTTTTACCAGCAACGGTCACAATTGATCATATCTTGAATTCAGTTAAAGATGAATTAGAACAGTTTATTTTCGCTATAAAGGCCAACGCCCACATACAAAAATGAGTGAGTGAGTGAGTTTAGTTTTACGCCACACTCAGCAATATTCCAGCTATACGGCGGCGGTCTGTAAATAATCGAGTCTTGACCAGACAATCCAGTGATCAACAGCATGAGCATCGATCTACGCAAAGGGAACCGATGACATGTGTCAACCAAGTCAGCGAGCCTGACCACCCGATCCCGTTAGTCGCCTCTTACGACAAGCATGGGTTACTGAAGATCAATATTTTAACCCGGACCTTCACGGGGCACATACAAAAATAACATACATTAATTGAATAACAATGACAAGGTGACAAGAAATTTACTTTAACACAGTAATCAATCATTTAGAAACACTTTCCTTCTACACAGTGATTCCTTTAATCAATTCAGCACAATTGTTGAGCAAGATAGTATTTTGAGATGTTAATACAGTTTTACATTTCCTGATAGTGGTTTGAAAAGTAATACAATGGAAGATATCTTATTCTTGAGCTATTGTAGACAGGACATTATTGTAGAAATGATATTCGTTTTCGATTACACGTAGGTCACACATTAAACATATTCTTTCTTCAAGAGGTACTCGTTCCCACCAACCCGTATTTACTCTAGTGAGAGTTCGGATGATCTTAATAGAAATAGCAGTCTCTGAGGTAACATTATCAGTATATAATAATGATTTAAATCCTTGATAAGTTGTAAATTAGATACAGTGAAACCTGTCGAAACCGGCACCCCACGGGACCGAAATAAAAAAAGGGTTTAGACAGGGTGTCGGATTAGACAGTGACGATCATTTTCCAACATGGCTGCCATTTACACTCGTCAATCTCTTTTATCTCTATGTCTTATGTCACAGTTAGAGATGTCATGAACTATCTTTTTAGGATATCGGTAACTGATTTTTAAAATCACAAATAAATTTAAGCCATCTTCATAAACTTTGAAAATATTATTATTATCTTTAAATATTACACCAATATTTTAAAAGGAACTTAAGATATCAGTAATTTCATAACAAATATGAAAATGGCTTGCCACACGCGTAAGTACTTTTTGTACTCTGTTCGAGTTTCGTTAGCCGTATAGCTGTGGTTGGTTTTACTTCTCTTCTCTGTGCAAAGGATGATGCTGTCATATTCCAATGTTCCAATGTATGCCTGCAACATATGTGCGTGAGTTTAGTTTTACGCCGCTTCTAGTAATATATCAGATATATAGGCTACACACCAGAAATGGGCTTCACACATTGTACCCATGTTGGGAATCGAACCTGGGTCTTCGGCGTTACGAGCGAACGCTTTAACCACTAGGCTACCCCACCGCCCCGTAACTCATATGTATATACCTTAGCCTGATGCCCTAAATGGAGTAACTTTCCTTGACTTTGATGTTTCATTTCGATCGTCAATAAAATATTGTGAATGAAATCAATTCGTTGTCTGCCAGCGTTGATCGTCGCCCATGCAATTTACCACAAGTTCCGAATGGATTATATACACACCGCTGTAGTTGGAACATGAATACATGTTGCGTAAAATAACATTCATTCATCTAATTCATTTTGTAATGGGGAAAGGAAGATCCTATTGTTGCGGGGACGTTGATCCTATCCTAACAACTCTGTTGAACTTCGAGTACGTACCGTAAATCCTCGAATAAGCGCGTGGCTAGAATACGGTCAACCGAAAGGAAACAAACGGCGAAACTTAATTAATTCCAACACCAAATTTTATATAGTTTTTATTCACATGGCCCTTAATAACCTAAGGTATCATCCCAAATTTAAATTTTGATACGTTATTTGTTGTGAAACATCCTGAAGACACATTTGAACCAAAACTGACAAAATACGTTTATGTACAAACGCCTCTTTAGAATAGACCAGAAATTAAGCCGGCATCGCCTATTTCAGATGCCTCAACCAGTATTTATATCATAAAATTGCATCGAATAAAGTTAATTTTGACGTTTATTGTGTCTACATTCCTTAGGTATTCCCTGACGACATCGCCTACGACCTTGCATCATTTGTGAAAGAGTTGAGGTCACTTTCTCGAGCCAGCGGATACCGCTCAGATCTGGTTACAACAACGGAAATTATTTGCAAGTTTTCAGTTTTTCTATACCTATATCTCATAATAAAAACACATCAAACCCATTTAAGTTAAAGTATATTGTTAATGCCACATGTTACTACTGACTGTGCCAAATACCAACTCCATACGAGGCCAATAATCGAGGGAATACCTTTCTTACCGTCCAAAGCTATTTATAAATACTTCAGGAAAGTCGTGACGAAATTATCCACGTGCGCATGCGCGGAAATAAAGCTAAACGAATAAATAGCTAGAGGTTCTCCCCAATGTCACCGTGATTGCAGCAGCAACAGTCTTTGATATTTGGGGAATATAGTGATCCATAAGTATTTATCATTGGCGAACAACACAAAACGAACGATGACAGCTATTCGAGTGGTTATGAAAGGACATGTCCAAGCAAGTCAGTGCTTAAAGTTGAAAAGTCTTGGGACTCACAGTTTTCTCGGCACCAATGGCACCGTTCCAAAACAACAACTTCTTTCAGGAACTGCGGTAAGAGAAATTATGATATGGTCATCAGACCAGTATTCACAATGCAAATTACATTCTTTTGAGACTTACCCTCCTCCATCCCCGAAAGAAACCCGTTTCCCCGAACAATAAGACCCCGGAAGTCAAACGCAGCAACATGTGTGCTCTCTCTGTCTAAAGTGGTACCTCGCTAATCCGAACTTTTCTGTACTGATAAGAAAAAATGAATATTTATAATCACGTGGTACTGGTTATTGTTTTTATAACTTTAGTTGTTGATTTCGTCATAGAAATCAGTCATCATTTCAAAAGGCACTTTTTTTCAGGATATGGAGGTGTTACAGTGTCAAATAAGCATAAACTTAAGACAAATTATATTACCTTTAACCATTGGCCATGTATTGGTGGGTAGGAGCGTGAGAATGAGTGGTTGTCCTTAAAAACTGATGCAGCTAAAAAGTCTAAAAAGTCTAAAACATTCATCACAACTCTTTGGCATGGGGAGTCCAGAAAAAAACACACTCTTCTGCTTTTTCAACTAAGGACGGTCATATGGATAAAAATTTGAATGTTATTTAGTGAACGGTGACTTATTATTGGGTGGAGGGGAGATTCATGACAAATAATGTTGCATGTATTCAAGATGGGAGGTGGGGAATGGGGAAAGGCCAGGAAAACAATGTTACATAGAATGGTAGGTTTGTGAGCTGAATATGATAGTCTCAATCTCTGCCCATCCCCAAGTTATAACATGTATGTTGTGTGATGTAACATGGGCGGATCCAGAAATTTTAGATGGGGGTGGAGGTGGGGGTGGTCAGGGGTAAAACCCTGAACCCCCTTGGCTCTGCCAACGCAATTTTGTTTTCAATGTGGTCTTAAGTCATTTTCAAAGGGGGTCGAACCCCTCCCTCCCCCTGGATCCGACACTGTGTAATGTACTTCATGTTGCATGTCATGATCTAGAGCCTGCAAATGTAACCATAGCTATCACTCTGTTATACAGACCCTGAAACAAATATATCAAATGTAGCCCTTGCAAGTCTAGAATGTGTGGCAAGTCAAGATTACCACAGTTTCAGTATCTTCTGATAATGAAGAAAGTCACTCGGCTCATCCACTTCAGCTGCACCTCAGGAAATACAGAATTTTCAAGGGTCTTACAGTCCCGTTGACCCTTTCAAAATACTGTGTGGCCAATTTATTACCCTAAGATGTTTTTATTTAACTTATCTTTAAACAACAACATTCAATCATCGGCAGAATGAGACGCAAAATGTTTCGCCATGATTTTTCCTGAACGGTCATGAAGGGAGATAGTTTATGATTAAAAATATCAAATTTGAGGTTTTGTTAAATGACAAGTGAAATACAGAAACATTTTATTTTGGGATATATTTATTGACACAAACAAATAAGAAATTATGGCAACAACTATATTTCCCAGTTTATACACATAATTGTATACGCCAACTCTAAAATTTTGAAGCAATGAACCGTTTGGCAGCCACATTCCATCTTAGGTCAAGGTCATTTGTACAACACGTGTAGTGTGTCACATGACAGATTAGGCGGGTGTATGGTTCGTACATCATGGCAAATCCGCCTACATGGTTTGGTATGCTTTGGCTATTGACCAATCAGAATTCGACAAATTTATCTTAAGAGTAATAAAAGCATGTATTGCTCTTTGAGAGCATGTTAATATATGTATTTGCAATACAATGTAATACATGTATTTGCATCCAGCCGATGTCAGATAGTAAACATAGCACCCATATGGGGTTTCGGGTGTAGGGCCTAACAATGCTGATTTTCAAGTGAAACAGACCAAAACCACTGTGCTTTTTCTGCTACCACATACTACTTAACGATATCCAGGTGCCTTTAAAGAGGTCCACTCCTTCAGTAACAACCTCCAGAGATACACCCCTTTGCTGGCCTCCTTCACACAGCTGCCAAAATGGAGGATATAACATGTATTATACCACAGACAAGGGCAACAATACTCAAACATGGAAAGTATTGAAATATGGATGGTTTTTTCTTCTAGGATTCAAATGTTTTTGATGATGGACCGACTGTTTTGACTCATGTTTTGTGCTAACTGTCATCTGGTGATTATCTTGTGATTATCTGACTCAAGTATATTGTGCTGGCAAGGCAGCTGAAAGTATTGTTGCTCTTTACTTTTACTCTTTGATCTTGTCGAATATGATATGGTGTTGATAAAATCTTGAGAACTGCTGCTTGCAATATTCCATGTTTAAAATATACTTTGTTACCTACAAGTATGGTACACAAAAGGTATACAATCCACCATTAACTAACCACAATAGGAATACAAAGCTTATATCCTTCTTAATCTGTATGTATTTACTGATGAAATACAATGACCTACTACCCTCTGATACAGCCATGAAGATATAATAATTCATCATGTTATATGCGTTCACAACAAATTACATTTGTTTTTCTCCTTTTTTTGAAAGTGGACTCATTCAGATAAACATTTATTATGAAAAAATGCTAAAACTGTTTCTGTTTTCAAACTCATTTTTGTTTACAATGGTTGTTTGTTTCTATGTACAGACAAGATAAATGGAGAGCTAGTGGTACAGTAATGATCCATTACTTCATGTTAGATAGGGGGCGGTGGGGTAGCGTAGTGGTTAAAGCGTTCGTTCGTCACGCCGAACACCCGGGTTCGATTCCCCACATGGGTACAATATGTGAAGCCCATTTCTGGTGTCCCCCGCCGTGATATAGCTGGAATATTGCTAAAAGCAGCGTAAAAGTAAACTCACTTACTCACTCACTCATGTTCGATAGGGACAGTACAGTCCATTTGAGTCAGAAACGGACCGATGAATTGCAAATTTTATCATTGTACAAAATTGCCACATAAATATAAATAGTACACATGTTTATCATTTACTAATACCCAACAGCTTTCTTATATTTGAAAATTTTCCGGACTCCACCAAAAAAGTTCTTTAAGAAACTATCATTAAAATTTTGACACAGTTCACTATTTGTTACGAGGGAGGAGTGCAGAAAGAGGGACAGCCAGGTGTGCGAGAAAGGATGGAGATGGCACAGCACAGGCTAATGAATCAATAACTTGATGGGCACTTGTGCTCGTGCTTCTCTAACACCTGGCTGTCCCTTTCTCTGCACTCCTCCCTCGTAACATATAGTGAACTGTGTCAAAATTTTAATGATACTTTTTTGGTGGAGTCCGGAAAATTTTCAAATATAAGAAAGCTGTAAGGTATTAGTAAATGATAAACATGTGTACTACATGTATTTATATTTATGTGGCAATTTTGTACAATGATAAAATTTGCAATTCAACGGTCCGTCTCTGACTCAAATGGACTGTAGTAACCAACAGTAAATGTTTCAAGTACAATCACAACAACAGCAGTGAGTGTTCACGTATATTAAGTCATATTCTTTATCAATACAAAAATATGCATCTATTGTTACAAGAAATAGTGATGTACATTTCTCATTTAGGGTTTTATACCAGAAAGTGAAAGGTTCCTGTTGTCATCCAAAGCCATATCATTCCAAATGATATTGAGTGACAGGGGTGGAAATAACTTTAAAATTGCTAGTGTACTCCGGTACAGTGGCACATGTAAAATCACTTGCCCTGATAATTTTTCCACTGTACTGGCCGTTTTCTTGTTGATTTTTTTAAATAAACAACATAATTAACATTGGAAAGTCAACTGGACACTGGTACAGTGTGATATACAAATTTGCTTGCCCGACAGAAAAAAACAGTGGACTCGGGCGTCGGGCAATGGGTTATTTCCACCCCTGAGTGAGTGAGTTTAGTTTGAGCCGCACTCAGCAATATTCCAGCTATATGGCCCGCGATCTGTAAATGATTGAGTCTGTACCAGACAATCCAGTGATCAACAGCATGAGCATCGATCTATGCCTTTGGGATACAATGACATATGTCAACCAAGTCAGTGAGATGACCACCTAATCCTGTTAGTCGCCTCTATCGACAAGCATGGGTTACTAAAGACCAATTCTAACCTGGATCTTGACAGGTTTTGAAATAGGTACAGTTTGACGAACCCATTCTTTGCAGTGGTATAGCTGCAGCATCACATCCATGCTGTCTCATGGCCTGATTGGAAAGTAGGACTAAATATACTAAACTGTGTAAAGTCACGTGAGTGTAGACATTCCACAAGCAGAGTGATACTGGACGGAGTGATGCCGCCCAATCCCCCCCCCCCAATGACAAGCATGGGTTGCTGAAGATCAATTCTAACCTGGATCTTCATGGGTTCCAATGGATTTTGAGAGATGGTACTTGTTGTTACCTTGTGCAAGGCATTACGGGGGCCTACACATGATGCATACACACACACACACACACACACACACACACACACACACACACAGAGAAACACAGTAAACTTGACAAGATACTCACCTTCAGTTAACCTCACCTTATCTCATTTTATTTCCCATTGGTAAACTTTGTGGATTCTTGTTTCAACTTATTACCACTCTAACTTCAACAGAGTTCTAGAAACTGTTAAAATGTGTAATATTTAGCTGTTGTGTCTGTTGCCAGTTCAGTTACAAGTGACTGTAAGTCGGCCTCATTTTGTTCTACGCAGATTCAATTTTACTCCAGAAATGGAAAATGGGATATATTTTGGTTACAATTGTGACGGTCAATGGTTTTATTTTGACAGATCACACTGCATATTTGATACAACTGAATCCTAAAAACATCGAACAATAATAAAGCCCCACCAAATATTTATTATTCGTGACTTTCACATTAAATTAGTGGACTTTGGACTATCCGTCATGTTTCTGGTGTTTTGAATGTATCTTTAGACACAGGTTTATCTTACTGTATAACAAAGTTCATTCTTTGTCTGAGAATGTTTCTACTATCACACCTTAAATATTACCAGCTATAGCTGTACACCCATGCAGCTACAGTAGACAGCATTTACAGCCAACTTTTTTGAAGAACTGATATTGAAGTGTTGTGTTTGTGGGTTTGTTTTGTCCCAGTCGCTTGTTTCATATTTTAGTCGAAAAGCATGTAACACACTATGGTTGTAGCAAACTATAATTGGCAGCCCTCTGAGTTTACTGTACCAGTTTAATTTTTTATCCCTCCGGGGGATATAGTCGACGCCTTGTCCGTCTGTAATAATTTTGTTTCTGGAGCATTACTCAAAAACTGTTCAATGGTTTTCAACAGAAATTGGTAGATATATCCAACAGAACCTAAGGGGGTGCCTTTTAGTGATTTTTGTCATTTTTATTCTTCTAGGATTCCATGGAAACATTTTGGACTTAGTCTTAAAGGGAGGGGTGGGCTTCGTTTCCAGAGCATAACTAAAAAAATGTTCAATATTTTTTTACAAAAATTGGTAAATATATCAAACAGAACCTAAACTGGTGCCTTTTGCATTTTACAGATTTTTGGCATTTATCATTTTCTCGGTTTCCATTGAAACGATTCGGACCTAGTCTCAAAAGGGAGGGGTGGGCTTCGTTTCCGGAGCACAACTCGAAAACCTTTCAATATCTTTAAGCAAAACTTGGCAGATATGTGAGGCAGATCCCAAAGTGGTGCCTTTTGCTATTTGCAGATTTTCATCATTTTTAATTTTCCCGGATGTAACTGTCAGATGATTTGTTCTTTCAAATATGTGGGGGCCAGGGGGATATGTCGTCTCCTGATGTCTCTTGTTTTATGAAGTAGAAAATTCTGTCATGTAAACAAGATTAACTTGATTCATTAGGTGAAATGTTCAGAAACATGTACTATATTAGAAGTGATTTGCCTAATATTATTTTAATGATATAAATTGTTGGTCAAATGGATGTACTTACTCACAAATCTTTAAGTTGGACAAAATGCTCAGAGTGGCTCTTGGAATGAACAACGGTGATCGGGTATTGAAAAGGTTATTAGCAATCTCAATGAAAGAAAAGGAGACATGAAATCTCACAAGCTTGGGATGGAGAAAAAGTATTTATTACTCATATGGGCGAAATATAACCAGTGTCATATATATCATATGTGCATATGTGCACCTATCACTTTTGCCTAGCAACCATTGTTTCTGTGTTTCATTGTCTGTGACGTCACTAAACAATTGAACGTGATGCCAATGAAGTGGGCCGTCACACTTGCTTACCGTGTTTTACTGCACAAATGTACATGCATAAAATGGATAATTTAAAGAAATTATCACTCGGGCAATACAAAATTTCACACTCGTTTCGTATAAGTCGTATGACACAGTTGCTCGTGTGATAATCTCTATATTTCTTCTTGACTTCCACAGAGATACAGTAAACATATCTTTGTGTGTGCGCTGTGGTACAAGAAAACAATGTTTCTGGCCCAGTGACATGTATATCTCATTGAGTGACATGACTAAGTTGACAGTTTGAGGAGTGGTGCAGTGGCCTGACAATCACACCATCAGACCACCAAGATGATATGTACTGCTGACAAGATAGACCAACCGTTTTATCTCCTCTGTATTTTCTCACTGATTTCAGCTGGAAAATCATCATGCCATTGAGTCTGACCAGTGTTGAAAGTAGTTCCGGCAAATTGTGTCCTTTCACTCTTGACACGTTATTTAGCTTGAATTGAGCCTCAGTTATAATGTAAATATTGAACTACATCACTTATTGCATAGTTGAGATTAGTATCTGGCTTTTGAAAATCAGGTTTAGTTTTTCACATTCTGGAACAGCTACAAAGTTTTGGAAAAAGGTGTGCTTGCATGATTCGAAGATTAGTGGATTAAGTGTTTGCTTGTCACACCGAAGTCCTGGGTTCCATTCCACACACAGGTACAACGTGATGCCCATTTATGGTGCGATACCTATTGTGACCTCAGTATCGAGATTTGTATCCATTTATGGCATAAAACCATACTCAGTCAGTCAGTCTGATATGTATCACACCATTAGGCACCTATATCTTGACACCCCTATTAAATATATATAGAATACTACACGAGGTCTCATTACATATGAATTATACGAAATGATTGTCCTTCCTATGATATCTGACCGAGTGAAAGCGAGGTCAGAAACCATAGGAAGGTCACGAGTTTCGTATAATTCGTATGTTATGAGACCGAGTGTGGTATTTTATTTATTATCCACGTCTTACATGCATTGAATTGACAAAATAGCGTATTTTTGTTATTGTTATGGTTTCAAACCGAAACCGGTTTCATAAAGAGGTTGCGGAAGAATTTTGTTCTGTAGTACACTTTTGCATGACGTCACACTGTATTGATGTCACTACGCCATTCTGGTCTGTCCCCTTGGTAACCGACGTCACGATGCATGTCAGTTGTCATCGCCTCTCGTACAGCCTCCTACAGTAAACTACTCTGTAGCACCCCGTTTCTTGGTTGCAACTGCTTCCCTCGGCTAACATCACTGGTGGAAACATTGCGTTTATGTTTTTCGACGGATATAATGTCTCAGTTCGACTCGACAATATTAAACAGCGACACGGCAACGTTCGCAATGTTTACATTCCCACAATGCATCTAAGTTGTAGAATGAATGAATTCACGTGTTTGTTATGAATGAACAAGTAGTTCCGTCACAACGTGACCTAACTGAGAGGTCATTGGTTATCCAATCAAATCGTTAGAATCTCAGGTCAAGTCGTTATGACACAGGTCAGCTCGATACGACACTCGTGTGACGTACGAGATTAGTATGCAACTACCCATACCTTCACCACGTGGGTAATAAATCATTTTATCGTTAGTAGGATATTTTGCATGAAGTTCCAAGGATTTGTGGTTATATGAAACTACCCCGCTAGGTCATACATGTACTTGTATAAAGTTGTCACTGCTAACAAATTAATATAATTCAGATGGTCAACGTTATATTTTATTAATATCATGGCTCTCTCAAAAACACCATGATAGATGGTGAAAATGGCTGTGTATAATGTATACAGTGTATTAACTTTTGAGATGGTCCCTATCATATGCCACTGCTTGTTGTTTGGTGTTGTTTAGGTAATTTCCAGCTGTATTATGAAATAAGCCTGTAAATAATCAAATCTGGACCAGACAAACCAGTGATTGATATTATGAACCTGCTGTGAGCTACGGTGCCACACATTCAACCAAATCACCAAGCCTGGCACCAGAAGCTGTTTAGTTGCCACGTATGACAAGAAAAACAATATAGATACAGGTTGGTGGTATCTGTTGACTACATATAGAATACACTCAAGACGTTTTAACAATGGACCTATGTAGGTGCAGACACAGAACTAAGTGCTTGTGCTCTGATTTTATACTGGAACTGGGAACAATGCATTTTATTTCAGAAAAAAACACAACAATTATTGAGTGACAGAGGCTGAATTTTATGACTACACAATATGTGGCACATTAACCCATGTTTCACTTACATCTAGGCCTAACTAAACTATTGAAGGTGTAGACAACAGGCAACATGGTTCTGTTCACTTAGCGTTGCACATAATTAAAACGACCCCTTAGTGTTTCAAGGAAAGCTCTTGCATCAGTTGGTACACTTTGAATGTCATGCTGTTGTTGCAAAATGTCATGCTATGGTTTGATGATGTCATGATTTTGTTTAACATTGTCATGCTATTGTTTGAAAATGTCTTGCTTTTGTTAAACCCCAGAACCTTTTACATACAGTTATACCAAGGAATTCTGCCGTCAGGAGACATTTTTATTCAACCAGTAATTTGAAAACTATTGGTTGGTTGTTTACAGCAATTTACAAATTTGGACTTAGAAAGGTTGTTCAACCATTAACTTGAAAAGTATTGGTAAAAATATCTTCAAATTTGGAAAACAGAGGTGTTGTGCTAAGTTTGGTTCTAATTTTCGAATTTGTGCAAGAGTTGCTTGATTTATGCATTTTGAACTTTAAGAAAACCAACAAAGGAATTCTTTTTCAACCAATAATCTGGACACATTTGAATTTATTATTTTTGAATTTGGAGATCACCCTCCATTTTGATAGGTGAGGGGCAGTGAAAAGTGATTTTTTTATATTTTTGATTTATCGAAAATTATCACAAAATACATCTTTTGAACTTTTGGGGGGAAAGTCAAATTAGTTAAACCAATAAACTTACAATCATTTAATGGATTGTTTTTGGATTTGGGAAATGACTTCTTTGTTTATCAAGGTACTGTAAATTTATCTCCGCAAATAGGCAAGGAGGAAAAATGCAACAGATTATTTCCTCTATCATCAACTTAGCAGAGTGAAGTCCTCATGTACTATATCTCCATTTGGATCAGAACTGTCATACTCGTGCATATGCGGATGGACCTATTCCGACCCTCCATGAGCTTAATACTCATGATACATTATGGCGTAGCTACCACAATTTGTTCTACACAAATGTGATTGAAATAATGGAGGTTTATTTCTGGAGAAATCCGATAGTGGTTGCAAACCATTATCTGAGAGATATCACCACGAGGGGCGTCTCAGGTATACACCAATTCGATCCATGGTCCTCGCTACAGCAGCTGACAGTTCCTCGGAGAAGACAAGTCAATTCCAACAGATTTTGCGTATCTTATAACCAATATTAAATAGCTTCCATGCCATATATACTTCACTTAAAGTCTCCTTTTTCATCATCACAGTACGTTCATGATTACATCACAAGCCAACATACAAGCGTTCGGTTCTGCCACAGAGTTTATTTATCTATACAGCCTACCTGGGGTTATTCATATCTTAAGAGTAATACTGAGCGGTCGTTACATGATAAATGCATTAGCTGGTCAGTCTCTTCACAGTTTTGGCTATTTTATACATAACTTAAGTTAATTAAGCTAACAAACTCACGAGGTTTACTATTATATAGGTAACCCAAGCTAATTATGCTGTAAGCATAGTACTATACTCATATTATTAAAAGATATATTGGCTAACAAACTCTAAGGGTTTGCTATTATATAGGTAGCTTAAAACTTCATATCTTAAGCAGGTACTATGTTTATATCATATAAGTAGATTAGCTAACAGAGCTCTAAAGAGTTTTTTTTTTGCTATTTGGCTTAAGTATCATCATATTTCTAAGCAATATGGTTATATTATAACATGTATTAGCTAACAAATACTACAGAGCCTAGCTATTATATATGTAACTTAAACTATTCATATCTTAAGCGCAGTACTATATGTTTATATCCTTATAGGTAAAGCTATCAAAATAGGGTTTTGCTATTATATATTTAAACCCAAGTTTCATCATATTTTAAACTTTAACAAAGCATGTATTAGCTAACAAACTCTGGAGCTATTATTTGTAGCTTAAGTTTTCCTTCATAAATCAATGCAGGTTTATATCATAGCTAACAAACTCTAAAGCTATTATACAAGTAGCTAGTTTTCATCATATCTTAAGCAGTATGTTTACATTATAAAGTGATATAACCAAACCGGGTTTTGTTATTATCATATATAGCTTAAGTTTCATTAGCTATGTTTTAACATAAAAGTATATTAAACTCTAGGAGTTTAGAGTTTTTTGGTTATACTATGGCTTATTAGTTAATAATATCTACACAAGTTTTTGGCTATTATATTCATGTAGCAAGTTAATAATATCTTAAAACTTAATGCTATACTCATATTGTAAAATATATTAGCTAACAAACTCTGGAGTTTTGCTATTATATATGTAGCTTAAGTTCATTATATCTTAAGCACACTACTATACTCATATTGTAAAATATATTAGCTAACAAACTCTAATGGAGTTTTGCTATTATATATGTAGCTTAAGCTAATTATAATCTTAAAGCACACTACTATACTCATATTGTAAAAATATATTAGCCAACAAAACCCTACAGAGTTTTACTATATATATGTAGCTTAAGCTAATTATATCTTAAGCTCAGTACTATACTAATATTATAAATATATATTAGCTAACAAACTCTACAGAGTTTACATATATATATGTAGCTTAAGTTAATTATAGCTTAAGCACAGTACTATACTCATATTATAAAAATATATTAGCTAACAAACTCTACAGGTTTGGCTATTATATATGTGGCTTAAGTTAATTATGGCTTAAGCACAGTACTATACTCATATTATGTAAAATATATATTAGCTAACAAACTCTACAGGTTTTTGCTATTATATATGTATAGCTAAAGCCATTCATATCTTAAGCTCAGCATTATATCTATATCATATAAGTATATTAACTTTTGGATTTAAAGCTTACAATCATTTAATGGATTGTTTTTGGATTTGGGAAATGACTTCTTTGTTTATAGAAAAGTGCAGTGCAGGGTTTGAGAGAGATCTTGTATTTTTGTCAAGAATGATAATTATTAATTGTTGTACAGCTTTACGTTATGATGACATCATGCCTTTGCAAGTCTGGTCAGTTGTTATGAAGTGTCACTTTATCGTCACTGGAAATATATTAAGGATGTGTTTTAAAGGCTTTTCTTTCTCCTAGATGTTTACTCGTCGCCTGGCAACAGACAAAGATGTTCAGGACAATATCAAGAATTTCAAGGAAGGAAAATTTGACAACATGCCAGATCCCTCTCATCTTGAACACTTTAGGTAAGGTGATACATTTCTGAATAATGTTGTAGTGGTTTTGTCATCCATTGAAGGAGCCGTCAGCAAATCAGGTTTCAAAGTTTTATGTAAGAATGAGACAGGCATCTCTAACAAATTTGTGTATATGACAAAAAAAAAACAGGGAGTTCTGAATGAAAATGGACAATAATCCACATTTTGTGGAAAACTGGCTGCAATGAGATCCTAGACATTAATAGCTTTTCTTTAATTATGACTTCTATATTTTGACAGGTCTGGGAAAAGTGACCCTCTCTCTATGAAAGAGAAACCTCCCATTGGAACGTACACCATGCCCCATCCCATATGGTATGTAGACGTACCATTCCCAGCTGTTCTGAACTCAACTCTTGTCCATGTGTGTGTTTCTCAGTTGTTGTGGGCTGTGGGGTAGCCTAGTGGTTAAAGTGTTGGCTCGTCACGCCGAAGACCCGGGTTCGAATCCCCACATGGGTACAATGTGTGAAGCCCATTTCTGGTGTCCCCCGCCGTGATGTTGCTGGAATATTGCTAAAAGCGGCGTAAAACGAAAACTCAGTCAGTCAGTCTCAGTTGTTGTTCTTGATTATCCCATTTTGGCCACGAGGTCTTGAATACGAATAAACTTCTTCTTCTTCTTGATTATCCCCTGCATCACATCTCCGTCCTATCATGATATCCACAATGGACTACTCACAGTCAACACTTTGTTTTGAGTCGGTCCTAATTATGTGACACTATAATAACTGTAGAAATTCTTGCCTTGTTGACTGCCAGTGAGTGTGATAGTGAGTTTTTGTGCTGCTTTTAGCAAAATTTGTGCAATATCATAGCAAGCAAACCAGAAATAGTTGTCACATATTGTGGGGAATCAAATGTTTGGCATGGCGAACACTTAAACCACTACCGGTAAGCTAAAGCCCCCTGTTGCAGCTTCAACTGGGACCATCACTCCCATGGCTTATACTGACTGACTGATTTTGGTTTTACGTTGCTTTTAGCAATATTCCAGCAACATCACGGCGGGGGACACCAGAAATGGGCTTCACACGTTGTACCCATGTGGGGATTCGAACCCGGGTCTTTGGCGTGACGAGACAACGCTTTAACCACCACCCCCCCATGGCTTATAACCAGGACAAGATCACTTGAAGTTTAACATACATATATATACCAGTAAAATAAGTATACCATAAATATGATGAAGGCTTGTGATGTCTCTGATGCACTGGAAACATTTTGATTGTTTTTGATATGTTCTATGAAAAAGCAAGGCTAAACATCCAATAGTTATGATGTCGCTAAGTGCATCTTTAAACAACAAACAAACAAGTATATTTATTAGTGCCTCACTCATAATGTGACTTTTGGGCAGGAAAACAGTGACTTCCATTTTTTTCTGTCTTTGACTTTTTGTCATAATTTTCTGCCAAAATGACTGGACTTGTTTACATTAAACATTCATCATTCAAAATCAGTTGTGACAGTCTTTCAGTATCATGACACATTTAATATTGTGAGTGTGTATTGCCCAAGCCCTAATGTACATATGTCTAGATATGTCTGATCATGATAATTGTCCATTCACAGGAATGAAGGTCAACTGCATCAAGTCAAAATAACTCACAAGGAGCCTGAAGGAAAGGTAGAGAAGGTGAGAGTTATCTCCCATGATCAAATATCTTTGGGTATTTTTTAATGAAGAACTCAAAAGTATGTGCTAAAATGTTATTGTTTAGGGCGAAGATGACTATACATGTGAACATTATTGATAAGCTTTTAATTATGGTTAATTATGGTAGTAATGATTACATGCCAAAAGTTCTGATTTCAAAATAAGGTTACATATGAAATACATGTAGCATGAAATAATGGGATCTTTCAGCCTACTGTAAAGGACTCATGGAACAAAACTTAACACTACCATTTGTTCGTTTATCCAGATGGCCTTCATGACTGTCAAGGTATTCAGAAAGGGGTTTGACATCTTCTCAGGGTTTATATTTGGACAGCGGAATGAAAAAAAATGGCTTACGTAAGTACACATTACAAATCTCTTACACAGTGAAAGTCCAGGATTGTTGGTTAATCTTTAATGATCTTTAATATTTCATGGTGTTTTGATGATTCTTGCTGAACCCAGAGCAAACACTGATTGCCCAATGTAATGAAAGGCTGTGGGGGGATCTTAGGCCTATGTGAGTGTCTTAGACAATTCAGCCTTTTTCCCTTATGATATAAAGTGTGAAAGTTGATGGTAATAATGGGACATCCAGACAGAACACAAATATTCCTTCTGTGGTACTCTCCTTTGTGTGTAGATGCCATTTTGTTGGGAAACGGCAGGGTGTCTAAACTATTTGCAACAATATCATGACTCAGACACTTTTACTAACATTTGTAATTGGTGTGTTAAAATTATTTACATAGTACAGAAATCAGATGTGCTTTATCTAGTTATACAGAGAACTGAGAATGTCAACACTGATTTGACGATTCGGCAACATCTGATGCAAGCTCTGGTATATGGGGTTGTTGCACACTGAAAACACTCATGTGTGAGTGAAAGATCTGATTTTGATGAAACTAGGAGTGTTAAATAATATCCCGCCAATGCACAGTGACTGGATCATTAGGATCAGGAACTGTTATTTGTGAAAACATGATATTCTTGTCATGTCATCAATTTGGATTGAAATTATTGGTATTTAATTACCTACACTGCAAATGATATTAATGAAATGAGTATATATTAACAATTCTGTCCAAAATACCAAAATATGTGTTAATGCCAAAATTATTATTGTATGTTATACAGAAGAATCTGTTTCCTGGAGACTGTCGCTGGTGTTCCTGGGATGGTGGCGGCAATGGCGCGGCACATGAAGTCACTGAGGATGATGCAGAGGGATTATGGATGGATTCACACTCTGTTAGGTACAACCTCATTGAAATATATCAGCTACAGTCAGACCTCGTTTATCCGAACACTTTGGTTTTTTATTGAATTGTTTGGACAAACGAATCATTCGGATATCTAAATCAGGACCTAGATGGTCGGCTACACGTGAAAACACCATGTGACCTCATCTGTCGATCAAAAGACAGCAGCCAATCACGAAACAGCTCTGCTGTCATCCACGCCTTTGTGTTGTTTCTATATCTAGCATACACCTCCATCTTTGTTTATGCTTACTCAATCAACGATTCGAATCAGTGTCAACGCAATGTCAGACTTTAATTGTTTCTTCTCTAATTAACCTACACGCCCTTTGATAAATGTTCAATAAACAATGAATGAACTAGCAGCCAGCACAATGTTTTGACAAGCGGTAGACATGATAGACTTCGTGTTTTGATACCTCGCCGACAACAGACCTTGGGTTTTGATATAGGATAGAGCACTGTTGAGGAGCGGTAAACATCAGACATCTTACCGACGACAGCCTTGGTGTTCGGATATACGAGGCAAATTGTACAAATTTATCTGTTTCGTTACCAAAATTGACCGTTCGGATACGGAAACCGAACATTCGGATATACGAGGTAAATTGTAACTAAAAAATTTCGTTTTTTGTGAAGCATGTTCGGAAACCAAAGTATTCGGATATCTGAAGTTCAGATATACGAGGTCGGACTGTATATGTGATAATTCCCCTTTTCTTCAATACCCTTTTGTTATACACCAGTCAATGTATATTTCTCTGAACCCATCTTTCCTCATATTATTCCAGAGGAGGCAGAAAATGAACGGATGCATCTCCTCACAGCACTGCAGCTGAAACAACCATCTGTTTTTTTCCGACTTGCTGTCATTGGTTCACAGGGTAAGTTGTAGCTTTTTCCAGCGGTTATAACAAGGTTTGAATCTTAAGTGAGTGAGGAAAGCATGAGAAGTGATGCAGATTTAAATGTTTCCCATGCCGGTGAAATCCAAGAGAAGTAGTATATGGCTTGTTTGATATACCTGTTAGTTTTAGTAAATTAGGATCATTCATTAGGTAACTGATGTTTAAGGTAATCCAGCTGAATATACACATATACAGTTGTTCCTGCTGGGGGACAGTTGCATATTTGTCGGATCATGATTATTATGTCTGTAACACATCCTCTAGTTGATAAAGCTTCTTGTGTGGGTTATTATAATAAGGGGCGGTGGGGTAGCCTAGTGGTTAAAGCACTCGATTGTCATGCCAAAGACCCAGGTTCGATTCCCCACATGGGTACAATGTGTGAAGCCCATTTCTGGCATCCCCCACCGTGCTATAGCTGGAATATTAGTGGCATAAAACTAAACTCACTCACTACTATTATAATAATGTCTGTTGGTAGCTACTATGTATTCAGTGTTTTATAAGCTAATGATGTGTTTTAGGGGTGTTTGTGACCATGTTTGGCCTGACATACTTCATCAGCCCTCGGTTCTGTCATCGCTTTGTTGGGTACCTGGAAGAGGAGGCTGTTAAAACATACACCAAATGTCTAGAAGTGAGTCCATCAACACCTCTCGCTAACCTAGCTATAGCTGCTGTGTTCAGAAAACGTTTCTTTGCCTTTCAGTATATATTTCTGAGACCTTACATAAGTCTTCTGATTGCAGGACATAGAGAATGGTCCAATGTCTCACTGGAAGACCCAGGCAGCGCCAGATGTGGCTGTGCGGTACTGGAAACTAGGGGTAAGGAACTGTAATGGTGATAATGGCTACACGACAGTAATGTTCCGAGTAGTGGATGACTTGATGAACCAGGCATATCTATAATGCACTTTAGAATTTTACATTCAGACATCAAATATCGGAATGACTATTACTATAACAGCACCTCATACATTCTCGACCGTTTCAGGCTGATGCTACCATGAAGGATGTGATTCTAGCCATACGGGCAGACGAAGCTCACCACCGACTGGTCAACCACACTCTGGCCTCCATGAAGAGCACGGACCATAACCCGTATAAGCCTGGGCAGTAGGGAACATGTTGAGAACACATATATACATTTCAAAACTCATTGGAAGCTAATACAAACATGGACAGTCAAGGATGTGTTAGGGGACCACACACCTGGACAGTCAAGGATGTGTTAGGGGACCACACGCCTGGACAGTCAAAGATGTGTTAGGGGACCACACACCTGGACAGTCAAGGATGTGTTAGGGGACCACACACCTGGACAGTCAAGGATGTGTTAGAAGGCCACCCACCTGGACAGTTAAGTCAAAGATGTGTTAGGGGACCACACACCTGGACAGTCAAGGATGTGTTAGAAGGCCACCCACCTGGACAGTCAAGGATGTGTTGGGAGACCACACACCTGGACAGTCAAGGATGTGTTAGGGGACCACACACCTGGACAGTCAAGGATGTGTTAGAAGGCCACCCACCTGGACAGTCAAGGATGTGTTGGGAGACCACCCACCTGGACAGTCAAGGATGTGTTAGGGGACCACACACCTGGACAGTCAAGGATGTGTTGGGAGACCACACACCTGGACAGTCAAGGATGTGTTAGGGGACCACCACACACCTGGACAGTCAAGGATGTGTTGGGAGACCACCCACCTGGACAGTCAAGGATGTGTTGGGAGACCACCCACCTGGACAGTCAAGGATGTGTTAGAAGGCCACCCACCTGGACAGTCAAGGATGTGTTAGAAGGCCACCCACCTGGACAGTCAAGGATGTGTTAGAAGGCCACCCACCTGGATGGTCAAGGATGTGTTAGAAGGCCACCCACCTGGATGGTCAAGGATGTGTTAGAAGGCCACCCACCTGGACAGTCAAGGATGTGTTAGAAGGCCACCCACCTGGATGGTCAAGGATGTGTTAGAAGGCCACCCACCTGGATGGTCAAAGATGTGTTAGAAGGCCACCCACCTGGACAGTCAAGGATGTGTTAGAAGGCCACCCACCTGGATGGTCAAGGATGTGTTAGAAGGCCACCCACCTGGATGGTCAAGGATGTGTTAGAAGGCCACCCACCTGGATGGTCAAGGATGTGTTAGAAGGCCACCCACCTGGATGGTCAAGGATGTGTTAGAAGGCCACCCACCTGGACAGTCAAGGATGTGTTAGAAGACCACCCACCTGGACAGTCAAGGATGTGTTAGAAGACCACCCACCTGGACAGTCAAGGATGTGTTAGAAGGCCACCCACCTGGACAGTCAAGGATGTGTTAGAAGACCACCCACCTGGACAGTCAAGGATGTGTTAGAAGGCCACCCACCTGGACAGTCAAGGATGTGTTGGGAGAACTCCACACCTGGGAGACCACCCACCTGGGTCAAGGATGTGTTAGGAGACCAGACAACTGAACAGTCAATGATGTGTCAGGAGACCACCCACCTGGATAGTCAATGACGTGTTGGCCAACCCCCACACCTGGACAATTTGAAATGTATGAAAACATATCAGGAAGAAAAAGTCCCACCACATTTGATCAAGTTTATGCTTTTATGCATTTTTTTCTTCTCGTCTCTAACTACGTAAACTTGGATATGTTTTCAACAGTCCAATGTACTCATTCATGTATATATTTGTAGCTGTGACTGTTGTCATTTCTTTCTACATATTTACAAATACTGTTGTTTGTGCTGTCGTCATCAGTACTTGATGGACTTGTTTATACGACGTTCCTCCATCACCTGTGAACATACGGGGGCAGCCCGTTCATCAGTGGTTATTATATACATGCCCTTTGGCCTTTGACCTGTAATAGAAGTAGAGCTGCACATGTTGTCAAGGGAGAAATGTTGCAATTTGTGCCATTGTCAGGTCACAGGCTGGAAACGTGGTTAAAAATAGCAATTACACAACAAGCCTTCATATGGACTCGTGAGTAATGGAGGAATATAGCTGTGAAGTGTTGATGATGATAAAATATAATCTGTTTTATTAAAAGGAACAAATCTCATTGTATGATTCTTTTTCTCTTGTTAAGTTTAAGCATTGACATGTTGTTTGCAAATGGTTTTGTATCCAGTTTTGTCAAATGTTCCAGAGTTTATTAGACAAGGTATAGATCTTGTAGTCAGGCTTCATGACTGGGATGATCAGATGTCAGACTAACTAAATGGCTGGGGCCATTGCTCATAATATCAATCACTGGTTCAGGCCTTATTTCCCTCCAGCCACTATCATATAGCCAACATATAGCGGAGCATGACATTTAACAAGAAACAAAGGCATGTATAGTAAGTAAGTGTTTATTTATCTTCAAGTTTGAATCAAGCTACATATCTGACAGCCCCTGTCGACACAGTGTGCATGTGTCAAGGGTATATGTGTACAGTCTAAGTAAACTTAGGCGCAGTGTTATTCGTTACACTGGTATACTTAGTCTAATAAACCCTAGTAGAAGATCGCGTCACCTAACCTTGAGCAACCTATGACCATCCAATCAAACGCGAGACAGACAAACAGATTTAACCAATCAGACAATGGCTACTATTTCGGCAGGACTTACAAAATGGCAACAAACGAAAATCCACATAAAACACAGATATTTGACCTGCAGTATATATGCTCAGGGGCTTCTGATGACAGTTACTATTAGCTTATATTTCCACAAGATGACATCGAATATTGACAAAAATGCGACCATTTACTCGCTGTTGTGAATAATGGTGTCCTCCATGTGCTTCACTCAGAAGCGATTGTGCAGAAAAAAGCATTTGGAATCATTTTTGAGGTAAAAGTTCAAACAGTATGTGTGAAAATTAACTTTGACGATTTGGTAAGCTGTGTTCTGATTGGTCAATTCAAAAGGTTACCTGACGCGACCTTCTACTAGGGTTTGTTAGGCTCAGTATAGCAGTGTAAAGAATAATACTGAGCCTAAGTTTACCTTGACTGATATGTGTACTGTAGGTAGGTAGGTATATTTATCATACAGTTTTTATTGTAACTGATATTTTATTTCTGAGTCCCTTTCACATATGAGACCAGACGCTCAGTGGAGTGGCTGGCTCAAGAAAGAAAACATGCACAGTATTTATGGGTTATTATTATGCAGGTTGTTACAGACAATAACATTGATGTCAGAAGAATGTTTTTTGTGGATTCAGATTTCTTTTAAATTTGTACTCAAGTTTACTCACACTTTGTACTAAGCCAGAAAAAAACATAAGGCCATATACTTCATTATTAAACCAAAACATTATGAAATATAATGAAATCTATACAGAGGTTTGAGTAAACAAAGGACAATGTACATATCAATTACTAGTGAGCTAGAGAAGCTAATGGACCAGTTAGCTACTTCAAGGTACACCCACTTGGTATAAACCAAATAATTTCTTTCAGTGATATGCATTTATCATTTGTGTTGTCCATGCAATAAGCAAATCATATACAATATGATGTGATAAATATGGAAATGAGATTCCCTGGCAGAAACTACTTTAGATGACGTCTGAACATAGATGTTTCATTTACTTCCTAAAACACTATTAATGTCCGTGCTTAAGTGTTTCAATAGTGGTTTCCTGAAGCTTTTGTAAACAAACATGAGTGAAATTAATTTGATACTATATCATCCACTGACTTGTGTTCCTACACAGTTTCAAAAATGATTTAATTCAATTTGTTTTAAGAATTAAGTTATGTGATCAAATGAGTGTCTTCATACCATGACGATTTATTTTCTGGTTCTTTTTGACCAAACCCAGAATATACAGGATATTGATATTTAGCAACAGCATACGTGACTTTTATGCACGGAAGTATTCTCTCATGCCACCTGATAATTTGTTTTAAAATGGCTTCGGTGCAGCTATACTGGACAAAGTTTTCATTTCCATGCATTATTTGTGTACCATGCTCTGTCTTGGCAGATTTCATTGTATGTTGATAGAGAAAAAGATCAACTGTTGCACTTTCCCAAGGGTTATTTTTGCCTGGTTTTATTTCATGTATTTTACAAACATGACATTCATAGTTTACACATATAAGTTTTAAGAAATACATGCAAACATGCAAGAGATGAAACAAAGCTATATCATTGAGAAGCAATGATCCAATGGATATCATAATATATAAAGACCTTAGCCTCTGTATATTTGTTTATATTATACATATATATTTACCATTGTTAAGCAGTACAGAAAGAATGAATGTGCAGTGTAGATGTGTGTTTGAAAGGAAACAGAAATTCAGAATCTGTGTTATTTGGTATTTTTTATGTAGGTAAAAGAGGACACCTTGAGTACACTCTTTGCTTGTTTTGTAGCAGGGATTCTGAAAACATTTATGATAACATCCAGGAGCCCAGGTCTAGTTTAGTTCAGGGAGACCAGTTCTAGTCTAGGTCAGGGAGCCCAGTTCTAGTCTAGTTCAGGGAGCCCAGTTCTAGTCTAGTTCAGGGAGCTCAGTTCTAGTCTAGGTCAGGGAGCTCAGTTCTAGTCTAGTTCAGGGAGCTCAGTTCTAGTCTAGTTAAGTCTAGTTCAGGGAGCCCAGTTCTAGTCTAGTTCAGGGAGACCAGTTCTAGTCTAGTTCAGGGAGATCAGTTCTAGTCTAGTTCAGGGAGCTCAGTTCTAGTCTAGTTCAGGGAGCCCAGTTCTAGTCTAGTTCAGGGAGCCCAGTTCTAGTCTAGTTCAGGGAGCCCAGTTCTAGTCTAGTTCAGGGAGCCCAGTTCTAGTCTAGTTAAGGGAGACCAGTTCTAGTCTAGTTCAGGGAGCTCAGTTCTAGTCTAGTTCAGGGAGCTCAGTTCTAGTCTAGTTCAGGGAGCCCAGTTCTAGTCTAGTTCAGGGAGCCCAGTTCTAGTCTAGTTCAGGGAGACCAGTTCTAGTCTAGTTCAGGGAGACCAGTTCTAGTCTAGTTCAGGGAGCCCACTTCTAGTCTAGTTCGGGGAGCCCAGTTCTAGTCTAGTTTGGGGAGCCCAGTTCTAGTCTAGTTCGGGGAGCCCAGTTCTAGTCTAGTTCAGGGAGCCCAGTTCTAGTCTAGTTCAGGGAGCTCAGTTCTAGTCTAGTTCAGGGAGACCAGTGTACTTGTCACCCTGGGAGTGTTAAAGTATGACATATATGGGACTGTGATATCTGTTTATGCCTTCTTGTATTCATGCAATATGTCCTGAAGCTCTTCATTACCACATTTTGTCTCATATGGTTATGTTCTTGACATTTTACAGATGTTGTATTTATATAAGAGTTTAATAAATAGTTATACTGTGTATAGTTGTACCGTTGTACTGTACAATGCACAAAGGGATCCAGAGAGGATGAGGTGGTACCCCTCCATTTCCAGTCATCTTAGTGTCAGTCTTCATCTATATCTTCAGCCATGTGTTATGCTTTATTTTCATTGTATTTGGATCCCATGGATCATTACTATTGATATGAATCACTGGTTTGTCTGGTCCAGACTCTTAGTCATACAGCTGGGTTATTGCTGAGTGTGATGTTAAACAACAAAGTGTCACAGACTGATGAGTATGTAAAAGATATGAATGTATAGAATTGGAAGCTAATGGTTACAGAATTTATTTGTCACACTGAGTGGGAAAAATAAATACCTCCTTGTAAAGACCATTCATGTTGACCCCTAATCTGGTATTGGGCTGCAGACAGTAAGGGTGTTCTTTCCATCCCTTACTGAGGGCTGTGGGGTAGCCTAGTGGTTAAAGCGTAGCCGGTCTCAGTTCAGTGGGAATGTTGTTTGAATTGACACTAAACCATACAACGTCTTACTGTGGTTAGGGACCATTCATAATTTATGGCTAGGGGGGTGATGGTGATCTTCATGGAGAAGCATGTACAATGTGAATGACCTCCCCCCCCCCCTTAGAATTTATGCACAAAGTAAGTGACCCCCCTGCATGTCATGTACAAAATCAATGACCCCCTTCCCCCTTCCCATATTTCTAAAGCACAATTTTTAAATATTAATATGTACAACATTGCTGACATCCCACCCCCCTCGAAACGTGTACAAAATTGATGACTATCCTACCTCCCCAGAACAAAATGGGTGACCCACCCCTTAAAATTATCATCACCCTCACCACACCACACTTTTGCCATAAATTATGAACGGTCCCTTGTGCAATGCAATAAGTTCTTTTTTTTTTGTATTACAGCTTGCACCAAATTCTATCTGCAGGTGGACAGTGAATAGCACAGGGGTTAAAGGGTTCACTCTGTGTCAAAGAACCACATGGGTACAATCGTCACGATATGGCTGAAATATTGCCGATGTGACGTTAAATTTTAACTCACTCACTCACATGGGTACAATGTGTGAAGCCCATTTTTCCCCCTTGCCTTGATATATCTGGAATATTGCTGAAATCAGCTTAAAGCCTTACTCACTACCTGAAGGATGGACAGCTTGGAATATTCTGACAGTTGGGATTATTCAACTCCACCTTAGGCCAGTTTTGCGACCAACTGAAGGACATATAACACAACTTATAATATCCAATCAAAACAGTGGTCAGGTCGCCAAAGGCGCTGTGCAGAGTTGCGTCCCTTCGGCAAACCCAAAATTTATGATCATGTTCGATTCCAGTTATATTTCTATCCTAGTGAACGTTTAATGTCAACATCCCTTCGGCTTTCATCCTACATCAAGCTGACGTGTGTAATGATTGGAATTCTGTTTATTGCTGCATAAAACCAAACTTATTCACTCACTTCATCGTCAGTGACTCCATGACAGCATAATACGCTTCATGCAACCTCTACCAGGACATGCCACCAAAGGGGCCTACGTATTCACAAACTTGCCTTAGTGGCAAGAATCAGTCATATGTTTATCGGTAAAATAAACTTTAACATAATGAACTTGAACGATTGGACAGACATAATGAGCTGGATAAGTTCAGTATAACTGCTTCTTAAAACACCAAGAGTGAGTGAGTGAGTTTACTTTTACGCGGCACTGAGCAATATTCCAGCTATATGGCGGAAAAACACCCAGAAGAAAGTTGAGTTTGGTTTAAAGTGGCATCAGCATTATTTCAGCCATAACGAGACCAAGTTTGTATTCATACACACACATTTTACGTACAAAAATTAATTGAGATTAAAAATAAACCCCATATTTATTCATTACATTATTATTTACATACAGAAAGTGTCATAGCACCAAATTGAAAACCAGCAATCCGTCATTCACATAACATATTTACAATTTTGATACAGATCAATCTCTTTCAAGTAGATTACAATGAGATTCCCGCTACAGCAGACCAAGAAAAACTACAATGTTTTCAGATGGTCCAAGTTGTCAGGTCCAGTTTGCACTGGTTCTTGCGCCATGACTATTACAGCACCGACACACTTCACCAGTCGCCTATAAGTATCAATGGTTTCATCTGACCTGATTCAGAACCAAGTCACTTTTTCGGTTGATGTATAAATATGTTGCTTTACTATCCACATTGCCAAGATACTTCTCCTGTGTTACATCAGGGTGTCAATAGTCTTGAACTAAATGGAAAAAGCTTGTCCTTTGTCTAGCGCCCAAACATTTCGTCTTCATACACAGGATTAAAACACTATCACGACCGACATGTACTGCTTGACAAGTGTTTTGTAAACATGTCACCATTGCCTGCAGCTGTAGGTGCTGGGTTTGTGGAAACATGACCCCCATGTACTGCATATATCACTCTATTGAGAGTTTCGCTTAGCCATGCAATAATGCTGATATTGCCTATAGCTCCACATATAACACCCTAAAGTGGTTCTGGAACATTCGAGTGTTCGTATTATACTATACATGTAGTTAATCTGTTGTGGCAGAAATATTGAAGAATAAGGTGTTTTAAAGTAGTATACATCAAAAGCATTTGCACATTTTTTTCATCAAAACACAATGTGTGATAAAATGTCCATACATTATAAGTCTTATTCTACTTGGTTTACGGATGTTTGTTTTCTAAAACATTTTTCGCTATAAAAACACAGGGTCGTTTTCGAAATAGAAATGCAAATAAACCTACAGTATAACATGTACCGGGCACTAATATTGCATAGTTTGGACCTCCCCTGTGCGGGATTTATTCCAAACACCGTATAAAGTTTTGCAGCGTAATATCTAAGCCGTTTCATCGTGTTATTTTGGCTCACAAAATCGTACCAGCTACAATGTCGAGATGTTTTCTGAGATCGATGCAGTAATAAATGTTGTGTGTAAATAGGAAGGATGTTATGACATTCCGTCGAGTGTTGATATTGTTTGTGACAAGCAATCTGCCGTTAGGGACACTCGATTCTGTCATAATATTATATACATAATCTCCCACACTATAGCGGATTAACTATAGTATATAGCAAGAATCGCGCCACATGAAATATTAACTACACTATTACGAAAGATCCGGGTGACCCATAACTTGAACCACAGAACAATGAAACAATCGGGTGGTCCTTACCTTGTTCCGAGTAGCATTAAGGATGCAGTGCCTCTTCGTGGAAACTGAGTTAGAATGTCCTGTAGCTCACCGGACAGAAAAATATGATAGATTATAGTGAGTGAGTGAGTGAGATGGATTTTTTCTGCAAACTGAATCCATCCCATATCTTGATGGAATATATTACATATGTTGAAGCCCATATTGCTGGAATATTGCTGAAAGCCGTGTAAAACCAAACTCACTCACTCACTATTACATATGTCTCATATGAAAGGGAAATAAATAGTTTGTAGTTTCTTGCAGAATTATCTATTATATTTATTCAATTGAAAAGGAGCAAAAATCAATAGGCACCTCTTTATGGTTAAGAAAATAACTGTTTTGCAACCAACGACACCTAGCACACCTTGTGTTTCAGTATTACCGGCTGATGATAAATGAATAAATATTCAGCTGAAGAATAAACAATCCGTATATTCCAAGTTACCCGTTCGCTATGCAGGGGCGTATTACGTGTATTACCCACTGTCTTGCTTTTGTTTGCTGAAGAATAAACAATCCGCATTTCCAAGTTGCCAGTAGGTCAGGGGCTTATTACGTGTATTATCCACTGTCTTGCTTTTGTTTGTTGAAGTATAAACAATCCGTATATTCCATGTTGCCAGTACGTCAGGGGCTCATTACGTGTATTACCCACTGTCTTGCTTTTGTTTGTTGAAGAATAAACAATCCGTATATTCCAAATTGCCAGTACGTTACGGGCGTATTACGTGTATTACCCACTGTCTTGCTTTTGTTTGTTGAAGAATAAACAATCCGTATATTCCAAATTGCCAGTACGTTACGGGCGTATTACGTGTATTACCCACTGTCTTGCTTTTGTTTGTTGAAGTATAAACAATCCGTATATTCCAAGTCGCCAGTACGTCAGGGGCTCATTACATGTATTACCCACTGTCTTGCTTTTGTGTGTTGAAGAATAAACAATCCGTATATTCCAAATTGCCAGTACGTTATACGTGTATTACCCACTGTCTTGCTTTTGTTTGTTGAAGAATAAACAATCCGTATATTCCAAATTGCCAGTACGTTATGGGCGTATTACGTGTATTACCCACTGTCTTGCTTTTGTGTGTTGAAGAATAAACAATCCGCCGCCCACTCAGCAATATTCCAGCTATATGTCAGCTGTCTGTAAATAATCGAGTCTGGACCAGACAATCCAGTGATCAACAGCATGAACATCGATCTACACAATTGGGATACGATGACATGTGTCAACCCAGTCAGCGATCCTGACCACCCGATCCTGTTAGTCGCCTCTTACGACAAGCATGGGTTACTGAAGATCAATTCTAACCCGGACCTCCACAGGTCTGTAAACTTCCGAACTGTTGGTGACGATGCGTTGACAGGACGACACGTTGCTATGCAACGACTTTGGAAACAATGAAAACTATGAAACAAATGACTCGAACTAGCTATAGTCAACGTTAAGCAAACATTATAATGCTCAGTGTGAAAATACGGATATCCTTACATTGTCCATATCATAATTGTCCTTGTTGTCTATATATGTAACACACACAATCACAATGACAAGTGAACTCGTGAAGATCCGGGTTAGAATTGATTTTCAGTAACCAATGCTTGTCGTAAGAGGCGACTAACAGGGTCGGGTGGTCAGGCCTGCTGACATGGTTGACACATGTTATCGCATCCGAATTGCGTAGATCGATGCTAATGCTGTTGATCACTGGTTTCTCTGGTCCAGACTCGAGTATTTACAGACAAACACACACAAACACACAAACACACACACACACACACTCCACGTGGGGGCACGCGCACCTGGTGTCCGCGAAAAGTGTAGCCGCATGCTATATGCCCTGTTGGTATCACCGTAGACAGTTTTCATACAAAAATGTGTAACTTCGAATATCGTGCTTATTCAAACGAAGCGGTAGTCATGTTTGATGGCGGCTAAAAGAAGTAGTGTTTGATGGTGGTGTATCTGACACAGGTATCATGGCTGCGTTCGGGTGCTTCATTTGCAATATTTCGGTGACTGTTTTCAGTCTAGTGACGTTTTGATTACGTTTGTAATTTGGATTCAAATCCAGTTTTCAAGTATATATACTTTCTTTTCTTTATTATATCTCCTTTCTGTTATGATAAATATCTTGGACCCATCTACCACCATTTTGAACTCGATCGGAAAGATATCCAAAGACATTGTGTCTGTCTGCATGCCAAGTTAGTGATATTCGAGATATAGATAGATGAGTTTCGTTACAAATCCATCGTGACGAATGCTTCATGGGGTCTTATCATAATAGAAATTGAACATAACTCACTGGAAAATCCAGGAAGACATACTATAAAAAAGCAGCATTAGCCTTATCTCCATTTCACATTTTCACAATGACAAACTTGCCCCAAGAATCATGTGAGTGAGCATACTTTTACGCAGTTTTAAGCACTATTCCGAAAACACTATGTACAGCAAGGGGCGGTGGAAATATGGCTATCCCAGCGCCCGGTATATGTGACGTTGCATTAGGTGCTGCATTCACCCCCAGGAACCACTGTCCTGCAGAGGTGCAGTGATAAGGTGACTGTCCGCCTGCGTTTGCAGTGATAGCGTCCTTGTTTTGGCGGTGAATGTAGGTTCTCTGTTAAAAGTCTAGTCATCATTTGTGAAAGACGAACAATATCATTTAAATATTAACATTTCACGAAAGCAAAGGTTTTGATGGTCATTTGCAGAAAGTTTTTAAGTTGCTAGGTTAAACATGAAGAAAGCAAGCAGCGAACCTTTCCACTCGACAATATAGCCTCCGTACTTCTGCTTGATGTGGCAAAATGATTTCACTGTTAAAATACATCGCTAATGAAATATTTCCCTCAAACAAAGCAGTTTTGACAAATTGGATTGTCCTTATTTCATGTGATATTTTTGCGTTTAATGGAGTAAGCCAGATACTTGTACATCTATTTTAGCATTTTGTATGAAGCACTTGTGCTTTTATTCTCCGTCGATATGAATACAGAATTTGTAAAGACTTGCCACGTATAAACGGAAACTGCGGCAAAATGAAAACAGATATAGTTTCGGGTTACTTTTTCACACTTCCTTTGTCAAACGTGTTTAGTATTGTGACTGAATTTAGTCAAACATACCAAATATTCGGATGGGTCTGTGACCCCCGACACTACTCACAGATATTTGTAGTTGACCAACTAATCGGGGACACCAGAAATGGGCTCCACACACTGTACCCATGTGGGGAATCGAACCCGTGTCCTCGGCGTGATGAGCGAACGCTTTAACCGCCAGGATACCCCACCGTCCCAGTGCCGGTGTTGAAGGAAGGCTAAGCACACCCCTAAGTATACACGACCGCCTCCGTGGTGTAGTGGTTAGAGCGTCCGCCCGGAGAGCGGAAGGTCGCGGGTTCGATCCCCGACCGCGCAATACCAAAAGACGTTAAAATATGATACTTGTTGGTCCATGCCTGGCGCTCGGCATTAATGGGTACAACAAGGACTGGTCGGCTCGGAGTCAGTATAATGTGTCTGAGTGGGGTATTCCTGCTTCACTGCGGCATGGTATCTCAGTGGGCTAGCACTATAAAACCAGCTTAAGTCTGGGCTGGTACAAGCAGCCGCACATACACACGCATGCACGTCGTCATATGAGCGAAATATTCTCAAGCACTACGTTAAACCCAATTTCACCTCACCTAAGTATACACACGACGTCATGCGAACTGACTAGCTCTGGTTTACGTTCAGAGGTAAGCGTGTACATCCATGTACCACAATGAGCTTCATATACATTACCGGGCAAGAGAAAGCAAACACTTGGAAATATAATCTTACATGAAATTACAAACATTATCGACACGTTATCTGACAGAAAACATTCGCCGAAACACTGCAAACTCACTGTCTACAAGAGGAAAATGATACGCACATACAATGCATCAGTAGTGAATAAACTTTTGTTTGTTTCATTTTGGACAGCAAACATGGGTGTATACTTTCATTCGCCCTATTGTTCATACAGAACATTAACCTTTTCAAATTAATTCGAGGTGAATATGACTTCAGTGACACGTACAGTGGCACGATGACCAGGTGTATTACTCACATAATACATCACTTGGTGGGTAAATGAAGAAAAAACCTTGTATTGCAGAAAGCCGATATGAATGTTATGTACCCTCACCATGTTTACATGTTAAGCAATGGTCACCGAAGTGAAATGAATCCTGCTGTGCAAATTGTGCAAATTGTGCATGTATATGTGCAAGCATTGGCATGAGCTTTTTTCAAATGGGCTCGTAGGGAATCGCGCGACAAGTACACTTTCGCACACTTCACCAAGAAACGTTTTCCGTTCATGCTTTTGCTTGTGTGATTTTAGTTTATCTTTGTCGATGTACGCCCTGTCACATAAATGATTAAATCACATTTAGATGATGTTTGGTGACACCTGATATGCCGTTGCATGGACGAAGAACGTTTGGTACTGTATTTACGAATACTGCAATAAGAAGTTGTGCTTGATGAAGGCCGAGAAGCCGAATCGAAAGTTGCGCTTGATTGGTTCGTTGTTGTTTAACGCCGTACCCAGCAGTTTTCCAGCTATATGGCGGCGGATTGTAAATAATCGAGTCTGGACCAGACAATCCGGTGATCAACAGCATGAGAATCGATCTACGCAATTGGGATACGATGACGTCAACCAAGTCAGCGTGCCTGACCACCCGATCCCGTTAGTCGCCTCTTACGATAAGCATGTGCTACTGAAGACCAATTCTAACCCGGATCTTCTCGGGTAAGTTGCGCTTGAAGTGCTTTAACGGAACAGTAACTGGGACTTCAATTTCTGATCCTATGCTAATAAAGCTTAGATCCAAACGGTCTATTTCAGTCATCTTCTCTTCTACAGGCCCATGCTCATGTTTGAAACGACTGTACTATACCGATCACTGCAAGAAAAAAATACGATCACTGCAAGCATAGTGGGTGTACAGTCATTGGACCCCGATCACTTCACGATCACATTTAGACAGATTATATGAATACCATGCATTCAACTGAGCAAAGGCTTCACATATATATGTGGAAAAGTGTATCATTAACAATATCTGCACATAGAAATACTGTAAAATCAAACCATTTGGTATTAAACTTAGTATTTGTGTACATGAAAAGGTATGTTCTGCCGATAATCGCTGATTGCTTTCTTCATGTTTAACCTAGCACCTTATAACTTTCTGCAAATAACCATCAGAACCTTTGCATTCGTGAAATGTTAAAATATAAATGATATTGTTCGTCTTTCACAAATGATGTCTAGATTTTTAACACCGAACCTATATTCACCGCCAAACAAGCACGCTATCACTGCAAACGCAGACGGACAGTCACCCTATCACTGCACTCTGCAGGACAGTGGTTCCAGGGGGTGCATTGCTGTTGAATTGTCAATATCACGGACGGGGACACCAGAAATTGGCCTCGCGCATTGTACCCATGTGTAGAATCAAACCCGGGTCTCCGGCGCGACGAGCAAACGATTTACCACTAGGCTACCCTACCGAACCGCCCCCGGGTAAGAACGGGTCCTTGGGCTGAGACGGAAATGAGAGGTATGGTTGTTTTAGATATATGATAAACAGACAAAGTCTTCATCACAACGGTGTTCATAAAGCAACCTTGTCTTTAACTGTTACGCGGCGCGCTAAATCAAACTGTGCCATTTATTGTGACAATGTCTGTTACCAGTTCTGCGTGATATTTTATTTACTTACATGCAGATATAATAGTTATTGCTTAAATATATTAAATGAAATATTATAGTACTATACCTTAATGGAATACTATCAACGTAATACCGTTTTAATGTCTTTTCAAAGTTTTCAAAGTCATCGCGACTCTGCTGTAACCCTCTTATCTCACGCAAAAGTCATTTCTCCCGCCATTGAATCATAGCAAGTTAACCAATCAGAAACCGTAGATTGTGAAAATATGTGACTTTGACCAATGAAATAACTTGGCTGGATGTTGTGCTTCGATTGCCACTCGCTGGACTGTTGTCCTAGTTTTAGTGTATTTCAAAGTGTCTACAAATTAAAATGCATTCGTATTATTTAAGTATAAAGGTACAGTGCTAAAATTCATTCCATATTCTATCATATATATGATTATGAAAATTCATAAACACTTCTAGACTGATGAAATTAAGCGTTTTATGAGACATGTCCGATCATGGCCATGTTACTATATTTAGATTTGATCAGTGTTGAGTTATAGAGTGGGGTCTGCGATCTGTAGCTCAAGGGCTGGCCTTCCATGTACCGGCACTACTTACGACTAGTCAGCCTCATGTTGTTTTAGTTAACGTGAATTATGGCTGACGAAAATTCGTTTTGGGACATTGATAATGGTCTGGTTTTGTCACAACATGGCCGTAAGTGTGATTTCGTAGCGTCCTGAAGCTTTCGATGGCGATAGCCAAATTTTCATTTTCTCTGCGGAAGGATCTATGGTATACATACGCGCTCATGATTAAACCAATTCTAAGAATATATATTGCTTTATTCTGATATTTTATATAGATTTAACTCAATCTCTAAGTTATATGCTTCAATTAAGGCAAGTAATCGCTCCGGAGAAACCAAGATGGTAGAGCGATAGCAGGACAGAAATACTGCGAACCGCATATCACCTCTACTGTAGGGCTTTGTTCGCTGTTAATAAATAATCTGCATACTTCACACGCAGCCCTCTTGGTCGGCCATTTTGTGGCAGCCATTTGCAATGGAAAATAATTTCTAAATTGGAATTTACAGGCATGATTTGTCAAATATGTAAAGGTAAGATATGTTTTGGGTCCACGGATTATTCAAGAAATCATTACACGGCCTTTTTTCGCTGAACGGGCACCTGTTAGGGAGAAAGCGACGTCCTAACGTGTGCTGTCAAACAATATTTTCAATACTATTTTTGACGATATTTTATTGTTTTTAATTAAATAAGTTCAAATTTAACCTCTTTTTGGATCGGGAAATATAGATAAATAAAGTATCTTTTAATGTACTTCTTTCAATAGGGGAATAACGCGTTAAAAAGGTTTAATTTTGGAATCGATTGCGGGTAGGGATTTTCGGTAAAAAACATCAATTTTTCTTCTATCGATACTGAATGATTACAAATTGGTGTCATCACGTACTTTAATAATTATGATTAACATTCAATATTTTAGATTTTAGGAGTGGAATGATGCCCTCTGATAGGCAATTGTTAACTTTCTATATCAACTTCCGCGTTCCCGAACTATGACAACAAATGCTTCGGATACCAACGTTTTGGTCAAAATAATTTTTCAATCCTTCATGAGACACTCGTAATCTATCATATTGCTTTACTAAATTGTTACATTATCTCCAGATGGTGTATATTAAAGCATTGCCATGTTGATTACGGCACGAAACAGCATGTTAATTAATGAAGAGTTCAAATTAGTGCAAAATGTCTCCAGTATTGTGTTCTGACGAATATGTTGAAAACAATATTTATTACTTCTAGGATATGTGGTGATAAATATTGTTGAAGATAATATATATTGAGTGATATAAACGTTTGATTGAAAATATATTCAAAAGGACATAGATCCAATAAAATAGGTTTCATTGTGCCTCATGGGTAGACAATATGTGAGGAGTTGCCACATCTTTAGTAGCATGAACGTTTTGCTTAGATTATATAGTTTTGTCAGATGTACTCCTGGCCTGATTAGACTGGATGTCATCAAACTCTTCATTATTCTGTAATTAATGATTAAGATTTTCTGACCTAGAATTTCTCTGGAAGAGCAGAACACTGCCTTGTTTCAGAAATATGATGGACCCATATTGCTCAGAATTGATACTGCCTTTGCTACAATTTTAGTCTACAGTCTTATGATATAGAGAAAATGACTTTCCTACCAGTACTGTGAATAAAATATAACAAGTTACACTTGCAGTCCTTGATGCTGTTTACTATGCTTTCCGATCTATGAGGTCCTACCTTGTCATAAGTTGAAACTGGTTTCTGCTTTGATCCGTGGACTGATTCGATTCAGATTTCCGTCAACACATCTTTACACACTCAAAGTTGCATGAAGACTTATAAGTATGTAAATATTAGCATTGCAGTAAATACATATTAATAAATACATGTCACATATTGTTTTGCAGAATTACATAAATATGTTATACAGCTGAGATAGTTAGATGCATGTCATAACATGCAAGTTAAATAAATTACTACTGTCTTCATTCAAATTCTCCAAATTAAGGAAAATTCCACAGTGTTCATTCAGTACTTGATAATGCAAATACATAGCCTACTTAACAGAAAATATGTGTGTCATTGAGTGAATATGATAATTTATAGAATAATTGATAGCAAAACCATACCCAGAAATTGAGTCATCATTTATTTCATCTGCCTGATTTTAAACACTGCCTTGTAAGTTCATCAAATTTGAAAGAATAAAGTCTGAGACTTCTATAGTGTTAATCATTAGTCCATGTTTGTTAAGATGTCTTCCTAAAACTTTTTATGAATAATAGCCCAATTGGTTTTGGTAGAGAATAGCAGCAGTGACTGGATCTTATTGCTGCTCCTTGTAAATGATTTTGATATTGACTTGTCACTACAAAGAGCTAAATTCTAGTCAAGATTGTCAGCCCACTGATTACACCTTTAAATATTGCAGTCATCATTTTTATTGAATGGAGTGTCTTTTTCTTTTGACATCATTGACAATGACATATTTAGTCTCTCTAAATGTCATTGTCATGATCTTTTTAAGAGATAATAATGCTGAGACATCTTCTGTTTGTTTTTTCAGGAGGGCTTGGTAAAGGCCTTCAGCAAGTCTAACCGATGTGTCTGTCCTTGCATGCGATGTATGAAGGCAAGAATATCCACTATTCTGCAGTTGACAACAAACCATTATGTTCCTTCAGTGCCAAACTATGCAATCAGAGAAGACTAAATGGCTACGCATTTTGTGTGCGGCATATCCTTGAAGATCCAACTGCACCATTCAAAAGATGTGCATATGTTGCCAAGTCAAGCAATCAGATGTGTACCCAACCAATTCCGAAACATGAGGAAAGATTGTAAGTTTTATTTGACAGTATTGTTTGAATATATATGGTTTGGGGCCTATAAGGACATAAATAATTATCAAATGGTGAAGTTCATGTTTATCATAGGTCAGGTTCAACATTGGTTAGTAAGATAGATAATATTTATACTCAACAAAAAAAGTTCAGGGCCACCCCAATATTCAATATTTAAGTATTATATGGATCATAAAATGAACTATTAAATACTTATATATTGAAAAATGGTGTGGTCCTTAACTTTTTTCTGGTGGAGTATATTTTGTTTCGGTACAACCCACCCTAGTCCATGTCCTGCATGGTGTTAAAATATGAGATATCTTTACAATTAGCAAGTCCAAAGTGACACAGATGCCCACCAAATTTAAACTCGTCTGAGGGATAGATGTTTTTCCCATAAGTTGGAAGCCATTCAGAAAGATCTCTTTCTCAGGAAATGTAGCATAATTTATCATCAGACATGTAAGATATTTTTTAAAGTACCCATCCCTACAGTTGTGATGGAAGAACTACTTACTCATCATACACCATGTCGGTAACTCTCACTTGCTGTCAATACATGAGCTTTGATTGATTTATCTTTCAGATACTGCAACAATCACATGCAGGTGCTTGGTATGCTTCCAAGAAAAGAGCGCAAGCCAAAGAAAGACAAAGATGTTAATGTTGTTCATCATGACAACAGACTGTCATTTGAAGACAGGGTCAAATCTAAGTACATCACCAAAATCAAAAATGATGTTTCAACGAAACAACTGTCAGTGGATGACCCTGATGATCCCTACGCATTTCCAGATCCAGTGCGGGATACACCGGTTGTCAACAATATCAATCCACAACCATCACAGACTCTTGAGGTACCTAAACAGCCTCAACCGAGCCCCAACAGGGCAAAATCTCCAGGTGATGGGGGATCTACAATTGCTAAACTCTACCCGGAGCTTGCAGAGAAACTGGAAAAGATCAAACCTAAAGTTGAGCCCAAAGTTAAAGGGCGATGAATACAAAGTTCGAGAACAATGAACAAATTGCAAACCAAAATTGCACAAAATAAGATCAAGGACAAACTACGAAAATCTCAGGAGTCAGGCTCGAATCCTTCAGTGAGTCCTGTGTCATTACCAAGTCCAGATCCTACTCCTGTTGCAAGTCAACCTCCAGTGAATTTAAACACAGGACAGCAAGTCAATCCTCCCCCTCTCATGAGACCTGAAGGTGCTCCTCATCCTCCACTCAAGCCACCCATTACCCATCATGCCCTACCAACAAATACTGTAGGATTGTCAGAGGTTAATTATTCAGTATCGGCTCTGGCTGCAAGACTTTCACCTCAAATATTACCACCTCCATATCCTGGTCCAACAAATCGGTTACCAGCACCACCACCACTAACAGCACCACCGGCAATATTGCCGATTCCATCTGTTGTACAACAACAACCAGCACCTGCACCGGTACCGGTACCTGCACCGGTCTCTGTACCTGTTCCTGTGTCTGTACCCATACCTGTACCCATACCAGTACCTGTACCACAGACTTCAATGGTGATGCCTCCAGCACCAAACCCAGAGCCTCGCTTACCTCCCCCTTCCCCATATGTGGCACCACCAAGACCACCAACTGTGTCAATGAATTCTAGTGTACCAGTATTATCTACAAAACCTCAGCGATTAAAAGATGTTGTTGTTGAAAATGTTGGAAGAACTAAGTTAAAAACAAACTCTGCTACGAACTTCTATGCTTGTTACGCAAAGCGGAAAAAGTACAACCATCATCTTGTCAGCTCAGGTAAGCAATTTTTGTGCAGTACAATTGATACTGTTTATGCAGTTTTTTTTGTCAATATGTGATGAACCATTTGGGTTATCACTGTACACAGAGGAGAAGTATCCATTTTCATAGTAGGTATGTGCTGGAATTAATTTATACAGTGGTTTGTACTAAACACAAGTCACAATTTAAGTAGTCTTTTGTTTCAGCCGTGTCACCAGGTGTGTAGATATGTGTCAATTTGTCAGTTTCGCTGTTTGATGTGATTCACTGTTTGGATCATCAAAGTTGCACACTTTCTACTTTCGATTTTGTTTGGCTCCTTGGAAAAGTTCTGTTGAATATAGAAATTATGGAATGAGCTTACATCAGATTGTAATATGAAGAAAGAAAATATGCATTATGCTCATGTAGTATGTTTTCAAAGTCTACACATCATGCATTTTTGTCTGCAACGTGGTCATATATTGTGTACAGCAAAGCCATTTCTTTACTGTCATACATAGGAGGGTTGACCTTGGAATTTTTGAGTGGTGAAATTTCATTGTTTAAGTTCATTATGACACAGGCAGTGGTGACATGCATCAGGATGGGTGTCATGTAAATTTTACTCATAAACACTTTATTTGTTTAATACACAAATAGACTTTAGATCCTTTCACCTGTTCTTATTTTATGCTGTCACTGTTTGACTTTATTATGGCTGATGAAGTATGAAGTTTTAACCATGTGACTGAACTGTCATATTTGGTTTGGAGTTGGTAAAAGTCAATTTAGATCATGCAGTGTTCACGAATGGTGTAACAGGACATTGGGTCCTCTAAGTTTCAGATGTCTGTCTGACCCATTGAAAATTCACAGGACCCATAGAATAAAATTAAACACACATTTCAGATTTAACATTTCCTATAATTGGCATTGAAATTATTAACAAACATAAGATTTATAAACAGCAAACAAGTGTCACATGTCACATATATCAACTTCAGCCAAAGTCATTGTGAAATATACAGTCAGACACTGGGGCTGGCGGGTTGTAGACTTCTGTCGGACTGTTGGCGGATCTGCCGGATTTGTCAGAGGGTCCGACGATATTCGTGAACACTGGATCATGGTGCATTTTGACCTTGAGGGCTTTAATATATTACTTGTTGGTTCTTATGAATGTCATCAATGCATTAACATAAACTTAAATGTTTTAGAGAATTACCAGGCCTGTCATGCTTATTAAATATTTTGTTGGAGCACTGTCACTGTCAGTGCACAGAATCTGAGGATGAGTCAAGCTCAGACTCCAATGAAACTAATGACGCAAGAACAAAACATCTCCAGGGGAGATTATCATCATAATGTGCCCCAGTAGTCTGTTTGGTGTACCACTAGGTGGAGTAAGTGGATGTGGTGGAAATTGAAAAATATTTTGGATATTTTTTATTCTTATGCATGTTATTGTGAATGTGAGCCCTTTTCAGCCTCTACCTTGAACTAGAGTTTAGATTAGTTGATTGGATATTCTCACTGACCTATACTGTGCAGGGATTTACGGGATGCAAATTTCTGTGTCCAAAACGCATAAAATATTACAATGGACGCGACGAAATTTATTAGTGCATCCACAGGACGCAGAAAAAGTCTGAATATTTTTTGTAAAAATTCCAATCAAGTAACACTAAGTTATCACTGAGTTTGCTACTAGCTGAGTTATGGTATCATTTGCAGTTTGATTACTGTAACAATTTAAGTGATGATCATGATATACAATACAATAACAGTATTAATAACAATATTTAAGTGTCTGGGACCCCCATTTTGTTGTCCAGGACCCTTGAAAATTAAGAGTAAGAGTCCCAGGGACCCTCAAATACAGGACTCAAGGTATATCCCTGATACTGTTTATCAGCTTGTGAGAAAACCTTAAAAGAAGCCTTGTGTAAACAACATAATGACTAGAACAGTCCCTTCAGTGTAGAAATAGTAGTAAAAATCCATACAGTGATAAAAAATCAGTTAAATAGGATTATTCAATGTATTTTCCATGTTTTTCATCATAATTGCACTATCAAGGATATCACCACGGCAAATAAGACATCATTAGAACTTGTTTTTTCCATTTGGAAAAACTATCATTTCTATAAATGTTTAGGATCACATTCATGAAAACCAGGTCATAAAATAAAAGTGGAGCAGATTTTGTTACTGCCTAGTAAGCTAAGTTAATAACTGTCCTTTTATGAACACTAAACCCAGGTGAAAATAGTACCAATATGTAAGGCATTTAGAACTTGTGTCCAGATTTGATTACATGTATTTACATTTTACAGGCCATCATCATTTAGCAGGGATATTGCAGAATCAAACAAGGAGCACTATCGCCTAAGATTTGATATAAATTTAAGTAGTGCACAGTTAATACAAGATAGATTTTTTATTTTTGGGTAAAGTGCAATCATTAGACTGCCCTGAAAAGCTCATTTCCCAAAGATGTTTGATATACTTTTGCATTTCTCAACATTTCTCTGATTTATGTTTGTCTCATACATTATGAAAGTTTAACATGCTCTTCAGATAGCACATGTTTTCTTGATTGGCCACAACATGTTCTTTAATATCCTATCTTGATTTGCAGGATTGTGCAGCTCATCTGAAGATGAGAGTGATGATGAAAATGTTGAGATGTTGCCTTGGCAACCTGGATGGTTCTCTGCATCGTCTGATGATGATAATGAAGAAGAGTAAGTACAATTTGCAAAAAAGGGTTTTGTTGTTTTAACCTGTTGGACCAAAGTTGCTTGTGTTTCAATTTCATGTGTTGTACGAGTAATACCTTGCGACTTGGCGTGTGTATTGGGGTTGAATCAGAAAGGATGTAGGTAAGCATGTATCCAGCAACTGTAGCCATATAGATGTCTGCTGATATTATTACCAAGATGATCTTTTTTTTTTTCCAAAAGAGGTATATTTATCTTATTCAGTTATTCTATGTGCATGGAATATGAAAGGCATATAGGAAATCGGGTTATTGCCAGAAAATGTGAGTTAGTTTGTTTTCCGCCACCTTTTGCAGTAATACTGCAATGTCACACCAGGGGAGGGGGCACCAGAAGAGGGCTCCACACATTGTACACATGTTGGGAATCAAACCTGGTTCTTCAACCTGTAAAGTATACACTTTAACCACTAGGCTACTCCATCACCCCTGCTTGATAAATGTATGAATTTACAATGCCTTTTAGAAAGTGGTCAGGTGCAGCATGTTTGGGATTATACTTCTAGTAGGGTACAAATTCTAGTACTTTCAGGATTGAGTCCACTCCAGATTTTTGGGACTCATATTTTTGGAGCACGTGATTGCCAACACACAGAGTCAGTGATCTGATTTTCATTTTATATTCTTTCTCATAATGACAAGTTAGACTTATGCTTATTTTGCTCATTACAGAACTCCAAAACGATTGAATATTTCTGTATGAATCTTACCATACAGTTCAGTATGTACTGGTGCCCTTTGAGAATTTGAGAGTTGTATTTTATTTGTGAGTTTGTTTTCATGACAAGTTGGATTTTACTGAAAATTAGGTTGGTACTTTTTCTAGAGCATGAACTAGTGTTGGAATATTGTAAAATACTGAACCGCATAATTATTTTCTTTAGTGAAATGAACGTAGCAATTGGTAATGAACCAAAAGTTGGGTATAGGTAGGCAAACTCCATTTCTGAATTGGACATGACCAGGGGATGTGTCATAATGATGATGATTTGGAGATTTAATGCCTATTTCACACACAGGACATGTCATGTCCTGACTCTTGTTTATATATAAGCAGACAATTCATAGCTCACCTGAAGTAAGGGCTTCAAATGGCAGTGCATTCTGAGTACGTCTTTTCTCTTTGTTTCTCTTTGTGAGAATACAGTGACTAGTGACACAGAAACAATGATTGTACTGTGTACACTCGTTAATGAGTTGCCTAATTGTGTAGATCGATGCTCATGCTGTTGAGCTTTGGATTGTCTGGTCCAGACTCGATTATTTACAGACTGCCGCCATATAACTGGAATATTGCTGAGTGCGGCGTTAATCAACAAACTAACCAACCAATGTTAATGAGTTGACTAGTTGATAACATGTCCGGAGTCATGTTCATCCTTGAAACCCATTATTATCCCCCGCCTCGCGTTTAGCGCGAAGAGGGGGATATAGTTTTAGGGTATGTACGGACGGACGGACGGAGCCTAATACTATATTCCCCGCTTTCGCTAAACGTGCGGCGGGGGGATAATAATGGAATTGGAATATCTTAAGAACCGTTGACTAGATTCTTTTCATATTTGGTACCTAGGTTCATCACAGTATAAGAAAGGTCCAAGTTAGGTTTGGTGACCGTGACCTTCATTTCAAGGTCACAAGGGGACTTTAAAATTTTACCTGCATGTTAAGCTATCTGAAGAACCGTTCACTGGATTTTCTTCATATTTGAAACCAAGCTTTATCTAGGGAAGGCGCAGGGCCCAGTCGATTTTGGTGACCTTCACATAATTGTCAAGGTCATGGCGACACTTTGAAGATTTCAGCATGTAAACCTGCATGTTAAGGTATCTCATGAACTGTTCACTGGATTTTCTTCACATTTGAAACCAAGCTTTATCTAGGGATTGCACAGGGCCCAGTCAATTATGGTGACCTTCACTTAATTTTCAAGGTCACGGAGACACTTTGAAGATTTCAGCATGTTAACCTGAATTGTCAGCAAGATATTTCAAGAACGGTTCACTGGATTTTCTTCATAGACTTTCAAAACTTCCCTTGAATGTTTTTCAATAAGCAATTTCTTTAGTACTATTTTTGCATATTTCATACACTATGACATTCATGTCAAGGTCAAAGTCAGTCTTGAAAATATTCATACACTATGACATTCATGTCAAGGTCAAAGTCAGTCTTGAAAATATGTGCGTGTTTGAACACCTAAAGAGCAAGATATCAAGAGAGGTTGACTGGTCATGTTTTTGTTGACATTCAACTTAAACTTTAACTTACTTTATAAGTTTGATTTGATAATTTGCGGCGGGGGATTATGTCACCTTAGTGACAATGCTTGTTCACTTTCAGATACTCAACTCACACTCATCCTTGGCTAAGGACCATGAGGAATCTTCAGTCATAAGAAGATTATGCATAAATATTTTTGCATTGCTTCTTTTCAGACAAATGGGTGAGCTACCAATCCATGTGCGGGCAACAAAGTTGACTTTATTGCGAGCAAAGCTACGTCGTCAGTGCTATCAGACAAGGAAGGCAACATGTACCAATACATCATTGCAGAACTATGATAATGAAGCTACTCTAGCTTTAATCAATAGTGCTCGTGAAAGTCCTATGTCAACTGTCAAAACTTTGTGGGAAATACTAAAAATTCCCCAGAAACAGGCAGACAGGTTTGTAATTTTTTATCTGTAATTTAATTTCATAGAAAACAGTTATGAGGAATAAGTCATTGTGCTTAAACGTTAAGCTATTTTTTAAGAATTCTTGTTTTGAGAGAAATATTCACAGTACACAGTTCTATTAAATATTTAAAGATTTGACTGTTACATTTCCTCTCAGGTTTGCATCATTGTCCAATATGGCAAAAAATTCTTATTCTCCCCAGATTTTTTGTGATTTTAACCAATGATAAACATTGGCCTTTTTTATTACATTTTCAGATATAAGCGGAGAGGGCTTGATCGTAGACCCTGTCTGTACAGGAATGATGAAGATGACAAATGTCTTCAGAGGGCTTTACCTTACACAAACCACTGTCTAAAGCGTATCCTTTCATCATTTGCACTCCATTTGTGTGCCCTAGTAATGTTTTGATACCGTGCTGACCAACTGATTGAATAATCAGGAAAATCCAAATGATTATCAATATAGAACAGTGTTAGCATTTACACAGAACGTCACATCTGTTGCAGTAAAGAAGTTGTCTATCTGTAAAAAGTGTTCCTCTTCATCATGACCATTGATCTACACAAATAATATGTGATTACTGGTACATGTGCTTCATTCAAATCAGTGCATCTGACACCCATTCCAGTTAGTCACCTATTATGACAAGTATAGTTGTTTATGTCACTTCAAAAGTTACTGAAATCTTAGGATAGAAATTGCTTTTAAAGAAGCAAAAAGATTTTACTTGATAAGTGCTCTTCAGCATTTCTGGAATATTTAAGCTTTTATTTATGTTAAAACAAACAAAACATAAATTTACTGATAAAACAACACACCAAATAACCCAACCCGCTGTGACTTCCTACAACAGTGTAATTGTTCAGTTTGGACTTTGTAACTAGATTCTCCATGTTGGTACAAATGTACGCAAAGGTCAGATGGTTCCATAAACAGAAACTTACTGTTGTTGACAAGTATAGTTCCCACATATGACTGATTAATATATTTGAATGGTTGACGTATTTATGTTAATTTACATCTAAACTTAATGTTACCATTTACCAGTAATAAATCCTTATATTCATGTCTGTATTTTACTTAACCATTTTAAGATATCATGTACAATGTTGACCAGCAGCTGTTTGATTACTGCACAGCCAAGTTTGCAGATAATACACAGTGCTGTGTTCCAGTCTTTGACATCAGGCATGGCTTGCCTCTCTGTGCAGAACATGGAGCTAAAGTTGTAAGTATAATAAACTGATGGTTATATGATAATGTTTTTGGTCAAAATGTGTATAACTTCAATTATTACTAATTAAAATTAGTCAAAATTAGTAGTCCCTTTGATTTTGTTTTAACAATAGTTTACTTTACTAATTTGGTAAGTTAGTTTAGCCTTCCAGCCTTCACAATCTGTTTGACATGTACAATCACCATACCTAATTTCTTTAAGATGACAGGGTGTTTCATTTATTAACTACATTAGGAGAATTTGGACAAATATTTTCTATGATGTATCATTGCAACAAATTACTTTATAATGCTGTATACATTAAATCATGCAAGTGTTCTTTTTTGTTAATTTTTACCTTTGCTTCAGACTAAGTCAAGTATATGTGACACAATGAGGCTATTCTCATTATTGTCATAGGTATTACATTGTTGAATATGGGGAATATATAATTTCATATTAAACAAGAAGAATTCCAAAGAAAGCTTTTCCATATAAGAATGTTTGTTCCCTAAGGATAATCACCAGAAATCAGGAGATATCGACATCAAGAAACGTCCTAGAAAGAAAACAAAACCTCCAGCACTTACAAGACCACCAAAGAAAGGAAAGAAGAAAAAGAAGAATCGATATATCCGTCCACAGAAGCCCATTCCACCTGCAGAGCCAACTGGAGATCCCGGTGCATTTGGTAGGAAAATAGTTTTTAACATGCATTCAGTGCATGGTTCTTGAAACCGATAAATATGCAAAATGATTATAACTTCAGCAATTTCTTATGAAGATGTGACCAAATGTTATGTATCAGCCTGTGACAGTCAATTAGCACAAACATTTATTTTGACATTATTTTTAGTAGATTTTAGTAGATCTGTGTATATTTGTATAAGCTGATGTTACTAATCCAGAAAGTATTTACAAGAATGTCTGCAGACTTGAAGCTTGAAATGCTGATTATAACAGGAGGATCACACAGATACCAACATAGCTGCTCGTTGATATCATTTATTCACACTTTGTTTGACTACTAAAGGTTGAATTAAGATCCAACCTAGATAAAAATAAATACTTAAATATTGACAGACAATAGTCACAACCCAAAGGTCACAACAAGAATCTGACTCTAGGTCAAATCCCTGGTTTTCTCTGACACGGTGCTTGTTTACTCTATCTGTATTGACTTACAGTGGTCATAATCCTGTGAGCAGTTTGTTGAACAAGGCCTAGGACTCACAACATATGACTTCTATTAAATCAACATTCACTTCACACGTAAAGTTATGGCATAAAATTCCTCTTTTCCAGCAGCTGTAGTAGCAGCCCCTTCACTGGCTGTTGCAGAGAATGAGGAAGAGGATAGTTCTGATGGTGAGAAAGATGAAGAACAATCAACATCTGCATCAGTGGACCACTCCATCACAGAATCTTCCTCATCAGGGCCAGCACAAGTGGCTGAAAAAATGGAGACAGAAGACTCGGAGGAACCATCAAAGAATGATGAGGACAAGGATGAAGAGGATGAGGAGGAGGAAGATGAGGATGAGGAGGAAGACAAAGAGGAAATGGAACCTGAAGGTGCTCTCAGCAATGTGCCGCTTGAAGAAATGTTACCAGCATCAGGGAGGATAGAAGGTGAAGGATCAGCCATATTCCTTTATAATAAGAATAACATACGAAAACTTTAAAGGCACAGACTTCAAGTAAAACAAGATGACTAGGAACGGAATAAATCATCTTTGTTTTAAACTAAAATGATTATGGTATAGTTGATAAGACAATATATTTATCATTTGAACTTAAAGAGTGTTGTTCACTGATATCCTAATGTGAATTTGATATCCTTCTTAGCATAGAAGCATGCTTAAAATAATGGTAAATGTACTTTTAGCGTATTAGAACCATTTTTAACTGGTATAAATGTACCACAAGTTGTAGCCCAATTAAGTGTGGTCGACTAAAAGTAACAACATAATCATTTTGTTGATACATTATGATTGGTACAGTTGACAAGAACATTAATGTACGGTAAAATATATTTTGCCATGACAAATGTAATCAATCTTCTGATTGACTCTGGTCCCTCCGTTATGTGGTCTCTGTGACAAACCTGGTATACGCTAGTGGTGCAGATTAAGAGGGCTTCCCAGCTATATTACTGCTGGTGGTAAAACTCCCAAATATCTTTCACATTTTGTGTGCTTGGGGAACTGCTGATAAAATGTTAAACAATAATCACTTAGTCCTAATTGCATAATGTTTCTTTCAGATATTGACAAGACCTTTGAATTGCCTCTGGAGCAGGCCTCCAGACTTTTAGAAGAACAGGACTTTCAGGATGTGTTCAACAAAATTCCAGATGAAGCTTTTGATATTTTCTCAGGTTTGTTAGTTTCTGCAATTATATCATTATCCCCGTCACGAAGTGGGAGGGGGATATAGGTTTGACCTTCGGCCGTCTGAGATGATGGGGACGGATTTTCTCAGAAACCGTTATAGCATGGGAAACCAAATTTGGTATGTGTTTTCAGGACATGAATACCTTGATGGACTTCTAAAATGGAAACCGTGTTACAATTTGTTACAGAGTTATGGCCCTTGTCATGCGTTTCTTGACTTGGTACACTGTATCTACAATGGAGAAAGATTTTCTCAGAAACCGTTATAGCTAGGGAAACCAAATTTGGTATGTATTTTCAGGACATGAATGCCTTGATAGAGTTCGAAACCGGAAACTGTTACAATTTGTTACAGAGTTATGGCCCTTGTCATGCGTTTCTTGACTTATCATGGTATCCCCAATTGGGACAGATTTTCTCAGAAACTGCTGTAGATGGGGAAACCAAATTTGGTATGTGTTTTCAGGACATGAATGCCTTGATAGTGTTTGAAACCGGAAACTGTGTTACAATTTGTTACAGAGTTATGGCCCTTGTCATGTGTTTCTTGACTTATCACAGTATCCCCAATGGGAATATCTTAAGAACCGTTGACTAGATTCTTTTCATATTTGGTACCTAGGTTCATCACAGTATAAGAAAGGTCCAAGTCAGGTTTGGTGACCGTGACCTTCATTTCAAGGTCACAATGGGACTTTAACGTTTTACCTGCATGTTAAGCTATCTCAAGAACCATTCACTGGATTTTCTTCATATTCTATACCAAGCTTTGTCTAGGGAAGGCGCAGGGCCCAGTCGATTTTGGTGACCTTCACATAATTTTCAAGGTCATGGCGACACTTTGAAGATTTCAATATGTTAGCCTGCACGTTAAGCTATCTCAAGAACCGTTCACTGGATTTTCTTCATATTCAACACCAAGCTTTATCTAGGGAAGGTGCAGGGCCCATTCAATTTTGTTTGTAATGCTTGTTTGTAATAGAATATAACATTTACATTGTCTTCTTAAATATAACTTTAATTAACATGTTTTGTTTAAATTTCAGGTAAAAATGGTGATTTTGTTCCTACACTGCAAGAAACTGAGGAGCTAGAACGAGCTCTTGCTGCAGCAACAAAAGATGTGTATTCAGCCAAAGACACACTTGAGAAGTTAGTGAAAGGTGAAATTACTGATGAACTCAGTTTGCAGACTATTGCAGAGACCATATTGGCTCATGGTATGCAGAATAATGCTGTGGAAGCAACTTTAGGAGGGGAAGCAGTCACGCCAGATCTTCTTCAAGAAGGACTATATGCTTTGTCTCGGAATCTCACTACTGGAGGAAATGCTGGTTTTACTCCTACAACTGCATCTGCATCTGCCAATAATGCTATATTGAGTAGGCTTCAAGCTGGTGTGTCATATTCCCAGAACCAATCTGTGACCGTTCCATTTAATGGCGCTGTGACTTCTGGTAATAGTTCTGGAGTAGGGCAGTCTACAAACATTGCACAGTTGGCGCCCAGTTTCCAGAATACTACAGTCAGTGCTCAGAACATTGGTACCACTCTACCAAATCGGACAACGATAGCCCCTCAACGGGGCTTCCAAAATTCTCAGGGTGTGGCACATGCTGGTTATCATGGAAACCTGCCTTATTCAGCACTTTCTCAACAATTAGCAATGTCTCAGCAGACTCCAAAAGGACAGGCAATAGCAAGCCCAGCTTCAGTGGGGCAGCTGCATATAGACTCATCACATGTCCTTCCCCATTCAAACTTGCCACAACAACAGCCAATCCACTCACAAACTATCATCCCCTCTCAGCTATCCGGTGCACGACCACCATGGCCTCAGGCTGCAGTGTCCAGCACTAATGTCAATTACCAAAATGGATTCCCAGGACCAGGTGCCCAGGCCCCATTTATACAGACAGTGAACATTGCAAACCCAGTTGGGAAGTTTCCCACAAGTGCTCAAGCTAACATGACAGACTTTGCTAACAAGCAGGACCCACATTTCGTCGCCACGCTACCACATTCCAGAGGGGTTCCCGCCATTCGGCCCCCTGTCCAGGGATTTGGATTTACTTCCGGAATGCCCCCTTTTACCTCCAGTAGCAATGGGTCATAGTAGTGCGCTTCATGCCTGTAGCGGGAATCAAGAGATGTTTCTGGTCAAAACACTTGGGTGTTGAAACTGTTCGATTTAGTTTAAGTCACTTTCATGGTTTATTCTTACATCATAAGAGGAATATATGAGTTGAAAAATTAATTTAATATTGCATACAAAATGGTAAGTTTGTAGCTAAATTTGAAGCTGTTAAACTCATATTGTTACTTTACCTGAACCTGGAAAATGATTTGTTATCAGACAACTAATGCAAACAGTAAACGTTATTGCCTGTATTTCCCCTTCGTTCTTGTTTGTGTATTTTCTTGCTGTTCCTATGTGCATGCAGAGTATTTGTTTCAGTCTCAGTAGGTGAAATTTTTATTACTCCAATACCAGCCCAAGTGTTTTGACTACCGATATCTTGCATGTCCTTGTTATACGGGTAGAAAATGAAATCCTCAAAAGAGGGTGTGATACTATAATGAGAACACATCTGTGCCTATTTTTTCAGATTTATTTTGTTATAATGTGGTCCATCCATATTATAATATAAGAGAAAGGCAGCCATTAATGTTTTCTTTCTTGTTCTGTGACTGTTGTTGTTTTATGTTACATATATATCAATTTCAGTGGTTGTAGGTAGAATGTATGTATATAAGAGATCTCTAGTAATATTTGTGAGGAATTTTATTCTAGTCGCTTGAACATACTGTACAGGATACAAGGTGGACCGATATGTAAAGAGAGTTGTACAGATGTACAATAGCGAGATTTGTAAATAACTGTAAAGTGTCGTTTAATAACAGTGTTGATACTCTTTCATCTTTTAAATCATTTACAACTCATCCTATATGTCTAGAGCTAAATATTATTTCGGTACAGTTTAAACAGCATTGAATGCCAAGAAGAGAAAATTTCTTATGACACTTAAGTTAGCTGCATTGATTGAGGAGTCCTGCAGTTTGTAATTCACACTTTACTGTTCATGAGAGAGTCGTTTGTAAGCATTTCATCAAGTGATATCTGGACATATTTATTCAGTGATTTATGCATGTTTTGTGTCAATCATAGTTCATGTGATATTTGTGAGATATTGTCAAATATCTGTGTGTTGAAATGTGATAAATTCTCTCACTGCTGTCTTGTGTGCATGTTGATAGTCAACATTCATAATAGTATGTTTTCTTCACCATTATAAGGTTGAAGAAGGAAAACAATTCATTAATACAGATATTAAAGAATGTCTGATTTGAAATGGCAAAGTAAGCACAAAGTAGTTATCTATATTCTAGATATTTCATGTCTGTACCCTGTGGCATCCTTGTTCATTTAATCGCAAATAAGTGCTGTACTTTCCTCTGAATATCAAAGTGGATAAGGGGAGGGAATAGATTAAGATTGAGAATAGGATTAACTGTTACTAAAGGAGACCTGTCTTATCATGGAAAATTTCATTTCTTAAAAAAACAAAAACAATATTTGTTAATTTTCAAGAAGATTATGTTATTGTATGCCTATTTTACAATAGGTTATCTTTCTGAACTGTGAACTTAGTTTTGTTTAGATTTTAGATTGTGAATATAAGTTATTGATTGGAAACTTTGTACTTTGGTTTCCGACTGTTCTCAACTAACAAAAGATATTTGTCTTGGCATTCAGTGTAGTTTAATCTTTACCTTTTCTAGCGACTTTTGTCCTTTCTATCTCTTCCATAGTTAAGCAGATTTACAATTTTTTATCTGTTGTTTAGACCTGTATTTTCATATTGAATGTTTCATCTTGTTCATATGCTCCCATCAGTTTCATGAATGAAAGTTGTTAAGAAGTGAATGAATTTATCAAATGGTAGCAGTGTTTCCTAGATTACATTTGTTTGTAGAAGTCATAGTTGAAAATTTCAATTTGAAAAGCTAGTTTGAGTAGTATCATTTGTAGACATTATATGATTATGATGATGATCGTGTGTTCTGTCTCTTTTGCCAAAATAGGTTGGAGTGATAAGATAATATGATTTATTTGGAAAAATACTCAATAATGATGTTTCTGTAATGTTCTGACATTACATAGAAGTAGATAATCTTGTTACATTCAGGAATAGTATCAGCTGAAGTAAAATTGTCTCTGTTGATATGCATGATGGAAAAGACATACTGCAACCAACTGAATTCCTCTAGGTGTAAACAAAGGTATGACTCATTCATTCGACTGTTATCAAATGTCATTCATTGAAGCTGTCTTGCTACCAAAATTTCTTAAGTGATCTCCAAAATCCATGACAATGATGTGATAACTGTATCCCAAGATTTGAACAATTGTCAGTGTAAGTGATAGGTTTGTGATTATACATAATGTGCAGTTTGGTTATTTGGCTTTTTGCCATATTTATGCCTTCAATCTTATTCTCTAATCATGGTGTTAGATGTGTTTATGACATGTTATAAGTAATGTATTTTTACCCAATTATCAGAGGCAACAACAGTTCAATTTTCATAACCATTTTTCAATATGATAATGTTTCTGAAATGTGTAATCAAGTTTTCTATTCATCATTAACAGGCTGTCTTTTTCTACTAAGATCATTATCGGACATCACTAGTTCCATTATATTGGTTTTCAATTTGCCATCACATAATGAAATAATGCTTTTAAAAAATTGCTGCCGGATAGTTGTTACTTTCAAACAACATAGATACGTTGGGTTGTATTTATTTCATACAGTTGTTATATTTTATGGTGACAGCCATACACACTTTTTGAATAATCTTATCCGATGTCATTTTCTGCAAACTAAAGTGCACCTTTTGCATTTACCATAAATATCGGGATTTTGGTAACAACCAGAACATTTGCAAAAACTGAGACAAATACATTCAAACTTGAGAGCACATGCTCCTTCTTTTGTTTTCCTTTACAGTACAATGGTCTTGTTGCTCTTCTTTGGCATTTTTCTTCCTTCAGTTTCACCATGCTTTTCTTTTAAATATACCAGACCTCAACCTCAACTTTTTGCATGAATTTGCTTTAATTGTAGAGATTGTTGTAGGCACTTACATCAGTGTTCAACCAATAAGTCCAGAATTAGTGAAAATCTTGTCATTCTGATAAAATGGCTGTCACAGTTATTGCAAGTTAGTGGGTATCATTTTGTGAAGGTTTTAAGTTCCTTAGATAATGTCTAAGGCCATAATTTCTTTGCATTTTTTAAGACAATGGTTTTGTGCACTACATCCGCATAGGAAATCAGATAGGACTTTTACTTCAGTCAGCTGTGGAATCATGAACTTGTTTGTTGTCCATTTATAGACCCTTGTTGTTTAGTTTTCAGTGGCCAATATTTCCTTTTCCCTCACAAGAAACACCCTGAACAAATTCTGTTCCTACAGAACTGGGGTAGTTACACACTCACTGGTACAAAGAAGTTGAGGCAATATCTGAAATATTCAATGACATCATTCATGTCTATTTAATGTAATGCAATGATATAAGTGTTCATAAATCGCATGTTAAAATAATGGCTGTTCGCCACGATTATGAAATTGATGTATGATATTTTTGTTGTAGATTTGTTATCTAGATTAGTACAAAGTTTATTTTCTATGATCTGAGCCTCATTACGGTCATGCACGTTATTATCTACCATTAATTAGTGTGAGAGACAAGGATGTGTGTGTATCATTGTGCTTGTGTGATCAGTGGTGCTGTTGTCGACACATCTCCAGGGCGAATATGACAACATTTGTGTAACATTGGAACTGTCACTCCTCAATAACTGTTGTGATGCAATAAAATATAAATACATGATGAGAGTAAGTGTTTCTTGTTTGTTGCCTCTCAGTAAGAAACAACCTGTATTTAGCTGAAAAAAGTGTGTGAATGCTTGCCTCGTATGGTGTACAATATTCTATTCAATATACACTGTTGTCAGTATGACCTGTAAATTAACTCCCAAGTTTATCGAGGTATCACTTGCTCAGCTAAGTTTTACCACATAGCATACTAGTATAAATTTAATTTGAGGAGATTCTGCTGGATAAAGACCATGGGCAGCATCCTGACAACTGTAAACCCTCTTATGACCAACCCCTAACTTTTGCATTTTGAACCACTGGACCATGCCTTTTCTCTGTAATAAGCAGAATGAAAAAAAATCTGCATCATTTATAACCAATTTTATGTTTCAATGTGCTCTCTACATACTTTATGAAGCAGACATAAAATACATATTGGATTATCAGCATCTCTCTTGTTCGGTTGGTAATTCAGGTATTTATCTACAGGTACAAAGATTACATGTTCTATCCCTCTGAAATATGGGTAACAATTGTTCGATTTTACATTAATACCTTTTGAAATTGTTTGTGTATACTACACAGTCCTAGGTGATGGAGAGAACTTAACAGCCTGTGAAGAATTGTCAGTTGATGCAGACACCATATATCTATAATATGGTCTCTGATGGATGTGTGGTTACATTTTTTCAAATCTTTATATTAGGTAAAAATCTTGACATGTCACCTGGTTTGATTTGAATAACCATACTACTTTTGATCAGATCATACACTAATGTTCCAAATATCAGGAGGATATCGTGGGGATAGAAAAGAATGAAAATGTAAATACACCTGAAGCTTTTTGTCTTCAAACCACGAATGAGCAAATCTAAGAATGGTTGCAGCAGTTTTGATACATTCAACACCATGATTAACTATTCCTACAAGTGAGATTTATTTGTTAACCAGCATGGGAAAGCACCATCTTTGAGAATGTTCTGGTATCTGGTATGTTCACGATCCTACAGATACCTACTTTGGTAACTGGTCTGTATAAACACTCCCGAAGGGGTGTCGCATCAGGAATGTCTCAAAACACTAGAATACTGGATGGGTTCCCGATGTATTTGGCCGGCATCCTGCAATTTGAGACAGGGTATCTCGGTGTCCAAGAATGTACTTTGTTTAGTATGTTTGTTTGTAAAGAAGAATGTACTTGCTAGTGCATTTATTGATTTTGTTTAGTATGCTTATTTGTAAAGAATTTTTATTTCTTATTAATCATGACATCCATACTGCATTTAATGAGAAATGAACCACTGTGTGAATTTTTCTCAAAAGGCATATCAGTATTCAAACATTTCAAAAATCAGTATTCATACATTTAATGTGCATGCAGTACCTGAATATTGTATGTAACAAAATTGATTATTCATATAGAGTTTATTTTGTTATGTGACTGTGATAGTGATTAGGACCAAACGTATGAATTTTAGCAACATGGCGAACTTTTTCCCCTGCATCTATCTGACTGTTGTAACAATATAGTCCACTGGTTACAATTTGCTCACTGCATAAAGGTAGCCATTTCTTATTGTCCTGTACTGGTCTTGCTTTCCTTTGGCGTACCATTCTCACGCAGCATCTTCAAGCGTAACTATTGCACTCTTTTTCCTTATACTTGTCGCCTGCAAATTGTGACTCTCACATCTGGTCACACCTGTTTTAACATGGATGGATCAGGCCAGAAGTCTATACCATGTGCCAATCAGACCTTTTATATATCGTACCAGCAGCTTTTTGGGGGTGGGTTAGTGTTTATCCCATATGGACTATCCCTTTTTCTCAGACCAAATCGTGCCTTTCATATCACTTACCTTTTGTGCCTTCTTATCACGGTCTAACCATCGCTTAACATACTTGTTAAAAAACTCTGATAGGGGGTGGGGCTTTCACCCCTGTTTAGCGTGTAGGTTCAGTGTAAGAATCTACACTGAAACTTCACTATTATGTTACCCTTAACAAAGTTATTGCCAATAAATTAAACTGGCTTAAAATCGAAACTCACTCATTTCATCTCTCCTTATGCCTGACCACCTCACTTCGGATACAACACAACATGTCTCTCATCAAATCCATCCTTTAGTTTCCAGTGTATTTATCCCCATATTATCTTGATAAACATGTGTATCTCATATCAGGATCTAGGATTTTGAAGAAGAGGTGGTGCGCATAAATCATGAAGTCCAAAGGTTAGGGGGAAGTGCTCCTCAGGGAAAGTTTTTCCGTTGGGGGAGGGGAAGAGGGAGGAAGGCAACACACACACACTCTCTCACTCTTAATAATATTTTAGTGCGACTTTGGTTTAGTGTCGGGAAGTCTGGACATTAGCATGATAAATTCTTCCATGTTGTTAAAAATTCACTTGTTAATAATGTAATGAAAATTTCATTTACACTCACAGTAGGAGTCGGTACTTCACACTGAAACACCACCACCATCCCAACATACTGCTAAGCTGTATGAGTGTCAAAGGAAACGTATATCAATGTTTATAATATAACAACTGACTATCAGGTCAGCCATGCTAAATAACTATTCCAAGACGTGTTTGTATTGAACATGAACTTCTTGTGTTGTTGGTATGTAAAGTTTGGCATGAAATGCATGTGGACCCGTTTTTTTGTAAATATCTCTTCATCCAATGACCCAATCGATCTAAAACTGTGCAAGTGGATGTTTTGTCAGACAACCTAATCACATTGTAAATCACCGATTTTATGCATTTGTATTAAAGAATCTGTCTATGTAACTGTCAACAAAATAAACAGCAGAAAACAAACTGCTTGCAGAGGGAGGGAGCCAATGACCTGTAACAGCGGCAGTGTTGGGTCATAAAGGTAATAGACCGTTTACAATGTGATTAGGTTGTCTGACAAAACATCCACTTGCACAGTTTTAGATCGATTGGGTCATTGGATGAAGAGATATTTACAAAAAAACGGGTCCACATGCATTTCATGACAAACTATAGTCACTACTCACAGTCTACAAGTGAATGATTTTCATATAATTTAGTAAGAAACTCAAACAGAATCGCTGAAAATGTTAATATTTTACAATGCCTAAGTATGTTTCTTGTTCAAGTTTAAAAGAGATGAAAATTCTGTAAAATCCTGTATCTCAGCTTAATCAGGTCCACCCAGTATTATGCTATTATACATTGTTATACATTGTTCAGACTCGGTGGTCTGTATGTCTGTCTGCATCAATCAAAAACCCTTAAATTCTCTTCTTGTCATCACTGAATGAATTTGATCATAAAACACTATCGATTTGTCATATCCTGTACTTTGGTAGCTCGCAGCAAAAAAGTCTCAAACTACCATTCTTTGTGATAATAACAAGGTGCCCATCATATTACAGGTTTATCACATGAAAACCTGTGATCAGCACAAGTCATCACAGACTGACAGACAATTATTACAGTATGATGAAAAGTTTAATACTTCCTGAACACTCCTATATACAGCAGCACTGACACACGAATACTACCACATGTAGAAACAGGTTCTTCTGGGCCTGTTCCTCACATGTTTTCTGTTTATCACTAGCATTCAAAACATTAACATACAAAATGTCCACACATTCCAGATCCGTCACCTGACAAAACTTGTACAAACCTAATTATAGAAATGAAACCCAATAGGCCAATACGTTTTGGTTTGTTGGATCAGGGTGTCGGAGAAACAGCAAGTCTCCATGGGCCAGCATCTGCAGCAAAACTTTAGCAATTTGGGGAAAATTGAAGGAATATTTTGATGGGCCTGTGTGTTAGGAGCAGGGGTAGGGTCATAAGATTTATCACAAACAGAGTATGAAAAGTAATGAGTTCTGAACTTGGTGAAAATTCAATGTCAAAGTGTGCACTGTATTGATGTTGCCACAGATTTCCTTAATAACATTTAGTCATTCTGAAATATTTATTTGTTATCCATATTGATGAGAGCAGGGTAAGTAAATCTGTGAACCAACAATTAAGAACTAATGCCCTCCTACTCAATGCATTGTCCATAATGATATAGTCAGCATATACAAAATATGCTGGTGTTACAAAACTTGACACCTCCTGTTGTCTTGAAGAAGAATTGTCATCTTGTCTATTGATAAAATTAAATCAAGCCAGGTGCTCTGCTGTTTTCATGCCTGTACAATATGGTCTAATAGGATATTCATCCTTTTCAGTCACTTTGTACCACCATTCAGGCTTTAGGGAGAGTCTGTTCTTGAATTGTTTTATCACACTTTCAGATGTTCTTATTCTCTACAGAGCTTCAGCCTCTTTCTGACGTCGTTGCAGCTCTGCCTCCTTTTCATTCTGCTCCATCCTCATCTGTTCTTCAGCCAGCATCCGTTTCCTCTCCAACTGTAGCGGACGAACATCTGCAAAAGAAATACCCTGAATTCATTGGAATTTTTACGAAATATGGCATATCCAAACCATGGAAATAATTTTATCACTATGATGATAATCAAAGATGTCCTCTTGTTCTTTTTCTATTCTATGTAACATTTTACCAATAATTCTAAATTAGGTGTATTTATCAGCTAAAAACATAAATGTTGAAGTCTAATTCTTGTTCATATGCACACATGCAATAATGTCAAGATTTATAATGATTTATAAACTATTATGGATGACAGAGAATTATTTTTCTGTATTGCTTCTTGAAATATGTTTTGTTGTTCCTCCTGACACACTCATCCCCATTACATGTTGCTGTTATATATATGCACTGTTACAACTTCTTCAACTAAATCTCTTTGTCTTCTTCCTGGACTACAATTTTTTGCACTTATGCAGTTCATCTTTGGATAGTAAGGGAAGAAAGATATAGTCAACATGACTGAGGACTTGTCTCTTCATACACTGAGTCAAGCAGGTTTTGCCAGGTAACCACAGACACAAGAAAAAGGACTACTTCTGCTTTAAAGATTTGTAACCTACCAAAGAGATTCAGTTTGATCCTTACATAGTCAGTTTAAAGCTGTGGGGCACTACAGGATACTTACAAGACAGGTATCTGTACCCCCTCCAAGTCAGAAGTCCACATCCTATTGCGGTCAGTCCTATCAATCCCGTCACCACACTTTTGTGAAGAACATCATACACAAGGTGTTTCCTTATTTTCCTCATCCTCTGAAAACATTCACACAAAAAGACAGGAATATCATGACACAATCCAAATCTGCTGAATCTATTTTTTCATTTCAACTCACTTATCACATCTCATGTTCATTAGGTAGGATTTTTGTAATGTGCATATTTTTCCAAAGATGCTGTGAATGCATAATGGATACAAATGATTTGAACACTTGCTCATAAATGTCAAAACATCTTGTATAATCAAGGAATAACTAGTTAGTGGTCTTCTGAGGATAGAAATCTTTTCGTGCATCAACAGTAATTTTTTCTCAGGAATAAGTCACGCACAGCTGTGGAATCTAGGGATATATCAACTATTGTTTGCAAACGAACACTCACTTAATGCTGCAGTAAGCAGGATTCTTGTTGTAAATAATAAATAATAATAAGTACATTTATATTGCGCCAAATCCAGACACGAAGTGTATGCTCATAGCGCTACATAAGAGATTCTGTAATTCTGTTACTCTGTAAACAGTCAAGTGTGGACCTGAGAGTCTATTCTAACCAATCTTACCAGCTACAATCCTCACCATAAGGATATGATGCCAAATAATCAACCCAATCACCAAGCTTGATAACACAATATATTCCGATGTCTTACAACATACAATGATCTCAAGCCAGACTGATATGCATACTTCTGTACCGAGTCTCTTGTGGGCCAGCGTATCAGTGACATTTGAAAGTTGATAATAAGCAAAGATCATAAGAGTCGACAAAGTAAAGAACATTTTGTGTTACAAAGGCAAGAAAAACGTTCTTGCAATTAGAGAATCGGTTTAACATAAGAGTATCATTATCTCAAGAAAAAAGATTGGTTATCATTGGAAATTACTTATATATACATGAGCATCTTCCTTTATAAGGAGGCGGTGGGGTAGCCTAGTGGTTAAAGCGTTGGCTCGTCACGCCGAAGACCCGGGTTCGATTCCCCACATGGGCACAATGTGTGAAGCCCATTTCTGGTGTCCCCCGCCGTGATATTGCTGGAATATTGCTAAAAGTGGCGTAAAACTAAACTCAGTCAGTCAGTCCTTTATAAGGTGAGTGAGTTGGGGTGAAATGGTGCGCTGTTACCACGGTACGGTACAGTACGTATTGCGGTACAAGGCCTTGATTGGTCCATTTGGGTATAGGAGAGCTTACTTCTGGGAAAATAGCGGCCGTCCAACAAAGAAATGCATAGATTTTGACAAAATGATTTGATTCCTAGATATTTTAGAAATACCAAATTTTCAGATTGCATTACGGTGTACCGAACCAAAGGCAAAATACTGCGGTTCTACTAATACCACTGTATACCGTTTCACTCCTATGTGTGAGTTTATTTTAAGCCACACTCAGCAATATTCCAGCTATATGGCGGCAGTCTTTAAATAATTGAGTCTGGACCGAACCTATTAGTTGCCTCTGATGACAAGCATGGGTTGCTGAAGATCTTCACAGGTCTCCTTTATATATACGGGTTAGTGTAGGATCCCACCAACTCTATATTCTTAGCCCACCATATAGCTGGAATATTGCTGAGTGCAGCTTAAAACTACACTCACTCATATTCTTAGCCTTGAATAAAAGATGGCATAATATTATATAGAGGATCAATCATTCCTAAGATAAAAAAGATGCAGTTCAGCAACTAAACATTCTTCGCAAGTCGCTCACAATATTTCCAATCACGTTGTGGCCATTTCAATGAGAAACAGTCCACAGGTTCTCTATCATCGATGTGTTGTTATGAACAATATTCTAATGTTTCATTAGTAGGTGAATGAATGGGCTGCAAATAATAACTTATAATGCCTACTTCTGTAGCATGTCATCAAATGAAATACCTAAGATTCTTATTAACCATCAGGCTTACCTCGACGAAACGTGCAAGTCCGCTTGGGGCAAATATGACCTTGACTGGACTCCTGTCTACATAAAGTAACTAAAAGCGCTAAGCACGTCACGCATATCATCCGTGGAACCAGTTTAAAAATGACCTTCACATTTAACTTGACAACGCAAAGCTAATATTATGAGATATTCGCACAATAAGCATATTTGTCTAATACGTTCCATTTTATCAACAAAACCGCCATACAGTATTTTTTATTTGAATTGTTCTTGAGGTATTAAAATGAACATTATCTACTTTTACAGATATACGTTTTCGCATTCATAGGTAAAGCTAGAAGCCGTCTCGCGGAAGCCATTTTCAAACAATATGGCGGATGAAATGTAGTAACTTAGGTAAATAATAACAAATGTTTAAGATTTTTTAATAGTTAGCATGGCAATTATGTCAGTGACAGATAATGTCTTTTGTGGTGTACCAACCCCGTTTATTCTGACTTTTGAACTGACATGTATCACTTTTAATGTAAATAATGATGATAAACGATGATATTGAAATGACGGAAATGACAGTTTTTTTAGACCAAACCGCTGATTCATTATACTACCGGTATGGACATGATCATATTTGGGGTACAAAATCATATTTTGAGCTGTACCCATATTTCATTGCTGTATTGTTTTTAACAGATACAATATATAACTGCACCCCGATTTTGGTAGCATCATGGTTGTAATGATTGGGTTATATTTCGATATTCCTAGGTCCCTATTAGTTTAACCATGGTAATCCTAATGTTTGTAACAAAAGCTATCATTGTTATCAGGAGGTATAAAGTTTTCACAATCATCTGCACTCTTGGTTTTTTTCTGTCTTTCTAGACATTTTATTCAAAGATCAGAATTTTTATAATCTGATCAAGAATGGAAACAAGTCGAACATCAAGTCGTCAAAACAAGAGCTATCAGGAACCAGATAAAGAAAACAATGTCTTACGCAAAAGGTGGGTATCACGTTTATAATAAATAACTGAAACTGTCCACGAGAATAGAGATATCATCACACGAAGATTATTAGTTGAGTTGAAACATCCTAGTGGAGTTGGAAATGCTTTTCAGACACTGACTTTTGTCATAAGAGGAAGGTTGGACTTGGTGACCTAAGTGATTAGGTGTCATCATTCACCGACAACATGGAGATGTTACTCATGATGTTATCACTGGATTGTCTTATCCAGACTAGAATGTTTACAATATGAATTTGTATAACTGGAAGTGCCCAATTTGATGTAAATTACCTTCTCAGACAAAATGGCTATATTATTGTCTTTTGTGGGTAAGCATTTATTGTAAGCATGGTACGTTACCCCTTACCAAAGCCAAAGTTTAAGATGAATCCTCCCACACCAGAGTCACATACTCTGACTGTTAGTTACTCTTAACTGAAATATTAGAATACAGTGTTGTGTTGATGAAAGATGCTAGTTGATCCTTGTATGGAATAATCCTAAGATGATTCAGACTGTCCTGATGTTATATTTAACAGACCACCATCAGGAGGCAGCCGACACTTGAACAATTCTAATTCATCTAGTCTTGAAATCCTGGAACCAGAAGGTGAGAGGGTGTATTACAGGGTCAACAATAGATTAAGGGGTGAAGGTTAAACTTAACCATGTCTTGGAACAATTCTTAGTTCATCTGCATGAAATATGATGTAAGTTTCGACATACCAAAACCGGTGTTTGATCTGACTTTTGTGCACTTGTCTATACTGAGTATTGATTAGTCTCGACATCACATTGCTCCATTATTGAGTACTGTACAATATGACGTCGTCCATGTTCACCACCAGTTTATGTGATGTCATCTGAATAACAGGGTGACTTCAGTGAAGTTAGTTTTGTCGTTTGTATGTTTTTCATATAAATATATTTTCTGTGATGACAGAGACGTCCAGAAAAAAGGAGCAGTACCGGGACCACAGACAACCCAGTAGTGCCAAGTATGTATTGGGCCATCCATAGCTCGAAATTATTGAAAGTCTATCTCATCTGTGAATGGTAAAATTAAGGAAGGACATTGCCTTCTGTATGCAAAGTGTGAAAGTCCACAAGTAAATGTCATTTGTCACTACCAAAGTTTAGTTTTGATGGGAACAGTTCTTGGGAAACTGTTTTCCTTATGGTGACAAAACAATATTTAGATACATTTAAACTGTTTAACTTATATATATGAAATCCTTATCTGTTTATCATGTTGATGATGTTGATCAAGATTACTCCTTCAAATTCGTTTATGTGATGTGTATCGTATTATGTTGTCAGTATGTCTAAAAGTGATTACCGGTAATGGTTACTTACAGACGTGGGAGCCATGCAGGTTCTGTTCCCCCTAGGCCAGATTCCACCCTCACACGGCGGACACCTACACCAACTAAACAGATTTCATTGCAGGCAGTCAGGCGGAAAGAAGAAAGGTAAACAAATCCTGGATGTCTTAGAGCACAGTCAAAGGAGGACTAGATCTTCTTAGTCATGCCATGTGGAGAAATAGTTTTGAGTTAAAGGATCTATTTGAGTTTTTCCAGATTCTAGACCTCTGGTTCTAGAAATTGATTTAACTTTTTGAACATATGATTCTTACAAGATGATGATAATAAATAATGATACCACTTATGGGTCAATGAAAATGTAAGATTATAAAAGTCTGATGCAATGGTTATCAATTTACTCAGGCCAGATGTGGAGATGGGTTAGAGCCTAAGACATGATAACAGCTGGTTACTCTGATGATATTACAGTGTGCATATGTCTGTATCCCTTTGTCTTATTTTGACAGAGATGACCCTATTGTAGCTGATGTTGACTGGAAGGAATTACAGTCACAGAGAAGGAACAAGGGGAGGTAAGTATTAAAGCAGGACTCGAAGGAAATAATAACCAAATAGGAGTTTTAGTGGGGAGGTAGAATATTCCAGTTATCAGGAGGGGACAATGAGAAATGGAGTTGATTGCATGTAAATGCAGAGAATAAACCAAATAAGCAGGGAGGTAAGGATGTTAACAATGTTGAGATGAAGTTGAAGTTGAAGGCAATTACAATCTTGCAGAGAATGGGAACAAAGGGATGTAAGTAGTGTAACTGAGTTGAAGGAAATTGACTGGAAGGCAGTGTAAGTGTAAATTCTCTAAGAATTGGGAACAAGGGGAGGTAAGTATTGTAACTGATATTGACTGGAAGGCAGTCCTGCCGCTGAGTAGGAACAAGGGGAGGTAAGTATTGTAACTGATATTGACTGGAAGTCAGTGCTGTTGCTGAATAGGAACAAGGGGAGGTAAGTATTGTAACTGATGTTGACTGGAAGGCATTTTGCTGTTGCTGAATAGGAACAAGGGGAGATAAGTATTGTAGCTGGGCGAATACCAGAGCAGTTCAAGGAAAACAAGTTGTTTTGAGAATATTTTATTTTTTCCATGCATCGATATTTTCCATTAATACTTCAGACATCTAACATGTCTATGGAATATGGTTAAGTTAGTAAAATGGTTATTGCTAACTTTGATAACAAGATTTTCTGTTACCAAATGAGCTTAGAATTCTTCATGTATTTATCTTTATAGGAAGAAAGACTCTCTGACAGAAAAATTCCAGGAGCTGGATGTTACAGATAAAGACAAGATTTCCCTAGAGCAATCATCCATACCTTTCTCAAACTCATCTAGACATCACAGTATGTTATGTTATGTTGCAGTCACTAGCCTTCATATCTCTTGTTAGAGACATAGGAAGTCATGTTTCTTCATGCTCACTGTAAAATGTGTAATGGGTGGTCACTATGGCTACTGCAGCTTCAGCCCAAAGATTGAATCTTGTAAAAACCTTTTTTGGTGTGGTACCCTCAGCTATTAATAGTTCACATTAAAAAATTCCTGACAATGCCTTACAGATAATTTTGTCCAAACTGTTGCAGAGAAACTTGCTGTGGGTAAAGAAATGATATCCACTACGTCATCTCTGTAACTTGTGAATATAAGGGTCAGTCTGCTGTATATTGTTGTCTGTGACCCCCATTCACTTGCTCACTGCTTTGTCCTGTACACCAGTCCTTCTGTAGAGAGAGATCTGTTGGTTAAATGTCTCCCATGACTGACTGATCATCATTGTTTGTGCTATTGGCCCATGACCCATGCACACAGAGCAGATTTGGTGCTAAAGACTATTTAAAGTCTATACTGAAACATGGCTACCATGATACAACTGCAATATTGCTGGTAGTGGTTCAGGCATCATGTCTGCCATGATATGCTGAAATATTGCTGTTCTGAGTTCAGGCTTCAAGGTTCCATTATTGCTGGTTCTGGTTTATGCTTCAAGGCTGCCATAGTTGTAATATTGCTGGTTCTGGTTTATGCTTCAAGGTTGCCATAGCTGTAATATAGCTGGTTCTGGTTTACACTTCAAGGTTGCCATGATATAGCTGTAATATAGCTATTGCTTCAAGGTTGAAATAGCTGCAATATTGCTACTGGGTTTATGCTTCAAGATTGACATAGCTGCAATATTGCTGGTCCTGGTTTATGCTTCAAGGTTGCTATAGCTGTAATATTGCTGTCCTGGTTTATGCTTCAAAGGTTATAGCTGCAATATTGCTGGTCCTGGTTTATGCTTCAAGGTTGCCATAGCTGCAATATTGCTGGTCCTGGTTTATGCTTCAAGGTTGCCATGGCTGCAATATTGCTGGTCCTGGTTTATGCTTCAAGGTTGCCATAGCTGTAATATTGCTGGTCCTGGTTTATGCTTTAAGGTTGCCATAGCTGTAATATTGCTGGTCCTGGTTTATGCTTCAAGGTTGCCATAGCTGCAATGTTGCTGGTCCTGGTTTGTGTATGAAGGTTTATATTCTAGGTTACCACAGCTGCAATATTACCTCAGTACTCACTCAGCTATGTAATGAATCTTCTAAAAGCTGCGACTAAAGGCACCTTAAGGCCTGACAAATGTACATGTGTGTTCAGATTGCTCACATCACCATGAAGAAAGAACAGCTGGAACCAGTGACAGATGCAGAGAAATCAAAGAAACAAAGTAAGAATATTTTTTATTGTTTACAGAGCTCAGATAAGATTTCCAAAATGTGGCTCTATGTTGGTTATGAATGTGCCAAATGTAAGTCCATTATGGGATGCTGGAAAATGTGCGTATTTCTGTCATTTTCTAAACATCAGACAGTCTGTCATTGAGTGTTACTTGGTATGTTCTGCCTTAGTCATACCTAATCAAAACTTAAATATGAAATGATTTCATAAAAAATCAGTCATCTATACTGACTTAAGTACAACACTTGTCCTATACTAATAGTACATTTGATAGCTCATATGTCTTTTTCATTACGAAGCAATTTTATAAGTATATGCAGTATGCATTTGTTTTGTGCTGCTTGTTGTGGCCCAGACTTAAGCTGGTTTTGCATAATTGCCCACAGAACAATTATTTTTCAGTGAAGCATGAACACCCAATGCAGACACATTTTATACTGACTCACAGCTTACTGGGCCTCTGGTTTATACTATTTCCAAATGATTGTCTCATCTCTATGTTAGTTGTGGGCCAAATGTAAGTCATGTATGGGATTCTGGGAAAGTGTGCCATGCTTCTGACAAAGTGCTGACTAAACATCAGACAGTCTGTCTTTGTGACTTGGCTGATTGTGTGTCACTGTGACCTGATTGCATGGGTTTCCATGGAGATACAGCAGGAATATTGCCGACTATAGCTTCTCCCTCACTCCTTCTCACACTGACTAAAAGCTATGTTTGAGTATCTCAGGATCAACTGACTGTGTCTTTTGTTACCTTTTATGTATTCAGACTTTATCATGTGCAGGCTGCAATGATATACCTGAAATATTGCTGACTGTATGGTTCAGCAGACTATTCTGGGATCTATCGAGGTCAACAACTTTCGAGGGCCAAATTATGTTGTGTATTCAATAATATAATGTGATTTGTAGACAGTCAAATAATTTGCCATTAATGCCTTGCCCAAAAAATGTCATCATTTTTCACAACACTTTCACCCTCTCTGCAACTTGTCATGGTATCTTTAATCCAGTCCTCTGAATCTCCCCATCTTTGGGAAGCTTTGTCCATTGTGGGATGGAGACGCCATTGATACCTAGTGGTTAAAGCGTTACCGAAGAGGTTCTAGCTCAAGCATCGGTCATGCTGAAGACCCAGGTTTGATTCCCCACATGGGTACAATGTGTGAAGCCCATTTCTGGTGTCCCCCTCCGCGATATTGCTGGAATATTGCTAAAAGTGGCGTAAAAGTACTACTAAAACCATACTCACTCACTCAGTCTCCATCTTTCTGTGCAGTGGTTGTCTTCATTTGTGGTGATCCCATATCAAGAACTGTGTTTGTAGAAAAGTCACCTCAGACGGGAAGTCATTGGAGAGTAAGCAAGATGGTGGATCAGGAGCTGCTGCTGGGAGGGGGGAGAGTAGTGATGACAGTGACACAGAAGACTCAGAGGACGAGGAGGAGAAGGCTCCCAATCAGCTGCTTATGGAGGTCAGTGATGGGGGTGAGGTGTCAGCAGTGCGTGGCTGTGCTACACTTGTACTGACACAGTATTACTGATTGCAGAAAAATATCATTTATTATAGTATTAGGCTCCGTCCGTCCGTCCCTCACCACGTATTTAGCGAAGCGGTGGATATGGTATTTGGCTGTGTCCGTTCATGCATATGAATTGGAATATCTTAAGAACCGATGACCAGATTCTTTTCATATTTGGCAACTAGGTTCATCACAGTATGAGAAAGGTCCCTGTCAGGTTTGGTGACCTTGACCTTTATTTCAAGGTCACAAGGGGACTTTTAATGTTTTACCCTTGTCAGCGAGATATCTCAAGAACCGTTCACAGGATTTTCCTCATATTCGTCACCAAGCTTTATATAGGAAAGTCGCAGGGCCCAGTCGATTTGGGTGACCTTTACATAATTTTCAAGGTCACAGCGACACTTTGAAGATTTCAGCATGTTATCCTGCACGTTAAAATTGTCAGCAAGATATATCAAGAACGGTTCAATGGATTTTCTTCATAGATTTTCTAGACTTCTCTTGAATGTTTTTTAGTAAGCAATTTCTTTACCCGGTTACTCCCCACATGGGCACAATTTTGCATCTGGTGTGATAATAAAAGCGGCGTAAAACTAAACTCAGTCAGTCATGTCAGTCCGATTTAGTAAATTTCTCCACTATTTTGCACCCGATAATCTGGATGCGATGAAAACTACAGAGCAAGATATACTGGATGACGGCTTGATTTTACCCCATGATTTTATTACCTCTGGCTTTTTATCCAGTCAGGTGTCAGGAAGTTGAGTTGAGTTCTTGCACATATTTTTTAAGGTTTCAGACCTGTCAATTTGTCTGTATGATTTCCCCCCAAATCTGACACGCACTGCGAACAAACCATTGCGGCTGCGACCGCTATCTTTGTTGACACTGGCAAGCTCGGTTGTAACGGCGGCTTAGCTGATTGGCTACTCTGAGAATGCGGAGCCAGCAAAGGGGAGGTAATAAAATGATGGGGTCGAGCCATAGATGCAATATCCAGGGTACTAGTGGAGGTTTATCGTAACGTATACCCTGGAGATTATCGAGGATGCAAGAGAGGTTGACTGGTCATGTTTTTGTTGACATTTAACTTCATCTTAAACTACGACCTTCACTTTCATTATTTTTTAAGTTTGATTTGATGATTTGATAATTTTCGGTAGGGAGATTATGTCACCTTAGTGACAATGCTTGTTTTCCATTAACTGTGGTAGATTGCTCTTCCAGATCTTTTCTGGGTCAAATCTCACATTTATTGGAAGTTCATATTCATTTGGAAAATATGTAGAGATTTCACTTAGGGCACAGATGTGGATGAAAATGTCTTCAGTCATTCTCACTGAGAAATAATTTTGGTTTAAGGTGACTGGTAAGTTTTATCAGTTGTTTGTTGTTTGCAACCAGGCCCCTTGCATCATGACACCATATTAACACAAGTTGCCTCAAATCACTGACATTGATGTAATTCATCATTCATGGAATTATCTGTCCCTCATCAAATTAGTGTCAGTTTTAAATGAACTGAGCACAGATAATTCAATTAAGTTTGTGATTATCATAAACCATATGGGACAATATGAATGTTGCATTTTTACTTCCAATAAAAGTTTAGATCTGGGCCCACTTGCACAGAACAATCTTTTAGTTACAATCAATCTTAGGCCCCTACAATAAACTTTACAATCACCATACAATTGCCATAATCCACTTGCACAAAGCCGATCTTAGCGTGATTGTAAGACGGCATGGATTTAAGATCGCGATCTTAACTAAGGTTGAACTCTTCAACGGTGGAGGTTCGAATTTCTGAAACTCGACTCCTGTCTACAGTTGTCTGCTAGTGTGCATAGCATGTTGCGCTTATAAAAGTGGAACTCAATTGCACTTTACAGAATTTTCATGAAAAAAAAATCCCACAAATCTTTAAAGGAAACGATTAGGTGGAAGATAACATGTATTTTTCTACATTCTAACTGTCTTGATTTAGGAACTCAGAATGTGATATTGCAACCACAGAAGTACCTACCCATGATTTATGAAAATATTGAAATACGAAAAAATGCATTAATAAATTTGGGTCTAGATTTAGTGACTTAATAATTATGAAAATTAAAACATAAAATATAGACAAAATTTCCTTATGATATAGCACCTAAATGTATGATTTGCCAATGAGACATTATTTAATACGCATCTGTTCGGGGGATTTGGAGTATTGGTTTTGTAAAGATATGAAAAGGTGTGGAAAATACACGACAGGGAAATATGAATAATAAATAATATTTCATGTATGTAATATGTGTTGTTAAATACTTATTCACAGTATGTTAATTATTTAACCCTATTTCGTTGATAATTGTTTTATTTTTCTTATAGTGAAATGCCTCAGCAAGTGTATTTTCCTGTTCGAAGAATACTTGTATTATATCTAAAATGCATAGATAAAAAACATCGCCTCTCATCCGACTCAATTTTAGATTTAAGAATGAGAGAGAAACTTGTTTTTGCATGCTATCTAATTGTAGATATTTTAATGATAAACTAAGACAAAGTCAATGATGAGAATGTGACCGAAAAAAAATATGGTGAGTTTTTCGATGTCACAACATTAAATACATTGGGCATGGCAGACTCTACAGCAACGGCATAATATGCCAAGGAAAACCACTGTGTAAAAAACTAAGATTAGCTGCCCTTGAGTTACTGAGAGGTCACGACCATTGCTAATCGCATGCAGGCACCTTTCATTACTATCCTTTCCTTGATTATCCAAAAGGTATGTTGTTTCACACTTCTTCCAACACTGAACCGGGTGGGAATAGTACTTATTTTTCCTTATCCTGACTCATGCTCTTTTTGCTTGTCTTCTTCTTCTTGCGAACATAGTGGAACACTTGTATCTCCCTAATTGAAGCTCCCTTCAATTTAAAATCACTAATTAGTATTCACCACGAGTTACCTCCCTTCCACAAGCGCGGGAACGAGGGCGCCACCTCTACCCATGTGCCTCACTCTCCCTTCTTCGCCCAGTGAGCTGGACGTGAGAGCTTCTGTGTCTCCGACACACTATATCCTTTGAATTATATTTAGTTAGTTACCCTCAGAAGACATCTATAGAGGTTTAGCTAGTATCCTTCAACCATTATATATTGATATTTAGTCGCTTTTTTTACAGTTTATTCACGGACGCCCGGTTTGTTTCAGTGGATTACGCTGATGAAAATTCTGTACTATTGCAGATTACGCTTTGCATGCTGCTGCTGATTCACCTTTTATATGATGTAACGGCCATGTTCATTATATTCACATTGCAGCTCGCGATACTAATTTATCCAATTCTACCTTTTTTATTAATATTTACTTTGGCGTGTTGGCACGCATTACAGCAGATAGGTCGCTGCGATGCAGAGTCTAGTATGACTGATACACCGAACCCTCGCCAGTCTACTGCTGTTGGCCGACTCCTCCCGCGGTGGTGTTCCGCTAGAGTGGTGGAGAGGTGTGGACGTAGTCCGCCATCTCCAAGAAGCATCCTGCTTCCCAGACATCCCATCGCCGCAGCAGAAGACTAGAGGGTTTTCTACTACATCTCAACAGCCGAGATCGTTCCCATCGCGAGTTTTTATTCTGTATGATGATCAGCCGATCATCATACCTGATGTACATCAAAAGATTGACCGATGTCGGCACAGATCAGCATGCAGCCTGATGTACCAACGCTGATATTCGATGATCGGTCCTGAGGGTCCCATCATTACCAACACTCAACGCAGACGCCGCGACACCCAGGGCAGCGGCCGACCTCTGAGGGAAAATCAACGAAGTCTACTAGGACTTTCTCAACCGAGATTGTTCCAGCCGATGACCTGACCTCTACGATGATCAGCTGATCATCATCCCGATGTGACGCCACAAGAAACGACCGGTGACAGCTACAACGCGACATCAGCAGAGATCACCATGCAGCCTGATGCCTCTACACTGATGTCGGACGATTTTCCTGTGGACCCTCCATTAACACCGCCAGATAAGGCACCGACGACCTCGCCGCAGACCACCCTGAGGACCTGATGCGCAAATTATGACCATGATGGAGGACCACTACAGACTGCATAAGCAGGGACCGAAGCCTTCGCTGAAGGCTCCAACGTAGACAGCACCCCAGAGGCACCCCGCCAACGAAAGCAGTCAGGATCGATGTCACCTTCGGCGAAGGAAGTCACGGACCACCTGACGGCGATTGACCTAGATGTACAGCCTTCGGCGAAGGCCTTCGCCAAGGCGGAAAGGACCTAGATGTACAGCCTTCGCTGGCTAGGGAAGGACTAGATGTGGACAGCCTTTCGCGGCGACTTCGCTCGCTAAGGCAGGATAGATCATCACCATATGCGCGTTTCATCCCTAGATGTGGACTCGACCATCAGACATCACGGAAGCCTTCGAAGGTCATATCGTATCGCTCCTCTCGACCGACGCAGAGGAAGCTTCGGCGAAGGCATGCGAAGGACACCTGAATCCAGATCATCATCATCTAGAAGGACATCGAGGGACTATACAAGAGCCAGCAAACTATCAACGCTCCCTCATTAAAAGTCTCCTCGAAGATCAACCCATAGACAAGTTGATCATCGATATCAAGTATAAGAACTACAATCGATATTGGTTCTGTTGAATCCATGACGAAGACGATGTTCGCTGGCCTAAATAGATCTAGAACGATCAATTAGACACTTATCACCAGACTTCGTAGAACACTACCACTTCTGAAAATGATAAGATGATCCATGCGGCTCCTTACTTAGGCAAAGCGCTTCACCGATCCCACATCCTGTTAAACACAGAGGCTGTTCGCTAAGCAAAGCCATATATATATTTATTATATATATATATATATATATACTAATCGGCTTTGACTCGATACCTTCGCCGATGGTCGCCAAGGCTAAGTGGCTCCAAGTCTACTTCACCCAGAAGATCTAGAAGGGATACTGGAGAACTTCGCGAAGTCTCCGGCGCTCACCGAGGAAGTCCTCCAAGGTTTCTATATACCAGCCACTCGCCATATATAGCTACTTCGCCAGTCCGCTCAAGACGCCGATAAGTTAATTATCAACTGTATGCCAGATGCCGCCTATAAGCCTTCACGGCGAAGATAATTGTTCAGGCTATTTACAACACAGAACGCCGCTGTATTATTTAGTCAACGACATTTCATGCGAGATCTTCACAGAAATCAACTATTCCGATAAATTGCTAATATGCAATCCCCGACGACGATACGATTATCTACATGCGACTATTACGCATATCTGCAGACAATTCAATATCGAAATTGAACAGCAGCCTTGTTACAGCTTAGTATAACTCTTTAATCGCCAAAGTTTCTGAGAAGAAATATGGACAACAAGTTCAATGTTAATTCTACAATTATGAAGATACATTCATGTATACAGTCTACAAGCTCACAACTTGCAAGTTGTTTGTACCCCTTATATAGAAGGAAGTCGGAATTATATTCAATACTGAAATTACTTTTCAATGACAAACCAGGAAAATAACCTACCCAGCATAAAATTACAGAGCGGAGATATTTTACCGAGGAGGTTTCATGGTTACCATTAACCCTCTAAACACGCCACCGGATAACTTCGAAGCTACGGTGAAGACCGACGCTTATGCTAATATCAACGGCGACAAGAATTTATTCAAGGTGGGGTTTTTTCCCCGCTACACCGGTGACATCACAGCTGGTATTATACAGAATCAAAATGCCTTGTTCTGATTGGACTCATGAGGGACAACGACCTACGAGAGGTCGATCTCAATCTCACAGTTCAAGACTTACGCCACAAGTGACAACTATATATCAGTGAAAGGAGCAAGCCTCATTACAGTCCAGTTAACCTGAACATTCATGATTAGACTGCCTTCTTTAAAGTTAGAGACCTCCCTGTCAAGTTAAGACGAGGGATCGGGCAGTCAGGCGATTTTTACATAAAGTTCAACGAGGACAGACACACCTGGTTGTGCACCTACATCGCCAAGGACTTCGCGAGCTTAATTACCTAGACGAAAGATACAAGTGGATCTAAATCCACAGCAGCTTCAGACTACAGCTGAATTTCATCAAGTTTTACTAACACAACTAGATGGTTAGTAAACCTACTAAGCTTCTGTTTGGAGAATAAAACGGAAGTTTCACCAACCTGGGGATATGAATATAAGTGCTCCAACACCTCACAAGTGAGGGTTTTATGAATACGCCTGGATGATGACATACTTGGACCCCATGATACGATGATTCTATCAACGATGGCCAGCAAGAGCACAGTAAATTTATCTCCACCGAACCAAACAGGAGGGAAAAAAAATGCAACAGATTATTTCTCTATCATCAACTTTACGAGAGTGAAGTCTCATGTACTATATCTCCGTTTGGATCAGAACTGTCATACTACGTGCATATATGGATGGACCTATTCCGACCCTCCATGAGCTTAATACTCATGATATTAGAGCTAACTTCTACAATTGTTCTACACAAATGTGATTGAAATAATGGGGGTTTATTTCTGAAATCCGATATGGTGGTTGCAAAACCATTATCTGAGAGATATCACCACCGAGGACGTCTCAGGTATACACCAATTCGATCCCATGGTCCTCGACAACAGCTGACAGTTCCTCGGAGAAGATAAGTCAATCTAACAGATTTTTACTTATCTTATAACAATACTAAATAGCTTCATGCTATATATAATTTACTTAAGTTCCTTTTATCATCACAGTACTATGATTATTACATCATACAATATATAAAGTTAACAACTCTACAGAGTTTGTTATTATATATATTTACCTTAAGTTATTCATATCTTAAGAGTAATACTATGGTAACATGATAATTGCATTAGCTAACAAACTCTACAGAGTTTTTGGCTATTTTATATGTAGCTTAAGTTAATTAAGCTAACAAACTCTAATGAGTTTTACTATTATATAGGTAATTTAAGCTAATTATACCTTAAGCATAGTACTATACTCATATTATTAAAATATATTAGCTAACAAACTCTAAGGAGTTTTGCTATTATATAGGTAGCTTAAGCTGCTTATTCATATCTTAAGCTTAGTACTATGTTTATATCATATAAGTAGATTAGCTAACAAACTCTAAAGAGTTTTTTGCTATTTGGCTTAAGTGTCATCATATTTCTAAGCAATATGGTTATATTATAACATGTCTTAGCTAACAAACTCTACAGAGTTTTAGCTATTATATATGTAACTTAAGCTTATTCATATCTTAAGCGCAGTACTATGTTTATATCATATAGGTATATTAGCTATCAAAACTCTAAAAGAGGTTTTTTGCTATTATATATTTCGCTTAAGTTTCATCATATTTTAAGCTTTATGGTTACATTATAACATGTATTAGCTAACAAACTCTACGGAGTTCTTGCTATTATATATGTAGCTTAAGTTTTCCTTCATAAGTTCAATACTAGGTTTATATCATATAAGTATTTTAGCTAACAAACTCTAAAGGGTTGTTTTCGCTATTATACAATTAGCTTAAGTTTCATCATATCTTAAGCAGTATGTTTACATTATAGCAGTATTAGCTAACAAAACTCGACGGAGTTTTGTTATTATATATATATAGCTTAAGTTTAAATATCTTAAGCTCAGTACTATGTTTTTAACATAAAAAGTATATTAGTTAATAAACTCTAAGGAGTTTATTTTGTTATATACATTTAGCTTAAGTCTAATCTTATCTTAAGCTAGTACTATGGTTACATTATAAACATATTAGCTAATAAACTCTACAGAGTTTTTTTATTATATATATGTAGCTTAAGTTAATTATATCTTAAGCACAATACTATACTCATATTGTAAAATATATTAGCTAACAAACTCTACTAAGTTTTATATTATATATGTAGCTTAAGTTAATTATATCTTAAGCACACTACTATACTCATATTGTAAAATATATTAGCTAACAAACCTCACGAGTTTTGCTATTATATATGTAGCTTAAGTTCATTATATCTTAAGCACACTACTATACTCATATTGTAAAAATATATTAGCTAACAAAACCCTACAGAGTTTTGCTATATATATGTAGCTTAAGTTAATTATATCTTAAGCTCAGTACTATACTAATATTATAAAATATATTAGCTAACAAACTCTACAGAGTTTGGCTATTATATATGTAGCTTAAGTTAATTATAGCTACACAGCACTATACTCATATTATAAAATATATTAGCTAACAAACTCTACAGAGTTTTTATTATTATATATGTAGCTAAAGATTATTCATATCTTAAGCTCAGCATTATATCTATATCATATAAGTATATTAATCTAACAAACTCTAAAGAGTTTGCTATTATATAATTAGCTTAAGTTTAATCATATCTTAAGCTTAGTACTATGTTTATATCTTAAAAGTATTTCAGCTAACAAACTCTAAGGAGTTTATACTAGCATATTAACAAGCTTAAGTGTATTAGTCTTAAGCATTGTATTAATGTTATATATACTTTTATCATAATAAGTACATGGTAATAACCTTTATATGGCAGCTGATGATAAGTTAGCAGCAGGAATTCATCAGTTCAGTGCCTTTATGAAGTTCCCATAGGGTTATTACAATCATCACAGTTCAAATCACTAATTATTAAAAATCCAAAGTATTAGATATTCCCACCTCCGCTCTGTGGATTCTACAAGGGCAAGAGCATGAGTCAGGATAAGGAAAAATATGTAATTTTTGGAATAAAATTGATATTTTATACTTATCCTGACTCATGAGGTAAGCTTCCTCCCATCCTCCCCCCACATAACACTTTGGATTTCCCTGTAAATTCAAATGTTGGGCTCAGTATATGAGGAGAGAGGAGGCACATGGGTGAGGTGGGGCCCTCGTTCCCGCGCTTGTGGAAGGGAGGTAACTCGTGGTGAATACTAATTAGTGATTTTAAATTGAAGGGAGCTTCAATTAGGGAGATACAAGTGTTCCACTATGTTCGCAAGAAGAAGAAGACAAGCAAAAAGAGCATGAGTCAGGATAAGTATAAAATATCAATTTTATTCCAAAAATTACATTATGATATCGACTCGATAGTTATGTGGTTCACAACCGCAAATAACTATGTTTCTGACGTTAAATCGGTGGTGCATTCTCCGTGTTGTTGAAGTGTAGAGGCGAACCACACAGTTTTATGCAGTATAAAAGCAATCTCCAAACGTAAAGCTGATTATTTGCATGAAACAGACACTAAATTGTGGTCATTTTGTCACAGACCACAATGATCTTAGATCCTTACAATTGGTCCGGTTCGATTGTAACTTACAATGATGTTAGCCTACAATTGCTTTGTGCAAGTGGATGGCGATTGTAGCCAAAGCCTAAGATCGCGATCTTAGGATTTACAATAATTGTAGGGCTAAGATTGCTCTGTGGTCCAAAACCATCTAGATCAAGCTGACTAGTCACATGACATTCCACGGATGCATTGTGGGGCTTTGGACAAAAGCCAAGTTAAAAAAATGGCCTTGTTGCTGTTTAAATGTGAGTGTGGCTGAGGCATTTTTCCCATAAAAAAATAGTTAACCGTAATGTTACCAATGACATAAGCCAACTGAAGCAAATACAAGCCATGATATAGGGTGCTAACTGAGTTGCACTGTAGGAGAATGTACTTGTTAATGACATTTGACATAGGGTACCAAGCTTACGCTTGATTACAAGGGGGCAAACAAGAATTTCCAATCTGTAACTACATTTAATGTTAATGCTTTGCAGCATCATGAACAAGGTTTTTTGTTGTGATTTTGATTTTGATTTACTTTATCTTTTTTTTTTTTCAGTTTGTGACCTGCTTAATGGAGAAGGATTATCCTAATGCCCAGAAGCTTTGTAAAATGAGTAAGTATCATCATAGCAGGGGCACGGTAGCAGTATCGTTAATGTTTTTTTCCATTAATTCAAAGAGAATTTGACATTAGCTCATAGTTACTTCTAAAGTAAATCTTGTATTAAGTGTTTACTCTGTCACCAAAGGTAGGTTAATGTTGAGAAATCATTTCATATGTAATATGAGAGTCATGTTTGTCTCAAGGAGGTTAAAGACATGTTGTCTTTGTATATCTATTTCCAGTTTTGCTCTATGAACCTGACAATGCTGAGGCACTGAAATTTCAACCATTGATAGATGAAAAGATAGAACTAGGTAAGTAAACGTGGGGTAGAATTATGTCATTATGGTTTTGCTCTGTGTAGATGACAGAGCAGATATTTGCAGCTGATCTAGAGCTTAAATCTGATGGTCTTTCTGAGGGTATCTGAAGGGATGGCAGAATCCGAAATGCTTTTTTTGTACTATTGAGACCTTAAGTTAGTTTCATAAGGATGATATTCACATTAACTTACTGATTTCAAGCCATGCTCATGTTATAGTTCTACCATGACATTCTAGAATCCTACATTCTGATTGGTATTGTATCAAGTCTCTATGTAATACCATGCTTTTTGTGATGACCTCTTGTTCCACAAATACAACAAGTACTAGTATTTCAGTATCTAAAACAGTGGTGTTCCCACATCATCTAGTCTGTGTACCATGAAATCATTCAATTATTCATCAGTCCTCCCTCTTGAACCTTCAGTTCTGGAGTAAATACCAATATCAGGCTGTCACACTCTCTGAAGGCAAAGTTTTTAATATTGTTGACATGAGATCAGTGTATGTGATAGAGAAGAGACAAATATCCTAGCTGAATTTGTCTTGATGAGACCTTTTAATATGTTAGTAAGGGGAGTTGGGTTTTTTCCAAATGTCTTTATTGTTTCCAAGAGTACATTGTTACACAACAATTAACATTTTCAGAGTTTGACAAACAGAATTCAGAAATACATATCAAGAGTGAGTCTATGTTTATTGTTGAGTTGGGAATATAGATAGCCATTTTTTTGTCTTGATTATGAAGGCTATCATTTTTAATTGCAATTTATTCTTCAACAGCAAGATTTATGGACGTCAACTTCTTTATTGTGAATGACACGATGTTTGAGTGTATGCTTGCTCTTTCATCACCTGATGAAGGAGCAAGCATACACTCTGGAAACATCGTGTCATTCACAATAAAGAAGTTGACATCCTTAAATCTTGCTTTTCTTATGCATTCCACTTCTAAATATCATTCAAAGATTTGTATTTTTTAAAATTGATAACCAAATACCTTTCAAGTTTTGGAACATGTTGCTTAATCCCACATAAATGAATATTATTTTTGGCAGATAAGATAATATAATTCAATAATCTATACTGAGTCAAAAAAGAAACTTCACAAAATGTAATTTGAAAAATAATGAATAATTTTTCTCTGATGATACATCTATGTATCCGAAATGGCATCCCTATCTTTCGACTCTAGAAAAACGTTAGCAAAACCCACTCAAACCCATCCATTGTGCCGTGCAAATGGCGTTAGTGCCAAATCAGGTTTTGCGTGCAGTCAATCGCAGTGATCTTCGCATCATCAAAGTTTTTCTTCATATGCGCGCGTTTGCATTGGCCTCAAGAATTGAAAAAACACTTTTAAACCACAGTTCTAACGGTGCTTGAAATGCCCGATTGTCAAATGTGCAGCGTGAGCGATGCGTTGGCATGTTGCAAGCGGGAAGATCAGTTATTGACATCGCCAAAGAGCAATGGGATGCAGCTGTCGCACTGTGTATGACTTGCGAGGTCGCTCTACAACAAACTGGCACCACTTCTGATCGCCTAAGGTCGGTCGTCCACGATGTGACGTCCACGAGCAGAAGACCGCCAATCAAGTGCCTCACGCCACCTCATTGACAGATTTCTGCCGCTACACGAACCAGGGCTGAGATGTTTAGAAGTCGACTGTCCTCACAGACCATTCGAAATCGGGTTGCGGGCTGCCAATCTCCATTCTCGACGCCCATATCGTGGGCCCAATATTGGACGCCGCTTCATCAACGCCAACATCTGCTGTGGGCCCAACGCCACCTCCGATGGACCCAGAGAGACTTGAATACAAACCTCTTGTTTATCTTTCTTCATTTGAATGTGGTTATCCTGTCCAACATCCTGATGTTCGCGGACGGTTAAATCTTATTAACATGCCTGGATGCCGCTTTGCCTCTAAAAATGTTACAACCCAATGTATGTATGATGACAAGGCTATGAGAACTAGACAGATTAGAAATATCATATTTAAATTAGGTTTTGGTGATGTTTGGGTATCACACACTTACGGAGATAAAAACGTTTTGTTAAAATGTTTTTCAACGACTGAAAGATAATTTTCATCAAGTTTGCTATAGTGATTTATCTGAGAGCCCCAAAATGTTTACGCATTGTAATTTTTAAATTAACTTCTTGTGAAACATACTTAACTCATATTACTGTATCCAAATATAGATCTTGTTTATCCATGATTTAGGTTAAGCCCCATAGTTTAGAAATTGAAAGAGGACGCTACTATAACATTCCCCGAACAAAAGAACATGCAAAATGTAAAACTTAAACGAATAATTGAAAATGAATATCACTTCTTACTTATCTGTCCAGCCTACATTGAATTAAGACGTGAAATATCTTTTTCGCAATTCTATGTTTTCCCCAATATACTAAAATTCAATTCGTTGTTATCATCCAAAAATGAAGACATTTCCTTGAATACTGCTAAATATCTGTTTTATGCATTCGAAAAAAGGAAATCAATTTTGTCATATTAAGATTGTATAGATTATACATGCTTTCATTGTTAACATTTTATTTCAAGTCTGCCCCGATGAGGTGTTTTTGTACTCATAGGCCCGTGGCCTCATAGTATCAGAAATAAAGATTTGAACTGAGTTGCACTGTAGGAGAATGTACTTGGTAATGACAGCTGACATAGGGTACCAAGCTTACACTTGATTACAAGAGGACAGACAAGAATTTCCAATCTGTCACTACATTTAAAGTTAATGCTTTGCAGCATCATGAACAAGTTGTTTTTGTAGTGATTTTTATTTTGATTTACTTTATCTATTTTTTTTCAGTTTGTGACCTGCTTAATGGAGAAGGATTATCCTAATGCCCAGAAGCTTTGTAAAATGAGTAAGTATCATCATAGCAGGGGCACGGTAGCTGTATCGTTAATGTTTTTTCCATTAATTCAAAGATAATTTATCATTAGCTCATAGTTACTTGTAAAGTACATCTTGTATTTAGTGTTTACTCTGTCACCAAAGGTAGGTTAATGTTGACAAATCATTTCATATGTAATGTGTGAGTCATGTTTGTCTCAAGGAGGTTAAAGACATGTCGTCTTTGTATATCTATTTCCAGTTTTGCTCTATGAACCTGACAATGCTGAGGCACTGAAATTTCAACCATTGATAGATGAAAAGATAGAACTAGGTAAGTAAAAGTGGGACAGAATTATGTCATTATGGCTTTTGCTCTGTGTAGAGGACAGAGAGCAGATATTTGCAGCTGATCTAGAGCTTAAATCTGATGGTCTTTCTGAGGGTATCTGGAGGGATGGCAGAATCGGAAATGCTTTTATTGTACTATTAAGACTTTAAGTTAGTTTCATACAAATGATATTCACATTAACTTACTGATTTCAAGCCATGCTCATGTTATAGTTCTGCCATGACATTCTAGAATCCTACATTCTGATTGGTATTGTATCAAGTCTCTATGTAATACCATGCTTTTTGTGCTGACCTCTTGTTCCACAAATACAACAGATACTAGTATTTCAGTATCTAAAACAGTGGTGTTCCCACATCAGCTAGTCTGTGTACCATGAAATCATTCAATTATTCATCAGTCCTCCCTCTTGAACCTTCAGTTCTGGAGTAAATACCAATATCAGGCTGTCACACTCTCTGCAGCCAAAGTTTTCAATATTTTTTACATGAGATCACTGTATGTGATAGAGAAGAGATGAATATCCTAGCAGAATTTGTTTTGGTGAGACAATTTAATCTGTTAGTAAGGGTAGTTTGGTTGTTTCTTAATGTCTTTATTGTTTCCAAGAGTATATCGTTACACAACAATTAACATTTTCAGAGTTTGACAAACAGAATTCAGAAATACATATCAATAGTGAGTCTATGTTTATTGTTGAGCTGGGAATATAGATAGCCATTCTTTTGTCTTGATTATGAAGGCTATCATTTTTAATTGCAATGAATTTTTCAACAGCAAGATTTATGGATGTCAACTTCTTTATTGTGAATGACACGACGTTTCGGAGTGTATGCTTGCTCTTTCATCACCTGATGAAGGAGCAAGCATACACCCTGATGAAGGAGCAAGCATACACTCTGAAACGTCGTGTTATTCACGATAAAGAAGTTGACATCCATAAATCTTGCTTTTCTTATGCATTCCACTTCTAAATATCATTCAAAGATTTGTATTTTTCAATATTGATAACCAAATACCTTTCAAGCTTTGGAGCATGTTGCTTAATCCCACATAAATGAATATTATTTTTGGCAGATAAGATAATATAATTCAATAATCTATCAATGTATAATGTTCCAAACCAAACAAGGTATTTTGTTATTTTAATTATGTTCTCAATAGGGTTATTCATTCAAACTTCAAGTTCATTCCAGAATACATATATTTGTGTTTCTCTACAATTCCAATCAACCCCAACCTAGTAAATGGAGTTTAGTGCATTATAAATGCACTTATCATTATTATTACAAAAACAGTAAATCAAATTGGTTGGTTTTCATGCTATATAATGTTGGCACACTTTCTTAAAACATTCTTATGTTTTGCAGTGTTTATTTAGCAAAATCAGTTATTTATATGAAAACAAACATATGTACAGTCCATTTGGGTTCAAATGAGAACGATGAATGATTACATAACTCGAAACAGGGATAAGTGCACAAAACATAAATAAGACACATGGTCCTGAGGGGTGAGAAACGGCTGATGGAACAGCTGCTGTTTCCTGACTGGTAGGGGTCATCTCACCTGTTGTGCTCAGCTGCACCTGAAGTGCGTGCCGGCCTGTTCCACCAGCTGTTTGTCAATGTCACCCCTCGGTGTGAAGAGTGAAAATAGCACAATATTACATGATGGTTTCTTAAACAACTTTTTCCGTGATCGACCATAAAACGTCATATTTCAGATCCTGTTGGGTACAGAGGTTTCAGGACCATGTGTCTTATTTATGTTTTGTGCACTTATCCCTATTTCGAGTTATTTAATCATTCATCATTCTCATATGAACCCAAACAGACTGTAGGAAAAATCTATCATCACGTATCCCTGAATTTGACCATTTACCCTGTTTTGAACTAATCCTGCATGACTTACTCCTTGCACTGTTAACAACTTGAAATGTTGCTGCCAAACGATGTTGAAATGAAGAGATTAACCTAGTTACTTCCAGATATTGACAATTTACTTATTTGAAAATATTAGACTCAGCCGATGCCACATTACTCATCACTAATCTAATACCAACACTTGTCATTTAGGAAGTTTATAGGTATGAAATCTATGTTTGAAACTGCTGCCATGAAAACATAGTAGGTTTATCTCCTATATAATATCTTCAAATCTGGAAATAGTAAATTCTCCTCTCATAGGTAGATCTAGTGGTTATGTAGATCGTGATGTGTTTGTAGACCAGGAGGAGGAAGTGGCTGGGAGTGCGGATTCTGATGATGAAGGTGTTGATGAAGATGAGGAGGAGGGGGAAGGTGACAGTGATGAAGACAGTGAAGATGACAGTGATGACAGTGACAGTGATGATGATTCTAGGTGAGTAGTAGGCGACAGGAAACAGGAGTCAAATATCTGATATCTGAATAAATAGTCTCACAATTACAGTTTTTCCTGAAGTGCAGATGCACCATCCAAGTGTTTTATTAATGTACAACATTATTGATGTCAAAGGTCAGGGCACAGGTGGCTCTGCAATTTACTGTTCAGTGCTGTGTTCTTAGCATGAACCAGAAATGGTCAAAGACTTTGAATCACAGGTTTGCACAGTCTGTCATACTCTGAACTCACTGGTTTCACCAGAGTTGTAAACATCTGTGACATTGGGACTTTCCAAGCTGACACTCAATAAATCCACCTCACTCTCTCTAAGCACAGGATTTACAGTCTTACTCTCGCAAAAGACAAGATATGCAATCTTACACATTATTTCACAGAAAATTCCACTTTATTTCCAAGTATAAATGCATCTAAAGTCTTAATTCCTTCCGATTTTAGTGACTCAGATTCTGATGATGATGATGATGATGATGATGCCGATGATGATGAACAACAGGAAGACAAGCTGGATTCTGGGATAGCATCGGCTGCAGGCTCTGTACACTTTGACATGTGATTGGTTATGTGAAGGATTGGAACAATGAAACTGTTATGCCTTAAGGCACATTTTTAATATATTGTCAGGATAGTAGTATCTGTGCTGCTCACCTCATGAACTGACTTGCTGAACATGAATTTTACTGAATTCAACTATATCTATATGTGATCAGCAGTTGTGCAGAACATTGTCAATGTGTGTGTGTGTGTGTGTGTGTGTGTGAAGTTGTGCACTTGTCGAGGCATACAAGGCAAAATATCTGTGATGTAAATATATGTTCTTCATCCAGTGTAAATATCACATATAAACACGCTATTTGTTGCAGAATGTTGTTTATGCAGATTCTGTATCACTGTATGTTTGCTGCAGCTAAACCAAAACACAACATCCACCTTTCATGATGGTTAATCAGAGGCCAGGGTGATACATCTTTAATATTTGCAGCATTTGGTTCTGATTAACTTTCCGTCCAAATATCAATTCCATCCAAATTTGTTTTTAATTTTTCTTTAATTTGAATACAACTGAAAATACAAATAAATTTATTGCATGATATTTTGATTTTTGTTTTTGTTTCTAATGAGTGTCAAGGGAGTGCATTTGGTTACTCACTGTGTGAACAGTATTTGAGTTGTGTTATGTGTATACTTGGTGAGTGAGGAACGTCTGAGTTGATGCAGGTGATGGAGATTTACCACCTTGCTGAAACCATCACACATCAGTACAGAGCTGACAACCATGAAACCATAACCACAGGAAGCAGGCTGCAGCCCACAGTCATATCTTTCTGACATGTTCCCAGCCTGTGCACAGGATGAAACTCTTCGGAGCTCTTTTAACAGCTGGGACATGCTTGTAGTAAGGGGCACTAACGGATCGGGTGGTCAGGCTTGCTGACTTGGTTGACACATGTCATCGTATCCCAGTTGCAAAGATTAATGCTCATGCTGTTGATCACTGGATTATCTGGTCCAGACTTGGTTATTTACAGACTGCCGCCATATAGCTGGAATATTGCTGAGTGTGGTGTAAAACAACAAACCAAACCATATGACTAATGAGGCCACATACAGTATCACACAAGAAACCAGACAGAGAGCTAATGATGTAATAGCAATGCTTTGGTAATGTTTTAACATGTTGTATCTGCACAGTTTTAAAAACTTATCCCAAGTCACATTTTCATCTCTCCATTCTCTATCAATCCTGAGTTGAAATGGGCTTCGTACCTTTACAATGGTTCAAGTTCCAAAACTCCTCAAGCAAACGCACCCAGCAGTTACCTTCATCTTCCCTTGCCAATGTCACCAAAGTAGCCTCTATGTAGCCTCTCTGGTCATGTGACCTCCCAGAAATCGCCACTGTGGGGGTGAGTGAGTAAGTATGGTTTTACCCCGCTTTTAGCAATATTCCAACAATATCAGAGGGCGGACACCAGAAGTGGGCTTCACACATTGTACCCAGGGCCGTCAGGCTGACCAATGGAGGTTTTAACCATTAGGCTACCCCACTGACCCGCCACTATGCAGAGATGGGATAGTATTTTTTCATATCCAGAGTCCTTATTCCAGCAATTACGAAGAGGAAAGTTTAATCAAGGACAACTGGGGAACTGTCTGCACAATGCACTTTCTGGACCTTGGAGTTCGTTAGATTCTGGGCCCACTGCTGAGTCGCTCTGTTACGTTTCACTAATAACGGCGCCATTGTGTATGAAAAGGTGTGAATTGAGCATGTTACCCTGATCTCGTGCAGATACCAATGAAATAATCTGTCTCTCAGTCCAAGAACCATAATATTTTCGCTTCGAACCAGCACTGCCTGTCATTCAAACGCTCCAAATTAAGCAAGTCTATATTCCCTTAGTTACCCAATCCCCCGTCGCCCATGAAGATACGGGCTAGAAATTGTCTTCAGCAACCCATGCCTTTCGCGACTAACTGGATCAGGTGGTCAGGTTCGGTGACTTGGTTGACACATGTCATCGGTTCCCAATTGCGTAGACTGATGCTCATGCTGTTGATCACTGAATTGTTTGGCCCAGACTCGATTGTTTACAGACCGCCGTCATATAGCTGGAATATTGCTGAGTGCGGCGTTCAACAACAAACAAACAAATCATAAAGATGCATGGAAGAGAAAATAATATGGTTCAGCGACTGTGACACAAACACATTAACCCCTCCATCCAAACTCTCAGGGCAACTGTGTAAAGGGGCGGGTTGACCTGAATCCCTCTGTGGTTTTATCCCTCATGCATTAAGCAGACATGTATATCACATGTCACTCCACCGGAGGAGGATATTACACAACCGTACCAGACACCGCACACACACACAATATTCATGTTCATTCTTCACGTATAAACCAGTTCTGTGTTTCTCCATGATCCATTATTCATAGTTTTAAAGTCTGCTTGTACATCAAAGTAGATCGTGCAATGTCATGGCTTCCATAATGTAATGGACATGAGTTTGCATGTGTGTTCAAAGTACGAGATGCTGTTTACTGCCATTTACGTTTGGGGTATTTATTTACACGACCTGCTTGTAATTGATTTAGTAATCAGTAATTAAGGTGGCATACACGAGCAGCCATAGTAACGGCACGGCTAGTCGCACAAGCTCAGAAACAACGATATGCATAAAGTTGAAAACAAATGAATTTTTGCATAACACTTATATGACGATAAATTGACTGGATATAGACTGCGAGAGACGAGAAGGGATGAGACTGAAAGGGTGTATGTTTTATTAAATATACGTTGAGGTCTGTAAGAGATGCAATACACACAGCGCTGAATCAACAGGAAGATCGTCTTTAACGGTGCATTTAGTACACACATATTTCGTGGAAGAATAATTTAAACAATGTTTACAATGTCAGATCTGTAGAGCTGATTCGTGCAGCGTCACATCATACCCCGACGACGAGTACATTTGCTCATGCTATCACCCACGGGCTTCCTATGCCAGATCCACTTCCGGGTTAGAGTAGGTCCCTAGTTCCCACTACTGCTGTACGAAGTGGCTAAACCAAGAATGTGGTCAAGCTTGACTTTCTTGACCGAGCGACATCGTACCACGATGGTGGAACTTTTCGTTAGTCGTGAATACAATCACCAGTATGTCCCGTCCACTCGTAACACACATTGAATGAATCAAATGTCCACAAATGAGCGTATACGAAATGCTAGGAACTGACTGGTTATATTTGTCCACTGATAATAAATTAAAGCAGCAAAACTGGAATTGATCTGAAACATTTTACTCCAAAACTGTCCTTACATGTTGATTTGTATGATTTGTCAAATGAAAACAAAGGTCCAAATCAATATGTTTTTTTATACTGGTCAAAGATGTTTACTTATAACTAAGACTTATAGGAGTGGCAGTGCAAAACTCGGAAAAGAGAGTGAGAGAGTGAAGTAAGTTAAGTTTTACGGCGCTTTTAGCAGTATTCCAGCAATATGACGACAGAGGACACCTACAATGGATTTCATACATTGTATCCATGTGGGGAATCGAACCCAGACTTCGTCGAGCGAACGCTTTAACCGCTAAGCTGCCCCACAGCGCCATCAGTAAAAAGAAAAGAAATGGAGATAAGACCTTTAGACTGCATGAGTATGTGTAAGTTGAAGTCGATGGTAGAAGACGTGTATTTAGTAACTAGGAACAGTCGTTTAACACCTGCAATATTATAGAATCACAACTATGCAGGCTGCCACGGCAATAACTTAGTGGTTTTGTGTCATAGAATGAATTTATGTGACAATTTGACACAAACAAACGGAGTCTTAGAAATAGAAAGGTGATAAACAGCAGTCTTTACATTTTGTACTTTTGTAGAGAAAATGTTTGGCGTTCCAAATGTTACATGGCATACATTTCTTGACGTGGTAGTCTACTAGTCTGTCATGCAGACCGTGAAACAAATATACCCAATGCAACCCATGCAAATCTAGAATGTGTGTCAGGTATAGATTACCACAGTTTTAGGAAATAGAAAGTCTCTGGGGTTTTTTTGTATTGTATTTCATTTTAATGTAAAACTTTTTTCTGTAAAGTATGTTCATTTCTGAGACGAGCTGTTAGTCTATTGAAAATTGACTAGTGGTATGCCTACAACAATTCGTTCAGAATTACCTCCCTTATTTGTTCAGTGTCATGACAGAAAATGTCATCTGCAAGAAAATAAGGAAAACGAAGTGATTTAGGTGATTATAACTCTTTTATAATTGAATACCTCTTGGTGTGTGTAAACCCAATGTAACATTACATATTACTCTGAGTCGTGTTTGGCGAATGCTATAGTGTGTGGGCACTGGCATTATGAAATCAAAGGGTGCAACTCACTGCAACACACGATTCCGATTTCTGACTGGGAAACCGCGAGTGAATTCAGTGCGTATTCCTTCTTCAGCACAGTGGATGGAATGGAAGTGTTTCCTTAAGCAAATAACTAATAAAATATACATATAAGTTTAAAGGTGAACCTGTGTAATCTTCTTTAACGCGAGTGACATCTAAGTATCCATTGCCGATCTGTTAGGTTGTTGTTGTGAATAAATTATACAAGTAACTCTTTCCTCATGGTTTTAACACATCAATATTGTGCTCTTCCTTGATATGCCTAGCAAAGTTATATGTGTCATCTTAAGGGTCATGGTTAACCATAGTTCCTGTGGCAGCAGTGCTTGTATTTTAAGTTGGTAAGGAATGTGCTTGTGGAAACGTGCTTGGTATCTGTATCTCTGTATGATACATGTTGAATCAAATACCAGACATTACCTACAGCTAGCGCCATGCAGAAAGCTTACAGTCGCATGAGTTTCTTGGCATCCTCACTATCTACAGGACTCACATTTTGTTAAGCCTACACTAACCCCTGGATTCTGTTAATCATGGAATTGCAAATTACTTGATTTCCATTTGCCATTTACATCGGCTATGCTAATTGTAACATTCTAATCAGAATGCAAATTACAGTCCAAGTAAACTTAGGCTCAGTATTATTCGTTACACTACTATACTGAGTCTAACAAAACCTTGTGGAAGGTCATGTCAGGTAACCTTTTCAGGTGACCAATCAGAACACAGCTTACCAAAGTTGACATTCACACATACCTTTTGAACTTTGACCTCAAAAAAGTTTTGTACCCGAACGATTCCGAATGCAATTTTCCGTTAGATCGCTTCCGAGTGATGCACATGGAGTACGCCACAACCGTGAGTAAACAGTCGCTGAAATTAGCGTTTTGTCAGTATTCAAGGATGTCAGCTTGCAGAAATATTAGCTAATGATAACCATGTCAACAGAAACCCAAACGCATATATTCTGCAGGTCACATATCTGTGTTTTATGCGGGTTTTCATTTGTTGTGAGATCAGTGTTGGCGACCGGGGAAGAGTAAATCAATTTTGTAAGTCCCGTCGAACCCTAAATAGTAGCCGTTGTCTGATTGGTTAAATCCATTCTGTCGTCTCACGTTTGATTGGACGTTCATAGGTCGCTCAAAGGTTACCTGACGCGACCTTCCACAAGGTTTTGTTAGACTCAGTATAGCAGTGTAACAAATAATACTGAGCCTAAGTTTACTTAGACTGAATGCAAGTTACAAACCAAACTCAATGTTATGTTGGCAATGCCAGTAACGTGGAATCCAGTCACCCTGACTATTGTTGAGTTGTTTGAGTTGAAATTCAATAATGAAAGTCCGGGCTGACAAGCAAAAGATCCTTGATGGAAAGGATGCCTTCATGTTACTTGAAACTGTTGATAGAACAGGACCTAGATTTTTTAAGCTCTCTTAGTGTTAAGATGGTTGTAAGTGCCATACATTAACATACAACTATCTTAGCTCTAAGAGAGCTTAAAAAATCTAGGTTCTGGTTTCTAGGTAATATGATTTTTTTCCCTTACCCTTCTTCTTTTATTTGTTGATGACATGTTAATGTAAATCACTTTTTTTTTATCACAACAACAGGAATAGGTCCAGGGGTTAATGTACAGTTACAGAAATGTGAGCCCTGGAAATACAAAGGGTGGCTTGTGTGTTGATATGGCTGTCTCCAAGACATTGTTACAATAACTGTCCATCAGTTTACACAAACATCCATTTCTGTTCTATATCATGGATCCCATCCTCATGACCACTGTGTAATAGTCTTTCAAGAGTTAATCTCTGAATGGCACCATGGGCAGCTGAAACATGGGCAAGAGGTGGTCTTGGTTGATTTGACTCTGAAGATACTCTATCTTGATGCTCACCAACTTACAGAGTCACCTTCTGATCAGATACCAATCATAGAGTGTAAAGGTGTCAAACTGTCAGTTTTCTATAAGTATAGTGGTCTCAGGGGAACCAGTTGCCTGCTTTGCCACTGGCAGTCTACATTTACAAGCCTATATCATCAGTTGAGTCAGATGGTGAAAGAACGTAAGAGTTGGTTGTACCAGATTTCTTAAAGGTTTCTCCCTTGGAAATTGTCGTTCCATCATCCTAAACTATCCCCAAATGTTACTGATGCTTGCAGGCTGACCTTCATGCTGTTAATGCTGGGTAGCCTAGTGGTTAAAGTGTTTGCTCATCACACCAAAGACCCGGGTTCGATTTTGACGTAGAATAAAATGAAGAAAGAAAATCTTGCCTTCTAGGGAACATTAATTCTGTCCAAAAACTAGTGGATTGGGTAAGGATGGGAACAGAAGAGCCTTGGCCCTTACTTTAGTTTTAGCTCAAGAGTTGAGTGTATTCTTCTCTTCTTTTGCTTTGTAATTGACATCCTTTAATAGCATTTTGAATTAAGGCAACCCAAAAGAAATGAAAAGTAGGAAGTAATAATCTTAACTGAACAATAATCTCGGCTGAAGACAAAGTTGCCTGTTTACCATCATGAACTATCTATACAGGAGGTCAAACTGAAAGATACCATATTATATGACTAGATATACTTATTACTGAAGTAGTCAGATGTAATGTACTGAACTGGAAGAACAACTAGTATCTTTCACCTATCTTTCATCTTTCACAAATGTAAAGCAAGAGATAGCAAAATTTCTGGCCACTGCCCTTGGTATCATTAGGTATTTTTCCATGTTAGGTCCTTTTGTTCTGAATAAAAAATGTTTTACAAGTTCAAACCTGTTCTCCATGAAATACAAGTCCTTTTTGAGCCAGCTGTTATATTCTCAATGTGGGATATTTTTTCTGCACTAATATGTCTGAGAAAATCTGTGTGAATCCCTGCTTTACAACTTTTATGGGTTGTATTCCTTCAGAGTGTGAGAGCTGTTACCCTGTCCCTATGGTGATGTCATAAGTTGAGCCCTAATATGGGTAATTTCTCTAGTTCTAATGTTAATTATTGAGTGATGCATATTTCCTTTCTTGGCATGAAGTAGTCCATCTGATGGTAAAATGCCACCTATACTTGGTCCAGAGTATGTAAACATATTTAATTAGTCACATTAAGCCATCTAAGTTTTTTCTTGTTCTTAATGCTTCTTTTTAATTATCAACTGAGTAGGAACAGATTTTTTATTTTACTCTATATCTTTGGTAGTTACAAATCTCTCTAAAAAAAAATAGGGTGGTGGGGTAGCCTTGTGGTTAAAGTGTTTGTTCGTCATGCTGAAGACCTGGGTTCAATTCCACACATGGGTACAATGTGTGAAGCCCATTTCTGGTGTCCCCTGCCATGATATTGCTGGAATATTGCTAAAAGCAGCGTAAAACTCTACTCACTCATTCATTCTGAAGAATCTACGACTGTATGTGAAACTGTTTGCATTCCTGGAATATTATAACATACCTTTATTGCATTGGTTGGAGATTAGGGCTGCAATGGTTCACTATTAGCTTCGATTCGGTTCGATGTTCGATTCATACCTTTCGATTCAAGGATTATTTTCGATTCGATTATCAAATCTAAGAAATTTTGCATAAATATATGAAAATTTGATCCAAACTGTAATCAACCACTGTGTAAATGATTACACAACACTTTTTAACTTCAACACATTTATTAAACACTTAAGTAGTGAGTCTGTAGCCCCTCAACATCAAAACAAGCTTCAAGTAACTGAAAGAACTTTTGCAATTGCAAGAAAATGTTCATTGTTGATTGTTCAGACAGTTCAACTTCACTGCTGGACCAGATCAGCAGGGATGATAATGTTTTTGGACAGAAATACCAACATGTTGACATTATCACTACTCAAAGAAGCCCTCTGGGCAGTAACAACATCCCCTGCTGTTGAGAAAACTCTCTCACTGGCAACACTTGTGGCAGGTGTGCTGAGGCATTGTTTGGCATACTTGGATAGCAAAGGATGCTTCCCTTCTCTGACCCTCCACCAACTCAAGGGATCAGAGTCAAGATTGGCAACTTCATCCTCTTTATACATTTGAAGTTCCAGTTCTGTTCTCTCATAGACACTCTTACCTTCCTCCACATGGGTGACAAACACATCCCCCAAAGAGATCTGATAGAGCACAACTTTCTTCTACTTCTCTTTTATTTTGGAAGGTGGTTCCTGCAGAACATCATCATCAGCAGCTTGGTCATCTGCTGCAGCAGTAGATGTTGATGGAGTTGGTTCTGTGGGAATGCTGGGGAGTCTGGGTTCAGTACCATCAGTGGGCTTAGCTGGCTCAGTCTTCACCTTAACCTAAAGCACATAAACTTATTTTAACTGATTGTGTTTTGTTAATTTATCACATTATATACATTTTCATGATATGACAGCCACAGATAGATTTAGACTTTTTAAGTGGAAGGATTCAATCAACTGCACAGAAATTGACAGAATGGAATAGTTTAACTTTAACTTATCATTTGTGGACTACTGGGCTATTGCCTATTTGTTAAAGTTTTATTTCATTTAATTTTATATTTATATTTATATTTCATTTTATATTTATATCCATATTTCATTTTATATTTATATTTTATATTTATAAAATATTTATATTTTATTTATATTTTATTGTATGTATTGCTTTAAATGCTTTTAATAAATGTTTGATGTAGAATATTTACTGACAGCTTTCTGTCCAATTGAGTGATAGACCTCATGCCTCTGTGCTTCTGTAAGGTAAGGCAGAGCCTTAAATCTAAGGGTCAAGGGCTGACGCGATGTAGCAGAACTTCAACACATCCTCCTTGCAATATCTAAAAAACAAACATTGGGACAATGTTTTAATAATAAGTTACATAATGTGATAATATGATATTATTCAATATTCATATGAAATATTTCAAATAATGTCAGTTCAATGTTGAACAAAGAAATTATACATGAAACTACCATTACAATAAATTCAGTAAATTTGTCAAATATTTCAAATCTCAAAAACCAAATTCAATCATTGCTAAATGATGATGAATTATAGACAGTTTCGAGTTTTGTCACATTTAGTAATTTGAAAAATTCATACCTTGGCTGAAGGTCATTTGCTGATAGTTGATTTTAATTCTGACACCAGGTCACTGTCTTCTGGTTTGACTTGCAATTGTTTGAGCAGCATCTCCTTCAGGGGATGTATATGGAGAAACTGTAGGGTTTTCTGGCTGCACATCAAAGTGGTGACTGTTTTCAATGGTTTCAGAACCTGGATAATTTTCTCTATTTTTGTAATGTCATCATCATTCAGAGTCACAAGATCTTTGACATTCCTTCTAATGTCTATGAGGGTGGCAAAGACAGCAGCTTGCTGTTCCAAATATCTTTGTAACATATCGCGATGCGTTGAGTTCCATCGCTGTGGGAACATCACCTATAAGTTTTAGAGTTTTCAAGTCAAGTTTTTGCTGCATTACAGTAAGTTTGCTTGTTGCAGATGTGCTCTTGTGAAAAAGTTTACCACCCTTCTCACTCTCCCAAAAGTCTCTCTACTTGGTTGACTTTCAGCCCGGCTGAGTGGCCAGATTAATTGTATAGGCGAAGCAGCCAATGTGTGGTTCCAAACCAGCTTCTTTGACAGCTTTAACAATATTACTAGCGTTGTCTGTGGTGATAGCAGGACCTCGCCCATTTCTTGAAAGCTCCCATGCATCAATAGTCAATGACAAACTTTCAGCTAAGTTTTCTGCCGTGTGGGATTCACTGAATTTCTTAGTTTTTCTAGAGTGTAATTTTGGATTGTCCAATCTCTGTCAATAAAATGCGCCCGTTACTGCAACATAGTTTTTAAATTAGCCCTTGGCGTCCATGCATCAGTTGTAATGGATAGTGTTTCAGCTTCTTTCAGGTGTTTTTAACTCTCGCGACTCGTTTCTCATTATTGCTGGCAGTACTGTATGCGATCTTGCGAGGTAATGTCAATATCTGGGCTCAAAGCACGGTAATCTTAATCTTAATTAATTTATAGAGCAAAACTGTAATTAAAATTACACAATGCTAGGATATATTTCTTTGGGTTAAATAATGAGTATTCTGTATTATATTTTACTGATGACTGCGTCAGAATTAGATCCTGTTATATTATTGTGCATGTTTGAACTTGATGAAGCGAGGAAACATGTGCACAGCTGATTGCTATTTTCGGTTACAATAACTGTCCATCAGTTTACACAAACATCCATTTGTGTTCTATATCATGGATCCCATCGTCATGACCACTGTGTAATAGTCTTTCAAGAGTTAATCACTGAATGGCACCATGGGCAGCTGAACCATGGGCAAGAGGTGGTCTTGGTCGATTTGACTCTAAAGATACTCATCTTGATGCTCACCAACTTACAGAGTCACCTTCTGATCAGATACCAATCATAGAGTGTAAAGGTGTCAACCTGTCAGTTTTCTATAACTATAGTGGGCTCAGGGGAACCAGTTGCCTGCTTTGCCACTGGCAGTCTACATTTACATGCCTATATCATTAGTTGAGTCAGATGGTGAAATGGGAATATCGGTTTGTTCTGGACCGTAAGAGTTGGTTGTACCTGAGGTTCAAAGATTTCTTAAAGGTTTCTCCCTTGGAAATTGTCATTCCATCATCCTAAACTATCCCACAATGTTACTGATGCTTGCAGGCTGACCTTCATGCTGTTAACGTGGGGAAGCCTAGTGGTTAAAGTGTTTGCTCGTCACGCCAAAGACTTGGGTTCGATTTTGACGTAGAATATAATGAAGAAAGAAAAGCTTGCCTTCTAGGGAACATTAATTCTGTCCAAAAACTAGTGGATTGGGTAAGGATGGGAACAGAAGAGCCTTGGCCCTTACTTTAGTTTTAGCTCAAGAGTTGAGTGTATTCTTCTCTTCTTTTGCTTTGTAATTGACATCCTTTAATAGCATTTTGAATTAAGGCAACCCAAAAGAAATGAAAAGTAGGAAGTAATAATCTTAACTGAACAATAATCTCGGCTGAAGACAAAGTTGCCTGTTTACCATCATGAACTATCTATACAGGAGGTCAAACTGAAAGATACCATATTATATGACTAGATATACTTATTACTGAAGTAGTCAGATGTAATGTACTGAACTGGAAGAACAACTAGTATCTTTCACCTTAACAAATGTAAAGCAAGAGATAGCAAAATTTCTGGCCACTGCCCTTGGTATCATTAGGTATTTTTCCATGTTAGGTCCTTTTTGTTCTGAATAAAAAATGTTTTACAAGTTCAAACCTGTTCTCCATGAAATACAAGTCCTTTTTGAGCCAGCTGTTATATTCTCAATGTGGGATATTTTTTCTGCACTAATATGTCTGAGAAAATCTGTGTGAATCCCTGCTTTACAACTTTTATGGGTTGTATTCCTTCAGAGTGTGCGAGCTGTTACCCTGTCCCTATGGTGATGTCATAAGTTGAGCCCTAATATGGGTAATTTCTCTAGTTCTAATGTTAATTATTGAGTGATGCATATTTCCTTTCTTGGCATGAAGTAGTCCATCTGATGGTAAAATGCCACCGATACTTGGTCCAGAGTATGTAAACATATTTAATTAGTCACATTAAGCCATCTAAGTGTTTTCTTGTTCTTAATGCTTCTTTTTAATTATCAACTGAGTAGGAACAGATATTTTTTTTTACTCTATATCTTTGGTAGTTACAAATCTCTAAAAAAAAATAGGGTGGTGGGGTAGCCTTGTGGTTAAAGTGTTTGTTCGTCATGCTGAAGACCTGGGTTCAATTCCACACATGGGTACAATGTGTGAAGCCCATTTCTGGTGTCCCCTGCCATGATATTGCTGGAATATTGCTAAAAGCAGCGTAAAACTCTACTCACTCATTCATTCTGAAGAATCTACGACTGTATGTGAAACTGTTTGCATTCCTGGAATATTATAACATACCTTTATTGCATTGGTTGGAGATGACATACACATTGTTTCTAGGCTTGCAGTATAAATATGTTCAGTTGAGCAATATACGTCAGCGTCATTTGCTTGATATTATGTAGGATTATAACAATTTTTGCTTTTGTTAAGTGAATGCGTATAAAGCATTTGAAAGAGACACTTTTATCTGGATAGTTTTTTCTGTTTTCTGTAAAAAGTTCAGGTACATGATTGAGTATTGTAACTTTATTTGTGACTTGTTGGTCTTTTTGTTTTGATTATAGGACATGAAATTATTTGCTACAAAGTGAAGGAAACATCTTTATTTTGTTTTCTTATTGTAGTTAACTACTAATGAATTGTTCCAGATGTTTCTAAACTTGTTATTAATCAAATGTCAAGGATCACAAAGATATGGAATGGCCCTTCTCCTTCATAATAAATTACATATAGATAACAAGTGAAATTACATGTTAGATACTGTTTATGTTGAAAGAAGTGTTTTCCTATTGAGTGAAAGAGAGATATCAAATTGTAATTAAAGATCTGATTTGAGACCGAAGTAGGCAGAATATGCTCAGCGGTGATGATAAATATAATATTTAAGGATCATGAGGATTGATGACATTTATGATAATGTTTCTAGATTTTCAGTGTATGTTAGAGGTCGGCAGTTAGATATAAATATCCTAGTATTTACTACACAACTCTTCTATAATTTGTTAATTTACTGGGGAATTGACTCATCATAAGTGTTCTTAACAGGATTGGCAAATCAGCTGATCATGGACAGATGTTTATAAAAAAAAAATAGAATTATAAAAAGAATTAGAAGTAATCATCTTTCTATCAAATATCAATGTGTGATGCCCATTTCTGGTGTCCCCTGCCATCATATTGATGTATTCTGCTAAAAGCAGCATAAGAAACATACTCACTCACTTTCTCTATCTGATGAAATTCTGAACTTTTTATAGGTGCACGTCTGAATTTGCTGACTCAGCATGTGTGTGAAGCTGGTTGATTGCAAACTGAAATAGCCATTGAGAAACTGATAAGGCAGTAGCAGTATGCTGGAAATTGTCAATACTCAGCTGGTCTGACATATCAGTTTCTATTTCCATCCAGGAGCCTTCTTGTTTGACAACTTTCAGTTGTTAATTGAATTTACCAGTAATGTAGGTTAAATGAAGCTAGAAGTCGTGTGATGGTGGATCAATGGTACACCTACATGCAACTGTTCTACCTGTGAGACCATTATGAAGACCAGGAGAATCATGGATGGAATAAACACCTTGACAGACATCCCTTCATCTCATTCAGATAGTCCCATTAGGATTCCAGGTTAGAATTGCCCGACTTCGTTGATCATAGCCTGATGGTGTGGATCACTGGTCTCAATCCACTGGATTCCTGGTTCAGACTTACACACTGATGTCATGTAATAGGTAGGGCTGGGACGATTTGCCGATGCATCGATGCATCGTGATACACTATCGTATAGTCGACTTGTGTATCAATACCAAACGATACTAAACTTTTTTTCAAAACAGTATTATCTTATTCTTAACATGTTTACAGTACTTATTTAGAGAAAAATACACAAGTATGATGGAGTTACTTGTTGTTTATTACAACAGTGTTATTGTTAAACACAAATACCTTGAAATAAATCGTTTTAAATCTTGATACCGTGTTATTCTTTCAAGGTGAATGTATCGTGATACGTATCATATCGCAGGTAAAATATCGCGATATGTATCATATCGTGATATAGTGTATTGTCCCAGCCCTAGTAATTGTAATCTCAACACTTTCTGAAACGATACTTATATTGACTGATACAACTAGGAAATAAGGGTATCACTATCTTGTACCCAACTTCATGTGAGTTTATACAAAAGAAACTGAATATATGTTGCATACATTCAGCATGATGCCTTGATAATTGTAACTGTAAAATGTCAATTCAGTTGGTCTTGGTCCAGTTATATGCATACATTTCATTCATCATGATCAGGGGCGGTGGGGTAGCCTAGTGGATAAAGCGTTCGCTTGTCACGCCGAAGGCCTGGGTTCGATTCCCCACATGGGTACAATTTGTGAAGCCCATTTCCGGTGACCCCCGCCATGATATAGCTGGAATATTGCTAAAAACGGCGTAAAACTAAACTCACTCAGTCAGTCAGTCATCATGATCAATAGACACAGGCCAATCTAATTCTATATCAGCTTCAAACAGAACTAGATATCATGAGACATGTTCTGCATGGTACTTTCTTTATTGGATGTAGGAATCTTTGGAACCTAGCAATACTTTCTTCATTGCAAAACAATTTCCAGTGATAATGGAATCACTGCTGTACTAGCAATATGAAGCTTAGTCATTCACTGGTTGTGCCGATGTCAAAGGCCTTCTAGGACAGTGATGGTCTTACAGTATCTGACTCCTACACTAATCTACGCTGTCAAACTTCTCTATAGAAACAAGCATCCTTCACTCATATTGAACTCATACCTTCATGGATAGCTTTTGCTATTAACCCTTTTTCTGCAAGTACTACTCGTTCCTAAAATTTGTCCGTTTTCAAGGTTATGGACCTTGTTAATTATGCGAAACAATTAGTTAAACTGACTCAAGTTCATATATCTCTGTAATATCCAGTACAAAACATGCTACCATAGCGCAATCCCTTGTGTCATGTCTATGTGACCCTGTATACTCCCCAGGGAGTTGAGATTGATAATATGATGTGCCGTTGAGATTGAGATCCAGTGATAGAGGGAAAAAATACCAGCGCCTTGAGCAAGCACTAGTTGCTTGGATATGTGCGCTGTATAAATATCCTATAAAAATGTGAGGCTTGGAACTTGCCATAAACCCTTGTAGCTTAGATTAAGGGCAATTCAATGTGGTCATAATCTATTTCACTCAGTCATATTTGCAGAAATTGGTTCAAAGTATAAGGGTCAACACAATTTAGGTTTGTTTGAAAATTGTGGCACATCCTCTTATAGCAATAAATCAATATTGTCTGTCTATGGGATGCTGGTGTTGACATTCTGCCCTCACAGTTGTCACGGAAGTAGCACTTATATGTCTAAGTAATACTGATTTTATTGGTAGACCACATTGATTTCTTCAACAGCATTGATGCTGAAAGGTTAGTGGGGAAGTTCCATTCAAGTTATGACAGTGGTGTTTATAGGGGAGCTCAAAGGGAAACTCAACAATGCTGTTGGAGCATCAGTTTAACACAAGACATGTAGGTAATTGCTGTCGTTAGGAGAGAAAATTGTCAACGAGGCCAGCTAAGGTTATAGATTTCCCTGTCATAGCTTTTTTTATTCTTTAACATCCAGCAAGTCTTTTGACAAGCTCATGCTTTGACTGTTATTGCTGCTCTGATGTCATTGATTCTCTATTCCAGAACAGCTGAGACGAATACCTCGGTCGACCTGCGTCACTGCTCTTATAGTTGATTGAGGAAGGACTGATATTCATGAATTAATAATCATCCAATCAGAAGCTGTTTTGGTCTGTGTGTGTGTGTTGTCGCGGGGTCCGGCACCTGTGAAACATGCCCACAGATAGCATAGTGAAAGCTACAAAGACCAAAGGAGTTCGTATGATCAGAAGGCACAGGAGTCACACTGACGAGGGTAGGCCTGTTGGCGGGATGAGTCGTTACCGTGACGACATCGACACAGATGGCTTAATGCCAGCTCCAGCCAGGTTAATGACTTTTTTATAAATTTTCCGATTTCATGTCATGTTTTTAATTGTTTGAAATGTATTTATGCATTAGGAAAGTTGGTTTTGTTTATCTGCTGCATATGGTGAGTTTTCATGTTGTCCATGTGTTAGTAATTTAGAACACAACATGGTCTTTGGAATACTACTCTTTACATTATTTAACTGTGTTTAGAATAGTAAGTTGTCAATGTCTTAAAAATTACGAATGCAGCACAACATAAAATGTTACTTTTCAACAGTGTAGAAAGATCTTGTGCAAAGTTCTTTTACAGAAATAACTTTAACATGAATCACATTGGGTTTTGAAATATTCTGATTCTTAATGAATATATATTATTGTGACTTTATGAAACAATGTTTATTATGTTTTTGAGATTTGTCCATGTATATTCTTTTGCTAGATATTATAAATAATGTGTACTTTAATTGTGGTAGTATTTTGAGACTGTTGGACTAATTAAAACAAATGCCATTTGCTTTTGCAGTCAATAGATTTGAGCGATTTATCCTTGTAGATGTGACTTTAACCTCTAGTCTGAAGCCTGAGTCTAATAAATGTTGGATCTCAGAGTAAATAGTCCTTAGGATAACACTAAATTAGTAAGTCTGGAGTTTCTAGGTCAATATTAAGTTGAGTTAACTCTGACACAATGCTATGTTGAGTTAGCTGTGACACAATGCTATGTTGAGTTAGCTCTGACACAATGCTATGTTGAGTTAGCTGTGACACAATGCTATGTTGAGTTAGCTCTGACACAATGCTATGTTGAGTTAGCTCTGACACAATGCTATGTTGAGTTAGCTGTGACACAATGCTATGTTGAGTTATCTCTGACACAATGCTATGTTGAGTTAGCTGTGACACTGCTGTGTTGAGTTAGCTGTGACACAATGCTATGTTGAGTTAGCTGTGACACAATGCTGAGTTGTTGAGAGTTAGCTGTGACACAATGCTATGTTGAGTTAGCTGTGACACAATGCTATGTTGAGTTAGCTGTGACACAATGCTATGTTGAGTTAGCTGTGACACAATGCTATGTTGAGTTAGCTGAGTTAGTGACACAATGCTATGTTGAGTTAGCTGGCCTGACACAATGCTATGTTGAGTTAGCTGTGACACAATGCTATGTTGAGTTAGCTGTGACACAATGCTGAGTTGTTGAGTTAGCTGTGACACAATGCTATGTTGAGTTAGCTGTGACACAATGCTGACACAATGTTGAGTTAGCTGTGACACAATGCTATGTTGAGTTAGCTGTAGCTGTGACACAATGCTATGTTGAGTTAGCTGTGACACAATGCTATGTTGAGTTAGCTGTGACACAATGCTGACACAATGTTGAGTTAGCTGTGACACAATGCTTGTTGAGTTAGCTGTGACACAATGCTATGTTGAGTTAGCTGTGACACAATGCTATGTTGAGTTAGCTGTGACACAATGCTATGTTGAGTTAGGCCTGACACAATGCTATGTTGAGTTAGCTGTGACACAATGCTATGTTGAGTTAGCTGTGACACACAATGCTGATGTTGAGTTAGCTGTGACACAATGCTATGTTGAGTTAGGCCTGACACAATGCTATGTTGAGTTATCTGACACAATGCTGACACAATGCTGTGTTGAGTTAGCTCTGACACAATGCTATGTTGAGTTAGCTCTGACACAATGCTATGTTGAGTTAGCTGTGACACAATGCTATGTTGAGTTAGCTGTGACACAATGCTATGTTGACACAAGTTGAGTTAGCCTGACACAATGCTATGTTGAGTTAGCTGTGACACAATGCTATGTTGAGTTAGCTGTGACACAATGCAATGCTATGTTGAGTTAGCTGTGACACAATGCTATGTTGAGTTAGCTGTGACACAATGCTATGTTGAGTTAGCTGTGACACAATGCTATGTTGAGTTAGCTCTGACACAATGCTTTGTTGAGTTAGCTCTGACACAATGCTATGTTGAGTTAGCTGTGACACAATGCTGTGTTGAGTTAGCTGTGACACAATGCTATGTTGAGTTAGCTCTGACACAATGCTATGTTGAGTTAGCTGTGACACAATGCTATGTTGAGTTAGCTGTGACACAATGCTATGTTGAGTTAGCTGTGACACAATGCTATGTTGAGTTAGCTGTGACACAATGCTATGTTGAGTTAGCTGTGACACAATGCTATGTTGAGTTATCTCTGACACGGTGCTATTTGAATCCTGGAACCTCTTTCCTCAGGGTTATGACAAGGACCATTTTGCTTTTATGCAAATTACACTAACAAGAAACTCTTCTACTTTCCATTTGTGTTCCCTGGAGACCATTTTGAAAACATGAAAATTATGGGATAACACTACGCCATGATGGTTGCTAGGGAATTCTGAGTTAACATAGGTCCCTAGCAACCATTGCTGGTTGTAAGAGGTGACTTAATAGACTGTGCTGTCAGGCTTGGTGACATGGTTGACGCATGTCATCATTGTCTGATCCCTTGGATCAGTGCTGGTTGTAAGAGGTGACTTAATAGACTGTGCTGTCAGGCTTGGTGACATGGTTGACGCATGTCATCATTGTCTGATCCCTTGGATCAGTGCTGGTTGTAAGAGGTGACTTAATAGACTGTGCTGTCAGGCTTGGTGACATGGTTGACACATGTCATCATTGTCTGATCTCTTGGATCAGTGCTGGTTGTAAGAGGTGACTTAATAGACTGTGCTGTCAGGCTTGGTGACATGGTTGACACATGTCATCATTGTCTGATCTCTTGGATCAGTGCTGGTTGTAAGAGGTGACTTAATAGACTGGTCTGTCAGGCTTGGTGACATGGTTGACACATGTCATCATTGTCTGATCTCTTGGATCAGTGCTGGTTGTAAGAGGTGACTTAATAGACTGTGCTGTCAGGCTTGGTGACATGGTTGACACATGTCATCATTGTCTGATCTCTTGGATCAGTGCTGGTTGTAAGAGGTGACTTAATAGACTGGGCTGTCAGGCTTGGTGATATGGTTGACACATGTCATCATTGTCTGATCTCTTGGATCAGTGCTGATAATGCCGATCACTGAATTGTTTGCAGGCTGCCGTCACCCAGCTAGAAAATGTAATTCTACGTGAAAAACTGGATTCAGATTTGAGGCTGTCTGCTAATATGATTTTGTACTCAATAGTTTGAACTGTTGGGGTTCCCTTTAAGAAGTTCATTTATTGTCGTTAGTCCCTGACCATGCTTACTGAACGTTAATTAAACTGTCATCATAGTTTGGAATCCTGGTTCAACTTGATAATGTTTCTAAGTTTGTCCCACCATACCAAAGTGGTAAATGTCTCAGACTTGCGTCACATTGAGAGTTCCGTCCACATCAAACTGACACACGCTTATATAAGTTATACTGAGATACTGGCCAAAAGGAACCCTAAGTACTCACTCATTTATGTGGGCAGTCACAACCATAGTCTTTATGGTAGTCAATCTTTTCCCATTAAACATATTAAACCTTTGCATCTCTAGTTATATATTTTGAATAATTTTAAAATCATGATAATACACATTCTTACCATGCTTTGCTATTGACTGATTTTCTCTACCTAAACATCTGCAGTCTGTCAGGTGCAAGTTAAAAGTATGTTATGCCAAGATGGCCCTTTTGTTTAGTGCCAAACTAAAGATCAATAGAAATTCATGAACTTAGGTACACTCTTGTGTTTTTGGTCATGCTTTGTCTACTATTCTGTGTGAGATTCTGACTGTATTAGCTTCAACTTACAAGGTATATTTTTTCTTATAACAATGTTTTCTAATCTTTGGAAAAGGTCATTTCAACGGGAAATGTGTCTTTTTGAAAACCCTTCTTTATTGGTGTGTAAAATGTTAAATGCCAAGGTTGTTTTTCTTTTAACAGAAATGTTTGGAAAATGCATGTTGAGATTATTTATGTTTGAAAGACAGAATTTTATGAGATTGAGAGACTTTAGATCAACTGTAGTCCTGACAAGTGAGGTTTGGGCTGAAAACAAGGAAGCATTGTTTGCTCACAACACTTGACACTGACATTCCTTTACAAGACATGTTATTTCAAGCATGCAATAACAAGGCTTTGTGTCGGGTAAATAATTTCTTGTAAATGGCTGTTTTGCTGAAGGCCTAAGATGTTGTTTTACTTTGTTTATTAACTGAGAAAATCTTCATTTGCTGCTGTCCATGTCATGTTGGATGAGCTGCACATTCTGTACATTGCAAGTTGATAAACATTACTTATTCTGTATTTACATATTTTTATATTAGGCCTAAAAACAAAATGTTGTGGTTCCGATTACCCGACTGCCCATGAATTCTGGTGCCGACCCTAATTTGTTAAGCGGTTTAAATGAAATAAGCTTTTAGATACCATTGTTTTTCCCCGGCACCAACGGACATCGGTAATTCTGATAGAGAAAGTCGACATGATGGCCAAAACCTTGATTGAATAAACAATTATACATTGATAAATGTGTTATTAGTTTGTACTTTACTTCTAAAAAAAAAAATTGAAAAAAAGGTCCTACCTACCTACCTTAAATTTTAAAGAGGTGTAATCGGAACCACAACATTTTTTTTATTTGGCCTTACAGGTGTTTGAGAACTAGTATTCAGTCACTGGAAGTTTCATTTAGACCCAGCTGTTGATACTGTAAATTCCCTGTGAACTTTCCAGGCATAAAATAACATCCACAAAACAGACATAAAATGTATATTTCAGTGGGGAATAAAAAAGGCGCTTCAAATACACTGCATACGCCGTACAGTGTGAAAAACAAATTTGAATTACCAAAATATTTCTTGCTTCTGTACAGATACGAATGATTTGTTTGTTTCTTGTTTAACACCGCACTCTGAAATATTCAGGGCATGTAGCAGTGGCCTTCAAATAATCAAGTGTGAACCTTACAATCCAGTGATTGGGGTATGATGCTAAGCTATGAAACAAGTCACAGAGTCTGAACAACAAATCCTTCAGATGCCACCTATGGCCAGCACAGATTTCTGGCTCAAATTGTGACCTAGAATATAGATTATATTCTTTCTGCACACTGCCTTTGAACTGGGAAACCTAACTGCAGATTGTGATGGATGTGGGACCATCACTTGTGTCCACACTAGTATTGTGGCTACATACAGCTAACCCACCTCTAGAGATTGTCATATGTATAATTCATGGGCCCCAACTGTTGGTAAACATGGATGATTGTGTTGTACCTCCCAGCGGAGTGGATACAGGACCGTGTTGACAAAAACATTGATGTCCTTGTTTGGTACAGGCTGTATTGTTGCTGTCTATCGTGTCACGGTGGCTGCTTTGGTCATGGTTGTTGGTTTGATCATGGTGGTGTCATATGAGGTTGCTGGTTTGGTCATGGTTGCTGGTTTGATCATGGATGCTAGTGATGTCATGGTTGCTGGTTTGGTCATGGTTGCTGGTTTGGTCATGGTTGCTGGTTTGATCATGGTTGCTAGTGATGTCATGGTTGCTGGTTTGGTCATGGTTGCAGGTTTCATCATGGTTGCTGGTTTCATCATGGTTGCTGATGGTGGCATGGTTGCTAGTTTGATCATGGTTGCAGGTTTCATCATGATTGCTGGTTTGGTCATGGTTGCTGGTTTGGTCATGGTTGCTGATGGTGTCCTGGTTGCTGGTTTCATCATGGTTGCTGATGGTGGCATGGTTACTAGTTTGATCATGGTTGCTGGTTTGGTAATGGTTGCTGGTTTGGTCATGGTTGCTGATGGTGGCATGGCTGCTAGTTTGATCATGGTTGCTGGTTTTGTCATGGTTGCTGGTTTGGTCATGGTTGCTAGTTTGGTCATGGTTGTTGATGGTGGCATGGTTGCTAGTTTGATCATGGTTGCTGGTTTTGTCATGGTTGCTGGTTTGGTCATGGTTGCTGATGGTGTCATGGTTGCTGGTTTGATCATGGTTGCAGGTTTCATCATGGTTGCTGGTTTCATCATGGTTGCTGATGGTGGCATGGTTGCTAGTTTGATCATGGTTGCAGGTTTCATCATGGTTGCTGGTTTGGTCATGGTTGCTGATGGTGGCATGGTTGCTGGTTTGATCATGGTTGCTGGTTTGATCATGGTTGCTGGTTTGGTCATGGTTGCTAGTTTGATCATGGTTGCAGGTTTCATCATGGTTGCTGGTTTGGTCATGGTTGCTGATGGTTGCTGGTTTGATCATGGTTGCTGGTTTGATCATGGTTGCTGGTTTGGTCATGGTTGCTGGTTTGATAATGGTTGCTGGTCTGGTCATGGTTGCTGATGGTGGCATGGTTACTAGTTTGATCATGGTTGCTAGTTTGGTCATGGTTGCTGGTTTCATCATGGTTGCTGATGGTGGCATGGTTACTAGTTTGATCATGGTTGCTGGTTTGGTAATGGTTGCTGGTTTGGTCATGGTTGCTGATGGTGGCATGGTTGCTAGTTTGATCATGGTTGCTGGTTTTGTGATGGTTGCTGGTTTGGTCATGGTTGCTGGTTTGGTCATGGTTGCTGATGGTGGCATGGTTGCTAGTTTGATCATGGTTGCTGGTTTTGTCATGGTTGCTGGTTTGGTCATGGTTGCTGATGGTGTCATGGTTGCTGGTTTTGGTCATGGTTGCTGGTTTGATCATGGTTGCTGGTTTGATCATGGTTGCTGATGGTGGCATGGTTGCTAGTTTGATCATGGTTGCTGGTTTTGTCATGGTTGCTGGTTTGATCATGGTTGCTGATGGTGGCATGGTTGCTGATGGTTGCATGGTTGCTGGTTTGATCATGGTTGCTGGTCTGGTCATGGTTGCTGGTTTGTCATTGAACATTGTTACTGTTTTTGCTTGAGCATCCTTCATCCAGCAATCATTCAGACTTGCACCCCTTTGCTGTGCATAAATCCTTGGATCAAGGGTTTGAGTACCAGTATATCAGCACCTTTCATTATAGTGGTAAACTTCTAGGACTTGCATGCCTTTGAGCTTCCCTGTCTTATTAAACTAACATTCTATAATAAAAATGAAACTGTAAATATTGTTCTCTTGCACTGTAGGCATTATACAATCAACTGTTGTTTACAAGTTTGATACAGGCCACTGGTTCAAGAAAAGAGTGATTCTGGTGAAAAATAGTTTATTGGTAAAATTTGAAACTAGTAATCATAGTAATGCTGAATCAATATGATAATTTTTCGCCCTCTTTCGAAACTCTGTCATTAAATCTGACAGGTGAATATGTCATAAAAACAATGAAGAAAGGTTTTGCCAGAGGATATTCACATGTATAATGTTCTTAATAGTGATATGTGAAACGTTGATTACTTAGGAACATGACAAGAATCACGTATTGTTGAACATGGTCATCGGGATAAAATTGCATAGCTTCTGATTGACTGTTCCTGAATCCAAATGAGGAAGTGGCTGATTAAGGCAGACTTTAGCAATATCAATGATTGTTTATTCGCAGGACGTTGACCGTATAATCCTGCCATTGTTAGCCATTCTCTCATCTAATAAACATCTGCATTATCGCGACTGGTTACAGGGGGCATCTCCATATTTGGTAATGCTATTTTCAAGAGTACATTACTATATTTGGTTATGACAGCTACTCATGAAATAATTGAAACGTTACATTATATTGTTTGTTAAAATTATTAGCAGAATAAAGGACATTACTATCAAGCATTCGTGTATACAGTACACTACATTTATGACGACCATGCTTATGACGAGGGGCGGTGGGGTAGCCTAGTGGTTAAAGCGTTCGCTCTTCATGCTGAAGACCCATGTTTGATTCCCCACATGGTTCTAATGTGTGAAGCCCATTTTGGGTGTCCCCTGCTGTAATATTGTTGGAATATTGCTAAAGGCGGCATAAAACCAAACTCACTTATGCTTATGACGAGCTGCCAGATATAGACTATTATTTTTAGTCTTGGCCACAGTTAAGTCGAAAGTTTATGATGATCTATGGTTAAAACAAACTAAAATTAGTGGTCCTTTGGAGTTCATTATGAATCTAGTTTTCTGTACCTTGGTCAAGTTATGGCAGTAGTTTCAATGTCTTAACTTTGAATTTAGGCAACAGTAGAAACATTTTTTCAAATGAACGTTATAATAAATAAAACACAGTAATGAAATATAATCATAGCCAAAGTATTAGTATGAATCAATTCAAGAACAAGATTTCTTACAAATGACTATTTGTATTCTACTGCAAGGCAATGCTTCAGTTTAGATTCTGATACCATGCTAGCACCAGCATAGGAAATCGTTTTCTTAATAATTAGTCCCATTATTCACTGTTCCTATTCATATGATACGGTTCATTATTTATAAGCTTGACTTGAATATAGCATGTAAGTTCAATGACCTGTATATCCTTGTGGACTTCCAGATGTGTCTGGTTGTATATGGTTCTTGTTGCCAGGTTACAGTTGTAGCCAAGGTCTTGTAATCCTAGCTTGTACATTACCGGGTGATGTGATCGTCCAGTATCCTCTGGTGGAATCCACACAGGAAACACTATGAGATTTGATATCTAACTCTTCTGGAAGTGGGAAGATATCTGCACATATCCCAATCTGAAGCGTGAATTCTTCTTCCAGTTATATAGCATATGTAATCATGTATCAATTCGCACATAACAAGAACTTGTATGGATAATGGGTGAATTATGTCTTGAACTCTGGCCAGTAGAAAATAGTAACCCATGACTACCACCATACATCAACAATGCTTAATCTGATTAATTAACCGACCCGTGAAGATCCGGGTTAGAATAGGTCTTCAGCAACCCATGCTTGCCACAAAAGGCGACTATGCTTGTCGTAAGGGGAGACTAACGGGATCGGGTGGTCAGGCTCGCTGACTTGGTTAACACATGTCATCAGTTCCCAATTGTGCAGATCGATGCTCATGCTGTTGATCACTGAATTGTTTGGTCCAGACTCGATTGTTTACAGACCGCCACCATATAGCTGGAATATTGCTGAGTGCGGCGTAAAACTAAACTCACTCACTCACTGATTAATTAACCTGTAGGATTAAGGTCGTTAATGACAATGGCGTCAGTGTCCTGAGAAGACTCCATAGAGGGATGACAGTTGCTGCTGAAGGCCAGTGATTCGCCGTGTCCAAGCTATGATTATGATGTTGCTGAGTGATAAAGGCAGTGTTCTAATAAAATCTGGGGTTTTTCTAATCATTTCTGGGGAAACTGTTGCTTGTCTTATTTCAAGTGGTCATTATATTGGATGTTTCACACACTGGGGACACTGCTTGTACAACCACTGATATTAAATTGTCTTAAAGACTGGAGCTCTGAAAGTTTTATGAACACAAGATTGACCTAGAGAATTTAAGTGATTTTTCTTTAGCAGAGACACTAGAACCCCTGGCATTTAAGTTATGTCAGTGCACAAATATTGCTTCTGAAACAATGCTTTGAACAAGTCTCAGTGAAATTAGATCTTTATGGTTCACAGTAGAATGACATTTCATTTGGCGAGTGTCACTTACCAGATTGGAAAAACAACAGTCGGAATGGGTTTTCTGATCATCCAACCTCAAAAAGGTTAATACAGAGTAAAGTTTAGGGCTGTACACTGACATCAACCTCAAAGTCATCAACTCGATCTCCTTTCGATGGGATAAACATTTAAAATGGAAGGGATTTTCCACAGTCACAATTTTGATCATTTTCAAATTGAGAATCAAGAACCTTATTAAAATATTTTTCAAAACCTTGACTTCAAATAGGAGTCACTGAATAGGTTCCCTGCTGATAATGCTTGTTCAGAGGTTACTAAAGGACTGGATGGTAACGGAGCCACGACATGATGTTTATCAGACTAATATGGGCGTGATACGATTTGTATCCTAATACAGTGCTATTGTTTCATATGTTCATATCTTCTAATTATTTGCAGGTGAATCACAACCCAGAATAATTTATATTCAAATTCCAAAGATGGGAATTGAACGGAGAAACATTTGAGCAGTGTGTAAACCACCCTTCTGTTCACAGCCAGCCATTAAATACAAGAAAATCGGCTTAACTTGTTCTTGAACACTTTCTGGTATTGTACATGTTTTTAAACCAACAAAACTTGTAATGCATCATATACATTGCGACACAGGAGTTGTGAATTAGTGTATTGTTTCATGAGTCAAGTATGGCAGTACGATATTGCGGTACCATTACACCACTAGTGGTCAGACTGAGTGAGACTTTGTTGATTGCTGCCCTGTTCCCTGATGGTGTGGGGAACTGCTTATAATATCCATCACTGGTTTATCTGGTCCAGGCTTGGGGCAATTATTGACTGGTTGACATATGGCAGAGCTATGGCTGGATGCACCATCAACAGACAAAACAACAAACTCTCACACCACTGTGTGGAATGTCCTTACTGACTGGTGCATCGATGCAGTGTTGTCACCTGATATGTCATGCAGGTTATATACTACATGTTCTTTTTGCGTAAAATTGCTTGAACAATAACCAGCTTATGCAGATTCTCTAGTAATTCCTGTGTGACTATGAACAGCATAACTGAAAGTTTATTATATGACCATTAAAATTTACGTGAAACCGGTTGAAAATGGACTGCGTGCGTGCACGCACGCACGCACACACATTTTTTAATATATTTTTTTTAAAAGCCTGTATTTGCCCCTGCTATATGTTTCTGCCTGACAATATTGTATCTTCGATCTACAAGGCTTGAAAAGAAATTTAATGAGTGAGCACCTGCAAACAGATTATCTCCCAAAGAGAAAAGTACAGTATGGGGATATAAATCTTGTCACACCAATAGTATTGGGATACCCCATACTCTTGTTATTTTATTTTTATTATAGGATATTTATATAGCGCACATATCCACGCACTAGTGCATGCTCAAGGTGCTGGTATGTTTTCCCTCGATCATTGGATGTCAATCTCAATGGCACATCGCATGTATTGTTACACTTCTATTGCTGACATTTCATATTGTTGCAGCACAGTATCTGACAAAAAAGCATGGAAGTGAAAACTACTCCCTGAGTGTTAGCTATAAAATAAGTGGCCATGCTGCATGGTACTGGTCGCTATGACAACAAAAGAAACTAGTCTGTCACTCAGAAGGATCTTAATCAAGCTTGAGAAAGTGATAAAGTAAGGAATTGTTATTAGTGGACTTATTACAATTGATTTATTCCTGCCTTGGGCAATATGACTGTGAGTTAATCTGGGCCTCTGTAGTCATGTGGGTGATTACATTACATTGTCGCTGTTGTGATGAGCTGCACGGGCTCAAATACAGCAGTGTTCCTTCATAGAATAAGGAATGTTTATTGTGCACGCAAGGTTCGTTGTACAGTTTCTAAAACTTTTAAAATTAGTTTCAGTTAATAAAAATATTTTTTGTTGGTATTTTTTACGCCCTAACTGCACTTAAAATCATGAAAACTGCACTACCAACATAGTTTCTACAATTCTTCTTTTTGCATCAGATTCAAACTTTTTACCTCAGGCATATCAAGGTGTGTGGATGAAAGAGGGAGGCTGGGAACGGTGCTTGTTGTAACTGATTCTTGTTGAATGTTTACACAATATTCATCTCTGAATGATAAAGCAGCTGCCATAAAATTAATGAATGTTCTTAATTTTCAGGGACAGACTGTATGATCTGTTTGGGCAGATTGAAAAGGAATTTGAAAATCTCTATGCTGCCAATATTGCATGTAAGTAATAAAATTGGAATAAACTGTCAAACTCATGTTTGTGTCACATTTCCCACTATGAGTGAGTGAGTGAGTATGGTTTTACACCACCTTTAGCAATATTCCAGCAATATCACATTGGGGGACACCAGAAATGGCCTTCACACTTTATACCCATGTGGGGAATCAAACCCAGGTCTTTGGCATGATGAGCGAACGCTTTAACAACTAGGCTACCCCACCGGCGTTATATCTGAACACAGGACAGAAGACATGCCTCAAAAAGATGCTCGACTCTAGAACCTGGGTCCATCATTTGATGAATGGACCTTTTTGACTTATGCCATGTAATGATTACTCCCTACCACTCAAGATCTGGGTTAGAATTTATCTTCAGCAACCCATGACTGTTGTAAAAGGTGACTAACAGGATTGGGTGGTCAGACCAGTTGATTTTGTTGACACATGTCTTTGTATCCCAGATAGATCAATGCTCATGCTGTTGATCACTGGATTGACTTCCAAAATATTTACAGACCACTGCCATATAGCTGGAATATTACTGAGCGCAGTGCTAACAACAAGCAAACAAAATGGTTACTTCTTTTCACTTGTGGTTGATTGGTAATGACTAGGGTTGGGTATTGCCAAAATGTTCGTATTGCCATATATTGTGAGATGTGTTGGCGTATTGCAATATGTATTGCAATATATTGTGAAAGTGTAACACATGGGTTAAGGTAATTAAATTACTGTTTCCTTTCTTTTGAAACAATGCCACTGGCAGGACTCAGATGTAATTGTACAAGAGATCCGCCATTTTTGTTTATTTATCCTTACAACGAAAGTGCCGGTACCAATCTATTTTTTGTTTATATTTATATGGTTCAATAAAGTCTATTAATGTACAAATGTCATATTGTATGACCAAATAAACTTTCTCAAAACTATTAATGTTCGGAATGCACATTCATGTTGTTTAAATCAAATAAAAATGTCTGAAATCTCTTATTAAATTTCAACTGATCATATATTATCGGCAGAATTAAAATTATAAACTATTTTTCGCAATGTTATTGAAAACAACGATTCTTGTTTATGCTTCGCAGCTGGTCTACAATAGCATTGTCAAAGAGCAAAGCAATGATGTTTCAAACATCGAGGAAATCATTAAATAAATTGAAATCAACAATAACATTCATAAAAGTTGTCAAACGTACATATAAAATTACTACTTCCATACTTTTGTGCGATCATGCAATGTAAGTCAAGTCACTGACAAGTTACATCTCGGCTTTCACCGCCTCCGCCTTGATTCCTCGGACACGATGCTTAATGTGAAAATATATGCATGAAGCATTTTGTCATAGGCCATAACCTAGCACGATATGTCCAATACGTTCCATAATTTACGTAAAGGTAGCGATGTCTTTCTTAATATGTTCAGAATAGCATTATTTTACCCAAAACCTTTTCGCCTTAATCTAAAAGTTTTCGCTTAATTTAGGACGGCTATTCATTTCCATAATATGATTGGCTGCTTAGGTCCACGGTCTGATTTTGACCAATCACGACCCTTTATAAGCAGAGTGTAGTGAAAAGCGTCGTTAGAAACCAATCTTTATCCAATAAAATCGGCTTCTTACAAATGTGAAAATACTCGCAAGAGTACAGTGATATTGTTGATGTTCAGAGCTTTCGAACAATAACCGCCATCAAACGATTCGCCTCTATGTAAGTGACACGTGCCACTCACTAATTAACAAGAAACTGATTGACACTTCCCGCTTCTGAATAATCTCGAGTCAATAATTCGCGAATCAACAAAATGTAAACACTTGCTTGTTTATACCACAAACTGCCCACTACATGTATTAATTACTCAGGGTAAGTGTTACTTACCACTCACTGATTAACAAGATACTGATTAACACTTCCCGCTTCTGAATAATCTCGAGTCACAACGAATTGTGTTGTTACATCATTTGGACCTAATTGCATCAAAGGGTTACGCCCGTCTTCATGTGCCGGTTTTACAGATTCGCTTTCTTAACAACTTGTTCGCTGGGACTGAAAAACAATGCCGATATCCTGAATAGACAGATGCCGATGTTTACAGAAGTTTCTAAATGATAATAACGTGCATTTCTGCCGGGACTGAAACTTTGTGTCGATGTAGACAGAGTGCCGGTGTTTACAGAGGCCGGTATTGACAGAGTCCACTGTATAATAATATAAAGGAAATACAAATGTTATTACTAGTTTTGACTACATCACGAAAATTACCGATCGTATCAGGTGAACCGGTTAGCGAAAAGTGTACCGCAATATATCGTACTGTGAAGTTCGAATTGCAATATACCGGTTAACCGGTATTATCGCCCACCCCTAGTAATGAGTGTTCAATGCAAACAAACATTTGTATGACTGTAGAGTTTGGGATTCAGTTAGGCAGTGAAATACCTCTTTGCCAGTTTTAAGCAGAATAGGTCAATGGTCAGTGGCTTGCACAAAACTGTGATGTACCTGACACTGGTCTCATGGTGAGCATCATGATGCCCTTGACGTTTGGTTAATTGTTGCTGATCTTCTGCCATGATTGGTTTGACAGTACAAGAGAGAGTGGAATCACTGAATGAGAGACTTGAAGCTTACGCCAGCTCTGATAAGCCAGCAGCAGAGGTACAAGAAACTGATGGAAGCACCAAACCAAAGAGATGTAAGTGGACAAATCACATGGGCAAATGGTTGGTTAATGATTGGCTAATGGTTAAAATGAGGTGGACTGTTGGTTGAGCAAGGGCAGGCTAATGGTTAGAGCAAGGCAGGCTAATGGTTAAAAGAGGCTGGCTCATGGTTAAAGCCAGGCAGGCTAATGGTTAAAAGAGGCTGGCTCATGGTTAAAGCCAGGCAGGCTAATGGTTAAAAGAGGCTGGCTCATGGTTAAAGCCAGGCAGGCTAATGGTTAAAAGAGGCTGGCTCATGGTTAAAGCCAGGCAGGCTAATGGTTAAAAGAGGCTGGCTCATGGTTAAAGCCAGGCAGGCTAATGGTTAAAAGAGGCTGGCTCATGGTTAAAGCCAGGCAGGCTAATGGTTAAAAGAGGCTGGCTCATGGTTAAAGCCAGGCAGGCTAATGGTTAAAAGAGGCTGGCTCATGGTTAAAGCCAGGCAGGCTAATGGTTAAAAGAGGCTGGCTCATGGTTAAAGCCAGGCAGGCTAATGGTTAAAAGAGGCTGGCTCATGGTTAAAGCCAGGCAGGCTAATGGTTAAAAGAGGCTGGCTCATGGTTAAAGCCAGGCAGGCTAATGGTTAAAGCAAGGCAGGCTAATGGTTAAAGAAAGGCTGGCTCATGGTTAAAGCCAGGCAGGCTAATGGTTAAAAGAGGCTGGCTCATGGTTAAAGCCAGGCAGGCTAATGGTTAAAGAAAGGCTGGCTCATGGTTAAAGCCAGGCAGGCTAATGGTTAAAGCAAGGCTGGCTCATGGTTAAAGCCAGGCAGGCTAATGGTTAAAGCAAGGCTGGCTCATGGTTAAAGCCAGGCAGGCTAATGGTTAAAGAAAGGCTGGCTCATGGTTAAAGCCAGGCAGGCTAATGTTTAAAAGAGGCTGGCTCATGGTTAAAAGCCATGCAGGCTAATGGTTAAAAGAGGCTGGCTCATGGTTAAAGCCAGGCAGGCTAATGGTTAAAAGAGGCTGGCTCATGGTTAAAGCCAGGCAGGCTAATGGTTACAAGAGGCTGGCTCATGGTTAAAGCCAGGCAGGCTAATGGTTAAAGCAAGGCTGGCTCATGGTTAAAGCCAGGCAGGCTAATGGTTAAAGAAAGGCTGGCTCATGGTTAAAGCCAGGCAGGCTAATGGTTAAAGCAAGGCTGGCTCATGGTTAAAGCCAGGCAGGCTAATGGTTAAAAGAGGCTGATGGTTAAAAAAGAGGCTGGCTCATGGTTAGAGTCAGGCAGGCTAATGGTTAAAGCAAGGCTGGCTCATGGTTAAAGCCAGGCAGGCTAATGGTTAAAGCAAGGCTGGCTCATGGTTAAAGCCAGGCAGGCTAATGGTTAAAGAAAGGCTGGCTCATGGTTAAAGCCAGGCAGGCTAATGGTTAAAGAAAGGCTGGCTCATGGTTAAAGCCAGACAGGCTAATGGTTAAAAAGAGGCTGGCTCATGGTTAAAGCCAGGCAGGCTAATGGGTTAAAAGAGGCTGATGGTTAAAAGAGGCTGGCTCATGGTTAGAGTCAGGCAGGCTAATGGTTAAAAGAGGCTGGCTCATGGTTAAAGCCAGGCAGGCTAATGGTTAAAGCAAGGCTGGCTCATGGTTAAAGCCAGGCAGGCTAATGGTTAAAGAAAGGCTGGCTCATGGTTAAAGCCAGGCAGGCTAATGGTTAAAGCAAGGCTGGCTCATGGTTAAAGCCAGGCAGGCTAATGGTTAAAGCAAGGCTGGCTCATGGTTAAAGCCAGGCAGGCTAATGGTTAAAGCAAGGCTGGCTCATGGTTAAAGCCAGGCAGGCTAATGGTTAAAGCGAGGCTGGCTCGTGGTTAAAGCCAGGCAGGCTAATGGTTAAAAGAGGCTGGCTCATGGTTAAAGCCAGGCAGGCTAATGGTTAAAGAAAGGCTGGCTCATGGTTAAAGCCAGGCAGGCTAATGGTTAAAGAGAGGCTGGCTCATGGTTAAAGCCAGGCAGGCTAATGGTTAAAGCAAGGCAGGCTAATGGTTAAAAGCCAAGGCAGGCTAATGGTTAAAGCCAGGCAGGCTAATGGTTAAAGCCAGGCAGGCTAATGTTTAAGAGAGGCTGGCTCATGGTTAAAAGCCAGGCAGGCTAATGGTTAAAAAGAGGCAGGCTAATGGTTAAAGAGAGGCAGGCTCATGGTTAAAGCCAGGCAGGCTAATGGTTAAAGCCAGGCAGGCTAATGGTTAAAGAAAGGCTGGCTCATGGTTAAAGCCAGGCAGGCTAATGGTTAAAGCAAGGCTGGCTCATGGTTAAAGCCAGGCAGGCTAATGGTTAAAGCAAGGCTGGCTCATGGTTAAAGCCAGGCAGGCTAATGGTTAAAGACAGGCTGGCTCATGGTTAAAGCCAGGCAGGCTAATGGTTAAAGCCAGGCAGGCTAATGGTTAAAGAAAGGCTGGCTAATGGTTAAAGCCAGGCAGGCTAATGGTTAAAGCCAGGCAGGCTAATGGTTAAAGAAAGGCTGGCTCATGGTTAAAGCCAGGCAGGCTAATGGTTAAAGCCAGGCAGGCTAATGGTTAAAAAGCCAGGCAGGCTAATGGTTAAAGAGGCTGGCTAATGGTTAAAGCCAGGCAGGCTAATGGTTTAAAAAGCCAGGCAGGTTAATGGTTAAAAGAGGCTGGCTAATGGTTAAAGCTTCAGGCAGGCTAATGGTTAAAAGAGGCTGGCTAATGGTTAAATCCAGGCAGGCTAATGGTTAAAAGCCAGGCAGGCTAATGGTTAATAAAGGTAGGCTAATGGTTAAAGCCAGGCAGGCTAATGGTTAAAAGAGGCTGGCTCATGGTTAAAGCAAGGCAGGCTAATGGTTACTCTTAGTAGCACGAATCTCAACTTCACACATCCATAAACATGTACCCCATATTAACATGTAAATATCTACTACAGCTGCAAGTCAGATTTCTCAGAAGATCAAGACGACGTACAAGGCATCCACTAGTAAGATTGTCTCCAGCTTCCGAGCACCTTCAGCAGCCTACAACCTGGTGCGTGTCTACAGGGGTCATCGGGACGGAGTGTGGGAGGTCAGCGTGTCCAAGTCTGGCCATCAGGTCATAGGGACGGCAAGTGCAGGTGGGTTATAGGTGTGACAGGTGCATGTGTGATATATGATAGCAAGTGCAGGTGTGTTATAGAGACAGCAAGTGCAGGTGTGTTAATGGCTTAACAGGTGCATGTGTGATATATGATAGCAAGTGCAGGTGTGTTATTTGGACAGCAAGTGCAGGTGTGTTAAAGGCAGAACAGGTGCATGTGTGATATATGATAGCAAGTGCAGGTGTGTTATTTTGACAAAGTCCAGGTTCTTTGAGTTGACTTGTTTCATGTGTTTATCATATGTACATATGCTGTCGCTTTCCAGACCACCGAGCCCGCGATATTCTCTGTGGGAGACTGGTCAGTGCTTGCTCCAGCATGTCGGTCACCAGGGTCGGTCAACTCCATCCGCTTCCATCCCAGTCAGGACCTGCTGAAATTGGTAGTAGCCAGACGCGGGTTGAGTTTCCCGCATCTGGGAGAGCGACTCGCACACATCCAGAAATAGTGGGTGTAGACATGTAGTTTCCCTCTCATGCTGAAATAGTGGGGCGTGTGTAGGCATGTAGTTTCCCTCTCATGCTGAAATAGTGGTGTGGGCATGTAGTTTTCCCTCTCATGCTGAAATAGTGGTGTAGCCATACAGTTTCCCTCTCATGCTGAAATAGTGGTGTGTAGACATGTAGTTTCCTCTGGCGCTGAAATAGTGGTGTGTAGACGTATGTGGTTTCCCTCTCATGCTGAAATAGTGGTGTGTGAACATGTAGTTTCTCTCTCATGCTGAAATAGTGGTGTGTAGAGCATGTAGTTCTCTCTCATGCTGAAATAGTGGTGTGTAGACATGTAGTTTCCCTCTCATGCTGAAATAGTGGTGTGTAGACATGTAGTTTCCCTCTCATGCTGAAATAGTGCGGTGTAGACATGTAGTTTCCCTCTCATGCTGAAATAGTGGTGCGTAGACATGTAGTTTCCCTCTCATGCTGAAATAGTGGTGTGTAGACATGTAGTTTTCCTCCTCATGCTGAAATAGTGGTGTGTAGACATGTAGGTTCCCCCTCATGCTGAAATAGTAGTGGTGACATGTAGTTTCCCTCTCATGCTGAATATAAGGGTGGTGTGCTGATTACCACCTTCATGCTGAAATAGTGGTGTGTGTAGATTACGTAGCCCTCCCATGCTGAAATAGTGGTGTGTAGACATGTAGTTTCCCTCTCATGCTGAAATAGTGGTGTGTAGACATGTAGCTCCCCATCATGCTGAAATAGTGGCATGCATTTTGAAGCCTCATGCTGAAATAGTGGTGTGTATGAACATGTAGTTTCCCTCTCATGCTTCTGAAATAGTGGTGTGTAGACATGTAGTTTCCCTCACATGCTGAAATAGTGGTGTGTAGACATGTAGTTTCCCTCTCAACACCACCTGGTGATATTATTGGCTGACTGCCTGTCCCCATCCTCATGACTGAAGTTTCGATGACTTTACCACAGCACTTTAACATCTGGGATAGTGGACAACATTACTTCCTGTTGAGAGAACTTGTTTTTTATAATTTAGACATAATATTAAACTCCTAGCTGGCCTCAACCGCAACTGAATCCAGGTTAGAATTGGTCTTCAGCAACCCCATGCTTGTCATAAGAGGCAATTAACGGATTGGGTGAGTCAGGCTAAGCTGACTTGGCTTTCGATACATGTCATCGTGATATACCAGTTGCGTGGATCGATGCCCGCTGCTGTTGATCACTGGTATAATTAGTGGTAACACACTTAGATTACTCGACAAAGGTTCCCATTGGCATTTCTTGTGTCTGAGTAATATTCAACATTATAAACATCGATCAAAGGACTAACCGATAACACGGCTGATTGATTAATTACTTTTATCTTACACAGCGGAATTGTCAAAAGGTAGTGTTTATGTATGTAGATTTACTAATCTATACTGAATACACTCTGTCGGTCGGTAGGTGTCTGCATAAAAACAACGATCCTTCTTTCAAAGGGATTAACTGGCAATACATTGATTGATTGCCCATTATTGGCTAACTAAATTACTGTTTTAAAGAAAGGCGGACATTATGCAATTAGTTGCCAGGTGTGCTATCTTGGGTGACCAATGAGACTATACACCAATACCTGAAAAGATTTATCACTTTTTTGGGTATATTAAACTGTTAAAAGACACATCATTTGGAACAGTTTTGTGGATATTGATTGATACATTCCTCAAACAAGGTAATGGCCTGATATTGTTCCTATAACTTTAATCTGTTTTAATTTTAATATTTGCATTTTGTTTTATTCATTTTGTCGTAGCATTCAACAGAATCATTGTTTTCGCCGTGAAGTGTAATGAGACAGACAACATGCACTAGGGTGTGTGTGAATTATGATTCACATTGGCTTAAACTATAAAATGTCTAGATATTACAGTTCTGTTATAAATTCACTATAAGTATCAGCAGATCGTCTGCTTTTTTATTTAGTTTCAAAATGCATACAAGTGTGATAATAAACTAATTAGGATTATAAGACCAAATATAAAGAGCGCACATTGACTAGTATCTACATACTGGTGAGTGGACATTAACCATAAGAATGTAGCAAAGAAATTTATCGGCGCGGTATTGTGATTTCACCCCCACTCGCTTCCGTGGAAGAAATCGTTATGTTATAAGTTGTGTCATGCAAAATCCGTTTGGTTATGATTCCAATACATATTTAACAATCAGTAGAAAGTAGTCTTGATTTTCTAACTTGATGAAAACAAACTATAATCTCATTAATTCTAACAGATTTTTTATTTTAAAATGGCGGCGCCCTTCGGGAACATCCGCCAGTCTGAGGATAAATGGTATTTAGGTTTGTTTTCACCGAAGTTCTAAAAATCAAAACTACTTTCTACTGGTAGTAAATATGTATTTTATTGATGGCCAATAGGATTTTGCATGACATAGCTGCATATCATAACAATTTCTTTCGCCGCGAGCCAGGTGGGTGTCAATATAATACTACTTACAATATTATTGTTACTTGACCACAACCTCACTTCCGAGGAAGAAATCGTTATGTTACAAGTTGTGTCATAGAAATTCTTTATGGTCATCAATCATATGCATATTTTACTACAACTAGTAAGTAGTTTTGATTCTTTAACTTCCGTGAAGCGATCTGAACACAAGTAAGATATCGCTTCAGGCTTCCACAACGGCCGCTTCAAGACTCACAAACATAACCCATTTAGCTTACGAACTGCGAGGTCGTGTGGAAATCTGTGCATGGGGACACCATCGCCCGACCCTAGTAGCAATTGGCGACAGCAGCGATTCGGCATGTCGCCATTGATGTCGAAATCATCAAAATGATGAAGCGTGCTACACATTTTCTATACAACTAACTGAAAATCGTTCCTCATATGACGTCACTGCAGTGCTCTGGCGACAGAGTTACGTAACCTGTCTGTGGTTTCGTTGGCGGGCAAGAGGGAAGCAGGCGACTTTTTGGCCACTTTTAATAGCTCGGTATTAATTAACCACAAGTTTTTAAAGAATAAATTTGGTGTTCCGCATAAGACTAACTACAAATCTTTCATATGTAATGGTTAAAAGAGTAACAAAAAACAAAGTTTAGTGGTTCTTTAAAGCAAGGCTGGCTCATGGTTAAAGCCAGGCAGGCTCATGGTTAAAGCAAGGCTGGCTCATGGTTAAAGCAAGGCTGGCTCATGGTTAAAGCCAGGCAGGCTAATGGTTAAAGCAAGGCTGGGTCATGGTTACTCTTAGTAGCATGAATCTCAACTTTACACATCCATAAACATGTACCCCATATAAACATGTACCCCATATAAACATGTACCCCATACCCCATATAAACATGTACCCCATATAAACATGTGCCCCATATAAACATGTGCCCCATATAAACATGTACCCCATATAAACATGTACCCCATATAAACATGTGCCCCATATAAACATGTACCCCATATAAACATGTACCCCATATAAACATGTACCCCATATAAACATGTACCTCATATAAATATGTACCCCATATAAACATGTAAATATCTACTACAGCTGCAAGTCAGATTTCTCAGAAGATCAAGACGACGTACAAGGCATCCACTAGTAAGATTGTCTCCAGCTTCCGAGCACCTTCAGCAGCCTACAACCTGGTGCGTGTCTACAGGGGTCATCGGGACGGAGTGTGGGAGGTCAGCGTGTCCAAGTCTGGCCATCAGGTCATAGGGACGGCAAGTGCAGGTGTGTTATAGGCGTGACAGGTGCAGGTGTGATATATGATAGCAAGTGCTGGTGTGTTATAGAGACAGCAAGTGCAGGTGTGTAAATGCATGTGTGATATATGATAGCAAGTGCAGGTGTTTTATTTTGACAGCAGGTACAGGTGTGTTATTGGCATAACAGGTGCATTTGTGATATATGATAGCAAGTGCAGGTGTGTTATTTGGACAGCAAGTGCAGGTGTATTATAGGCAGAACAGGTGCATGTGTGATATATGATAGCAAGTGCAGGTGTGTTATTTTGACAAAGTCCAGGTTTTGAGTTGACTTGTTTCATGTGTTTATCATATGTACATATGCTGTCGTTTCCAGACCACCGAGCCCGCATATTCTCTGTGGAGACTGGTCAGTGCTTGCTCCAGTATGCCGGTCACCAGGGGTCGGTCAACTCCATCCGCTTCCATCCCAGTCAGGACCTCGTGTTGACCGCGTCGGGGGACGAGACCGCGCACATCTGGAGAGCTGTGGTCACACCTCCCACCCATGCTGAAATAGTGGTGTGTAGACGTGTAGTTTCCCTCTCATGCTGAAATAGTGGTGTGTAGACATGTAGTTTCCATGTAGTTTCCTTCTCATGCTGAAATAGTGGTGTGTAGACATGTAGTTTCCCTCTCATGCTGAAATAGTGGTGTGTAGACATGTAGTTTCCTTCTCATGCTGAAATAGTGGTGTGTGTAGACATGTAGTTTCCCTCTCATGCTGAAATAGTGGTGTGTAGACATGTAGTTTCCTTCTCATGCTGAAATAGTGGTGTGTAGACATGTAGTTTCCCTCTCATGCTGAAATAGTGGTGTGTAGACATGTAGTTTCCCCCTCATGCTGAAATAGTGGTGTGTAGACATGTAGTTTCCTTCTCATGCTGAAATAGTGGTGTGTAGACATGTAGTTTCCCCCTCATGCTGAAATAGTGGTGTGTAGACATGTAGTTTCCCTCTCATGCTGAAATAGTGGTGTGTAGACATGTAGTTTCCCTCTCATGCTGAAATAGTGGTGTGTGTAGACATGTAGTTTCCCTCTCATGCTGAAATAGTGGTGTGTAGACATGTAGTTTCCCTCTCATGCTGAAATAGTGGTGTGTAGACATGTAGTTTCCCTCTCATGCTGAAATAGTGGTGTGTAGACATGTAGTTTCCCTCTCATGCTGAAATAGTGGTGTGTAGACATGTAGTTTCCCTCTCATGCTGAAATAGTGGTGTGTAGACATGTAGTTTCCCTCTCATGCTGAAATAGTGGTGTGTAGACATGTAGTTTCCCTCTCATGCTGAAATAGTGGTGTGTAGACATGTAGTTTCCCCCTCATGCTGAAATAGTGGTGTGTAGACATGTAGTTTCCCTCTCATGCTGAAATAGTGGTGTGTAGACATGTAGTTTCCCTCTCATGCTGAAATAGTGGTGTGTAGACATGTAGTTTCCCTCTCATGCTGAAATAGTGGTGATGTGTGGACATGTGGTTTCCCCCTGGCATTGAGTGGTGAAGCCATGTAGTTTGGTGTGCTGACATGTAGTTTCCCTCTCATGCTGAAATAGTGGTGTGTAGACATGTAGTTTCCCCCTCATGCTGAAATAGTGGTGTGTAGACATCTAGTTTCCCTCTCAACACCACCTGTGACATGGCTGACTGCCTGTCCCATCTCATGGCTGAAGTTTTGATGACTTTACCACAGCACTTTAACATCTGGGATAGTGGACACATTACTTCCTGTTGAAGACATTTTCATAATTTGAACATAATATTAAACTCCACTTGACCTCACCCAACTGATCCAGGTTAGAATTGGTCTTCAGCAACCCATGCTTGTCATAAGAGGCGACTAACGGGATTGGGTAGTCAGGCTCGCTGACTTGGTTGACACATGTCTTCGTATACCAGTTGCGTGGATCGATGCCCACGCTGTTGATCACTGGATTGTGTGGTCCAGACTCAATTATTACAGACCACCGCCATATAGTTGGAATATAGTTGAGTGTGGTGTTAAACAACAAACAAATAAACACTGAAGAATCAGTAGCTTGTAGTATTGCCTCTGTCACATACTTTATTTCTCTACATTGTTACTGTGTTACAGAAATCCCACTCCTCAGGAGAAGATGAGATTGACGGGTCGGAGAAGGAAGATGTTGGTGATGGTAGGTAATTTACTGGTCCTGCTCTATTGCTTTACTACACACTGTCTAATCACCTTAATAAACGATTTGCCAGGAATCCACTGGCCGATGGCTTGATTCCTGTGTAATAATGATTTTATGTCCTGTCTGCCTGTAGATGGCGGTGATCAGGTGCAGGAGAGCAACAAACTCCGCACACCGCAGGTGGAGCTGACAGGGCACACTGATGTTGTTATTGCTGCCGACTGGAGGGTCAGTGGACTGGATGGTGGGAGGAGCTCAGGTCATCAGTGCATCGTGGGATAGACTGGCTATCTTGTATGATGCTGAGACTGGGGAGCAGATCAGCACTCTGTCAGGTAGGGGTCATCAGCAGGGTCAGATACACCTGGGTCAGGTAGGGGTCGTCAGCAGGGATCGGGATACACCTGGGTCAGGTAGGGATAGTCAGCAGGGATCGGATACATCTTGGTCAGGTAGGGGTCGTCAGCAGGGATCGGGATACACCTGGGGTCAGGTAGGCTTGTCAGCAGGGATCGGGATACACCTGGGGTTAGGTAGGGGTCGTCAGCAGGGATCGGGATACACCTGGGTCAGGTAGGGATAGTCAGCAGGGATCGGATACACCTTGGTCAGGTAGGGTCAGCCAGCAGGATTGGGATACACCTTGGTCAGGTAGGGTCTCCCCAGGTAGGGTCGCCAGGATAGGATACACTCCTGGGTCAGTAGGGATAGTCAGCAGGATCGGATACACCTGGGGTCAGGTAGGGGTCGTCAGCAGGAATTGGGATACACCTTGGTCAGGTAGGGGTCATCAGCAGGGATTGGATACACCTGGTCAGGTAGGGGTCGTCAGCAGGGATTGAATACACCTGGGTCAGGTAGGGGTTGTCAGCAGGGATTGGGATATACCTTGGTCAGGTAGGGGTCGTCAGCAGGGATTGAATACACCTGGGTCAGGTAGGGATAGTCAGCAGGGATCAGATACACCATGGTCAGGTAGGGGTCATCAGCAGGGATCGGGATACACCTGGGTCAGGTAGGGATAGTCAGCAGGGATCAGATACACCTTGGTCAGGTAGGGGTCATCAGCAGGGATCGGGATACATTCCTGGGACAGGTAGGACCCTGGGTCAGCATGGATCAGCATGGGGATACACCTGGGGTCAGGTAGGGGTCGTCAGCAGGGATTGGGATACACCTTGGTCAGGTAGGGGTCATCAGCAGGGATTGGGATACACCTGGTCAGGTAGGGGTCGTCAGCAGGGATCGGGATACACTCCTGGGACAGGTAGGCTCGTCAGCTGGGATCGGGATACACCTGGGGTCAGGTAGGGGTCATCAGCAGGGATTGGGATACACCTTGGTCAGGTTGGATATCAGCACAAATCAGCACTGGTTCAATCCCAGATTTGCCTCAGTTTCAGTTGTCAGTACCCATGCTCACCGTACACATACCTGAGGGGTAAATGTTTGATATTCGTTACTTTAGGCTCTAATTCATTAAATGTTACGTATTAAAGCTGAAACGCCCTGATATTACTGAAATATTGTTTGCAGTGGTGTTTAGCCTTGTTCACTTCTAGCCAAAGGCATGTAACAACATTTTGTTTTTACCTCGAGTCTTGTGTGATCTGACTGAGGTGTCCTTTATCCACCGAGCCAAAGGTCCACATACAGTGTTGCTCATGCTATCAGCCTCTAGCTTAGAATCGTCTATGAAAACAAGTTGTAAACTAGGCAAAGCAGGTGACAAGATTAAATGACAGTAGATTGTGAAAACATAAAGCTTTCATTTTTCACAACAACTGTCACGATTTCAGGTTTAGACAAACCTGTAAACAAGATAACTTACGCCCGGAAATTACATGAATTCCCACATTGCGTCACGGAGAAGAGCCCCTCTGATTGGTGGAAATTTCATTCGCGGGAGAGAATTGTGCACTGTTGTCAAAAAGGTTGATTTAAGTTAACTAAATGTCGAAATGAGTAGTTTTAATGACAGGGTTTCATTTATAACGATGCCAATAAATTATTTATGTATTTGTACTCCCCTAGAGTATATGTGGTCTTTAACAAGTATATGACAAACTGACTGACATTAACAGGTATGCGACAGACTGATGGAATGAGGAAATTGATCAATCTGCCACTAATAGGAAATTTAAAAGTAGTATTGGTCACTCACTTGTATCAGAGTCATTGACATTAAAATGTTTTAACCTACTTTCAAACGCTTGTGTCTGATGACCAATTTGAACTATTTACCAGTAGGTTATTATTATGCAGGATATGAGATGGAGTGTATGTGTGTTTCAGGCTGGCTGTATCCCAAGCCCAGAACATCATCGCAATCCCTCATGATAACAGACACATTCGACTGTTTGACATCAGCGGCGTGCGTGTCGGACGCCTCCCTCGCAGCAACAGACAAGGTCACTCACGCATGGTATGCTCCGTGACCTTTGCAGACGACAACCAGACGTGCAATCTGTTTTCCTGTGGCTTTGACAGACAGGTGCTTGGGTGGCACATCAACTGTCAGACCAAGGAGTAGTCTCCCCTGTGTCAAGGCCTGTTTGCTTTGTGTACAGTGTCACCTGCATCCCATGTGCAGTTATCATGGTAGATACTGAACAGAAATGGGAATATAAGGAGGCCAAGAGCATCCTACTTTGCTAGTGAATGTCCTAACATGAGAACAGTGATGGCTGCCAAGCAGATCTATTGTAAATATTCTTCCTTGCATTGGCACTGTTTGAATGTTGCCCATTTAATTCCTTTAGAATGTGATTCTGAAAAGAATGATATGACATAGAAACTAAACTAAGTATTGAAAATGATAATGAGATCAATTTTAAATTAGAGTTGTATACAATATGTTGAAAATGGGATACATAATTATTTAATTGGCTCTATGCATATTGTTCTATGCATGTTAAGTTGAATTATGAAACCAACCTTAGGAAAACCAGAGACTACAATGGAGAGATAATGTTATTTTGCTAAATGGCGCTGTTTACACCATATTTTGAGTCAAATGTGAATATGTTGTTTTATCCCCATGATTTAGGGTTGGTGTAATTTAATTATAGTCAGATATTTCACTCCCATGTCGTTACCTTTGATCTGAAAAACCCTCAATAGGCTGGATAGGAGACCACATCAGGTAAACCCCATCAGCCAATCAAATGTCAGCTTTCTGAAATCTCATTTTTTGCCGCCTCAATTCTTGATTTATAATTTTTTGTCAGGACAAAAGAAAACCAGCACAAATCACAGATATTCTCTTTATGCCAAGGGACCCACATGAAACATGTGGCATGTGAGGACAACATGAGAGGCATTCTGTAGACTTTGTTGACAGATTACATGGTGCATGGATGACCTTTACTTTAATATAGTTGTGTAGCTACTTTGCTGTACATTGTTACAACAGTATATTACAGAAACTGTTATGCATGAATTGTGTCTACTTAGCACAATGTAATGCAGAACTGCCTCTTTTTGTTGTCAAGATACAGAATTCAGATTTGCTGAGTTGAATAATTGGCTGACTGAGAAATTAAAGCCTGTAGCTGATTAGATAATTAATACATTCATCTAATGTATCTGATGTGGGCTTGTTTGACCTTCAGGTAGAGGTGTATTGAATCAGAGTGAAAGATCTAAATTTAACAAGGTTTGGGGTTGGATCTGAATTTTTCCAATATCTCGACCCAAATTCAGGTTTTTGTTTTGAAATCATTAATAGTGTAGCTAGGTTAATACTGGAACATGCTATGTATTTAAGATGGTTGGGTCGTTTAGTGGTTGATTGGTATTGGGAATAACAGTGGTGGGTTGAGTAAGATTGAGTTTCATGTATATGATGGTTGAGAAAATGCTTCTCTTCCCTCATCACTCGGCCCAGTCAAACAGTCTGCACACATTGTTACAAACATTCTATGATGTTGGTGTTTGTGTTTTGTAAGTTTTGTAGTTTGTTTACAATCTTATGGCGTTTGTTGTTTCACCACTTACGTCTGTGTTTATATGTCAGTTCTGCATGTTACACTCAGTTGATAGTTCAGCCATTTTATCTTTCATTTTGTAAATTAATAAGTGCTAATATTTATTGTTTATTTTTAGCTTGAATTTACAGTTGAGTTAGTTTCTAAGTCTTAGACTATTTATTGTGGAAATACTACAGGGTTGTTTTGTCAGTGAAATACTGACTTATTGCTTGTTCTTTTAAGTAATGTCCTGACAATCACAGTTTATAGTTGTTACAGGGGTGGATTCATGAAAACTGATGAACTACTGGTAGCAAGACTACTTAAGTCTTAAAACAAACACAGGTCTTAAAGAACTCAGTACCCTGACATGGCAAGAGAGGCTTGAACAGATAAAATATGGCCTTTGTGAGCTTTTCCTGCCGAAGGTCACAGTTTGATTTTGAAATAGGTTGGTTGGCGGGCTGGTTGGCTGGTTTGTTGTTTAATGCCGCACTCAGCAATATTCCAGCTAAGTGGCGACAGTCTGTAAATAATCGAGTTTGGACCAGATAATCCAGTGATCATCATCATGAGCTTCGTTCTATGCAACTGGGATACAATGACATATGTCAACCAAGTCAGTGAGATGACCACCTAATCCTGTTAGTTGCCTCATCGACAAGTGTGAGTTACTGAAGACAAATTCTAACCCGGATTTTGACAGGTTTAGAAATAGGTACAGCTTGACAAACCCATTCTTTGCAGCGGTAAAGCTGCAGCATCACATCCACGCTGTCTCATGGCCTGATTGGAAAGTAGGACTCAATAAACTGAACTGTGTAAAGTCACGTGTAGATATTCCACATATAGAGTGATACTGGAAGGCAAGAGACCATATCCTACACTTGTTGCATGAAAACTCAAGTCAACCAGAACGCCGAGCAGATTGATCTGAAATCATTCCAATACCATTGTTTCACCTGAAAGCCGAGAATTTAAGACTTTTAAGAGTGCCCCTTAAGATTATTTATTCTTGTTTACGTATGTGTGAGCATATGTACTTAGAAGCCACAGAAACCCTCTGCTGTTTCTGCTAGCCACGATCCAGGGTACCAGCAGTTGAATCAACCACTGTAATTACTGGTAAGACGATTGTCAGTGGTCTGTTTCTATACTTCAGAATAAAATCTTGCTGTCAATACTCTTTTCCTCAGTTCCAAACATCGGTCACTCGATATCATAACTTACAAATGTACATCTATATATTTCTGACATGAAATACTCAGGGTTTAGGAACAAGAATCTTTGTAAATATTTATCTTGAAAATACTCATATTTTTTTCAGTCTCTACCAATATATTCCATAGTTTGACCATTTGGGCCCTGTGTCAGAAAGTGATTGCAGCATAAGGACTAATGTTTAGGAGTTTCACTTGTAGTGCTTCAATCTCTCTGTGAAACAGGCACCATGTTGTAGTCCGTTACGAGGGAGGGGTGCAAAGAGAGGAACAGTCAGGTGTGCGAGAAAGGATGGAGACAGCACAGCACAGGTAAAATGATTCAATAACTTGGCTCCGAATACACCTGGCTGTTCCTCTCTTTGCAGTCCTCCCTCGTAACAAATAGTGAACTTTGTCAAAATTTTAATGATAGTTTGTTTAACAACTTTTTTGTTTTTAGGGACATAAATTCTGCAAAAAATCACAGAGTTGGTCTGATAATTTGATTATGATCAGTGTTTCATTGAGTATTTTATGTTTAGTAGTTTTCGAGTTAGACTGCAATTCATCGGTCCGATTTTGAGCCAAACGGACTATAGTTACAAACTATTGGTCTGTAGTGATTAATGAATTCATAAGGATTCCTTTAATATCCATGGATCTTAACATAGTCTTTCCTCAAATATAGATTGTTATAAATTGTAATAAATATCTCTTAAGAAAATCTAATTTTGAATCAATACAGTATTGTCATTAACATATATTTATACATCAATATTCCGATATACATATATATCCTTAGTGCAAAGCAATGACAGGGATTGATCATAAGGTATTCTGAGAGGAACCTGGGAATTGCTCGTTATACACATATATTTGCTCCAGGGTGTATGGCTACAACATTAGATGGGTTACAGGGAGTAGCTACTGTATGAGAAATGATGAGAAGATATCTTCAAGCTGAAAGCCAAAAATATTGTGTGTCTCACAACAGCCCCAATTGTACTTCCCACCCCAAACATGGAGGTTACTTTTTAAATGATTATCTAAGCAGTGTAGTATGTGTTCAGGCACTAGTCATACAGACACATTTACCTCGAAACAGTTGTAGTCAGCTCTCGGAGATGTGATTATTAAGATTTCACCTACGTTTATTTGCCATCCAGAGTACAGATCAATCTCACAGTGGCTGTACTGTTCAGGATCTAGTTCCTGGCACTACCTGGGATGTGGGGTCACCTACGTTTATTTGCCATCCAGAGTACAGATCAGTCTCCCAGTGGCTGTACTGTTCAGGATCTAGTTCCTGGCACTACCTGTGATGTGGGTTCACCTACGTTTATTTGCCATCCAGACTGCAGATCATTAATCCAGAAGTCTGTATAATCTGTGGACACAACTATCCGGAATAGTCAGGTTTCACTGTATATATGCAGGGTGTTGTGATTTACAGCACAACCAAGGAGTATCAGTGAGTTATCTCCCTTACACTGCTTCAACTGATGTTTGTAGTGTAGCCCCATCACATTCTCAGTCAGCTTTTGAGTGCAAATGAATTCAGTTTTTCTAATATATTTGAATGAAACAGCTGTTTTTGTGAAAATATATGGGTGAAAACTTTGACTAACAGTTGCAGAATTGGTTGGTATAAATTGGGATGTGAATTTCATAATTAATAACATTGTAAAAAATGCACTTCACTTGTATATCCAAAGCTTTATTGTATTACATAGTATGGTGGGTTTTAACATTGTGTTGATGACAGTATTTACAAGCCAAGGGAAGATAACTTGGCATAACAAGGGGAAATAACTTACATCACATTTTGAAATCAGGAATGATTATTGCTCCAATAATGCTGATACTCAGTTTTTAATAAAACATTTCAGGTCCTTGGTCTTTGTTACATCCAAGATTTATTGTGTCATCCTGAATTATTGTGTCATATACGTTTCTTTGCTTATGCAATGTTTCCTATTGACTACATGCGTTCCTAGTTTGTCCGTGTTCTGTTGTTGACTGACATCCTTGTCCTACTAATGTAACTGTACAGGTGTGCTGGTGTTGGCACAGAAACAGTTGTAGAATACAGAGAGTTGTGATTTGTCCTGAAATATCCATTTTCTGATCTCAGAATTGTTGAGCGATTTGATAGCAATATTCACTGGTAGACGATGGAATCATGTACAGTTTGTCTTGTTGGAGATAAATAAATCTGTTTCCTTGGAAATACAATAGTATATTGTTTGATTATTGGATCAATGGATGACAATAGAAATCATGACCATATTGACATGCTCTGCCAAAAATTAAGATCTTTAATGATCAATCATTGATTAAAAGTTGAATATTCATCTGGAAAAAGTCAATGATGCCTTACTTTATATTTCTTAAAATTGTTTTGGTCATACATGTATCTTTATTTGATTTTTATGATGAAATACAATTAATTCTGTTTTCAAAGTGATATACCCATGTGGAACAACTGGAATTGAATATCTGATGGTTGGTACCTGCACCAAGATAATGGTTGCCTGACTTCCCTTCTGACTTCCCCCTGCTTTGTATGACATCGGGGATTCCTCTAGACCTGCTGCAGGGCCGATATTCTGCAGCAATTGACAGTAAAAACTTTAAATTAGGTTTAAATATTAAACTTGTCCTGTGCCCACCTGGAGGAACATAGAGTGTTCCGGGGGATGGAGGTGTACCCATTTGCTTAAAGCATTCCTTCGTCACACCAAACACCTGGCTTCCATTCCCCACATGGGTACAAAGTGTGAAGTCCATTTATGGTGTCCTCAGCTGTGATATTGCTGGAATATTGCTAAAAGCAGCACCCACTCTAACTCATGAGTTTTGGTACCAACCTGCCAAGTGCCAGTGGTGGTACCTTGGATATTTATCAGTCACATTTTTTCTGCTCTTTACTGTATATACTTAACATAATAAAGAAGGGGTAGTGATGAACGTTGAATGGACTCCGTCCTTCAAAGCTTGATTCAGGTCAGTCACATCTGTGTCCGCTGAGAGCACAATAGTGTTCTGTTTTCATCCAGCAGATAATAATCATCCACATTACACGAGACAATATGTCAGAACATTAACTGACACGGTGTAATCAAGAATGGAAGTAGGTGCCAGATCAGGGAACAAGGCCCCTTTTAAGGTTGAACTGGTGTTTTTGGTCTGGTGCCTGTATCCAGTCTCTGTCTAACTAGGATACTGTCTCCCAGCACTGGTGAGCAGCGAACAGATTGAGCTAGCACTAAAGGCATTCATCATTAAACTTCATCCACAGTTTTCCACTATAAATCTGTCACCTTCAGTGATGTCAGCATTTTATTAATGATGCTTTTATCTTGGCAAATTTGCTTGGCTTTAAGGATGCTTCATGTTTGTTTTGAAGACTTTCCTTGCAGCAAGTGTGAAGAGGTCACTCAGTTTGACACCCCGATATGGGTAGATGAGTCCCTTATAAGAGAAGGACTTTGTTTAGAGACTGTGAAAATATAATAAGTCAATTTGAGTTATTTGAATGTTTGAACATGTGCTAAGTTATTATGATTGTCAAATGTTATTTGTTGGCCGTTTGCTGACTGAGAAAAGGCCGAAGAATGTTGCACTTCCTCTGTTCTCAGCATGTGATTGATATTTTGTACCAACACTCTTGTTTATGATGCTATATGCAGGTACTGTGTATATTGTGTAGAATAACAGCATGTAAAGTTAACCTTGTCGCGTTTCTTCCATTGTGTTGTAATTTGCTGTATAGAGTTCTGGGTTCAAGGATCCAATTATCTGTGTTGGAATTGCTGATTATTATATTATCTTTGAGTTGTCTTCCTGATTGATCTGAAATACTGATGAAATACCCAATACCCTAACATCCAGATCACCCCTTGATCACTGGAGTGAACACATACAGATCACACTGTCCAGAGTGAACACACGCATATCACTGGCTTGAACGCATGCAGATTTGCAAGTTCTAGGCTTCCAGGCTTCAGGCTTCGGCATGACGAGCGAATGCTTTAACCACTAGGCTGCCCTACCACCCCCAAAATAAAGGACATTGGAGTTTTTGGTCTTAGCGCTAAGGTTGCCACATGTAGAACAAGTTCTGTTTCAATGCTTGTCCACAAAACTGGTGGCTGGAGAGTTCTCAGTGATACGGCAAATTCTGTTCATTGTATGTCTGTTGTTGATACCACTTCTCTGGTCAACAAGTGTTCTGTGATATTCTGATTATTGAAGCACAGACAAGAAACTGTTCAGCTTGTGCAATATCTCCGTGAATGTTTCCTGTTCAGTGAAATACGACAATTGACAAAGCGACAGCAATGTGTCGGTTACAGCCCTAATATGTGAGACAAGTGATACTTGTCACTTAGTTGAAGGGAAGGCCATGTAAGAATACTGGTTGCCACTTTATGAGAGCAGATTACTGTGATTCTGTTCAGTGTTGTATTAAACAACGAACAACCACACCACAGAGGCATGTTTGTTGATCACCTTGATTGTCAGGCCCATTAGTTACAAGTTCAAATATTGCATTAAAATAGGACAAAGAATGTATTACTTGAAACGTCTTCAGACAAACTACTTATGTGACCTAGTTCAACCTGATGTCCAAGTTCAGCCATTAAAAAGAAAACAATGTAGAACTGCAAGGAGTTTATTCATATGAAGCTTCAAGTTAACAAATGTTGGTGATCAACAGGAATATTTGAGGGTATGTTATGATCTAGTCACATGATATCAGTGAGGTCACCACAGGAGAAGGTATGTTATGAGTTGATGTTAAAAAAAACGGACATCGTACCTGAATATAGGGACTGGTCATCTATCCTGGGTGGGGGCAATCATCAAGAGCTATGACAATCTCAAGGTAAGGGTCATAAAAAATGGACATTTTTAATAAAATATGAAGAGGTATTGAATAATTTTGTCTTTTCAGGGAGGGTTGTGAAAGCATTACTTTCAAAACATTAGTAGATCAAAGATGTCCCCTTCTTCATCCCGTAATAAATGACCAGTCTCTGAGAACACACACAAAAATGTCTTCATGATTACAGAATATATTTTTCAAATGTTATTGTTTTTCCGCATTAAGTACACACATGATTAAGAATTCAATAAAAACTTATGTAAGTGAAACAAACTGCCTTGAACTGAAGACGTAAATGAACATGGGCAAAGGCGCAAACAACTTGGCTATCTTCTGGCGTCAGACAGCTGGATGATGATAACCTGTACACAGTTCTGATGGACAATTTACACGTGTGAAATATATATCCTAGTGAAATATATATCCTAGCAACATCTGACAAGCAAACCTCGCTCGCAGCTCCCAGTGAAGTATAAAGTGAAATATTCACAGGTACATAAGAGTGAGTGAGTTAAAATTCAACATGACATCAAAAACAAGTATATAAAAATGTTGATTTGCTAATTGAACAGCTTCTGTTTAAAAATGTCAGTAACTAAAGTGACTTAACTCTACAGTTGTTTGTATACAAAATATCTTCTTTTGATGCATTAACTCTATGTGGAAATCCGGCCATGCATCAGAAAAGAACAAGTGATGTTAGAAAGAGTTCAGCCTTTAAGGCCTCCTCTTCCTTGTTACTGACATCAAGCAAAGTTAATGTGTTAAACTGGTAAGTTTAATTCTTTTATTACACTATAAAATTTTGTCAATTTATTATTTTTCCCCTGAAAAGGAACTGAGCTCTCTGAAGTTCAAAAGGGAAAATTTTGGTTTCATCAAATACCGATATTCCATGGCGCCTGACTAGGTGCAACTCCATCTGAAACTGTACTTCAGTGAGCTATAAATAGTCTAGCATCATCGTTAAGGTTATTACCAGTACCTCACTCCAAGATGGAAGCCCCACCCAGACACTTACCACTCTGGTTAACCTAAGTGAATCCAGGTAGGGATGAGGGAGGCAACTCTGCAAGAGGATGTTCGTATTGTGGAACAGTGATGATATGGTCTGTTACTTATAAACACAAAGTTCCTGCATTAGTCCAGACCAGGGACGACTTGACTTCAGTACTACTACAAGAAGCCACCTTGTCTTGTCAGATCTCTGCCCAGTACTAGAAACTACACAAAGTAAACACACTAACTTGTAAAAAAACAAACAAATGTAAACTGTGTGAGCAATTACATGGTAATGCTGACTGTTCAGCCAAGTCTCTAACCAATAGACCCACACTGCCAGGCTTCTGCCATTCCACTGAAAAGTGTCAGGATTTGCAAGTAAAATGTATGCATTCATGACCTGTACCAGCAGAGAAGACAAAAAGTGAGTTTGATTTTTTTATAAAATTTGACAATTTCCATAATCCATGACAAGTGACAATTTCCAGATAAGTTTTCTACAACTAATTTGTTTCTGAACTTGAGAAAAATGTTGACATCCGTGACACATGGGACATATCAAAGATTCAGGATGTCGGAGAGTGCATCATAGATGCAGTGTTTCGAGGTGACAGTGAACTAGGGCTGTAGGGAGCCATACACTACTTGCAAGACCTGGACTTACAAACAAGGAAACATCTGTACTGATCTTGAAAGGCATTTAGAACTGGACATGAATACATCAGGTGAAGCAGCAAGAATTAGCTCTGAAATGTCACATAAAGAAAAAATAGAAGTTGTCCATAAAACAAGTCATGTATTAATTTGTACTTATCATGAGGAAAACTAATTACAGATGAAATGCTAAGTGTTTCCCTTCAGGATAAAACCCTGGTAACACCAACTTCCCATCTGTAGCAATATCCTGTACCTATACTTTCACCCATAGCCATATTACTATCTAAACCCATGGCAATAACCAGACCTAGAATGTTACTGACTGACTGACTGACTGAGGTTGGTGTTACGCCGCTTTTAGCAATATTCCAGCAACATCACGTCGAGGGACACCAGAAATGGGCTTCACACATTGTACCCATGTGGGGATTCGAACCCGGTTCTTTGGCGTGACGAGCCAACGCTTTAACCACTAGGCTACCCCACCGCCCTATAATGTTACTTATCGAGAAATAAGCCCAAGATATTGAGACAGCACAGCATTTGATTGTTTTTCTCTTCTCATTTACAAAATATTTGGGTTAGGAGTGATTCACCAATCTTTGATATGTCCTGTTTCTAAAAAGTTTTGAAACATCAGCACACAAATAGTGAAAGAGTATATTGTGAGTTCAGAATGGTCATGTTGACATGTATTTGTACAATTCCTTCCTTTCTCATCATGATTCTTGAATTCATACATCATTAGTAACAAATTAACAGATGAAACAAAAGATAAAAAGTTTGAGAACACAGTTGAATAAAAGAAACAAGTCAGTGTTGAAACAAAACGTTCACTGCATGGACAGTGGCATAAAATCACAAGTTGAAAAGTTCAAAATTAAAAGAAATGAAAACAGGAAATCCCAATTTAAGTTCAGTGTGAAGTTGACGCAAGCATAATGTCTGCAAAAAACAATTATCTAAAAAAATACCAAGGAAAACCTGAATAGGTTTAAAAGTGACAACCTGAGTGTACATATCTTGTCTTTACTTTCTACAGACCCCTTTTCAACCTTCATGATACTATCCACATATACACTGGTATAGTTTCTCTGCCACATTTCCAATGTGGATCTCCAGTTCATATCTTTTACAAAGAAGCATCTGATATTTCTACAGACAATGTAGTTAGAAAGAGAAGAAAGAAAACTAAGTTTTACTCTCACAATTACATGAACACATCTCAAGTCTCAAATATAACTCTAAATTTAGTTCAAAACTAATCATTTCTTTCAGTACAATCAGCATGTTTGAGCTTAAACAGTGGTATGTATCTCACCAGGAAGGGAGATAATCATGTTAATGAAGGGAGACAACTCAACTTGAAATAAGCTCAAACTGGTCAAGCTCAATGGGTTTTGTCACCCAGCTCCCGAGCCCACTCTTCTGGAATGCTTTGAATAGCTGCTGCTTAGCCAGTTGATAGTCCATAACACCTGCCTTGGCCTCGGAATACAACTTTGGACGTGTTGTGATGGTTTGACTTGTCACCGAGGAAACCTGGCCGAAGAGTTTGTCAAAATGCTGAAACAACGACTGCTTGCACACACGAGACATTGGGCCTTGTTCTGTCTTCCCTGTGGTTGCGTTGATCACCTCGAAGCCATCATCGCCATGGCACCAGTTGACACTGAAGTTGGGCGCCTTCCCTGGCTGCCGGGATTCCGGGTTGGATATGCCACTGAGGAAAGGCCTATTGAGCATGAAAGGCATGTAAATGTTCTCGATGTTGTTGATGCGTGCGTAGACAGCGCGGGAGAGATGGTCACCATGGTACAGGCTGCCCAGGACGATGCTGTCGATGTAGATAGGCTCCACAAAGTGACTGAGGAGAGACCCTGAAACAATCATTTACATCACATTCAACAACGAGTACGCTTTGTTCAAACTAATGTAAGATACATGCATCTTGGCAAACACTTCACACATTTCATGTCAGGTTGCACGTGTTTTCTTGAGTGGTATAACATACACCGAGACCCATGAGGTGTACATGGCAGCATACTATAGTTTTGTCCTAAAATCTTTGTTTGCATATAATAATAATAATAATGCATTTGTTTAAGCGCCTAATGTCCAGCCAGTGCTGCTCAGTGGCGCTGTGCAGAGAAAATGGAGAAACTAGTAGGTAGCTAGAAAAAGATGAGTTTTTAGTTCTGACAGTCGTATTGACACACTGATAAAATATCAATCATAAAAATACCAATATCCCTAACTTATTTTGTCCAGTATAGTAAGTCAGGAACAAACAGTAGGCTGAGTGAATGAGGTTTCACATTTTTTTCACAATATCTCAACAATACCATGCAAGGGACTCCAGAAATGGACTTCACAAACTTAAACCTGGGCTTAAAGCGTGATGGCTGAACGTTTAACCATTAGGTACCCAGCCTCTGTTAGGCCTGGCACTGAAACCACCGGCATTGATTGTCCCCACAAGCCTTCAGTGACATGAGGACTGCAAGCTAAAGTAAAGAGATGCATGCACGCTGTAATGTAAGTGCAGTTATCTTGAATGGAACTTTAAACCCCCTTTCACTTCATTACAACTGCATTTATCAAAATAATTTTTTTTAAACTACAACCAGAAGATCAGTTGAAACAAGCCTGCATAAGCGGCTAGTTCAGTTTCCTCCTAATTCCCAATCCATTTGAAGTCTGAGGAAAGTCATACACATTCTCCGGAACAAATTGACTGATCTTCGTTAATTGACGACAACTAATTTGCTCACGATAAACATGTCAAAACTGTGCTATCTATATCTTCCTAAATGCAGACAAAGTGTGCCTTATAAACATATCTGTCAGAAACACATCAAAACGACAAACAAAACTCCCAATATAACTTAATTTCTACCATACTCTTTACTCCATGCTCAAACAAAATGCTTTCAGAAAGCACCAAGTCAATTGACCAATCAAACTCCCATGTCATGTAAATATTCAGTGATTGACTGCTGAAATAAATAATGTTTACATTCAGACTTTGTGGATAATTGAACGGTGTGTGCTTATGCCCTTGAAAGAACATGTCAGGGACAGGCTATTTATAGTCCAGTCCAAAATGAATGTGAGTTATTTGTAATATGTATATGTTAATACACATCAAATCCATTTAAGAAAAATCCATTAAGAATGAGCAAGTTGTTTTATCTTCATTTCGCAATATTAATAAATTTAATTGTAGCAGGGGCTACATGAAATGTGTGAGTGAGTGGATTAGGTTTGAGCTATATTCCAGTGATTTTATGGCGAAGGATGCCAGAAATGGGCTGCACACATTGTACCCATGCTGGGAATCGCACCTGGGTCTACTGCATGACATGCTTTAACCCGCCACCCCCACATGAAATGGGTTTCACACACTGCACCCTACTGTACTGAACCTTGGCTTCTGAATAACACTTTCGTGACGCCTGTCTTTCCTGAAGGACTTTTGTCCAAAATTGTCAACTAGGATTCCACACATTTGTCCACAACATATAAATGTATGCTACAACATCATGACACAGTCAAGGTATATTTCTCAGTACGATTGATCATTCACACACACAGAACATGAACTCAGACAGTCCCAAATCACTGTGTTGACATTTATCATAAAGACTCCAAAACCAGCAGTCTACAACGACATCCTATCCAGCCCAGCAACTGAAATACATCAGATCAATGGCAACTAATTATATCACGTCGTTACAGCTAATGAAGCTTGATATACCTATCCAATCTAATATATACCACACACAAATCATATTTCTTTTTCCAGAGATGAAAAACAGATAATTACAACCTTGTCGGACTTCCAATTGCTAAACAGCACTTGCGATCAGACATATAAAATGAAAATAATCTAACGTAGCCGATCATGAAGTATTTGAAGTGCTAGACTGGCGAAGCTATTATGTACTAAGTACAACCAACATAGATAGCACGGAGATATTTACTATTAATCAACAGACACACAAGGTACTGACTTTTCTCCGTTAGATCAAATTCAAATTCTATGTACTTAATTGGACCCGAAGTGTCAGAGATTGATGTTAGGACAAGAGTCTGAAAGACTGACACAACGCCACTTGTTAACTCATTGTGATACTGGGGTGGTTCAAACTCTGGTCCAGCTATCTAGTGACTGAAACCCTGTTGAGGCATGTCGACTGACTGACTGAGTTTGGTTTTACCCCGCTTTTAGCAATATTCCAGCAACATCACGGCCGGGGACACCAGAAATGGGCTTCACACATTGTACCCATGTGGGGATTGAACCCGGGTCTATGGCGTGACAAGCCAACGCTTTAACCACTAGGCTACCCCACCGCCCCTGAGTCATGTCGAATGGGAAAGATTCAAAACATGCTGATGTATTTGACTGACTATTCTGTCTCTCACTGTTCAGGGGTCATCCTCTGGTTCATCATGTACTATCTGCAGCCATGAGGTGATGTATACCATTGTTCTTACATCACTATAGATCTACACCAACAGTCACAACCACATTCACACCTTCTTTATGCAGTTAAGTAATTTGTTTAATTTTTGAGACAAACGTTATGAAACTTTTTTTCCAGAGTTGGTCTGATGTTTTCATTACATTCTGCGTTGAAATGAATGTTTGATCATGAACCGATTTGGTGTTAGATTGTGATTCATCGGTATCATTTTGACCCAAACAGACTATAAATGCAGCCCCCATCTACTGACTGACCGAGTTTTGGTTTTACGCTGCTTTTAGCAATATTCCAGCAACATCACGGCGGGGGACACCAGAAATGGGCTTCACACATTGTACCCATGTGGGGATTCGAACCTGGGTCCTCGGCCTGACGAGCCAACGCTTCAACCACTAGGCTACCCCACCGCCCCACTAAGTCATTGAACTACAGATGACATGACAGGGAATTATAACTCTCTTGCACTGTGTGGCCCAGTCAGTGAGCATTGTTTTACACTGCTTTTTACATATTCACTCACTAATGCGGACACTAGAAATGGCTTCAAACATTTTACCCATGTGGGGAATCAAACCTGTACCCTTGCCATGATGGAAACACTTCATCCACAAGGCCACCCCAAACCCCAGTCAGGTGTACAATAGCTATGATGGCTCCTATATCTCTTTACATGAAGTGTAAATCTTACATTTCCACTATTTGACAAGAACTAAATTACACGTCATATTGCATGTCTTCATTAATCTCATAAACTTCGTAAAAAGTCTTAGCAATAATTTTTCAGCACTACTTGACATGTTAACATTTTTCTATAATGACTTTTTTAACCTTGACTTACAAGAAGCTTCATCTTCTTTATCATAGGGACTATGGACAAACAAAGCCCACTTCTTTCATCTTCCATGACACAAGTTGGAGCAGAAGACACATCACCTGATTAGACCATCCATTGAGTTCATTGAAACCTCTAGCATGTTAGCAGGAATACTAAGATCGAAAAAGATTAACAACCGACAATTCTGTGGTTAGAGTCAATTCTGTGGGAAACCTGACTCACGGAACCCTAACATAAAACACCTTCATATCCTCCACCAGATATTGCCCTGGTATAAAAACACACTTTCTCTTCTGCTGACGAGATCATCCATTGATCTCTCCCTATCTGGAATGATGGCTGCCGAGTCAAAACAGATTCCTATCCATTTTACCCAGCGATAGAAATGGCTTCAAACATTGTACCCATGTGGGGAATCAAACCTGTACCCTTGCCATGATGGAAACACTTCATCCACAAGGCCACCCCAAACCCCAGTCAGGTGTACAATAGCTATGATGGCTCCTATATCTCTTTACATGAAGTGTAAATCTTACATTTCCACTATTTGACAAGAACTAAATTACACGTCATATTGCATGTCTTCATTAATCTCATAAACTTCGTAAAAAGTCTTAGCAATAATTTTTCAGCACTACTTGACATGTTAACATTTTTCTATAATGACTTTTTTAACCTTGACTTACAAGAAGCTTCATCTTCTCTATCATAGGGACTATGGACAAACAAAGCCCACTTCTTTCATCTTCCATGACACAAGTTGGAGCAGAAGACACATCACCTGATTAGACCATCCATTGAGTTCATTGAAACCTCTAGCATGTTAGCAGGAATACTAAGATCGAAAAAGATTAACAACCGACAATTCTGTGGTTAGAGTCAATTCTGTGGGAAACCTGACTCACGGAACCCTAACATAAAACACCTTCATATCCTCCACCAGATATTGCCCTGGTATAAAAACACACTTTCTCTTCTGCTGACGAGATCATCCATTGATCTCTCCCTATCTGGAATGATGGCTGCCGAGTCAAAACAGATTCCTATCCATTTTACCCAGCGATTAAGATTATGTATCTATTTCTGTTCTACTTCTTATGATCTTCGCCAGAAGTGCATCCATCATTTCACATGAGTTCCTGGTCGATTCTGATCAGGATTTCCTTTTTTGACCATGGTGTGTGTAGTTTTGATCTGTTAAGGCAGGCTAACAGATGTACAGAATCATCTTTCACTTTCACTATTCTGACCTATTCTTCAAGATCGCAGAAGCTGTTTCAACTCAAAAGCCAATCCAATCTTGTCTATTTCCTCATCAATATCTAAATGCACACAATCAATGCCACACCGTAATGAAATTAATAAAGACCAACTACCGGGTTTGCCGTGTCATGTAAAGTTAAATCTCCTAAATACCAGCAATTGTTTCTTTGTGACTGAGATCAAGGATTGATTGTGTCATGTGCTCTGTCTGTAGCTGTAGGCTATTGTAGTCAGTTTGCTTTCATTTGTTAGTTCACATCACGCTCGGCCCTCATGCAGCTATATGATGGAGGTCTGAAAGCAGGGATCAGACTGTTCTGGTGGGATACAGGTGAGTGAGAATAGGTTTACACCGCTTTTGGTAATATTTCAGCAATATCATGGCGGGTGACACCAGAAATTGCCTTCACACATTGTACATGTGGGCAATCGAACCCGGGTCTCCAGTGTGACAAGCCAACACTTGAACCACTAGGCTACCCCACCGCCCCTGCGGAGATACAAAAACAGCAAGCCCCACTGTTTGGGGATGATGGCATGCAATCCACATACACACTGACATCCAATCCACATACACATCCAATCCACATACACACTGACATCCAATCCACATACACACTGACATCCAATCCACTACATTATGACCTGCACAGGTTACCTAGACAGATTCTAACCCAGAATGCCCATGGGCTCACAGCTGGCAGAAGAGCAAGTTAGGAAGGTTTCAGGAACAGTTTATATGAAGACAAAACAGGTGATGATTATGGCAGGATCCATTGTTTAGAAAGGGATGGATATGACAGTAAGCCTATCAAAACCAACAAGGGTTCAACGTGGCTGTGTGAGCATCATGTGCAGCCCACCATAGTTTCTCCATTTGTAATGAGCATTAGATAAGATAACCGTAGGAGTAGGGTAGCCGGGTGGTGCAAGCACCGCCTCACCACACCGAATAGTTGGGTTCTGTTCTTCACATTCAAGAAGCAGTAGCACTAAGTTGTGACAAATTATGACAAATGATGTCCTTACATAACTATTAAGATTGACTTCTTCAAGTAACAAAAATGGGGTGGTGGGGTAACCCAGTGGTTTAAGCATTCGCCCGTCATGGGTACAACGTGTGAAGCCCTTTTCCGGTGTACCCCAACGTGATATTGCTGGAATATTGCTAAAAGTGGCATAAAACCATACTCACTCACTAAGTAATAAATACAGTTTCAAAGCTCTGTCATGAGTTAGCCGCCCAGCAGGCCAGGCATCAAGTCCATGAAAACTCACCATCCTTGAAATACTCTATACCTGAATCAATTCCCACAAAGTGGATATGTAAATGTCCTCACAGCCAGGAGCATGGGATCACTACACCCTCCAACCATAACTGACAGATGGGCAACAGGCATGGCAAGCTATTCACATTAAGGCATCAAAATACACAAAACAATATAGTCAGCCACTACCAAGTAACTCTCAATCTTGATACTCTTGTCATCAAGTGTGATCTCAAGCTTGATGTTCAGGTACAAGAGACAAAGCTTGATGTTCAGGTGCAAGAGACAAAGCATGATGTTCATGTACAAGAGACGAAGCTTGATGTTCAGGTACAAGAGACGAAGCTTGATGTTCAGGTACAAGAGACAAAGCTTGATGTTCAGGTACAAGAGACAAAGCTTGATGTTCAGGTACAAGAGACCAAGCTTGATGTTCATGTACAAGAGACAAAGCTTGATGTTCATGTACAAGAGACAAAGCTTGATGTTCAGGTACAAGAGACAAAGCTTGATGTTCAGGTACAAGAGACCAAGCTTGATGTTCAGGTACAAGAGACAAAGCTTGATGTTCAGGTACAAGAGACAAAGCTTGATGTTCAGGTACAAGAGACAAAGCTTGATGTTCAGGTACAAGAGACAAAGCTTGATGTTCAGGTACAAGAGACATAGCTTGATGTTCAGGTACAAGAGACAAAGCTTGATGTTCATGTACAAGAGACAAAGCTTGATGTTCAGGTACAACTGCAAAATTTTCCCACAGATAATACTCTCACTATAAGAAATGAAATGCTTTGGCAGGTGCTTTCTCTTCCTTGTAGGTGCACCTTCCTGGACAGACAATGTATGTGTGCCTAGTCTTACACTAGCACAAGTCGGCAATCCACTTGTCTGCTGCACTGAAGAACATGGAATATTGATCACAAGATGGAGGAGCTGAAGGAGTGACAGGGACACTCCATGGTAGCTCAACTTTATGTCACTTGCAATTGTGTCCAGCTGCAGGAACTTTCTGGCTTCAACACTCTTACATGAGGATACCGGCATCGTAAAAAACTCACCTGTATGAACATTCTCGGATTATCTTTCTTTCATGAACACCTGTACATGAACTCCCATAAAGGAGCGTCTACAAATGAACACCTATATGCGAACATTACTGGCTCAACCAAATGGCAGAAGCGATAATACAGATTTGTCTTATCTGTTTGTAATCTCTTTTATTAGTTTGATTAGAAATGCAATCAATAATGTTTACATGAATTTTGGTGGAATTGTGTGACCATCTGATACGACTTTCCCCCGTTCCATCAGTTTACAAAGACAGAACCAAGTCACTTTTTTCACAGCAGCCACACTCATACCACCATCACTGCCTTCAAACTGGCCTCCCTTGACAGAATGGATACATATATCATATATATCATAGCTGCACTACTTTGACTGTCATATCAGCTAGAGTTTGACTGTCAACATACTATTTGAACGGGATGGAAATAGTTTGTCCGTGGGAACACAAACACTGACTCGTCAAGATGTTCCATATGTGAAAAGTACATCAACCTGACCATAGAGATTACTTAGCTAGATAAAACCCTGTAGGAAAACATGGCATTAGAAGAAAGTATTCCTACTAAAATATTTGTTTCAGATACAATTTATTCTGAACACTGTGTCATTGTATTATTGGGTATGTCTTAACTCACTCACTGCAGATCGTGTACATGTGAACATGTGACTGCTATTTCTGTCTAGGTTTACGAGCCAAATACGCACTGTAATCTTAATCCCTGCTCATAAAGCAGTGCATAGCGTAACAAGAATCACAACTCAAACAGTAAATCATCATGACTGGTCAGGCTTAGTCGTAAATATCACATTTTATCTGACAAAGTATGCTATCTGTTGTTTGGTCACCTGAGGTGACATGAAGTGAAGCCTATTGACCAGAACAATAGTTCTTACTTCTGTATGCTTTCTTCTGGTCCTCAATATTTGATTTATCTACAGTTACACACGTGTATACATGAACTCTCCTGATTGAACACATACATATAAACTATCCTGGATGAATGTGAGTGAGTGAGTGAGTGAGTGAGTGAGTGAGTGAGTGAGTGAGTGAGTGAGTGAGTTTAGTTTTAAACCGCACTCAGCAATATTCCACCTATATGGCAGCGGTCGGTAAATAATCAAGTCTGGACCTGACAATCCAATGGTCAACAGCATGAGCATCTTTCAATGCAATTGGGATACGATGAAATGAGTCAACCCAGTCAGGGAGCCTGACCACCCGATCCCCTTAGTCGCCTCTTACAACAAGCATGGGTTACTGAAGATCAATTCTAACCTGAATCTTCACGTGTAGAATGTTTATGTATTAACGCTCCCGGAAGAATGTTTATGAACGCCCCATAGAAACATGTCGTGGCTACCTTTAGTTTGAAAATAAAAACATCAGTGCTACCCTTTTCACATGAAACAATAACACATACAAGTTAGACAAATGTCACGTGTCTGTACTTTAACAAAACTTCTCCACGACTGTTCCAGGGTTTCACGACACCAACAATCACTACTGTCGTCATCATCCAGCGCGTATTGACCTCCTTGCTAATGGACAATCATTCCTGTGGCATTTACCAATTCTATTATCAATGTAAATAATGATTTTATAATGCATAACATGTTCCATGGCTGCTCGGTATTGTATGTAGTCTGAAGAAACAGCTCATAGCCGATACTCATCAACATGAATGAGGAACCAAATAGTCCCTGATAAACCTCTTAAGACATTGATTGCGTCATAAACACACACTTCTTGGCACAAATGACCTTGAGCTAAGAAACCAATATTTTAAGGGAAAGCTTATATCGTGGGATAAAGACATTAGCTTGTTTTGTTCTCATGAGAAAATTATATACAACTTGTATAATTGAAGGTTACAAAATGAATTTGACATGTGATATTTGGTGAATCAACATGCTGTGGATTTAATGCCCATGACTGACAGACTGGCATGAGAATATTCTGGAAAGCTAGCTTTCACATTCCTATTTACAAAAACAACATTCTTCTCCAATTCCAATACGTTGTACTTTATCAAAATGTTGTCATTATGTGCTTCAAGTTGATCATACCACAAAGATTATTCTGAGGGATCACCTCAAGACATACTATGTTGTTTTATTTTCATATTCCAATACTGTAGAAAAACTGGGTATCTCCCTGCAATACATGATAGTTTTTCCTCATAGGAATTTCCGAAATATACAACTTTCAAGTATGCTACGGCTCAGAGCAACAAAGCACTAATACACATGCACAGTCAGCATTAAGTGTCCAAGACAATATAACCATTTAATTGTACCATATTTCCTCCAATAAGAATTGACATCTATTAAGGGCCAAGGGATTTAGAATTCATAATGTTTTATACTCAAGCACGCAAGAAATACACAAGAAAATATGGTATCACATAAATGCCATATTAGGAATAACATGGATGTCTGATATCGATATCATGCACGGAGCCTGAAGCCAGCGCTATAGTGAGGGATGACAGCATCAGGGAGACAGTGTATATACCAGTTTAGATCAAGTGTACCTCACAATAACATCAACTGTATAGGTGGACTGGTGGACTTGTGTTGTAGGAGTTGTGTTTAAGGCCACTTATATGAGAATTCCAGAACTACCAAAGTTGGGGACACTGACATGGATGCTATTTGTCCATGAAGTCTCAGGAATCCAAGTCAAGGGATCATCTTATTGTTATTAGGGTATTTATCAACATGTTAACATCATACATTTGAGTTTACATACAAAGAGGGTTCTAAATGGCTTGAAGCATATATGCTGGGTTTGATAATGGTCCAAGTCAAGACTCCCTCTAATACCCGAACATAATAAACACCACACCCGACAAATGGCCCATGATGTTTTTGACACCACCCCTCCCTGCCAGTACTAGAAGTTGGACAATGCCATGATATGAGAGGTGGCACGGTGGTAAGGAGATCTCACAAATCAATCAGTATCTCCTCATATCCTCTCCTCCCAGGCTAATCAAGCCACCTTTCCTTTCTGCAGCACAAATTTAATTTAGCCGAATGTCAGAGGTCGTGTCTCATCATCCATCTGAGACATTTTCTCGTCCTGGGGTGGTTGTGGTCACTGGTACAAGAAGTCTGTCGGAGCAGTTATTTTGTCTATCTACCCCTCATTTAGCCTTCCTCATTATCTGACATCGCCCTGTTCCTTGACACCCTCCCTGTCTGCCCCATCATACAATTCTCATTGCTTGCAAGATATCTTTCAACCACAGACATTCAGAGAATTATCTTTCTCCAAGATCGTTCCCTCGTGTTCCAGCAGGCTCCCTTGATATCCTTGTTGGTTTTGCAATTAAGTATGTCTTCTTACTTTAATCAGATGTCATGGGAAAACTTTCTTCCCCGAAATCCACACCACTTAATTGTACACCTAGAAAATCAGACTCTTATCTGTTATTTCTTGTTGGCTTGTAATAGTTTTACAGAGCCTGTCCACAGAGATACCATCCCAAAGTTTAACAGGAAAACCCAACAGACTCTAAACCCACTATTCCTTGTCTGAACTCGCTGGTCCCAAACTAATCAGCCCTTGTTTGAGTATGTTGGTACTAAGCTGATCAGTCCTTGTTTGAACTCCTTGGTGCCAAGCTAACCAGACCTTGTTTGAATCTGTTGGCACCAAGCTGACCAGTCCTTGTTTGAATCCTTTGGCACCAAGCTGACCAGTCCTTGTTTGAATCTGTTGGTGCCGAGCTGACCATTCCTTGTTTGAATCTGTTGGCATCAAACTGACCAGTCCTTGCTTGATTCTGTTGGTGATGAGCTGACCAATCTGTGTTTGAACACCTGGTGCCAAACCAACCAGTTGTTGTTTGAACCCATTAGTGCCAAGCCGAAGAACAGTCCTTGTTTGAGCACCTGATACCAAGCCAACCAGTTGTTCAAGTGCCTTGTTTCCGAGTCGACCAGCTCTTATATAATTGCCATGATGGTAACCATCAGGCAGGGTGACAACAAGTGCCATGTTTTAACGTCTGTTGGTATGACCTGGTCTGGGATGGACCCGATGACCTTCTGCTCTATCTATCGCTTTTTGACATGAAAGAGACAAACGCTGGAGCTGTGCCAATATACTACAGTTTTGATTGTTACATCAGACAAACTCAAACGCGAGAGGAAACTTGAAGCAGAAAGTGAAGACATTCCACTGACAAATCAATAACTTCTAACAAACTCTAAGCCCAAAAAACATAAACAACAGCGAAGACAAGCGACATGACTATCTGCATGAGATACAACAACAAATGTACAATCCATCAGCAGCAGCAGCAGCAGCAGCGCATGGAACAGTTAATAAACACCCAACCAACACAGAGAGATTTGTTCTACCAACTGTTTATGACAGCCATGCATTAACTGACCAATTTGTATTCATAAACATGATCTATCATCCGTCTGCCCATGTGGCAGATATCTTGGTCTGGATCAACTAACGCTGTTGTAAAATCCCTGACTTAACCTTCGGTGTAAAGAAATACACCTTCAGTCAATCTTCTCAGTCAACCAACTAATCAGGGATTTGGTTGAAATCCCCTGGTTGACAAAATGATTCAGTCTACATTTTTACGTCCACAAGAGCAGACATCTTGATTCTGATCCTGATTTGGATGAAAGCACCCTTAAAATTTGAGGAGCCACTTGCATGTAATAAGTGAAATCCATTTTCCAGACTTGAATGGGGCTATTAGATCTTGTTTATGTAATTTATCAAATTTACCTGTCAAACAGCTCAAGATAATGTCTTTCTTTATCAGATTATTGGATCTTAACTACCAAACGCAATATCGACAAGTTCAGTAAGTTCAAGTCATGAACTAAACCAACACCCATTTCTAGACGTGAGTTTCACAAAGCTGTTCGCAGTATTTCAGCAATGTGGGAAATCAAATCAGATGGACTGGTGAGCAAATATTTCAACAATTGTACTACCACTTCTCTATAAACGACCCTACATATACACGTATATAAGTGTAAAATCTATAACAAATCCAATACAGGTACAATCAAACCATCATCAAATAATTAAACATATATCTCATAAAAATTATCAATGTGTGAAATAACCATTTGAAAATAATGATGTTTTACTGACCAGCATGCATACATTGGTCTCTGATATTCTACATTTTCCCCTTAAGACAAACTTTCAATCATTACAAAAGTGTCAGAAACTATCAATCTCTATAGTTTTTCACAGAATGTTAAGAAATCAATTTTTCAGCCCACAAACTATCAATATTCAAAATGAAGCGTTAAAACATCATGGTTCATTATAACTTGAAGGTTGCCTCACAATATCTCTACAAACACATCAGAATCGCTAAAATTGCATCTATCATCGCATCTCTAAGACAAGAACTTCAAGGATAAAAAACCATCATGTCAGTACACAGGAAAGAAGGCTTGAGGAACACGTAAAACAAGCTTCCTCTGAAAGCATCAAACTGTCATTACTTAAAACAAGTTTCAGTGAAGTAACGATAGAATAAACAGTTGATTTAGTACCATACTAAGCAGTTTCTCGACCAGCTTCCACTGGCTAGCCATGCTGTGGCTCACTTAATTCTACTCAGCAGAACACAACGCTCCAATCTTGTCAAAGCTGGAGGAAAGATGGATGCTGTAGTAATTTCATGTCGCCCCATTATTCCATCACTTTTCGAGACTGCAAATAATTTCTTTGTGAAATTCTTTCGACTCTTTTTTTTATGGAGAATGCTCAAATGATGCTTCTGTTCAGTGCTAGAAACTTTATTCCTTTGGACAAAGGAGACTTAGTCTGGAACAAGTGATCCTAATAACCGTGACATATTGCCGTGTCTTCTCACGAAACGCAAATTACACTTGATTCACTCCTTCACATCAAACACATCTAACGTTTCACTGACAATATCAATGGAATTTCGCAGATTTCATTTTATGACATTCCAAAAGTATATGACTATTGATGTTTGACTTCATTCTCCCAATATCCAGAGATTCTGGGTTATAATACGTCCCCAGCAACTATTTGTGATAGTGACAGGCATCTGAAATAACATGGTGATGCTTAGTGACGTGTTTGATTGTGTTTGAATGTACCCTGGGTGCACAGACTGTTGCTCAATAATACATCACTGGATTTTCTGGTGCAGACATGATGCAGCACAAACCATATCGTCCAAAAACTGAAATACTGCTAAGTGCAGTTTCAATGAATGAACCACAAACATAGCTGAAGTGATTGACAACTGATGTCAAATGCACTAAAATATTCATCAGCAAAAAGGTTACAAGAGGCTTGGAAACTCGTCAGAGCATGATACACTGAGTGACGTACTTGCAGATGAACAGTTTACACCTTATTTTGGAATTCTATTTTACCACTTCAACACAAATCACTGTCTTTAGACAATCAGGTTTTAGACATTTATTTTACAACTGTGGGAAAGTTTATCAGGCATTATAAAGGACACTTTAACAGTTTTCCCCAATCATTTCCTTAGATGAATTGCACTTCAGTTTATTGACGTAACATTTAAACCATTCCAGCAATTCGAGGAATGCTCTTTTCAAGTGTTTGGAAATCTCACTGGATCTTTTAGCTAACCTGGCATATGAGCACATTCTCAATCAATCAAGTCAAACAATCCTAGTTGTTGGTCTGCAAGAGTTTTGACAGGGAAGAGTTCAGAAAATGTTCAACATTTACCTTTAATGTATTATATGTATGTTGGTACAGGGTTCATAAGTGAATGTATTGTATCATGGACCCTGTGTAAGGATACAATCTTGTATAGCTGTATCCCTCCACCACTCCTAGGGACCTGTTGTGCTCTGGAATGCCCCTGAGAAGAAGCTGTTGCCTAGATGTAGTTACCACAATCTACAGGAAATGTTTATCTATGGTTAATATCTGCCCGTTTTCCAACACAGTTGCTTCATACATCATATATCAGCCAAAAACATCTATGTGTACGCATGGGGGAGCAGCCATCTTGCAAAAGACTTCCTCCAATTCAAACACTCCCAGGGGACTGATAGGAATTTGCCAAGGAGGAAAATTGAATCATAAATAATTCATAGGAATTTGTCAGCTTTTGGTTTCTTTCCAAATTGTTCCGATTCCATGTTGCGAATGTCATGTAAATTGATATTAAATGTTGTCCGAGAACCTGTACTTCCACATAGGCGATCACCCGTGGACTCATGTTAGGCAGCTGCGCAGATTTCTTGTCATTTAGCTTCCATTACACAAAAAACAGCTTCAGAAAAAAACAACATTGTAGTATTATCATTCCTATCAAATTATCCACCCACCACGACTTAACATCAGTTCCTTGTAATGTCTACTAAGTTTTTTCAAGAAAAGAAATGCTCCTGACAAAACTCTTGAATACTGAATCATTTAACGTCTGTCATCATGAGATTGGTCTCTTGCCCATGTTCTTGTTCCACTATGGAAACATTGTATAATTAACCCTTGTATCCTGTCACAACGTAAGTCTCAATTTTCTGTCACCCACACAGTATGATGAGAACCATGCCTGCTGGTATATAATCCTAAACCTAATTTTTTAAATTTTCTTTTTCTTTTATATTCCCACAAAACATCAACAGCATAGTAGACATAATTTCCCTTCAGAAGGTAACCTTGTTTGTTGCTGCAAGTACAAATAGTACAATATTAATACAAAAGAGATACTCTTCATTTTGCCATGAACACAAATCCTATACCAAAACCTCTTTGTCTGCCATGACACCTAAAACATGAGTATATGCCGGGTATACCGTGTGTTTAGTCTGCCCAGTACACATGAAGTCATGCACTGATGGAAGGGTGTATTTATTGATGGTAAGTGTATTGAACAGCTTGCACCTCTCTAGGCTGCTGCTGATGTAGAGTATAGATCACAGACACAACAAAAACTCACAGCTGCACCATGTTTCAAGAAATATATTACTACATTGTGTTCTGTCATGCTTCACTGACATCCAGTGTAAACTGGTAGATTAAACTGATCTACCAAATTACAACCTTCGATGACAATTTCATAGGGAAATAAGAGCATGTAGGCCTATGTGCAGACATACTGCGTAAGAAAGCAGTTTTAGGGGGGATATGCAGTTAGTGAACAAGACTCTAATGTGTTTAGCGGTTTTGGATCAAATGGTCGCAGTATTGGCAATTACCTATCAGTAGGAGTATCTTCAACAACCTATCAGAAGCAGTATTGTCAAAAATGTATCAGTATCAGTACTGTCAACAATATATCAATTGCAGTACTGTCAACAATGGATCAGTAGCAGTACTGTCAACAATGTATCAGTAGCAGTACTGTCAACAATGTATCAGTAGCAGTACTGTCAACAATGTATCAGTAGCAGTACTGTCAACAATGTATCAGTAGCAGTACTGTCAACAATGTATCAGTAGCAGTGTCAACAATGTCAACAATGTATCAGTAGCAGTACTATCAACAATGTATCAGTAGCAGTACTGTCAACAATGTATCAGTAGCAGTACTGTCAACAATGTATCAGTAGCAGTACTGTCAACAATGTATCAGTAGCAGTACTGTCAACAATGTATCAGTAGCAGTACTGTCAACAATGTATCAGTAGCAGTACAATCAACAATGTATCAGTAGCAGTACTGTCAACAATGTATCAGTAGCAGTACTATCAACAATGTATCAGTAGCAGTACTGTCAACAATGTATCAGTAGCGGTACTGTCAACAATGTATCAGTAGCAGTACTGTCAACAATGTATCAGTAGCAGTACTGTCAACAATGTATCAGTAGCAGTACTGTCAACAATGTATCAGTAGCAGTACTGTCAACAATGTATCAGTAGCAGTACTGTAATGTCAACAATGTATCAACAATGTATCAGTAGCAGTACTGTCAACAATGTATCAGTAGCAGTACTGTCAACAATGTATCAGTAGCAGTACTGTCAACAATGTATCAGTAGCAGTACTGTCAACAATGTATCAGTAGCAGTACTGTCAACAATGTATCAGTAGCAGTACTGTCAACAATACTGTCAACAATGTATCAGTAGCAGTACTGTCAACAATGTATATCAGTAGTATCACTCAGCAGCAGTACTGTCAACAATGTATCAGTAGCAGTACTGTCAACAATGTATCAGTAATGTATGTATCTGTGTCAACAATGTATCAGTAGCAGTACTGTCAACAATGTATCAGTAGCAGTACTGTCAACAATGTATCAGTAGCAGTACTGTCAACAATGTATCAGTAGCAGTACTGTCAACAATGTATCAGTAGCAGTACTGTCAACAATGTATCAGTAGCAGTACTGTCAACAATGTATCAGTAGTACTGTCAACAAGTCAACAATGTATCAGTAGGTCAACAATATATCAGTAGCAGTACTGTCAACAATGTATCAGTAGCGGTACTGTCAACAATGTATCAGTAGCAGTACTATCAACAATGTATCAGTATCAGTTCTGGGAAGATACCAGACTGTGGAAGCAGTCCGTGTGTTGCCAGTATGTTACACAAGGCCATCAATGTATATACTTACATCCATGTATAGTTAGTCTACACCAACTAAGCCTCTCGGCAAATCAATAACAACTCAGTTCACTGAAACATTCACCAAGATAATAATTGTGCCGCAGACAAATTAACTACCACAAGTACCTTATTTATGCTCCAAAATGTTGAAGGTATCGTTTTGATACCACAATTGATTGCCCATATAGGGTGATCTGCAAGCAGCCAAAGTACTGCTGCTTCTCTCGGTGCTCCACTTGTAGTAAGGGCTCCGCCTCAAGCACAGCATGTACAGAAGAACACTTCATATCATCCAGATGTTGATATTTAACATGGCACAGCACATCCAGTATAATTAGAAATGTAGATAGTATCAGGACATAAATCCAGCAAGTGGAATCACAAAGATTAAATTCTCCCATAACAGAAACTTTTATTATTACAAAACTGATGAGAAATGACAACGTATGCATAAAAACATAAAATAACCTCAAGTATGAATCTACGAAGACTGAGACAAACCGGCAGTTTTATGGAGAGAGAATAGATAAGAGCAGCTGCGTCATTTGATTCCATGATTTTTTCATTGAATCTTGCAGCCATCACCCCATGAATCACCCATGCTGTTAATATATGGCGGTTCTACCACATTACTCCTCAAGGGAAATCACCCAAGACACGTTTCAGCCGAGCAAATTCCTCTCAAACAGCCCTCAAGGGGAGTTTATTAACGCTCATTATGTGACCGTCTTCCATCCAGAGACAACTCTGGTCTTTCTAGGGATTTGAGAGCTGGTACCTGGCTGAAATTTGTCGATAACTTTCAAGTCGATTCTATTCTCTACCAATGTTAATATGACAGTCATATGACCTAATTATCTCTAATGACATTGGTAGTGTCTGTCAAAGGAAGTGTGAGATGAGTCGCCTGACATTCATTACAACCCTTCTAATCCACTCTCAAGTCAGAAGTAATAATTCCTCATCCTCAGTGTTAATAATGTTAGTTTGTGTTCACCAGTAAGGACTGCTGACTTCCCAGTACCGATATGAAATATCCCATAATGCTCACCATATTCATTACTTGCACAAATCAATACTTATTGACATCTTCTGAAATTAGACCCGTGAAGGTCCAGTAACCCATGCTTGTCGTAAGTGGCGACTAACAGGATCGGGTGGACAGCCTCGCTGGCTTGGCTGACACATGTCATCTGTTCCCAATTGAACAGATTGATGCTCATGCTGTTGACCATTGGATTGTCAGGTCCAGACTCGATTATTTACAGACCGCTGCCATATAGCTGGAACATTGCTGAGTGTGGCGTAAAACTTAACTCACTCACTCACTCTTCTGAAATTATGTAATTTGTGTCATACCTATTTACTAACAACCTTGCTTTTAGTGTAGTTTAAAAATTTGTCTGCTAGAGACTACTGGTGAGGTGAAATGGAGTTTGACGCTGCACTTAAGAATATTTCGCTCTTAGGATAACGTGCATGCGTGTGTATGTGTGTCTGCATGTACTACCCAGACTTAAGCTGGTTTTATAGCGCCGCAGGTAAGCATGAATACCCCACTCTGACACATTATCACTGACTCCGAGCCGACCAGTTCTTGTTGTACCCATTAATGCCAAGCACCAGTCAGGGAACAACAAGTACCATATTTTAATGTCTTTTGGGATGACACGGCCGGCTGCGACCTTCCGCTCTCTCGGGCGGACGCTCTAACCACTACACCACGGAGGCGGTCCTAGAGACTACTGACAGTTGTAAGGTAAGTAGCATTCTATCAAAATGAAGGTATCTTGTACAGACCAAACAAAGGATGGATCTCGATCCTGCTGCATCTACCCTGACTATAGAGTCAGGCCCCTGATTGAAGTACAAAAACTATGGACACAATAACCTCCGACATGTGGTGTGACTGAATGGCAGATGATAATTTTCATCAAACTGGAGCTTAAATTTTTAAAATAAGATGCCCTTTAGTTGAACATTTATGTTACATATCATGGGTGCTTTCTGCAATATATAGCTGATTCACATTTAAAAAAGCAGTCCTGCTGTGGCAGCCATTTTGAATTTTTCAAGTTAACAATGGTAATTTGTTGCAGCGTGGGAAACAGTGAACTCTATATTTATTATTTATGTTTCAATAAAGTGGGGAAAAAAGACTTCTCAGTGCAATGGTAGAGGATAACATTTAACACCAACAGATTTAATTACATCCAACTGACTATTTCTGCCTGGTCTACAAATGTTGGGGAAAAGGGCCGTTTGCTATTCATGTAAGACCCTTGTGATCCTCAAGCTCATGAGTAACTTTTTCTCCTACACTGTACACAAGATATTTTATGAAAAAACATTCTGTTCCAAATTGAATCTTGATACATTTCGAATCAATACGAATATCATTACTTCATTAATTCTTTTCCACTACTTCATACCAATACAAGATACAAATCCAATAAACTCCAAACGCGGAATGCAAACCAATGTAATATAATTACACTTCCATCCTTCTGAGTATTATGTATTTCAACAAATAGTGTCTAAAAGCCAATTAATAAATTTACCTCCCTAGCAAAATCAAACGAACCCAGAATCATCTGCAGGCAAATAATTGACACAACTTAAGAACCTCCCATTTCCAATGCAACCATTAAGCCTTCAGCTGTTCAGTTTACCTCCCCGAGGGAATACCATAATTATAATTTCCTAACAATAATTGAAGTGTCAGATCCAGACGTGACCGTGAGTTGATCTAACAAACAGCCCCGTCTAAGCAAACACATGTAGCAAATTTACTTCCATTAATCCAATAAAAAAATATTCCTTGGAATCTCCCCTCACAGCAGGTGTGAATGATAACGAAAAAGGGTGCGTCTTTGCGAGTCGACAGAAGCATTAACTGTTGAAAAAGATGCTATAAGCCAAACAAATCTTTGCATTACTGGGAGGACGTGGAGAGATAGGTCCATTAACCGTATCTTGGTGCAGGTGGATGCTGTGCATGCAGATGCTAACGTAGTTGATGTAGTTCCCCTGTGTGTGATTTACACAACGTTTAACGTCTCACTGATGTGTCCCCAAGGTTTTCAGACAGGAAGATATGAAGGATTCTCTCAACTCTGAATAAAGGAACCTTAATTTGAAGCAATTATTATGATCAATTCTGTTATTTCCAGACATTTCCAAACAGTGTACCTTCTGATGACCAGAGATCAGTCCGGCTTCTTTCGGCATTAAAAGTTAAAATGTTTGGTTTGTTGTCTATGCATGACATCCATAAGGCTTTTAAACCATGATGGCAACGTGTACAAGAGATGTCACTGTATGAGTGAGTGTGGGGAACTGAACCCAGGTCTTTGGTGTGACCATTAAAAGCTTTAACCACTAGGCTACCCCACCACCGCCGTTACTCTATCATGTCATTGTGCTATGCTGTAGAACTACCCTACCCTACATGTGATAGAATGTTTCAATACATTTGCCATCAGATTGCAATTTTAAAGTGAATGACTTTAGTTCTACGCCGCACTCAGCAGTATTCCAACTATATGGCAGCGGTCTGTAAATATATAGAATACATTCTGACAGTTGTCTTATCCAGACTGTCATTAAAATAACAATTACATTTGACTAGAGAAACCAGAACTCACTCACCTTGAATACCAAGCAAGGATGGTCCATCTAGTGATTCTCTTGCTACAGGACAAAGATCATTACGAAGATCTACTCACCTTGAATACCAAGCAAGGATGGTCCATCTAGTGATTTCTCAGGACAAAGATGAAACACCTTGAATACAAAAGATGGTCCTCACTCTTGCTACAGGAAGATCTACTCACCTTGAATACCTAGCAAGGATGGTCCATCTGGTGATTCTCTTGCTACAGGACAAAGATCATTACGAAGATCTACTCACCTTGAATACCAAGCAAGGATGGTCCATCTAGTGATTCTCTTGCTACAGGACAAAGATCATTACGAAGATCTACTCACCTTGAATAGCTAGCAAGGATGGTCCATCTGGTGATTCTCTTGCTACAGGACAAAGATCATTACGAAGATCTACTCACCTTGAATACCTAGCAAGGATGGTCCATCTGGTGATTCTCTTGCTACAGGACAAAGATCATTACGAAGATCTACTCACCTTGAATACCAAGGACGTTCCACCTGGCAATCTTGTCACTACAGGACATGGTGAGGAGACGTTCCCCTTGCAGTACTCCATCCCACGTTTGTATCGCCCCTGATGTCTTCACTGGGATCGTCCCCTCCCCAGACTCGATCTTTGTCCTCAGCTGCCCTCGAGCCTTCCTGTTGGGGTGTCTGTCAGCCAACTCTGCCTCCTTCTCATGGGGTGAAAATATCCGGGAGTCACCACAAGGAGCTGTGCTTATGTACAGATGGAACTGAATGTTCTCCTTCAAACAATAGCCTCCATTTTCCTTCTTGATGAATATGGACCCCTCTGCTATGGGGTCAGAACCAAGATGCATTTCTAGCTGGGAGTACAGGAACCTCAACAAGGACCTCCTGGCCATGATCTCTGCGTGACAGTCATTGACTGCCTGGCCCTGGCTGCTCATGTATTCCCCATTGATGCACTTGGTGCCGGTCGTCACACAGATCACCTGAGCATTGTCTGTCTCCGGACCCTGAGTCATCACAAATCCAGCCAGGACTTTCCGCCGGGCGTACTGGCTGGTGAAGCCGTCGGTCAGCTCACTGAACTTGTCCAGAACCAGCTTGGATACAACATCTGCCAGGATTTGGGGAACTTGAAGAGCACCGTCCCGAGGAACTGGTAGTGTACCTGCAACAGAAAAGAGGTTCAAGTCACAAGGATCAGTAGTCAGCAGTACTTCTGCACGTAACTATATTCTGCATTAACTATCAAATGTGACAGGCCCATCCTCTGTAATCCAGGAACAATATCTCCCTGTCAGGATGAATACCAGACGTCCATTGGCTACGATAGATTTGCTCTGACCCAAATTCACAAGCCAAGAAATGCTGTTTGAATGAAGTAATTTACCAAGCAAGGTTATATTCTAAGTCTTTTATTAGTGAGGTGGAACTACTGATGTCAAGTAAAACTATGAGGCGAATGGGTCGGGTTATTTCTGGTAATGGAGTTAACACATAACACACTTGACTACATCGCGCGTGACAAGGCAATATAACACAACTCTTCTAAGAAGCTGCCTTGAGAAAATGCTATTTTGACTCAATATTTTGCTGATTATCATTGGATAGAGTGGCTTACAATAAGTTGCCAAAGATGCCTTTGTGACACACGGGATCTATTCTGCTCCACGAAACTACATGCATGGGAGACAATGGGTTACTGGGGAGCTATTATGCCCAGAACCAACATACAAATATGGTTAACATGTTACTTGCTCACAAGCCACATTAATTCCAACAGTTTCTTTAAGACATGTGACACACTTCAATAAGACAAAACATTACCATGCCATAAGTCATTATAAAGCTTGATGTGCTGACTCATAAGTGGTAAAATAATGCAGAAACGCATCTGGGTAGAAGGAAGGGGGGCTTCTCCAACTGTGGTCAATCGGCTTTCACATCGAATCAATGGACATCAGTGAAGTTAATAAAACATGAAATAATTTCACATTAAACGAGATAACTTTGGAAATTATTACAACAAAATCAAATCCCAGGAAGATGTTTGTCCTGAATTGTTCACCTAAGGTACTGATGTGCTTCAACTTGGGTGTAACTGCCACATTTAACCAGAGGCTTGACAATCACAACAGATTAGCTTCATAATCACATCACTGTATAATTCACAATCACATCAGAACAGCTTCATTTAGCTCCTGGGTAATGAACATTGCACAGATTAGAAGAGGGCATGAAGACACATCTGACCTATTAGTACTGGCTGATGAAAACATTGTACGGGACATTTAACACTGATTGCTGCAGTTCTGTTCATCCAATCGTAAGGTGGATGAGCGTTTCGGTGTGTTGTGGTGTGAAGCGGTTCAGGGGAGCAGATCAAAGTGGAGTTAAGCAGGCGAATGGAGCAGAGCTGTTCAGTGGAGAGATGCAGAGTGGGGTGGATCAGAATGGAGTGGATAAAAGCAGTGAGCAGTGAGTAGAGAAGAGAGGAATGGATCGCAATGGATCAGAGCAGAACAGAGAGGAGTGGAGTTGAATGGAGAAGAGAGTAATGGATCAGAATGGATCAGAGTTGCTCAGAGAAGTGGAAATTAAGGGAACAGAGCAGAGCAGAGCAGAGCAGAGCAGAGCAGAGGGGAGTGGAGGAGTGGAGTAGAAAGTAGTGGAAAGGAGCAGAGCGGAGAGGAGAGGAGTGGATCAAAATGGTGCAGAGTGAAGTGCAAACACTTGTTTGCTCTCCTGCAGTAAAATTATATATAATAATGACATTAACATTTTCAGTGAACAACTATGTAGATAGCTTGATACTGAGAGTATTCCACACCAACCTAAGATGCACACATGGGTAGCAGTTCTAACAAACACTGATAGCTATCATGTTTCAGGCCAACCAGATGTTACTGGGGTTCCACAGTCTTCAGTTCTCACAAATACAGGTATTGGGGTAGACACACACTTGAGGACCAGATTCATTTCTCCACTTGACAGTGTCCCCATCATCATGTTTCTTGAATATTGATAACAGTGGCATAAATCCAAACTCACATGATAATAATGGATTCTGGAACTATCATCAAACATGGCAGTGGAGCTGTACCATAAGTATCTATCTTACAAGACTTAATGGATATGCTGTTGAACTACGTCAAGTTTGTTTCAAGTGACCCATTGTATCTGGAGCAATGTTTTGTGCATGTATGGGTCAGAAACACCTCCTACATCACTGACATAATTATCTCCTCCTGTCGTGTGGCTTTGTTTCCATATCAACAAGAACTCTCTTACACTCAGTAACTAACTTGCTTGTAGAGGATTTGAGACAGTTACGGATAAGACTTGAGGACTAGACATAAATCATTCTTTGATAGTAGTCAGTCAACCAAAGCGGCCTGAGAGTTGAAGATAAATTGATTATAGCATCAATTATCGAATATTACAAAGAGATTTCCATAATTAGCAAACAGCCAATAGATTTGTACTGACGAAACTGCAGAATTTGCTCAGAGATTTTCTAAGGTCGTGGTAAGGTGGTGCCCAGGGTAATCTGTGTAGGTTATCAACATGAAAGGCACTAGATGATGACTGTTCAATTCTCCTTTTTCCAAAAGTGAGTGAGTGAGTGAGTGGGTGGGTGAGTGAGTGAGCAAGCAAGCTTGGTTGTATACCAGTGTCCCAGTTAAGAAACTCCTAGAATGGGCATTAACTATCACACCCAAATACATTGGTCTTTAATGTTTCCTGTAGACTAATGCTTAGTCTCTGAATATATATAATTTTGATAGTAACAAACAAGCCCATTTAAATTGAAAACGAGCCCCAGGGAGACCAGAGATTCAGAACCTGAGGAAATCTAGACTTGCTTTATTTAGGGCTTTAGCACTGCAGAGAAGGCTTGGCAGCAGGGAAAATAATGTGGTTCAGGGACTGTGAGACAGACTATGTTTGCTGTTGAAGCATCTGAATCTAGAACCCCTAGATCCAGTATTACAGCATCTGAATCTAGAACCCCTAGATCCAGTATTCCAGCATCTGAATCTAGCACCCCTAGATCCAGTATTCCAGCATCTGAATCTAGAAGCCCTAGATCCAGTATTCCAGCATCTGAATCTAGCACCCCACTCCATCCAGTATTCCAGCATCTGAATCCCTAGATCCAGTATTCCAGCATCTGAATCTAGCACCCCTAGATCCAGTATTCCAGCATCTGAATCTAGAAGCCCTAGATCCAGTATTCCAGCATCTGAATCTAGCACCCCACGATCCAGTATTCCAGCATCTGAATCTAGAACCCCTAGATCCAGTATTCCAGCATCTGAATCTAGAAGCCCTAGATCCAGTATTACAGCATCTGAATCTAGAAGCCCTAGATCCAGTATTACAGCATCTGAATCTAGAACCCCTAGATCCAGTATTACAGCATCTGAATCTAGAAGCCCTAGATCCAGTATTTCAGCATCTGAATCTAGAAGCCCTAGATCCAGTATTCCAGCATCTGAATCTAGCACCCCTAGATCCAGTATTCCAGCATCTGAATCTAGAAGCCCTAGATCCAGTATTCCAGCATCTGAATCTAGAACCCCTAGATCCAGTATTCCAGCATCTGAATCTAGAACCCCTAGATCCAGTATTCCAGCTTCTGAGTCTAGAACCCCTAGATCCAGTATTCCAGCATCTGAATCTAGAACCCCTAGATCCAGTATTCCAGCTTCTGAGTCTAGAACCCCTAGATCCAGTATTCCAGCATCTGAATCTAGATCCCCTAGATCCAGTATTCCAGCATCTGAATCTAGAACCCCTAGATCCAGTATTCCAGCTTCTGAGTCTAGAACCCCTAGATCCAGTATTCCAGCTTCTGAGTCTAGAACCCCTAGATCCAGTATTCCAGCTTCTGAGTCTAGATCCCCTAGATCCAGTATTCCAGCTTCTGAGTCTAGAACCCCTAGATCCAGTGTTCCAGCATCTGAATCTAGATCTCCTAGATCCAGTATTCCAGCTTCTGAGTCTAGAACCCCTAGATCCAGTATTCCAGCTTCTGAGTCTAGAACCCCTAGATCCAGTGTTCCAGCATCTGAATCTAGATCCCCTAGATCCAGTATTCCAGCTTCTGAGTCTAGAACCCCTAGATCCAGTATTCCAGCTTCTGAGTCTAGAACCCCTAGATCCAGTATTCCAGCATCTGAATCTAGATCCCCTAGATCCAGTATTCCAGCATCTGAATCTAGAACCCCTAGATCCAGTATTCCAGCATCTGAATCTAGCACCCCTAGATCCAGTATTCCAGCATCTGAGTCTAGAACCCCTAGATCCAGTATTCCAGCTTCTGAGTCTAGAACCCCTAGATCCAGTATTCCAGCATCTGAGTCTAGAACCCCTAGATCCAGTATTCCAGCTTCTGAGTCTAGAACCCCTAGATCCAGTATTCCAGCTTGAGTCTAGAACCCCTAGATCCAGTGTTCCAGCATCTGAATCTAGACTGACTGACTGAGTTTTAGTTTTACGCCGCTTTTAGCAATATTCCAGCAATATCACGGCGGGGGACACCAGAAATGGGCTTAACACATTGTGCCCATGTGGGGAATCGAACCCGGGTCTTCGGCGTGACGAGCCAACGCTTTAACCACTAGGCTACCCCACCGCCCCTCTGAATCTAGAACCCCTAGATCCAGTATTCCAGCTTCTGAGTCTAGAGCCCCTAGATCCAGTATTCCAGCTTCTGAGTCTAGAACCCCTAGATCCAGTGTTCCAGCATCTGAATCTAGAACCCCTAGATCCAGTATTCCAGCATCTGAATCTAGAACCCCTAGATCCAGTATTCCAGCATCTGACATGCAGCAAAATGACTGATAGCCTGTAACACTCAGTGCAGAAAATGTAACATTTTGATAAAAAACACTGATGGATAAAATCATTTTAAATAGAAAAATGTGGAAATAAACAAATCATCATTAAAAAACCCTTTATCACACAACCCTGGAAACTATGCAGCTCCCAAATGACTTCTCATTCTGCATTATTTCATCACTTACACGAAAACAATAGAAAAATGGAAAAGATTGAAACAACAAAAACAGTTTGAGAATAGGTGAAATATCCTAAGACTACCCAATTCCAACAAGAGCCAGCTATTACGACCGTAGACTCCCTGAAGGGCTATATTTGACAAGAAAGTCTGTAACACATGCAATATGGATATCAATCCCCACTGGGGAAGTGACTTCATTACTCCCTGAACCAGAGACGAAGCTACACCAACAGCCGGGGTATTTGGAACTGTTACTCTTCACTGATGAAATATGCACAATTTGTTCAAAAGCAGAGAAATTCAATATAGGCCTTGGAGATATATTTAAAATGCACTTGAACTTATTTTGATCTGTACAGTACCCCTGACTCCCTCATTTTGAGTTGAAATTAAAGCATGTTTTATTCAATATTCTTTAATAGGACTATGTCCTGAGATAGTCGTGTTCCTCTGTCACACTATGAATAACATTTCAGTGTCCCTGATGTTTGCAATAATATCATAGTAATTTTCATAACTTTTAAAAATTCATACTTCATAGGCAACCAACAAAACAATGTACTACCAAGAGGTGAATCAGAATCATTTGAATGCATATTGAACGCAAAAAATGCACATAGATTTGCATGGAGGACAATGAAGGGACAACATGATGGGAATAAGTCATACTTTGAGTATTTACATTTTCATGAGAAATAATTTTTGTTAAATTTTATGATTATATCACAAATTATTACCCTTAGTTTAAACATATAGTACATATATTTCTGATGCTTGCACAAAGTGCACAGGTCACTTTTCAGAGTAAGCGTTAGAGTAAGGGTGAGGGTCAAACTGAAAAAGTCTTTTCACATGGGTCATAAACCTGATTTTAGGATGAGATATGTGCACTATTCAACATTATTTAAGGAGGTTGCATACTAAATATCAAAATGTCAAGAAATTGATAAATTTGGTATCATTTTGTTGAAAATGTGTCCTGAATCTAATTATGTAATAAAAATAGCAAGTCACCATGGCATTTGTTTGACAAGTGGCACCCCCTTGTGGCACCATCTACAAACAGTAATATGTCAATAAAAGTTCTCTTAAAAGTAAATCGTTTACTTTTATTATTCAATATGTGTTTTTTATAAAGATATTTCAGTATTGATATGAAATAAAGCTGGAAAATAAATTTTCAAGGCAGTATGTAGGATTTGACACATTAACTTCTTAAAAAAACAGGAATTTAAAAAAAATATTGATTCATCAATGAAAAAAAGATTTTATAAGAAGATTTTTTTTTATAAAATGAATTTTTATATAGTAAATTCACACTAGATTAATATTCAAATATAAGAAAATATGTTACCAGAGGGTATCAACATTATCTCCAATTATAACAGCATACCCAAATTAAATTTGATGAAGGGAGATAACTCATAAAAAACATGATTAAACTTCATATACAATTTATCACCTTTCATTTCTATTTTGGTTTACTCATATCATTAAATTGATTTCAAGCCACAACATGAATTGCTCAAAATATTTTGTCTTGCACCCGAAGAAAGGGAAAGTTCCAAGTTCAATTTCAGTCTGGGGTGAAGAAGCAGGTTACAGTACCATGGGATTGAGATAGGTATATGCTTCCTAGTATCCATGCTTCTTACATAGTTTTAGCCACAAAACTAAGTCCTTTCTAAGCCCATTAAAAGTTGTGATCACAAATCTCAAGGTCCAAAGTAACAAGCATGTGAGTTTTTAAACTGTCTCAATTCAGCCCTACATAGTGTTTCAATTTTACTTACTGATCAAGTTTTCTTTTTGCAACATCATGTCAACACACAATTACCAGATGAAAACCTTATTCTAATATATTTATCAAACTTTAAGACCTTATTCAAGTCAAGATTTAAACTGAAGACTTTATCAAACCTGTGCAAACCTTGACAGTTGGTAGCCACAAGCCCAAAGCATGATTCAAGACTATTATCTTTCTGTCACGAAAAGGTCACTTTTTCATTGATGGCTACAAATTAGAATAAAAATGGCTGAAAGTATGAAGATGGGCAGGGACAACTGGATGTTGTTGCAGTCAGTGAGATAAACATGGGGGCAAGCCAGACATGCTGTACGCTGAAGTAGACATAGACTACTTTAGTGAAACCATTTGGCATGGAGTTATTAGACATTTAGGGATCAAAACAGGTGAAAATCTGGAATTTGAAGCTTGGACTTGCAGATCTCCACACACATTTACCATCTTGGGGAATTTCTGGTGCACTAGCATGATGCTGTCAAATAAATGATCAATTTTGGAAATAATTTTGGGATTTGAACCTAAACCGTCAGATCTGGCAGTCAGTGCTGTAGACCAGTGGGCCAACAAGTTCCTAGAAAAGTGACTTACTGGGGTTTATACCCAGATGGATTGGAACTAGTATGGAGTTCTAAAGTATAGTGACATAACAATTTCCAGTCTATAAATCACAAACTAACATTAAACTAACATATCAAGAATACATTCACATAATATAGACCTTTATTCTCTTAAGAAAAATCTGGACACATATTGATTTCAACAAGCAGTCTCAGGCTTAATATTTCATGAAATTCTAAACCAAACTAACTCAGGGAATGACTTCATCAGAATCAAATGTAACCTAGAATACTGTAATTCTCCTATCCATTCTCTTGAAAGATGACATTTTGATGAAATTCAAGCTACATACAAATATTCTGATGATCATTAGTCGCTATGAAGACAAAAATCTCGGATTCTGTCGAACTGCAAGAACAGCCTCAGTTGTTCAAATTACAAAGGATCAAAGGGAGGTAATGAAAGGTGAAATCAGAACCTAATCTATCAAGACTTGTTTAATAGATTGAGAGCATGATACAACTGCAGTGCGAATGGATGGAAATCCATACAATGTGGACAATGCTTCCAGGAATCCTGTTGTCATGGCAATTAGGCAATGTCACTTCAGGGAAATTACTTTTTCCTAATGTGTATAAATCTTATTTTAATTGGTTGGTCTATGTGGATTTAATGACCCTGGTACTTCCATTCTACTTAAACCGAAAATTACTTCTAGATTAACTGAAAGTCATATCTGACTCTCGTATCGTTCTCCATTGTGTAGATATGGACAAACGACACAAAGTTCTCCAATACATATGGACCATCAAAAGCATCTTCACTGAGCACACCTCCACATTATGACATAACTATTTCAAATCCACTTAAGACTTTGTCATTTAAATATTCACCAAACAGAATTCACTCTTCATCTCAGATCATGTCATACGAAAACTATACAGAAGATTTCAATCAAAATAAATATCAACCCAAGTTACAAAATCCCAATTGAAAAGCAGCTACGATTTAAATACCAAATCTGAGATTGGGTGCTGAAACTCGTATTCCAAAGGGATAAAAGTATCTTGATGACAATACTAAATGATTCGTCCATCCATTTAATAATGGTCAAATAATCATATTTTGGCCCTAATCCACTGTTTTGATAAGCACAATCTTTGCACAATTTTGGTTTTATCAGGATTATGACTGCAATGTGCAAGATTGGGCAGCTGAGCGACAATCAAATACCAATAGCGACTGCACAACATCTATCTACATCTTCCCCATCAGGAAGCTGATGTAAACCACAAAGGCCAGATGGTCAGCGCGGAACATCCGTAATTTCAATCTCTTCTTATGGCTATTGGTGCAGCTATGCCGAGTCTGGTCTATACGTCCATCATACCTGATTACCAAAGTTGTCAATAACGGTATTCACAACCCCCCAAACGGGGAACTCTCACACAACATTATGCTTCCCATGAGGCAACAGAATATCTTCAATTTGGACTTGCTCGTAAACCTGTCTGCCTTCTGAGAGACATATTTCATCAGAATATCAAGTTTGCGTTCCAGTGTGGAAAAAGCTTAACAGTTGTTAAACTCTGTGCCAAAAAAGCAATTGTTTTCTCTAAACAGATGGTACTTGAGACGCAGTTGTGCTCTGGTTGAAGTCAAATTGGCCTTCAGTGGAAACTACGCATCATGCTGCCACTGGTTACGTACAATTTCTTCCATCAGATTTATGTCTTGATTTTAATTTTTTTTTAGATACCATTAATATCTATTCAAACAATTCTCATATTCATGTTCAAGTTTCATAATGACAACAGGGTACAATTCTGGGTACACAAAGTATCGATCTAGACTACCAGTTGTCTGACTTCCATTTCTATGGTATCTGCAGTGGCCGAGTGGGTTAGACTGCTGACTTAGTATGCTGACGTTCAGGCGCCTAAAATAGTGGGTTAGAAAGCCAAATGGGACTCAACCACGGATTGGACTCAACCTAACAAAAGTACTGGAATCGGTACTATACTGAGAAAGTGTTATCCCAAATATAACCTATGTTCCATTTGACCTCTTTCTAATTGTGTATTCATAGCATTATTTTCCTTGTAATAATAATTTAAGACTTCAAGAATTAATAATGTTCAAATACCTCTTTGGCTTTGAGTTACACACGATTATATTCAGTATTGTGTACAGCAAAGCAACATGCACACAGTCTTCTAGGAGATTGACAACTTAAAAAAACAACAACACTTTAGTATCTCTAATGTGCAGTAAAAACCTACATGGTATCCCATCAGTGAATTCATTTGAACAAACAGGTTATTTACAACTTGGTCAACAAAAATGTAAAATCTGAGATAAAGAATCACTGGCCATGATGATTTACCATCTAAATTGTACTTCTGTGCTGTTAGGCATGATTGCCACGTATATTGTCTCATAAACCTAGCCCAAAATAGAAATTAGCTGTACAAACATTATCTCCAAATCTACTGGTGATTCCGTTAAAAAAATACCCAATCAAATAACTTCAAAGCATTTTTGGAATGATTTGGAAATCATGTCTGAAACAATTAATTTGTATATAGGAATATTTTATTCCAATCTCATATCTTTGTAGTTGCACCTTTTCCCATACATTTAAAAAAATAATTACAAAGACTGGATAATTTTCATTTGTGGAATAATTTGACCAGACACCATTAATGCTTCATGTTGTCTTGGTATTTCCATTGTAAAAACATTATGTGGACATATAACAGTCAAAGCAAACAAAATATGACACTTTAACGAGTCAAAGCATGGCATTTATGACATATGTATCCATTCTGTCAACAGCTCACTTCAAATCAGTATAAGTGATCTATGGTAACTCTAAATATCATTGAGTTCGTCTCACTTGCTGATGACGTCACAGTGACGGTCACACACAATTTTAAATTAAAGTAAACAATAATGTACATGTGCTTGTAATGCAATACAAATGGCATGAGGGTATATATCGACAATGATGGGTCGCAACACTACAAAAGGGAAGGGGCGTAACAAGGTCAAGGTCAATTCAGGACAAATTCAACAATACTCACTGCATATACATCTATATGACTATACATACATTTCAAGATTTACCCTCAACATGAGACACAGATCACATAAATGGAATCAGTACTTTGGGACCTAAGGCCTTCTGGACTCATGATTTGTCGATAGTGTACTGCAGGCTAACCAAATTTCTTGCATAACCCCATAACACACGGAATCAATGGCACGTGTCTGTGCAGGTCATAGTTCTTTCCGAGACATGTACATCTTACTGCCATAATGAGTTTACATAGATTTCCACAATGCAGTCAGACCTATGTCACAATTGACAACCTTGACCTTGACCTTGGCCATATTCTATTTATAGCAAATCAAATAGCAGGACATTATTACAAGATGCCTTTGTACAGGTTCACTAGGATGTTGTCTTCTTTCAAGATGGCATTTAGACAAACAGATAGTCACATTTAACACAGTACATCAAAAAAGACAAAAATGTACCTACCAGGAGCATGGCTGAACTCAAGGTTGAAGATTTTGGTCAGTGCGGCTTGTGCTGCCCGAGCCTTTGCCAGTTTCTTGTTGCGTCCAGATCCTTGAAATGTTTCACTGTCTACAGTCACTGACATCACAAAACACTTGGAGTGACTCTCGCCTGTCTCGGATACAAAGTCATACTTCAGGCCTGGTCGGAGTTCATTCAGAATCATCACAGGATTCTTTCCAGTAGGTTGAGAAGGAACAGCTGCCTTCCGTCCAGGAGGATGACTGGAGCCATTCTGGACAGCAGCAGGTGCTGTCTCTATGGTCTCAATCACTTTGCCCTTCTCACCTTCAAAGTTGTTAAACAAATTGACATCAACGTCCGCACTGTCTGACGTGAAGTCTGCGTTGGTGATCTGCCTCCCCATAGCTTGATGTGCCTCAGAAGCATTAGGAAACTGCACAAATGATCCCAAAGCTTTCTCGGCTGCCAACAGTTTGGCCTTTTTCTTTGTGGTCCCTGCTCCATCAAACACCTGGCCGTTCACCTCGACGGACATCGTGAACACCGGGGCATGCACAGGACCAGTCTGAGACACAAACTGGAATGTCAGTCCTGGTTTTAGTTCATTCAGCTGCATCAAGGCATTTTTAGGTGTGGGAGGTCCATGCATTTTTCGTTTCTTTGCCTTAACCATGTGTCCATTTGCCCCATGAGTGGGGAACGCCCTTTTCTTCCCCAGCATCTCGTCGTCGCCGTCTCGCGTCTGTATGTGTCTCAGCTGCCTCCTCCCCAGCTTCTTGTTCTTCCTTTGGTACTGTTGCTGCACCCTCTTCCTCGTCTTCTTCCTCTAGCCCACCCACCTCCTGAGCTGTCCTCTTCTTGGCCTTCTTCACTACAGCATCTGCAGAAGAGATTCAACAATAAGACATTTGTCTAGCATTACCATCAGAATATGTAAACAGTGTTGACATCTATGTCCAGAGTCTGCAGTCTCCCATGCCCTAGTTCATTGTCAGGAATTCCTGGTCAACACAAACTAACAAAACTCGGATGTTTACTGTTGAAACATCAAGGTCACAAAACTTCTCTTGGTGTGTAGTTTTCCATAACAAAATTCCGTTCACATTGCACACTGAATTGAGTAAGAAAGGCTTGGTGTTTTGACTATCCTGCACCAAACGATTCACATAAACACATATTTCTCAATTCACATACATTTTCAAATCTAAGAATTATTAACCTAAATAATTATGCTGAAACTAAAACACAGAAACTTCTGGAAATGTACACCAGGCAACCCAGGCCAATTTTAAGAAAACCATATTTCAACCTACCCACTGTACAAGAAACAGATGCACTGTTGTTGTCTTAACTACAGCTTTACCAAGTACGTGTCAGCTGAACAAAGCAACAGAGACAAATGATTCCGGACCTAAGATGGCAATTAAAGCAGATGTGGACTAACAGTAAGGATCAGAACAGGAGATGTGCAAGACCTAATCTTGAAGGAAGTCACAATTTGAATCTCAACTCAAATCCTCTGACGATAAAGTGTCCATTTAAAGAGATAAAGAAATTAAAATGTTTGTTGTGAACGCAGACCTTAAGACATCCAGGAGTACTTAAAGGCTTATCAAACCTGAAGCAGAAGGTACTGTGGCCTTCATCAAGATCCTGAGGGATGTCTTTTCAAATCTGACGTTAACATTCACATAGCGGCTGACTTTATACTCGGCCTAAGAGCTTACTACTAGCTTCTGGAAGAAGCCCATCATATTTTCAACATCAAAACACACAACCAATCTCATCATGACCCAAGGGAGATAAAATCATCCTTAAACACAAAAAGAAACAAGACAAGGATGACTAAGAGCCATCACTTCATGATCTGATACAGATTACATACAAACACGACCTAAACAAATACACAGGTGTGTGAAACAAACAAGTGGAGCTAAATATATTCTATGCCCACTTACAGTGTTTCAATAGTCAGAAGGTTCAAACAGGCCTGTACTGTTTCTTATAAGAACAAAAATGCTTGCGCAGGTCCAGACAATTGCTGCTATTTGCACCTGTTATAAAGCTGAAATTAATGCTTATCAGGAAATAGATAAACTGAGATGCAGCTGTAGTGAGTCTTGAAGGGCCAATGCAAACTATTTTTTCCCAATTTTGTCACATTTCTGTGAATGTTTTTTGTTGAATTGAAAACAGAGATGCTGCCTTGCCTTCAATGTATTTCTACTAAATACGACAAAGTGATCAAAATATGCTCAGTGTTTCCCATGATGCCACATCATCAACTTGAACCGTAATCCCGGCAATCTGTGTGTCTTGTCTCTCCACTCCAAGGAGTCTCAGCTCTACCTTGTTGACCACATTAAACATGCCAGTAAATCTTCCGTGATGCTATAAACTCTCCACTGGCTTCCCATCAGATACAGAATCATGCTTAAGATTCTCATCTTTGTGTTCAACTCTCTCCACCTTCTGGCACCAGTATATATCAGTGACTTGATCTCACTTTACAACCCCAGAAGAGCACTGAGACCCAACTCCTCACGAGTGCTAGAAAGAATTTCGGTGACAGAGCTTTTTCTAAAGCAGGACAGTGTCTGTGGAATAACTTGCCACCAAACATCCAGAACATTGAAGACCTTGAACAATTCAAAGTGTCTTGAAAACTCACTGTTTTGACAGTGCCTTTGCCTAAGCGCCTCTAAGCAAAGTTGTTGGAAAAGGTGCTATATAAACACTTACTTTATTATTATTATTATAAACCTTGTCTATTGCTGTTAATGAGTTTAGTTACTGATGTGTTGGCCAACGCTGCAGTAAAACACAAGATTATTGTATTCTTGACTTTGTTCTACCTGATAATAGTTTCTGTAATGTACTTATCAGACTGATAATACTTCCCCTGTAACTACTTATGTCTATCTTGATTTTCAAAGCTCCAGTTGAATATCATATACTACATACTGAATCACGTGGAACAAAATATAATGTTGTCTTTCAACCTTGTCAAGTCTGTTCCTCACCACAGGAAAATCTACCATATATTACCATCTATAAGCCGACCCCATAGGTAAGACGACCCCCAAACTTGACCCTTAAAATCAGTGTCAAAATGGTAGGTTTCGTGCATAAGCCGACCCCCCGCAATGGGGTCCTAATCGTAGCAAACATAGACCACAGACAACTGGCGGTTACCAATAATTATAACTTTGGTCCACATTATTAAAAAATTCACAATCATATTGCGTCTACTCACGCATTGAGGGAGTATGGATTTCACATGTTTTTTTAGCAATATTCCAGCAATATCAGGGACGGGGACACCAGAAATGGGCTTCACATATTGTATACATGTGGGAATCAAACCTGGTTCCGGCATTTAACGCTTTAACCATTAGGCTACCCCACCACCCTGCTCTATTAAAGACAGCAAAGGTGAGACATGTACCTCAAGAGGATGTGAGAACGCTTTCTCACCACCTCATTTCCAAGATGAATTTGTTCCCATTTTATATATGTATTAAAAAATATTGCCACTTTTTTGCAAAATTCCTTTTTAAGAATTATCAACTTGTGTGAGCTATCAAACTAAAAATGTCAATCTTGAAAACATGCTGATTACGTTAAATAAAATAAAAACAACCCAACATGATGGATGTGTTCTTCCACAAGAACACATACCTTCAATACAGATGGGAAGATAATGATTATCCAAAAAATCTTCACAAAGTCAATTACCTCGTTAAAATGAACTTTGAAGAGTCTCCTGGAATTAAATAAATTGGTTCCATTTTGTGCTTTTTTTGTAATTGCATTTGCAGCAGAATGGTGTGGATTGAGGATATTGGTTAAAGACTAGTAGTACACCAAGCTATTGATGAACTTCGACTCTCATATGCTTGTCTGTAAAGGTCAAGACTCATTACAGTGATTCAGTTGATCAACGCCGCACCCCGAGGACGCCTGATAGTCACGGAACAGTTAGACCAAGTCATTATTGTCATTTGATCTACTTCAAGTATATTTCTTTCACCACTGTCCATCTTACAACATTTCAGGCCCTTCATTAGCAGAATCTTCTTTTTCCAGATTTGAAAATCCCGATCTATAAATGTCTGTGAGATTTGGAGACATCAAAGGCTTTATGAAGTATATGAGACTGTCGTGACTAGCTGCTGATGTAGGTATATATTGATGCATGAAACACGTTCACTGTTCAATCCGGACACACCCTTGTGGCATTCCTGCACAGTATTCAGAAAATATGTCAGTCTTCTCTTATCACTGCAGTTAATTTGTACTGTTGGTGCTCGGTTAATATATGTCGGTTGTCGGGTACGTGACAAGTGATAGGCTGAAAACACCTGCACATGGCACAAGCAGGACCGGGGACAATGGATCATGATTGAAGGCTGACAAAGACAGAAAACTTTATTACATTTCTTTCTGGGGAAGAAACAAAATGGAAATTTTGATTGGGGCTCTGTCAGGTACTATTAATGGTGTTGACAATGAACACTATGTCAATAATCAGGAAGGAACGGTCATGACTCCGATAAGTCTGAGAATTTCTCTCAAGACATTTGCATCAGATAAATAGATTGTGGTAATGGTACAGCAATGCTGCATTGATTCCAAAAACAAAAATCTAAATTATATCATACCATATCTAGGAATATCATGTGACAAGAATGGATAAAAGAACATGAAGGTCAAGTTACTTTCATAATGCTTAAACCTTGATATTTTAGGTAGGTTTCCTTGTATGGATATAACAAAATATGTCATAATGTTACAAGGGCCACAGGCTCTTGTAAGTCAACCCCCTCGACTGAACATAACACACATAGCAGTCTTGATCCTTGGCATGATGGCACCATTAAGATTTGATATAGTTCACAATCCATTTTGTTCCTTAAATTGTTAATAGAAACTTGGAAATGGATTGCATTCACTGTGTTTTGATAAAAATATTTTCCATGCAAGGTACTGAAATTAAAATGGCTGCATCTTGGATTGATCTTTATTTGGAAGTATTATTTCAGAAACTGTTGGAAACGTGTAGAAATCAAAGACCTGAGTAAAGAGAAGCCCTGTGTATCCAAACAATCCTGTTTCCAGGGAAATCATCTGCAAAATCAGATTGAAAGATTAAGGAACTAAACTTGTGTCCCTCTAATTATGCACAGCATCCTGATTCAATAATCAGGAAGAATGAGTGATGGCATCAGGAAAAACACGATTCAAAAAATGAGTTAGACAATGTGCTGTAAATCACAGAACTGATGGCTCTTTTCTCCAAAAGGATCTCAACCAAACTTCTCATTTCATCTTTTCATAAAACATATCTCACCATACATTACAAAGCACTAACTATGATAAAACACTTTGATGACAAGAAACTAAGAAAGTACACTATTCATAGATTTCAAAAAGAAATCAATGTCTCTAAGCGTCTACACGGAGAAAATAGTAGACATGTTTCTTTAGTAAAGCCTACATCAAAGGCCTGACAACTACATACAGGCACTAGCTCAGGTCAGAGTATAAAGCAAGCACTAAACTTTGTAATCAATCAGAGATTAAAGTGGTAGTATTTCCATCGTGCAGTCTCTCAGACAATTTGGAACCATAAGCCTGACATTAGTCTTCAAGACCATGGTCGGTTCAGTTTCCCGAAATAACGGATTCAACATAAGAGAGACATGATCCAGACGACACCAAATATTTCTGGGTTAATGTGGAAGTATTTACCAAGGACTGGGTATATTGCTGTCAATGTGCCACTACCTGAGGCAGACTTTCTTTACAATTGCTAAGTCATGGTCTCTGCTTCAGCCATTACAAGGATGGATAATTTCTTCTTCGGTTAACCTCATTTGCTTCCTGCAAAGTCTTGCGCATACAGCGGTAATCTAACTCTCAGGGAACCGAGACATGCCTCATGCTTCAGAGCTGCAACAAATCTAATTTTGTTAGATCACTGGCAAGCAGAGTCGCTGTGAGACAACTGGTCCCGTAACGTGTGTCATTCCCAGCTGTTGTGCGGTGTCGTTCATTCAATGTATTGTATTATCGACTGTAGTTAACTGAATATGTGCAAAGGGTCTATACATTAGTAAGAGTGTGTTTGTTTCGATTGCCTTGTTTTGTTTTAATAAGTTTTATTGATCAACATTCAAAGGGTTGGGGACTGTGATCGTGGATTTTAAGATTTGGATCTTTTTCTCCATGTTTTAACAAAAGATAAAAGACCAGTGTGTCAGTCAGGTTAACCAATGATTTAAAGTGATTCAGGTCTAAGATATTTTCCATACTGGTTCAACTCACAGTCAGGTATGGGGCAAACATTCCACAGATCATGATCAGGCAATCATGGGATTCAAACAAATTATCTATTATAGAATCCTGGCACATCTAAGGGAACCAACAATGTAAGCAAATTCCCCACAACCCTTTTTAACATTTCTACTGTCAATGACCCTTAGCTGACCAGATGTCATATATTGCCTATACAAGGTACGGAGCTCACAACCATTACATTGGGAGTCACATGACCAATATACTGGAGTCCCTGCAAGGGCTAGTCTAGTGCGTGTAGGTTTTGTTGTCATTAACTTAACACCCATCGACTGGTTTGTCTGTTCTTGAACATCTCACTCAGCAATATTCCAGCTATTATATGGTGATCCGTAAATAACTGACACTGTACCAGCTAATCCAGTGATTAACATTATACCTATTCCTTCCTATACCTTGACTTCTCAAACAAGTCAGCAAGCCTGACCACCCGCTCCCGTTAATTGCCTCTTATGACCAAAAACAAAAAAGCATGGCTTGCTGAAGATCAATCCTAACCCAGACCTTCATTAGTTGCCATCAATGTGGTAATGATCATCACAAACTCCAGTTACAACAAACTCACAAATGAACAGTAACCAATAAACCTGTCATTTGATACATCACATGATCGAAACATCATGATAAAGACATCTTCTCTTTGAAATTAGTACTGATGAGGTTTTATCTGTTTCAAAGGTTATCAGTTTCCTGAAAATATACCCTGCAGATGTGACACTGGTTTCAATGTAATTTCAAGACAATCGATATTGATTCTTTTCTTGACAATTCCCTCAACTGACTAATGGCAGACTCAGATTCAAATGTTGTCATCTCCAGAGAATCCAAGTTTATTTACACCCTTCATGCCTTTGTCTTTCATGAAAAAACACACATCTTTTTGACAAAGAAATCGTCTCAGAAGTGCAGCAGCTGTCAGTCAGATCATGTATTCATTCACAACGGATCAATCGCACGTAAAAAACAGCCTCGGTCGGATGAGCCTTTTCACTTGGCGGTATCGTTGCACAATCGGGTTCCAATGAAACGTCAGTAATGATGAAGATGTATTATTGTGTTTGGAGTCCAATTTCACTGTCTTCACTTCCAAAATGTTGTCATCGAGCCAATAAGATGACCCTCAATCACTCATTGACAGACTAACACTGATTAATTTCTTTCAGATTCTGACAATTTATATGTTCAGTGTCACAGAATCTGATCTTGGCACTTTTTGGATTAAAGACATTTCTATGTTTATCTTGTGGTCAAGACACTAAGAGAAAATTGCGTTGAAACCTGTCAAAACGTAAATTTGTACCTGATTTGTTACTCATATTGCTACATATGACCTTGAAGTACTTCTGCAGCACCCAAGCTTCTAATCCTACTGATATTAATACATGCATCCAAAATACCTCAAAGTTTTAATGGAAACAAAACCAGTCTAAATTAGACATATCTATATTGCATGTTTACTACAACAGAGGTTTCCATCTTTTAACAAGCAAAGTGATGTCTGACATGAGGAATACTGGGTTCCCAAGGAGTGAGTTTGGTATAACGCTGTTTTGAACAATATATTGTCTTCTTGCAATTGTGATAAATACAGGTGATGTCTTGTACATGCCACATAGCAACTTCACACACCATCTGGATGATGTCAACCACAAACAGGAGATAACATATCTCACAAATAGATCTTCAAATATATAGTCCCAAATCAGACAATATCACTATTTCACAAGGAGCACTATTCTATCTGTCTACATATCCAAGTCGTATCACAAACAGAAATCCTTTTCCAAACATACAAACAACAATTCCACATATCCCAACAATTACCAAGGTGAAATGAACTAAGTATGGAAGTCACTAGTCCAAAGAAACAAAACCACTTTTGTTTAAATTTGAACTGGTTTCCAAAACCCAATGGTCCAGAGAGAAGGTATCAGTAAGATACAGACCTTTACTCTACGCTTCCAAGTAAGTATTGAAAACAGGAATAACATTCCAAGATACAAACCACTATTCTACATGTCCAAACAAGTACCCAGGTCTAATTTTACTAATATGAAAGTCAGTATTCCAGAAAGAAACATCAAAAAGACACAAATAATTCCTCTACATGAGTAGGCCAGTATTCAAACAGGATGACATTCAAACATACAAACCCCTATTCTATAGATCGACGGCAGGATCCACGGCAGGATCCACGTCCCACTCTTCCAGGTCTGTAGCAGGAGCTAACTGCTGCTGAAGCCACATCGTCAGTAACAACACAACATCGGAACTCCTTGTCATGCGACTGCCATTGACACCACACAAAAACTGTAAGCAAGTTTTTGCATTACCGTCACTTATTGACAAGTGGACGTGACCAGCGTCTCTCCAGCATCGACAGCAGCGGCAGTTAGTACGATGACATATTGTGGAAGATGTCTCCTCACTAATGGAACTTCACATTCCTTGTTGATCACATTACGACCATCACAGTTAGCGAAAACAAACTCCTAATAATTTGATTTGTGAATACCAGAACTGGAAATACTGTCATGAGGACAGTTATCTCCCTTGCTTCTCCGTGGCGACATGATGCATGGCTGTGTGCTTCTTATCTGGTTTGAAATTTGAACATTATTATTGCAGTGTCATAAACACATTAATCACTGCAATGATTTGGAAGACGGACTGAGATCCAAAGATTTAAGTCGATCGTCTGAAATTTAATTAAGACTTTTCAGTCGTGGAGGAGATCAGAAAACTTAACCACGAAGGCTTGTCATAAGTCGAACCCGAGGACGCTTTGCTCTCAAGTCAGTCTGATATTGATCATGCTATATACCCTTACACAATCTGGTATAACTGGTGGGGTTAGGGACTGTCAGTTTACAACAGACAGACTGCTAATTAGAATAAGCAGGTTCTAAATCCCAGGAGAACTGCCTTATCAAAATGATCTAGTTTCATAAAGTATAGCAACTGATATGATGAAATTGATATTAGCAGTGTATGAAATTAGAAAAGACCTTGAATTCACATACTATAGGAACAGACATCAAGGGCCCTTGCTTCCACTCATTTAAGAGTGAGTGAGTGAGTGAGTGAGTGAGAGTGAGTGAGTGAGTGAGTGAGTGAGTGAGTGAGTGAGTGAGTGAGTGAGTCTGATTTCATATCCATTCAGTGTGTCTCCAACAAAAAAAGCAGGGAACCTCATAAATGGGCTTAATTTGTACTCCCATACAAATATCGAACCAAAGTGTGACGAACATAAACTTTAACAAGGCTACCCCATCGCGACATTGGTTAGTGAATATCATAAAATTGATTGTTGAATCTAATAAAAAAATTGATTGTTGAATCTAATCACAACATAGATTAATGAATCTAAAAAGCAACTTGTCTGTACCTGTGTCAGGTGAACAGTTGTGTTAGGTAGAGTGCCGAGTGTTAACACTCAGACCTCAGACAGCAATATCTCTGCTACGTTCAGGTGGCCTGTGAACGGCAGTGATGCAATAAGCAGGCAAACAAGTGTGAAACAACATCAATAAAAAAAAGGAGATCCTGTGAAGCAAGTCCAAGTTACAAAGACAACATAATGCAGGTTGTTACAATTCATATATCATCTCCGAAGCTGTATGTCACTTGCAGGGTGGCTGCAGGGTGGCTGCAGGGTGGCCTCTACAGGTAGTAGAGCATGCACCAGAAATAACACCATGTGAATGTACATCAATCACATTAAAACTTGCTATACAAGTCTGTCAGAAATTCACAAGGCAGATAAAATAACTTACAATTGCATGATTTACAGATAAGTTTACGTAGTGGTTTGTGTGGTTTATAGTTTGCATGAAGCCCCAGCTTGATGTATCTGGAAATTGAAGTACAGTGCATGTCCTGCGGTCACCTGATACTTATCTTAGAGACTGTTTATAGAACGTTCAGGTCAATGTAGACATGTTCTCTGCATCCAGACTGGAACTGACATCACATACATGACTTCGGGCTGAAGACAGGAACACCAATAAAGGAATCACTAATATCTTGATTTTCAGCAATTTAAACACTGCCCTTCTGGCTGCAATACCTAAAACACTGTCTTTCTGACTGCCTTTACATGAAACACAACCCTTCTGACTGCAATACCTAAAACACTTTCTGACTGCCTTAACATGAAACACAGCCCTTGTGACTGCCTTAACATGAAACACAGCCCTTGTGACTGCCTTAACATGAAACACAGCTCTTGTGACTGCCTTAACATGAAACACAGCCCTTGTGACTGCCTTAACATGAAACACAGCTCTTGTGACTGCCTTAACATGAATCACAGCCCTTCTGACTGCAATACCTAAAACACTGTCTTTCTGACTGCCTTAACATGAAACACAGCTCTTGTGACTGCCTTAACATGAAACACAGCTCTTGTGACTGCCTTGACATGAAACACAGCCCTTCTGACTGCCTTAACATGAAACACAACCTTTCTGATTGTCTTTACATGAATCACAGCCCTTCTGACTGCAATACCTAAAACACAGCTCTTCTGACTTCCTTCACATGAAACACAGCTCTTGTGACTGCATTCACATGAAACAGCTCTTGTGACTGCATTCAGATGAAACACAGCACTTGACTGCATTCACATGAAAGACAGCCCTTCTGACTGCCTTTACATGAATCACAGCCCTTCTGACTGCAATACCTAAAACACAGCTCTTCTGACTTCCTTCACATTAAACACAGCACTTGACTGCATTCACATAAAAGACAGCCCTTCTGACTGCCTTTATTTGAATCACAGCCCTTCTGACTGTAATACCTAAAATTCAGTTCTTGTGACTGTCTTCACATGAAACACAGCTCTTGTGACTGCCTTCACATGAAACAGGTCTTGTGACTGCCTTCACATTAAACACAGGACTTGACTGCATTCACATGAAAGACAGCCCTTCTGACTGCCTTCACATTAAACACAGCCCTCTTGACTGCCTTCACATGAAACACTGCCCTTCTGACTGCCTTCACATGAAACACTGCCCTTCTGACTACCTTCACATGAAACACTGCCCTTCTGACTACCTTCACATGAAACACTGCCCTTCTGACTGCCTTCACATGAAACACTGCCCTTCTGACTGCCTTCACATGAAACAGCCCTTCTGACTGCCTTCACATGAAACAGCCCTTCTGACTGCCTTCACATGAAACACTGCCCTTCTGACTACCTCACACTGCCCTTCTGACTACCTTCACATGAAACACTGCCCTTCTGACTACCTTCACATGAAACACTGCCCTTCTGACTGCCTTCACATGAAACACTGCCCTTCTGACTGCCTTCACATGAAACACTGCCCTTCTGACTGCCTTCACATGAAACACTGCCCTTCTGACTGCCTTCACATGAAACACTGCCCATCTGACTGCCTTCACATGAAACAGCCCTTCTGACTGCTTTCACATGAAACACAATTCTCCTGATTGCCTTCACATGAAACACTGCCCATCTGACTGCCTTCACATGAAACACTGCCCTTCTGACCGTCACGTTTGTTACACATGCACACCGGAGATCATTTTAACATGTTGATGACCCAAACAATATAAACAAGGCTTGAGAAAGCAGCATACCATATATAAACACACCCAGGTTTTCTAAACTGGACATCTACGAAGGTTACAAGCAATACTTGTAATTTCCCACACGTAACAACCCCTCATTGACGTGGATGTTTGTACTGGGGAACATAAACCATCCTGCAAGGAATTCATTTCCTGGGGCTTTGATTGCAAGATATGTTTGCATATCACATGTAGTGGAATGCAATCTTTGTGCATGGGCCTCCGAGTACATGCATCTCCCTGAAGTGCTGCTATGCACCATGTGCTTACCATGCTGCTTCTCAAGGAGAGGAAAATATCATGTTCTTAATACACTTACTACTCACTCTGGCCATGACAATTGTCTATACACCCTTTCACTGCTGAAGTGTTTTTCAGACATTACTGGGATGCTGATAAATGTTCATGTCAGCAGGTATTTACAGATAGCAGTAAGAAGCACAATGCTGCTATTATTCTTTTTGGAAGTGCAGTTAATGTTGGTGATAGGTACGTATTAACTCTTTCACTGCTATGGATGGAGAGATACTGACAAGATTACTTGTGAGAGGGGGCGAGTGGGAAACTCTTCAGCAGCATGTATTCAGTGTCTGTTTCAGTCATATGATGGTGGTACGTCCATGTCAAGTCTGGACCAGAAAAACACAACCATCGATATTATCAGTAGCAATGATCCAACAATATTAGCACAAATGGAATCTTGTATTGCCCATAGCCTTGCTCCAAGGCTGTACTGAATGCACATTCGATGGATTATAGTAATTCTATCCCTCGAAGAGGCAAGTCTAGATAAGCCCACAGTGCAGCACCCCAGTCTCTTATTTATTGTTTTTTTGAAATTATCATTAAACTATTAACTTTTACCATGTGCAAGTCTAGGTCAAAATGGGAACAGAAAAGTTACAATTGTTCCTTTTATGGTGTTGAACTGCCAGTAAACTGATGGCTGGGTTTCAGCAGTTTGTGACAACACATATCTACTATATCATCACTAAAATTCGCCAGTGTTTGGGGAGATAGCGTATATGCCATATTCAGGACATTTAGGAGCCAGACCAAACAGGAGAGAATGATGAATGCACATCAACGCATGAAATAATTAAACATTTAAACAGACATATTCCAGATAACAATACAGTTAACATTTATTCCGATGACAACTATTATTTACAAACGGAGACCCTCTGACTACCCAGCTGCAAACCTTCAAGCAGGTGGCATCTCTGCTTCATACATCACACTGTTAAGCACACCAAATCCCTTCTTTAGTCTTCTCACCTAAATCTTACTGACAAAGGTCAACAGTGCCTGGTTGCAAGTTTTGTAGTTCAAACCAAGATAACTGCACACTTAACAATGCATTTTCATTCTTCAACAACACACTGAATTGTCCAACAGTGATATTCTGACACGGCCTGCACTGTTTGAGGACCAGTGTGTCTGCAACCCAACACATAGTCTGTCTCACAGTCCCTGAACTAGTTTCCCAACAGCCCATGACCTCCCTGCAATGCTAAAGCACACATATTGTCCATGCAACTCTCATGATGCTGTGTTGTGTATAGGAGTAATATGCTTGAGGACGGTGTCCGGAGACACTTCCACTCACAGTCACTCGGTCTACCACATGATGGAGGATCTAATTGAGTTTTAACCCTGTGACGGCCACAGGGTAAACCACAGTGGATGCACTGTGTATCAACCCTTGGCTGGTATATTAGCAGGGACATCTTTGAAATAGCTGGTGCAGTCACGGAGTCTGTTTCTCTGTACTGTTGGTAATAATGTATGAACTTCAGACCATGGAAGATGTGTTTCTAGATGTCTCCGTACGCCATGTGAACCTTATTATAAACATGCTCAGATCTTGGACCTTGAATCCAAAAGTCTGTGTGAGTAACTAAGCAAACCTGAAAGAAGTTGAAAGGTAGTTTTGGTTTGCTGCTTAATGCCTCACTCAGCAATATTCCAACTATATGGTGGTGGTCTGTAAATAATCGAGGCTGGGCCAGACAATCCAGTGATCAACATCATGAACATTGTTTTAACAACTGAGATATGATGACATGTGTCAACCAAGTCAGTGGGCCTGACCACCAGATCCTGTATGTCACCTCTTATGACAAGCATGGGTTCAACCCCAACAGGCATGACATCTATCAACCCCAACCACAGCAGGCATGACATCCATTAACCCCAACCACAGCAGGCATGACATCTATCAACCCCAACCACAGCAGGCATGACATCTATCAACCCCAACCACAGCAGGCATGACATCTATCAACCCCAACCACAGCAGGCATGACATCTATCAACCCCAACCACAGCAGGCATGACATCTATCAACCCCAACCACAGCAGGCATGACATCTATCAACCCCAACCACAGCAGGCATGACATCTATCAACCCCAACCAAATCAAGCATGACATCTATATAACACAATACCCCAACCAAATCAAGCATGACAACCATACAATACCCCAACCATATAATACATGAAATCAATATAGTCGACCCCATTTGGCCACTACGGCATGCATGAGTATAAAATTGGACAAGACAACACATCAAATTAGGAGGGATTAGAGTCTCCCTTGAAAGCCCCCATCCAGCTAATATGGAATACTTGTTGGCCTCTGGGGCCCTACTTCAGCCTGATGTTACAAGGACTTGGATGTATGGCCTATTGACCTGCAAGACGTGTCCTGGATCAGGCCATGCTCTACTAGAGAGGCATCAGACACTCCTTCATTGCATGGCCATAACTCCAACCTCAACATGTCTTGTCTTCTGAACACAGAAACTACTGCAAAGGTTCACCTGAGTTCCACACCATTGCTGAGTTGTGCAGGAAACAGCCATTTACCTTCAGAACAGGAACGTGTTCCAAAGTGTAAATATTTGAAGAAAATGGGTTTCTAATTAACTTCCATCAGTGTTTATATCGGTGATGTGTTCTTAAACTCATCACACTAGTCGATCAATTTACCACAAAATGCATACATTTTTTTATTTGATTTTCTTGCACTTTTCTCATGTCAAACTGGTGCCTACCACTAATAGCAATGTTAATTTGACAAGTGCACTGAAGTGAGATATAATTTAACTGGGGACTGGATTGGAACTACTGTACTGATGCTCTCCATCTTATTTCCTTTCTGGACAAATTCTTATGCATGGAAATGACGAAACTAGGCGGGTTGAGTAATGAAAACGTAATGCAAGTAAATAAGGCTAATACAGCTCTCATTAACAAGCCATCGTGAATCCAATTGTCACGGCGCTTATGAATCTCTCTCCGCGATAAGGTTACACTTAATGCAGGGAGTCAACCCAAGTCATTTCTGCATCGCAAAGAGTTTTCTGGCAAATAAGACGGATTTCTTCAGTCAATAAGGCAAGTCTCCTGGGACCTTAACCAACATCCAGAATGCAATCCCTTAGATCGCCCCCTTCTCCATGATAGTGCTGTGCAAATGGGACTCTCTATTTTCAGAAAACACATTTTTTGGGAAGGTAATCGAACATGTGACTGGAATTAGTTGACGATCAATGGAAGACATCCTCTGATCTCTGAGAAGGTAGCCATGGTTGCATTGTCTTCCAAGTCCAGGGAGTTTTGGTTAAGGAGGAACCATGGAAATTAATGAAATCTAAACAAATAAGAGTCTAAGCTAAAAGAGGCACAATCCATTTATACAATTATTTGGAATTGCAATTTGGATCTGATGAAGATTTAAGAATCAGCCAATCTGAAGGATTCTCATTAAGTGGATGCCAGTCACAGACAACAATTCTAAGTGAATTAGATCTAACAAAATGTATTAGGAATTCAAATTACCCTGCTACATGGTTCATTCTTAATTAAATCATTGGCAAATATGAAGACTCTCACTTCTTACACAGAGTATGTCAAGAATAACTTGATTGGTAATGCAAATAAAAACCTCTAAGAATAACCTACATAAAAAGATTTACTGTCATAATGTTTTATTACACGACGATAGTTAATCTGTAACACCATGACACCCCAATCTGGTGTTCTCTACCTTCTTTGGGGCGGTGGGGTAGTCCAGTGGTTAAAGCGCCATCACGCCAATAGCCTGGGTTCGATTCCTAACATGGGCACAATGTGTGAAGTCCATTTCTGGTGTCCCCAGCTGTGATGTTGCTGGAAAATTGCTAAAAGCAGCGAAAAACCATACTCACTCACTCTACCTTCTTCAGAGCAGGACATTTTGTAGTACCATCAATGAAACATGCTAAGGTTTGCTATGCAAATGGCATATTTCCCCAGTTTGCCATCTTCATAATGGCACAAGATTGAGAATTTCATTCAAGACCCTTAACCATATGTTCAACTGTTCTTTTATCTAAATTGATGTCAGTCTGTAATAACCAGTTAATGTCAGGCCTCAACAAACTGGACTAAAAATTAAATAATGTCCGAAGAGACTGAATCCACTGACGTCAATGGTAATCTTGTTTACTTACCTCAGGAAACAATATTGACATATACTTGTAAAGCAACACTGATCAGCTGTGGATGGGCTGAAAGAAGTGTCACAACGTTATCTGTACAGAGCCCACTACACCCAGCGCACACATCACTGTTATCATAACAGCATGATTCAACACTTACGACAGTATTGCTACAGACTGTCATGATACAGGTTCCCCATGGTCAATGCTCTCTGTTGACTGTCAAATGATTACAGTTGTCCTAACGTACTCATGAAACAAAACAAAACACAAAATACAACCAAAACCATAAACCACATTTGGCTTGTGTCGTGTGGGTGAGTCAATGTTATCTAATGTCACGATGCAGTGTTCAAACCTTGTCACTGGAAGCAGTAATTATGTGATCTAGAACCTTCAGACCAATGGTTGCCAGAATGAACATAACCTGTTACTGTGTGCTTGGCAAACATGACCACACACTGCAGTGGACCTGGGGACAATCTATGTGCTGTAACTACAGTAATACTGTAGCCATTATCACGATCCATTCTCATCACAACTGATATACTGTAACCATTACCACAATCCATTGTCATCACAGCCCATATACTGTAACCATTACTACAACCCATTGTCATCACAACCCATATACTGTAACCATTACTACAACCCATTGTCATCACTGTAACCCATATACTGTAACCATTACCACAATCCATTGTCATCACAACCCATATACTGTAACCATTACCACTGATATACTGTAACCATTACTACAATCCATTGTCATCACAGCCCATATACTGTAACCATTACTACAACCCATTGTCATCACAACCCATATACTGTAACCATTACTACAATCCATTGTCATCACAACCCATATACTGTAACCATTACTACAATCCATTGTCATCACAGCCCATATACTGTAACCATTACAACCCACATTGATATCATCCCATTGTCATCACAACCCATATCACTGTATATACTGTAACCATTACTACAATCCATTGTCATCACAACCCATATACTGTAACCATTACCACAATCCATTGTCATCACAACCCATATACTGTAACCATTACTACAATCCATTGTCATCACAACCCATATACTGTAACCATTACCACAATCCATTGTCATCACAACCCATATACCTGTACAAACCATTACTACAACAATCCATTGCCCATATACTGTAACCATTACCACAATCCATTGTCATCACAACCCATATACTGTAACCATTACCACAATCCATTGTCATCACAACCCATATACTGTAACCATTACCACTAATATACTGTAACCATTACTACAATTCATTGTCATCACAACCCATATACTGTAACCATTACACAATCCATCATCACAACCCATATACTGTAACCATTACTACAATCCATTGTCATCACAACCCATATACTGTAACCATTACCACAATCCATTGTCATCACAACCCATATACTGTAACCATTACTACAATCCATTGTCATCACAACCCATATACTGTAACCATTACTACAATCCATTGTCATCACAACCCATATACTGTAACCATTACTACAATCCATTGTCATCACAGCTGATATACTGTAACCATTACTACAATCCATTGTCATCACAACTGATATACCGTAACCATCATCCTAATTCACACCTGACAAACCTACTGTTCATGATAATCCACCTGGAACAGTGCTGCTGCTCATTTTGTCAACCACTGACACTTAGCATTTATGCAAAGATGAGCTTGAAGTACAGGCAGATCTGACCTTTACGCGTAACATGATGTCATCAATATTACCATGCAAAACATCCTTCATTCTGAAAATGTAGATACCTTAGATTTTATGTCTTTCTGAATCTAAAGGAAATAACATCCGGTGTAATGACAATTGCTATGTCACACCGACCGGACTTTGTGTCAGTGACTATTCTGCCAGTTTTTCAACACTTTTAACTTCCCTGCACAAAGATGAGTGTTGAGTATTTTCAGCTATCACAGCTTCTGATGAATGGGTGTATTGACACATGCCACACTGAATGGAACAACACAACATGATAGCGTAAAGAAAGCGTAGTCAATGCCAAATGTCCCTCAATCTTACTTCGCTGTAGTCTCCTTTCTGGCATGCAAGAACTTCATTTTGATTACATTATTGCATGACTAACTTGGTGAACATTTTTCATGACAACATAAGTTTTCTAATGTAGTTGATCTCCGTTCAATACATATTCAAATATTCATTCGATCATGGTCTCATCTTTTGCATTTCATTAGTCCTAGTGTTTTGAAAATGAGTTTTTCAACATTAAGTCAAATTTTAAACATGAATAATTTCTAACATGAGCTAAAATACATTAAAAAGAACTTTTTCATGAGTCATTTAATCCATCTTTTCTTCCTAGAGTTGATTGAATTTCATGCAACCTTTAACACGTTTTCGTAACGATGTTCTGATATTGATAGGCTATCTGCAGCCTTGTCATATGTATTAATATGTAGCTGTTGATGGATCAATGTATTCATAGGTATAGTTTTGTGTGAAAAGGGTTGTTCATCTGGATGTATTAAATGATTCAAGTTTGATTTTGATGCTGTTTTGGCCAATCAGAATCAAGCATTCTTAAAGGCATTGCAGAAATCCATTTGAACACTTACACTTTCACTTTTACAAACAAGCTACCACATAGCAGTGTCCTAAAGGCAACAATGTTGACTTTCACAGCCAAAGTAATAAACTAATTCTGCTCAATGGAAAGCAGCTGCTCCTTTGAAAGGTGAGAATACCAGTGGTATTTGAGAAGTTCAAGGAAGAACAGGACACCAATGGAAGAATACCAACGCTCACATACAAACTTTCAAGGATCCACAGCTATTCGGTACAATGCACAACATACATGTTTCTGAAAGTATATTGCAGCAGGTCGTGGTTGGGTTATGTTTGGCAATATGTTTGACAGACACAGCAGATGTGAGCAGGATGGAGTTGACTGACTGGACAGGAAAGGCCTGGTCAGTGTCTGTAACTATATCTCCAAGTCTTGCATTCCCCAGGGTGCATATTCATGTTGTCAGCAGTTCCTCCAGGAGGTGGGAACATGTTTGACAGCTGGGAGTCTGTGAAACTCACCAATGGGCAGTTAAGTCTTCATCTATGAAGTTCTGCTAGACTGGAAACCAGTCTATCAACTCCAAGGTTTTATACTGTCTATTAGTGACTGACTGACTGAGTTTGGTATTATGCCACTTTTAGCAATATTCCAGCAACATCACGGCGGGGAACACCAGAAATGGGCTTCACACATTGTACCCATGTGGGGATTCAAACCCGGGTCTTAGGCGTGACGAGCCAACGCTTTAACCACTAGGCTACCCCACCGCCCCTGTCTATAAGTGACTATTAGATATCACAAGTATGTCTGGATTATCCTGCATCTGCGTATCTACAGCTGATTATCCTGTATCAGCGAATATACAGCTGATTATCCTACATCTGCGTGTATACAGCTGATTATCCTATATCTGCGTAATATACAGCTGATTACTATATTATCGCGTATATAGCTGATTAGCTGATTATCCTATATCTGTCTGTATACAGCTGATTATCTTATATCTGTGTATACAGCTATTATCAGCTGATTATCATGCATGTATACAGCTGATTATCCTACATATGTGTATACAGCTGATTATCCTATATACATACAGCTGATTATCCTACATCTGCGTGTATATTATTCTGATTGCGTGTATACAGTTGTTTATCCTACATCTGCGTGTATACATATCTGTGTATATACAGCTGATTATCCTACATCTGCATGTATACAGCTGATTATCCTACATCTGCGTGTATACAGCTGATTATCCTATATCTGCGTGTATACAGCTGATTATCCTATATCTGCGTGTATACAGCTGATTATCCTATATCTGCCTATATACAGCTGATTATCCTATATCTGCATGTTTACAGCTGATTATCCTATATCTGTGTATATACAGCTGATTACCCACCATTGTTGGCCCACATGCGTTGACTTCAACATAAGAAACACTCAAAGCAGGTGTGCATTTAGTACCTGAGAGTTCTGCAGTGAATTAATTATGAGATACCTGCAATCAACATCCCAAGGGAGCAATGCATAAACAGAAAACTATATTCAATATGAACAGCTCACACAACCAGCTTTTTGTCACAGTGGAAGGAAACTGTGGCTGATTGGCTGGCTGTCAGCATGACTTTCTGATGTGGCAGCGCAGTGTGCACCTGCAGGTGTTTAGTTCGTTAGGCTTGTCAAATTGTTTTCAATTGTTCAACTTAATGAAAAATAAAATATGACAGACATTATTTCAGAGTCAAGACAAAGACCGAATAAAGATCTAACAATATCATCTGACAGAAACTAAAGTTAAAGCTACTTTTTCCTTTTGTCCATTTTTTTAAATGGACAACCACTGAAACCACAGTAACCAAAATGTTTGTATAAGTCGAAAATTGTGTTATGGTACACCCATCAACGGGCTATTTCTCCCTGGGCCTACCACATGGTCTGGGATTAGGGTTCCTGACAGTGGGCTGTGAGCTGTGGACTGTGGACTGTGGGCTGTGTGGACTGTGGGTTGTGGGCTGTGGGCTGTGGGCTGTGGACTGTGGACTGTGGGTTGTGGACTGTGGACTGTGTTGTGGACTGTGGACTGTGGACTGTGGGCTGTGGACTGTGAGCTGTGTGGGCTGTGGGTGAGCTGTGGACTGTGGACTGTGGGCTGTGGGTTGTGGACTGTGGGCTGTGGACTGTGGGCTGTGGGTTGTGGGCTGTAGACTGTGGATTGTGGACTGTGGGTTGTGGGCTGTGGGCTGTGAGCTGTGGGCTGTGGACTCCGAGCTGTGGGCTGTGGACTCCGAGCTGTGGGCTGTGGGTTGTGGGCTGTGGGTTGTGGTAATATAAACCCGTAAGGTTTCATCATATTGAGTACAGGCTGTCTTACAGCGAACATATGAAATGAATTTTCTCAAACAAAGGCCTTTAGTAAATGACAAAAACTGAAAGAATTTGTAATCAATAGCTAAGTTCTTGAAACACAAACCTGCTGACACAATATTTCTCAACATACCCAAACTCTGAAGGTCAATGAGGACAGTCCTCTGTCAACTTCAACAGCACACAACACATCAGGAAAAACACTTTCAGATCAAACTGGAGAACAATTTGTGCCTAAACTTGACAGTGAACAGTGTCCCTACACAAATCTTGTCAACTCTTGAAGCCACATTGTCTTAATTACAAGTTAATCTGCACCTATTACACAGGCATATGTTCCTACAGTATCATATTCCCTGTGAATAAAGCTGTCAAGAGGGGGCGATAAAATCAGCAGATTGTAATCTTGAGAGAGTCAGTGTGCATGAAAAACCCGGAAAACATAATCAACATGGCTTGAAATTGGCAGCAAATTGGTGGCAAAACTATTTCGTTCAGAAGTACTGATCTTACCCTTGATGATCTGTGTGTCTTTTTATCAAAGACAAGAATATCACTTTCAACTATTCACCTGTGTAATTAAAGGTCAGGGGTCACTGGTGTCAGTCTTCATATGAATGACATTCATATTCTTGTGATTTGGTTCTTCGGCTAGATCGAACAGTTGAGATTTACAAACAAAAATCCATTATTGAGACTACACATACACCATGTCAGAAAACCTTTCTTCAGCAATCACCACAAAGATTAACAACTGAGAAGTAAAATAACTAAGCAAGTTCAACATTAGTATGCCAGAAAATGTCAATGCCAGTGTTAAGAAATTAATACCATCTTACAAGTAACATTCTACCTTCACACCTTCAACTTGTACAATTATTCTACAGAACACCAGCACCATTATCAAGAATACCATCTTACAAGTAACATTCTACCTTCAAACCTTCAAACTTGTACAATTATCCTGCAAAACGCCAGCGTTAGTATTAAGAATACCATGTTACAAGTAACATTCTCCCTGAACATCTTCAGCTTGTACAATTATCCTGCAAAACGCCAGCGTTAGTATTAAGAATACCATGTTACAAGTAACATTCTACCTGAACATCTTCAGCACATACGTCAAGGCCACCATGAAGAATGCCATCTAAGAAGTAAGTTCATGCCACACTAACAGCTTCAACACACAATTAAGTCGCCATCAATGCCATCAACAAGTACCATCCATTCCCCTTTTGTCACAAAGAAGTAGCAGCAATTACACACAAGCTTAACACTACATGCTTCAGATTTCACACCTGCCCTGCGAACGTGAGCCACGGTGTCCAGAAAAACTCCTATCTATGCAGCCGATTGTACCAATACATCACAGGAGAGTGGAGCTTGATTGATAAATCACGGCAAATAAAATCACCAATGCAGTCGCAACAAAAGTAAACATAACCAAACCTCCTTCACTTACCTTCTCCCAGCTCAACTCCAGAGTGTATTTGTGGAGGAGTTTCCAATTGCCTGGTAAATTGTACAAGCCATCTGGCTGGATCCCACCACCAGTGTAGTCTGGAGCTCTCCCTGTCTACACCACACTCACAACACTGGCCACGCTAAACACAGTATCACCATCATCGCAGCTCAAGGAGGACATAATCACATAATATAGCCTCTTGTAATCATTACCAGCAAAACAATCACAGGCATTTATGTTTTTATCATCTGTACAAAAGTCACTGTTAGATAGGCAACTTTGAAGTCTGAACAAATGTTATGGAATGCTTGTTAAATGTCATAGGACTTTCCGAGGTCGTAGAATTTCTGGTTTGAAAAATCTGTTCTCTGTACCGTGACTGAGTTAACAATGTAAACAAAAGTAACACACCGCTTGTGAGTGGTATATACAGAGTGTTATCAGACAAGCATCATTCCACATTAAATCCTTAAACAGTTTGCTTAATATTGTTTAATGCCTCTGTCAGGAATGTTCCAGCAACATATTGGTGGCCCACCACCAATACTTTCTGGCTCACACACTCCAAACGTTTTTGCCACAAACTGCTATACTTCTGTATGTATTCACACCGTAAACAGAGACATGAAGTAACATTCACCAGAATTCAACTAGAATAGCTTCAAGAACAATTAGACACATTTACTTTAAGTCTTAGAACAAATCTTGAAGTTTGCCTTCAAGACAACTGTTTGTTGAAAAGAATTCTGCCTGGATGATGTCACATAATCTATATTTATCCAAATAGACTGAGAGTAATTATCTGTAAGCCTTTACACACTATTTGAACCCTAAACATTTAGTCCAAGTTAATCGTGGTCTTTATCAAACTGTAAGACACATTTCTGCATCAAACACATGGCACAACTCCCTCCAGCCTCCAAGCCATGAAACTGATTACCTCCCCTTGTGCAAGCCCCTAAATAACTTCCTGGGTCATTACCTCTATCAGGTACATGACGAGATGGGCCGCTGTTTGCTTTGGCAAATATTTGCCCTCCACACCGCTGATACAGGTGTTAACATATGGGCTGATGTATATTTTATATTCTCCATTTGATACTGCCCAGCCGTTTATGTTACCTCGGAATAATATCTACCCAGACGTTTTTTTGCAATCTGCGAAAACAACAGGCATACATAGAGGCATGAAGTGCCTTTTGATGTGTTTAAATGAATTGCTGTATGGATCTGTACCTTTGATGACAAAATGGAACCTTTTACCAAGTCTTTAATCAAAGTGTTGGCTTCTCCAACAGAAAGCAGTAGGGGGCAGTTCTGTTCTCTGCTGATGGGGGAAACATTAATATCATTTGCAGTTTGTACTATTTCCCCAAGAACGGTTGAAAGAATGATTTGCAGACATATTTTAGACTTGGTTGGGAAGTTTCAAACATTTTGCTTCAGGGTCTGCATCAGAGAATACGGTTTCAATAGACTGGAGTTATGCATGCTGACTGAATGTTGTTTTACGGCTGCACACCTTCCAGTGACAAAATCTCACAGGTATTATCTGTGTCTGGGCCTGACAAGCTAGTGGGTGAGTGCATGAGCATCAACCAGTGCCTCCAGGCACAATTAAACACAGGTCATCACAACACTGTATGTTAATATACTTGCTTTGGTGATCCCAGTAGAGGCAAAATGAATATGAAAGATTATGATGCTAAAAATTCTGTGCACAACAAACACCTGACAAAGTCTTTCATACTATATATTTCAATGGAAATGTGTGTGTGTGTGTGTGTGTGTGTGTGTGTGTGTGTGTGTGTGTGTGTGTGCATGCTTTTTGTAATTCATCTAAAGTCTTTATAACAAATTAGTTGATTATACATGGGAAAAGTAGATAATAAGATAAGAACTGCCCTTTTATTAAAGACTTTTTCATTTGGTGTTCAAAATTATAAGCTTTTCTACACCTTACTAGAGAGTAGGAGAATGGGTTTCATACCACATGGAAATCAGACCAGAGCACACTACACATGCTTGTACAGGCATGGTGAAATGAGACCCCCTGAACATGAAGTACTGACGATTAAAAACACTATGATGGAACAAAAAGTTTTAACTGAATTTTTTTTATTACATGAGTGTGAACAGATTCAAAGACATCATTACATCATCATTCATAATATTCCAGCATCACAAGAACTAGCAATCTTGAACTGGTATGATTGAGATAATGGCGACGTGCGCTGCTCACTTGCCGTGCCTGATGAGTCTCTGAGAAAAGTAATTATCAGCCAGCCAAATCTGTTATCACCGAAATCCTGCTTCTTATCAGGAAAATCATTATTCATTTTATTTCTCATATTGGTTGAATCATTATAGTAAATCTCTTGAGATCATGTGAAATATTAGCTTGGCCTACTAGCAAGCCTGGGAGTTTTCAACCGTTTGTCAAAATTCAATATCTGTTCTCCGTGGAACTGGACGGTGTCAGTGGCCCTCCTCAGATATAACCTGTTGTTATTAACAAGTATTGAAGACACGCTCATAAATCGTCCTGATCACAGAGTGGCACGGGGAGAATATACTAAGTTTGCAAGTTTTCTGAGAGGAAAAATCATAAAGTTCTTACATATTGATTGCTTCATTCAAGGCAAGTCATAAATAACAGTTTCAATAAACAGTTGTTTTTTTCCCCAGAATGTCTTTTTCAGTAATTGAATCCTTTGTGAAGTACATGTTTATCTACATAGAAAATATATGGATTGTGTCAACAACTTGCAGACAAACCCGACCTGAGTATACAGACTACAAAAGACCAATCAATCATACTTTATAATTTGTCCCGATCCAATGTAAAATAAAAATACAATAGTGTGGGCTTATTTTACAACAACATTCCAAATAATGAAAAGTATTTTTCTTAAATAACCATGTTTCAACTTCTGCAAACATCAGGGTAAGGTAAGGCTTAAAGTTGGCGTTCCTAACATAATACTAATCATCTTCCATTGACAACATTAACTCACTGCAATATTTTTCTGAAAATTTTGTTTGTAACCCTTTCAATATTCACCAAAGTCTTAATGAATTCACATGGTTTAAGATTTCAGAAGTGTGTAAATCATGCCAATTGCCCTTGAAATAAACACCAGTGTTGACAGCTAGCTGAAACCTCCCATGGTATAGCATGTATATTACACACAGGAATCTGCAGTGAGCTTTCACCAGGCGTGTCACTGACGTCCACCAAAAATGTCAAATGTGATAAGATCTTGTTACTTAGCCTATTACCCCCCTAACAAGCCTTGTGTCAGTGCTTTCACACCCAGTTAATCATGTTTTTTCAACACAGATGACCCACCATCTATTAAGTGGAAATTAGTGATGAGTAGGCTAAACCAATTCCACGCTATATTGCTACACTTCCCACAATTTGCTCCATAACTGTGTTGGCCAAGTCTGGCACAACCTGTCTGATGGCTTCTCTGGCCCTGGGGAAGGTTGCATAGTTAAATTTGCATAGGGTTAAATTCTTAACGTTATTCTCAATGAATGTTTGTTTGTGTTCTTAGCAACCAATACATTTTCTAAAACTATGGACAGAAGATTTAAATGTTAACTCAAGTCCTGTATGTGAGATGCAGAGAAATGCACAGTTGTATTTGACTGGAAAGGTAAACCGTGGTGCCAACATAAATGGTGAAAATTACCATGGAAAATTGCAAACAAAACATCTTTTTAAACATTCTGTTTAAGCACATCAGCCAATTTCCTATTTGTAGCATGCTGTTTTTGTGTACCAGGATTTTAAAAATATATACATAGTTTCACATAAGTTGTCCAATCGACCACAAAATAGAACAGTTATTATTGCATTAGATCCAGTATTACAAACAAAACAAACCAACAGAGAGTGGAACAGAATAGATGTTTGATAGGCATTTAGAAGTTGGTAGGGTAATACAACACACTTGATGTGGATGTGCAACTTCTTTATAGGCATTTAGAAGTTGGTAGGGTAATACAACACACATGATATGGATGTGCAACTTCTTTATAGGCATTTAGAAGTTGGTAGGGTAATACAACATACTCGATATGGATGTGCAACTTCTTTATAGGCATTTAGAAGTTGGTAGGGTAATACAACACACTTGATATGGATGTGCAACTTCTTTATAGGCATTTAGAAGTTGGTAGGGTAATACAACACACTTGATATGGATGTGCAACTTCTTTATTAATTACACACGACGTTTCTGGGCTACTACTTGCCCCTTCATCAGGTAATATCGAGTATGTTGTATTACCCTACCAACTTCTAAATGCCTATAAAGAAGTTGCACATCCATATCAAGTATGTTGTATTACCCTACCAACTTCTAAATGCCTATAAAGAAGTTGCACATCCATATCAAGTGTGTTGTATTACCCTACCAACTTCTAAATGCCTATAAAGAAGTTGCACATCCATATCGAGTATGTTGTATTACCCTACCAACTTCTAAATGCCTATAAAGAAGTTGCACATCCATATCAAGTGTGTTGTATTACCCTACCAACTTCTAAATGCCTATAAAGAAGTTGCACATCCATATCAAGTGTGTTGTATTACCCTACCAACTTCTAAATGCCTATAAAGAAGTTGCACATCCATATCAAGTGTGTTGTATTACCCTACCAACTTCTAAATGCCTATAAAGAAGTTGCACATCCATATCAAGTGTGTTGTATTACCCTACCAACTTCTAAATGCCTATAAAGAAGTTGCACATCCATATCAAGTGTGTTGTATTACCCTACCAACTTCTAAATGCCTATAAAGAAGTTGCACATCCATATCAAGTGTGTTGTATTACCCTACCAACTTCTAAATGCCTATAAAGAAGTTGCACATCCATATGAGCACTGATCCCAACCATCTGGTCCAATGACACTCAAGTCACCTTACTCTGACTGACTGACTGAGTTTGGTTTGAACCTGACAAACCCGCTGATCCCAACCATCTTAGCAATATTCCAGCAACATCACTGAGTTTGGGGGACACAGGGGACAGAAATGGGCTTCACACATTGTACCCATGTGGGGATTCGACCGGGTCTTCGGCGTGACGAGCCAACGCTTTAACCACTAGGCTACCCCCCCACCGCCCCTCATCTTGCCTGACCACAAGATCCTTAACATCAGCTCCAATAACAGGCATGGACCCACACTAACCTGGATTCCAAATGAGCTTGTAAGTCACGTCTCAGAACCATAACTTGACACATAAATACAAACTCAAAAGCACAGATCAATGCCAATAAAATTAAGTAAGAAAAAATACAATAACTGTGCGATAATTGTTGATTGTGTAATTGAACCATCAGATTACGTCCTCGTAACAGCAGTGTGGAACCACCAGCATATCATCAAAGTGAGCACTGCAATATCTGGCAGCTAATAACTGTGTATGGAGCCACATCAAACCAGTTATCATACGAAGCTTTCTTACCACTGACGGAAACTCATCACTTAATCAAATTAGGGATCTGGAGCTGCAGTCAGTAATCAGTATGTTCCATAGTAAATTGCATCTAACACAGCCTCAGCATGGATCCTTGACAATATTTCACGATCTTTAATCTTCAGATTGATTCAACACTGAGCTACTTCATAATGTTGAATCAAAAGAATTGTAAGGATGAGAAAATCTAACGCCATGGCAATGAAATATTACGATTTTAAAATTGAGAAAATCCAATTTTTAAGGTATGAAATATTGCAATTTTATCAAAATAGAGAAATACATCTCCTGTTGTATAATTACATAAAAGCACATGCATAAAGATGATAGAGCATTTCTATAGATTTGGGGAAAATCTAACAATGGCACACACTACAAATCAATATATTTTCTTCAAAACCAGACAAGAAATTCATAAAATGTGGCTGAGAAAGAATGAAAGTGACTAATATATCAAATATTGTACAACGTTGAGAAACATTGAGTGGTTAATGGCTCAAGTGATCCAAGTGTGTCTGCTCTGCAATGGTTTACCAGTAAAGTAGAGAACATTGTTTGATGTTCCACACCAATCTGCACCAAGGAGAGGTTGTATTTACAAGTCCCACAATGCATCATTTTCCTGGTACCCATGGCAAACCATTCAGATGTTAAATACATACAAAGTTAACAAAAACAACATTTGTCATTTTTATCATAAAAAAAGATCAATATAACTCTCAAAATAGTATTCCTGCAGTCTGAGCCGAAACATTTTAAATCTGAACTGTCGTCTGATCATCACTTTCAGAAGAGTTTTGTATATTCATATGGGCATATTTCTACTAGGCTGACAAGAACGAACAGAAGTTTACAGGAGTCAGGTATCTGGCTAAGGTTGTAGACATTTCATAAGCTACTTTATTCAACCATCAAAGTTGTTCATATCATTCTAAACGCAAAAGGGTGAAATGTGGTTTCTGTTGTTCTGGAAATATTCCTGAATGTTTAGCATCACTTCTACATCTAAGTTGTATTAATAATTTCATACAAATAAAATTCCAAAGATGTTCAAGAGCAACCTGAAACAATTAGATGTTCTTCAAAATTTTTTGCCAGTGTATATTATTTCATCCCCTGCTATTAAATTAATAACAAAACCATCAAACAGAATGATTGTGATTAATTCTGATTCTGGTGTCTTCTTACAGAACACATTTAGGGCAGAAAAATCATCAATGTCCCAAAATAGCAAAACATGACAGAAACACTACAAAACAACATGGGCACGATAATTATCTGGCTTCCTCTCACTATAATCCGGAATCAGCAATTGTGATCTCGAGTTATTATTAGACGAAGATGATACATGCATCTTGATGACATTATTGATGGCACCCCACATGCCACTCAACAGCATCAGGGGTCTGATCATCGGCGGATGAATAAAGGAAGTATGACTGAACACACAGGATGGATAACCTGATCATGGAGTGAGTTAGTGAGCGAGTTTGGTTATAACACAGCCTTGAAAAGTATTTCAGTAACATCATGGAAAATCAGGTTGACTATAGGCCGAGCACAATTGAGTGAGTAAGTTTAGTTTTATGCCGCTTTGAGCAATATTCCAGCAATATCACGGCAGGGGACACCAGAAATGGGCTACACATTGTACCCACGTGGAGAATCGAACCCAGGTCTTTGGCGTGAGGACCAACACTTTAACCACTAGGCTACCCCACCGCCCCTGAGCTGAGCACGAAGTAAGACAGTTCCTCCTACACATTCACTACCTTGGAGAAACACAGGAGCATGGTGTGGAACAGACAAACAGGAAACAATCCCATCATAGGTCACCAGAAGCCGCAGGACACAACTTTGTAACGCAAATTGTGGTGTCTTAGACGACTGAGTCCACTTGCACCCAGAGTACACATGAACTAAGAGATGCATGAAGTCTCTTTGTACAGCAACACAGCTCCTGCAACAGCAAGCATGCCTCAATGCAGCTACTCTCCACACCTGTCTGTACAGAGCCGTGAGATGTGTATCTCCATGCAGCGCCACCTACTGGGATGCTCTCACACCTGCAGGAGTCAGTCACTCATGTGTAAACAGTACACTGGAGATGCAGTCACAGCAACATCCAGGGTTCGAACTTTTTGCAAATACTTGAGGCCTTGTTAGCATGAATGCCAGGCTGGTATTCCCAGTAGGACATGATGGAATACATGTTACTTCACTATAGTGTTGTTAGAGTTGAGTCACATCAAACCTGCATTGAATAACAGTAATAACAAACAACTGTCTCATTATCCAGGAATGTTCCCTGTCTGAAACAACTTACATTTTATGTCGTTTTGCTATGTGAATCACTCATTATTTGTTCACAGTTCACTCTTCCAGACAGAAGATTGAGTACAAGTGAGTATGGTTGTAGGCAGCTTTTAGCAATATTCCAGCAATATCACGGCAGGGGACACCAGAAATGGGCTTCACACATTGTACCCTAGACTAAGGCTTAGTCTCTGAATATATATAATTTTTATAGTAACAAACAAGCCCATTTATATTGAAAAGGAGCCCTAGGGAGACCAGAGATTCAGAACCTGAACCTGAGGAAATCTAGACTTGCTTTTTGTAGGGCTTTAGCACTGCAGAGAGGACTTGGCAGCAGGGAAATTAATGTGGTTAAGGGACTGTGAGACAGACTAATTGTACCCATGTAGGGAGTCGAACCCGGGACTTTGGCGTGGCGAGCGAACGCTTTAACCACTAGGCTACCCAACCACGCCCTCAGACAGGAAGAGATGGCAATAGAATGAGTGAAGTTGTGAGAATAGGTACGTCTATGCAACTGAGCTCCACAAACCAGTGGTTAATAGTGTGAATGCATACAAGTTTGTTGGCATGGTGCACTAGTCTCGCCTGTCATTTCTCTTCATGTCATATTCCATGCCATTTTTATGGAAAATGTGAAAATGTTACACTGTTGGGAAGTTATGGGATTTACTGTTTTAAAACATGATAACAAAGTTAAGAGATATTTTCCATCTGTTTTCTGTAACTATTAGACTGTACATCTCCTCTCATCTTTCCAGACAGCTATATACCACCCATATGGGGAAGTCATAAGCTCACTGAACTGGGACATATTCTACTACAATCACACTTGTGTCTGTAGCTGCCGACTGTGTCAAACAAACAAACTCTCGCTATGAAACTGTTTTCCCCACAGTCATAAACACAAATACTTGCCCGAGTCTGGCGGAATGACCCAGACAAACCCCACCCATCCGAACCCATCTCCCGGCTGTAACATAATCACATTCCAGAGAGGTCTACTCCCCATGTGTCAATGTTCGGATGAGTTTTAATCCTATTACATTGCCATGTATATGACCTGTGCATATCTGAGCAGATACAGATCTCCAGCGACATTCTCCGACTGTCGAAACTGTGTCATCATTCAAAGGCCTAGTCCCATGGAACAAGGAATCAACCAGAAGGTCGCCCTCACACAGGTCTCTCTTTCACATCTCAGAAATCATTCCTCTGTCAAAAGCTTCACGCAATGGCTATTTAGCCTGTATTGTCATTATGATGTACTGTCATCTTGATTACAACGTCCTTGGCCAGACTTATATCTCGACCCGAGAGGTAATGATTCCTGATCATAATGTCTTTTTGCATAAGATGGCCACCCAGACACTTCTTCAGACCAAAGGCTGCCAGATGCATCACCTGTATGCTCGGTCCTCTGACATTTGGACACTGATACCATCTACTGATTCCCCACAGGGGCACATTGCTCTGACAATTACTCTCACTTATAATCCAAATTAACTTTATTTGGCTGCTAAAACAATTCTTTTTTCTTGACATAAATATTTCTAGAACAATCTACTGCACTCAAATCAGAGTTCTGATTGGTCATTTGACAGATTGCTTTCCAAATTAAAAGATCTTTGAAAAAAAGAATATTTTAAAGAAGTGTTCAATTAAAACTTGATGAAATGTTACAGTCATTTGTTTGTTAGGCAAGGAGACAACAAAACATGCAAGAATCAAGAATCAATATCATTTATCAAAACAAACTAATTTTTTGAAAACATAACCTGCTACATCATAGCCAAAGCCTGGATATTGGCTGTCCCCACTCTAGAAATTGTTAAGATTTTCAACAGATGCTTTTTTTTTCACAGGCAGCAATCTAATAAACTTGACTTTAGGGAGATAGTATTCTCCAGCCAACTGTACATGCACGAACTGGATACCTGCCATTTCTGTGCATGCTGTAGAAAACAAGGACGCTTTTTTGTCCCCAGAACAATTAGTGTACAATTGGTTTGCTCTTTCACACAGTAATTAACCTCTTTTCACAGTTAATTCATAATAATTACTAGTTATTAATCTGGTTACCAGAGGACTTTCCAATCAGCAGATTGTTCTGTGAGCGTGTTGGGAAATGGATTCCTGACTCCTCCGATTGGTGTGTGGCACCAGTCTGGTTTCCCCTCGTCCATCCTGTTGCAAGAGGTTTCACGTACCTTACACTCCAGATGTGATCGTTATATTCTTTGAATTACATTCAATAATGACGATTGTTTGACATTCGAACACAGGAAACTAGGCATCTCTCACCCCAAAGCTTCATAGACTTGTCCAGAGAATGCAGGGAAGCAATTATTTTTATTTTTAGCCTCAAAACCTTTTAAATTGTCCCGAAGTTTCGATTTGTCTGTGATAGTCGTGAGGACGATGTTTCACAATGTGTATATTCAAACCGTCTGACAAGAATTACAGAGATTAGATTCAGTTTTACATGGAATATGTCTGAAAATATCTTTAGAAATTCTAAATTGTTCATCTCAGAGACATACCACTTGGATGACATGAAAGAGACAAGTACAACAGTCATGGCAAGAAAGTCTTCAAAGACAAGTGAGTACTAACACACTGGCTGTAAAATGGACTGAACAATTGAAATTGAAAATGGTTTGTATGGTGATGTGTAAAAATTCCATGGCGAGTATCTTTGAAGCAGTACACAACCTTCTTTTCCTCTCTGTATACTCTATTCAGGGCATATTCAGTGCTTAGTATTACTACAACTTCTTAATAGGTTAATTTCAGAGTGAACAACAATTCCCTGAACATAATGAGGACAGACTCAGGGCAGATTCAGTGCGTAACATAACTAAAGCCTTGTAATGGGTGGATCTCACAGTAAACACCAATTCAGTGAACATAATGATGGCAGATAACTCTACACAACACAAAATTCGAAGGGAATGGTTAATGGTGTAGTTTTTCTGAAAGGCACAAAGACCCATTTCTTCTACTTGATTTATTACACTAAACCCAAATGAAAGTACAATTCAACAAATAAAACATAATTAGTCTTCAGCTATCAAGGGCAAAATCACTTTCTGCAGCCATACTTATCATAATCTACAAGGCATTGCTGGTAATGTTACGAGAGGAACAATTAAAACACCAATGTCCCAGGGGCCATAAAGGCATTGTTCACCCTGTCTACTGGAATTGGGTCTCTTTCTTCTAAATAAACATCCTTTTTATGGTACAGCAGCTGAATTACTGCGCAGCTGATAAGACAACACGGAGAACTAATAATCGTGAACACCACACGATGAAGCGACAACTGCAACGCGATACAACAGTCAGGCCAGAAAAAGTATTTCTTGTGTACTTTTTTCACAAAATAATCATGTGGATTGTTGATGTAAAGATGAAAGTATTCCCAACTGAATAAAGAGTTTATTTCACTACGTGTTAAAAGTATGGGTTTTTTCTCATCACATGAAGAAACAGAAGAATAATCTCAACTTGTTGTTTTAGACAAATATATTTCCTTTGACACTTGGGAGGTTTTCTGGCCACAATGTTAGATAACATCTCTCTGAGTATTTGGCAAACTTCAGTCACATTTCAGAATATCTCATATTGCATGTTATTTGTAATACTTTTCCAGCCAGCACGCAATAAGTTGTCCACCGGCCTCCAAGGGGACAAGGTTTGAGTAAGTGAGTGGGGTTTTACCAGACAACAGTAATGGGCTTCATACAATGTACGGAAGTGGAGAATCGATCCCAGGCCTTCAGCATGATGAGAGAACACATGAACCTCTTGGCTACCCCAACCACCCTAAACACACTGATTTAATGAACTGTCTATAGTAATAACCAAAGACAGGGGGAACATCAACCCATGCATCCAAGTGATTGGTGGACAACACATTAAGCTGACAGCCAACCTAGTTATATTACAGGCTTGTCTTACGCATGTTGGAATAATCGGTAATGAATTTATCCACTTCTTTCAGTATTCACAATCATTGACGAGTAGAGGACTACAGAAAACAAACTGGGACATATTCCCCTTCGATCTATTTCCTTCGAGAAAAGTCATAAATATATTGACCCAGCTGCACAAAGCAATCTTATTGCTACAACAGTAAAGTCTATATTTGTGCAATGGAGTTACAACTGACTTAGCACAAAGATGTTGGGCAAATGGGTCTTGGAGAATAGCACCTTAAGTTAATTTATAAAATTGTCTTGAAGATGTTACAAAAAAGCAATGGCAACAATTCAACAATTTGATTTGAAACAAAGAAATGTTAATATGGTAAGTGTAAAATAGCAGTCTGCATCTCTCAGCCAGTCAGAATCCAACATGCATGTGAAAGATGTGATAGGCATTGATGTCTCATCTTGTATGCAGCTTGTCATGACGTCTCATTTGGGATGTTATCTGCAATAATATCCTTCCTGGTGTGTTCTTTGTAATAATGTCTCAACTGATAATGTCAAATCTAAAATGATTCATTCTGGTTATAAGGGAAAAAAAATAAATAATAATAAATATATATATATATATACTCTGAGAGTTGTTCAAACCAATGACCCCAAACTGGACATTCAACGAAATAATCATGTTTCTTCATATGGCTTGCCACAAAGGGAATCTGAATCCTCGGATAAACTATTTCTGAATTAATCATGGGTGACAGCCTGGTTTACACCCTGGTTTACTAACATTCCTAATGCAACAAACTTTTCCTTACATTTGACAATATTTTTTCATTTATCCAAAAGTTAAACTGAAATAAATATTTTTTTCATTTCTCCCCTAACAAAATAACTTTTTCCAATAAATCATCAGCCCTTTACAGCAGTTAACTGCCTGCTATTGAATAAATTCTCATTGTATTCTTCATCTTAAGAAGAGTTTCCCAAAACTTTCATATTGCGACAAATTTCCAGGCAATATTTCTGCCTTTTCTCAAGTAGAAATCAATACAGGAATCAGAGTTTCACAAATAATTTCTTTTTCAATATGGCATGAAAATCATTTTTTCAACTTCCGGATGCACTTGGAGCCATGTGTACTGTGTTTCCTCAAAGTAGATATTATTTTATATAAAAACAGTTTAATACTCACAAAAAAACTCAGAGAATTGCAGACAACCTTCACCCCCAAACAAGTTAATATTTTTCTATAAACTTGTATAGTGTCTTTTCGTTCGAACAGGCTCTGTTTGTGACTGGCCAGATGTTTTTCCTAACCAATGTAACATTGATGAGAAAAGTAAATAAATGGAAGATATCTTCAGGCCAAAGCTAAATGCAGGCAGTGTGTCATAAAGATTAATATTTACTGTCAAGCATTACAACCACATGGCGGCTTCCCTCATGATGATATACACTAGTAACACTTAACACCATTTCATCCGGAACATAAACAAATACATCTGGCATAGCCACAGTTTCTGAGTCCTACTGACTATCTACTGGAGGTACAGAGGCCCTTGATATCCTTCCCCTACCTAATGCTATGGCAGCCTGATGTAATGACATACTGTGATTAACTGACAAAGTGGGCTGTCTGTATGGACTGTTTGGAGTGTCTCAAGTCATTAGGACAAGGCTATCTTGGAACTAACCATACTATATGTGACAGTTCTCCAAGGATTCTGGACTCATGAATCACAAAAATAACACACTGCATATACATGCATCGCAGACAGTGGATCACATCGTGTAGATTACTTGTAACAAACTGCACACAAAAAGCAATGTATCAGGTTGTCAACTATCTGAATTTTACTGTTTGTTTTCTCCAGAGAATCAGCACTTGACAGCAGACTGATTACTGATCCCACAGAAACCCAACAACAGCGGCTGGCCATATGTTGAAAGCAACTCTCAAAAAATATAATGAAAAGGAGCCCTGAGATTTTCTTCATTTTCAGACTGAAACGGTGGAAATCTAGACTTGCCACATATTCTAGACTTGCGTGGGCTTTCTTGGATATGTTTGCTTCAGGGTCTGTATGACAGACTAGGTACAGGGTAGAAATATGATGGGTGTGGGGATGGTCAAGAACAGGGTACATGCCAGCCTTATGTTTAAAGACTGGGACATGGTGGGATGGAGGAAGTGTATGACGTTCAGCAACAGGCTCAGAGTGTCCTGTAACCAGTTCTGTAACTAGAATGTGTTGGGAACACACCACTCGGAACCCTGATGCTAGAGAAGGTGGCAATATGGACTCGCATACTAAATAATACTTAGTATCTAATACCTACATACACATATTTACATCCCACTAATGTAGGAGTCTGTCATTATTCTCCAATGTTAACAGATGCTCAAGTCAACTGCTTGGTCCTGGAAGTATTGGGAATCAAATCTGGCAGTTCTATCTGAGACTAAGAGTGAGGAGGCCAGTGCCATCTCAATATCACAAACCTTTCACAGGAAATGGAAGGCTTGCCAGGCATTCAAGGCATGACAATAACAGAATCTTAGGAAGCAACAAAAAACACCCTCGCAAAAACAAAACGTAACCCAATCTTTCAAGACATGAAACAAAAAGGTGTGACATAGTTCTTAACCTCATGACATTAATTATAACATTCCAATATTTCTATTATTATAATCATACACTGCAGTCAACCATAACTTTTAAAGTTCAAAGTTTTGTAACAATGTTGTATATTTACATACACACTCCTTTCTCCTCTATTCATTAAACTCCCAGATCACCCTTCTACAACACAAAGGCGTTGTCAGAAGAATATAATTCACAATAATAACAAAACGTAGTTCGTATGACAAAGCACATATCAAACTTCACCAAAACACATGAAATTATCAAATTTAACGGCAAAAAACATTTAGACGGAGTAGGAACTTTGTTATGAAAGCCAACAGTGAATCCCCAGATTTATTGCTTCAGCCAAGATAAATAACCACTGCACATTGTCTATTACTGGCACTTAAAAGGAATTTTAGAATAAATTTGATCTTTTTCTTTCTTGACATAAATTCATAAACAAGGTGAAGAATTTCAAATGTTGAAGCAGGGTGTGCCTTTGCGCTACATTTGAGTTTCAATAGACATGTCGGAGTTATATTGAAGTTGAATGCCCTTGAATGAGACATGTGACATAATTGCCGTCTGTGATTTCTTTACCACTCTATTCGTTGACACTGCACTTCAACACTAAAGCTGCCAAAGTTCTAAACAAACACATGTATATATTCTCTGCAATGGTGTTTTGAATATGAGAAGTTCAAATATTGAAGTTTTGCTTAAACTTCTTATAATCATGGTTTTATCTTACAGTCATCATGTTTTCAGGACACTCATCCGTGAACATTTACTCATCTGTAGTGATGCAATAGTCTGACACATATACACCTGTGTTTAGTACACCACTGAACTTTGAATAGAAAGAGCAAACTATTACATCATAATTTACATAGCATCATCGAGGTCTGCCTGGGTGGAGAACATCAACATGATGGGGTATATTTGAGTATATTGAGGTCTGCCTTGGTGGGAAATATCAACATGATGGGATATATTTGAGTATATTGAGATCTGCCTGGGTGGGAAATATCAACATGATGGGGTATATTTGAGTATATTGAGATCTGCCTGGGTGGGAAATATCAACATGATGGGGTATATTTGAGTATATTGAGATCTGCCTGGGTGGAGAACATCAACATGATGGGGTATAATTGAGTATATTGAGGTCTGCCTTGGTGGGGAATATCAAGATGATGGGGTATAATTGAGTAGATTGAGGTCTGCTAGGTGTGGAATATCAACATGTTGAGGTATATGTATAGGTTAATCACCCTTACAAGGTATGTACTTATTTAAATAACTACCATAGTGGGTGATTAAACGGCTTATGCCACAAGAGTATACTTATGTAATACGTGTGTAATGTATTAGGCATGATGAAGATTATCAAAATAAGTAAAATATTATTGTTTTTAAATAGAAATAATTGCCCTAGGGCAGTTAAAATGCTATTAAAACACTTCCTAGAACAATGGACATAACTTTCTCTAGTGGTTTAATTGAGTATTCTGAGGTCTGCTAGGTGTGAATATCAACATACAAGGGCATAAGAAACCAGGAAACCCTGATATGAACAATGGGGACCAATTAACACCCAAACAGGGATTAATTCAACCCTGATATTAAGACGTCATTTAAAGCTTAAAACATGATACTTTTGCATTACCTCCAAAGGGCAGAGAAATCCCAAGACAGAACAACAGGGTCCAATGATGACCTAAATGGGGTCTATTACCATCCCAAGGATGTCAAAGGTGTCACTACATAAAGATGACAGAGATGAGCTGAAGCCCCCCATACATGAGTGGAGAATCTCCATATCCTCAGCAGGGTACCAGAGAAAACCATCAGAGAAATAACGGGGACAGCAAAGCCCTGGAGAACCAATGGGGGCATATTCAAATCCTGAACTTTCAATGGAGGTCAAGAGAGGAGCCCAGTATGGTAGATTACCCCTGACAGTTGAATGGAGTTGTCACATACATGAGTAACTATCCCAGGCATAACCAGCAGGGACATCCTTCAAGAAATGTCCACAAAACAAGACATTCCGATTCTGTTGTCTCCTGAACACCCTGTGGAGCATCACTGCCAACTGAATACAGCATATAAATTCAGCCATTAAAACGTCCATCTATCTAGCTCATCCTCGATCAATATATCACTTAATGTTTAGAGGGAATGGAGTTTATCTACAACTTCAGAGTAAACAGCAGCAGGATTTATCATACAAAACATACCATATCTTAACTCTCATATGTCTCTTCTTGACAAAGTTTACTTTAAGGCTTTTAACAAAAGCAAGATTTTGCTTGAAGGATTAGCAAGAATTAAATGTATTTGTTGCCGTTCCTAAAATGAGGTATTACCATTATCAGATTAAGAACATCCAAGAAAGGAAGGACAATATCTGAACAAGTCTAATGAAGAAAGACCTTGAATGAGTTGGTCACAGTAACATGTCAACGACCTGCCTGTGTTGGCTGGAGTGAGTGAGTGAGTGAGTGAGTGAGTGAGTGAGTGAGTGAGTGAGTGAGTGAGTGCGTGCGTGCGTGCGTGCGTGAGTGAGTGAGAGTGAGTGAGAGTGAATAGGATCAGAGTGTCAACAGTTTGAGGTGTGCTAGTTTTGACTGTTACTATTGTGTTTGATCAGTGTCAAAGGCAGTATGAACAATAACATGACAAGCCTGCATGCATGGTCTCCATATCTCCCAGCAAGTACACCACTACCTGCCGTGCCAGTATTGCTGGTGCCTGAGAGAAAGTTCTTTACATCATGACAAACATACCATTATTGTTATTAGAAAAGGATATCCATTGAAAAATCTATACATTTTACAGTGTGATTACAGCAAAAATAGGAATTTATGTCAAGGATGAAAGGTATTCCAATAAATCCCACCATTACCAGGAGGTCCATACCATGCTGCTACTCATGAGACAGAACAAGGAGGTGCCTGATTCACCAAACACATACCATTTCCGCATTATCTCACGGGGCTGCATTACTCCAGAACATGGAACTGTACGAGTGCTGATTGAAATACAAAGTAACAAGCTCATACTGCCAAGGTAGTGCCAGGCTTGCCTTGCATGCAGTTTTGAATATTTTCAAGGATCCCACGAAGGTGGTGTCAGAACAGTCTTTATCATCCCATGCTTGTTGTTAGAGAAAACTAATGGGATCAGTAGGTAAGACTCATAGACTTGATACATGCGAACCATGGCATCCCAAACCTATAGATTGATATTCATAACGTCAATCACTGGGATGTCTGGTCCGAACTAAAAACTTGACCGACTGCCATCCTACAGTTGGACAACATTGGGGTGCTACACAACCAGCAAAGAAAACAATCTATTATATGATGTTGTGTGTGTGTTGGATCAAATTTTCATTTTCTTTACTTGAAATAAGTCATGTTATTCGCTACCTAACGGTGAAGTCTAAAGTTCACAAGTATGACTGTGGCTATGATTTGCAGCAGACTTCATTAATTTTGAAACCTGATGTCTTTTAATGCTGAATTTTAGGCCCACTTTTAACATGTCGCAAATTGTTTACATGTTAAGATATAGTTAGAAACTGAACACCTTACCGACACAGCTATCCAGCAGAGACAACTCAACTGTTTCAGTCACTGACCTTATCTGCCCCAGCTAGATCAACACACAGGGTGGTTACAATCTGTGACACCTAACTGAAGATGAACCTCTCCTGCTATAAGATTCTCAAGGGCAAGCTTTACATAATACAACAGCATGGGGCCAAATTCTAGCCTCCGTCTCCACATTGCGTGTAACAGACCATGTACATCAGGTGCTAATCTTCCACAGAAACATCCTCATTTACACCAGTTTCCATGGCATCTGTGCCATTTACCAAATCATCAGTGCCATGTATTCGGAAAGAGCTACTTATTCAAACAAAAACTATTTTTATTTTATATAATACATCATGGCCTTGTCTTCGGTCAAAACTAATGTAGTACTAAACCTCAAACCTACCACCTCATACAAATTATCTTATTTCTACTAGCCACTCATTTCAAAGATTACTTGTTATCCCTTTGATAAAATGTTGATAAATTTGTTAAGATCAAAAAGAGTGAGAGGTAATGAAAACGTCAACATTTTTTCAACATCCTATCCACAAACAAAAGTCAGCCTCCCAAAACTTGCCCCAGTAGCCATTACAGACAAGGAAGAAGGGCTGAAGCAGCATCTGTCCGACCCCATCAATCACAGGGCATGACACCAATAACCATGAAACAGAGTCGTCTACAGATCCACCAGCAGTTCTACAGCCCCCACCACTATTGACATATCTTCCCATAATTCTAATGTACCTGTCATTGGAGCCAGAATGGGAAAGTTTCCTTTGTGATCGCAGTATTGACCACTCGATGGTATGCTTCCAGATCTCTTTGATAGTCCATGATTTCTCCAGCCTGAGCACTGTATTGATATGTCTTATAGGAAATTGCACGGTGATTCCTGAGTATTAAGCTTTTTCAGACCAGGTCCCCTTCCAATGTTGAGCCTACTTGCACAAAGTGCCTCTGGCACCATAGCAATGGTAAGTCTGTGGTGAAGTATTGGTACTACGACTATAATGGTTTGGGAGAACAGGATTCTCAGGGTGAAATCAATATTTGTTACCCAGTAACTAATTGCAGTGAAACTGAGCCAGTGTTTCATGTCGGTAGTCTTCCGACTCAATAATAGTCAGTAACATCTGCAGCAAAGAAAACTTTAGAAAGTTTGAATTAGGCAGTGAGGGCAACCATTGTGTTATTGCTTGGACCAAGGTGGTGCTGGTTCATTTTATGAAACGGTTTCTCTTGGCTCAGAAGGCCTTTCTAAGTTAAGTGAGTTAGTTCTAACACAACTCTGACTTGTAATTCAGCACTTTTATAGTATGCCAGGTGGAATAGGAAGGGAAGCCTGGAAAGAGGCAGGTCCTTGACGTTTCCCACCTTAGTACAACCCAGGAGTAAGGGGTTGGCCGTACTTAATACTAGAAAACATAATTTGGGAAACTCGGGAATGGAATTCAAGGTCAAAGGCTTCTGGTGTGCCTAATGGAATGCAACTCTGCTCAGCTAATCTTGAGAACTTAAGACAACTGTGTCTACCCCTGAGCTACTAGCATCCCATCAATAGTATCACAGGGCTGCTTACACAACTGATAAACTCAATCTCTATCCCCCTCTCAGATACTTCCCCTTGTCAGCCACCATCAAGGACAAGCTACTGACCCAGTGAGTTCACAACAAGCACCAACTGACACCAGCATGAAGCTGAACTATCAGATGGCCATTCCATGGGGACTTTCCATAATAGCAATCAATAAGATGATAAACCCACATTTTCAAACAACATCCGAAGCTAAGTCCGATTAACCTGTGCTAGTTGGACTGCAATCTACCTGTCTCCCAAGTGAGCATCAACCAAATTCAATATTTCCTCCGTCATGTCCGTGAGTGACAGACACCTAGTTAAACTGCATCTCCCTGCAGTCCATCATCGCCTGCCTGGATCAGCATCCTCCTCTGTAAGACCCTAATCTCCTTCCACACCAAACTAGGACCCGCAACATGCCAACCTTTACCAATATTGTCCATTAGATTGACGTTTTAGATTCTCACCAGCCCTGACAGAATTTATTACTGGGACAGACGCTCAGTATCCAGGTTTCGAAATGTCCCCATGTAAGGCTATAATCTACCTGTCTACCAAATAAACATCAACTACTCTCAACCATTTCTCAATAATGACAATCCAACTGTGCACCAGTCCCCTCACAGGATCTCACAGCCCAGATTACCAACTTCCAAGAGGAAGCCTGATCAACATGGTTTGCATGTCAGTGTCTTGTCTACAACCCCAGTCTTATCAAGTGCTCACTTTACAGCCGCGACTGACGATGCAGCTGCCTCAATAATCTTATTGGTTCTTACAGAGAATTTAACCAACATTCATCATGTCAACTACACAAAGGGAGAACGGTATTACGCCGCGTTTTATGACTGACAAAACTTCCAGATCATAGCCATGTAGGAGAAAGGACCTATTTGACAGAACCACCAGGTTACTATTCAATATGACTGGTGACTGACAAGACTTCCAGATCCTAGCCATGTAGGACAAAGGACCCACACCTTCAAGAGAGAGGACAGCTGAACCACCAGGTTACTATTCACAGTCAAACCCTAATGACCACATACCTTCATGTGGTTTATCCAAGCTATCCGAGTGAGTGAGTGAGTGAGTGAGTGAGTGAGTGAGTGAGTGAGTGAGTGAGTGAGTGAGTGAGTGAGTGAGTGAGTGTATCTAGTCATTGTGACCAGAATCGTGCATGACACACTGTACTGATGTGGGGAATCGAACCCAGATTCTCCATCATGACAAGCCAACATGTCAACACCTGTACTGTCCCCGTCAGTGAATGAAAGGTGAATGTAGTTACTGCAGTCGACAATGTTGTGGCAGTTTTCTACCAATCATGGCAGCCAATATGAACAATCGTCCACGTGTCTGAGCAGAACTAAACATAATTACCGTAGTCGCACAATGAAACATCTCAATCCTCATTAGTCAGTTCTAATGACAAGCATCAGGTACTGGGGACATTTTCCACACAGGAATCTCCACATGGGCGACAAGGAGACTGTGATTATTGCCCTTCTGGTAGCATTCAGAAGACTGGTATCATTACAGCAGTCCGCCAGACAGACAGGGATATTTCACAATGACATCTGAACTGTGCCTCCATACACAAGACTATAGACTTAATGACTGGCGTGTATGTTAATTCTAAACTCAGCAACTGTATGACATCAACCTGTGCTTAATGGATTCTAGACAACCAAAACCAGTGGTTGATATTATGACAAAGAATCCTCGACACCATATCAACCATCTCGTATGACTTCATTCAATGAATGCTACTGACATATACTACCCAAATATCCATGGATTCCATCCGCCTTTTACTTCGCTTCAGGAATAAAAGAAGATTTCCAGAAAAACATAGGCTAGTTACAGGGCATGCATGAGAAAGTGATAAATACGAAATTGATCCATGCAAGGAATCAAACCTGGACCTTAGTATGATGAGCAAAAGCTATTACCACTGGGCTACCTCATCAGCCTACAGCAGAACTGACAAGCTTCCATACAGAATCCTACATACAGTCCCAGTACTCCTGCATCAACTGTGTTATGGCCAAGGTCATCAAGTCTGCCACAACAGACACTGATCGCTGGTGGCAATGGCAGCAGGCAATCCACCTGTCTGTAAACACTGAAATGTTTACACTAATTTAAAACTAGGATATTTTTTACCCGAGAAACAAACTTCTTTCAACAACAATTGATTACCTGTGCTGTCAGACAATATTTCTCAAAGCAAAGAATAAAATATTTCTTGGAACCCATACTTAAAAATCATGCACGTCGACTTAACCATTCTAACACAAGCCAGATCATGTTGATCAGTCCTGAAAAGAGATGATTATACATGCATATTGCAGGAACTCTTTGATGAAGAGAGTACAACCACAGGCATGATGTCGTCATATTCCACATTGTCTTTCAACTAGACTGATGATCAAGCACAACTCAACCAACTACTTATTTAAGTCTTATCACAAGACATCTATTAAACAGAAACTGATTCAGCACTTAATAAAACTGGTGCTTTTGTTTAGGCAGAGAGCAATTTATTCAATTGATCCTGCTTAAAAGATTTTCACAGCACAATAGAGCTCCAGGGAGGGAACATGTTTTTACCCTCCTTTCAGTAATTCTTCTTCAGAATCACAACCATGGACACAGGATATGGCTTTACACATTGAAGCCAGGTGGGGAATCAAACCTGGGACTTAGGCATGACAAGTGAACACTTTAACCACAAGGCTTTTACCCCAAAATGGAGAACACAACAGTGGATGAAAATAAAAATTAGCAAGCAAATAATTAATTATATATGCATCTAACTGACAGTCACACTCAGCAATCTGTGGAAATAGGGGTTTTGCCATTCATGAGAGATTTCCTACTTTTTATGGACATTCAACAGTTGATAAAAGTGTGGTTTGACAGTGTATGGAATGGAGAAGTTGAAAAAGTCCTCTGGGTCCTCTGATAACTATATCCTGGGTCCTCCCAGTTCTGGCATTCATCAGGATGACTCGTACTGTGGGTGACTCTCAGCAATGAGAACGATAAAAAGGTCCTGATAAGGAAGTCTGTTAACGGGGAGACAGTTTATTCATGGTCATAAACAGTGCGTCTGCTCAAGTCCAGTGGAATCGCACATATCAATGACCAGTCATCTAATTAAATACTGCAACAGATTGAGTGTCTGGGATTTGATTGAACCAAGTCATGTTTAAACATGACTATTTGAAACTTTCATCCTTACTTCAGTCAGTTCACTGAGGAAGCAGCAAGCTACAGTAGTCTTCATTATGTTGAGGAACTATCACCTCAAGTTTGAAGCAGCTACAGAGAAACTATTAGTAATCCAGGAGATATCCACATTAACATAAGTGCAGATAAACAAAGCAACTGGTAGAGAGTTATGCTTCCAAATTTCCAATGTTAGCAATATCCAACAGTAAAACAACAGTTGACAATAGAGCTTGACACATTGCTCCCATTTTGAACCAATCCTTTGGCAAAACGATTGAACACTCGCCATTAGACAAAGTCCAGCCTAACCGACTTGCCCTGAACTCTTAGAATATTCCTCTCAATTCAGCTATTTACCTCTATATATTTAGTTACAATGAATAAACTCAAAGCGGTCAAACGTTAACATTAAGCATCTAAAAACAACCAAGAAGTCTCTTGTCGTGAAATTGATTGCCTTTGTTCCAATAAACCAATAATCCTTTCAACCAGATCCCCACTACCTGTCACAAATTCCTGCAGGTAACACGCATATTGTCATGCATGGCGGCGCCAAAGGAGGAAGTCACATCAATTTCTCGCTCAGTCTCATCCCACAGATTCAATACTAAAAGCTTCCTGTCTTCGATTCAGTCGAGGTGAATCAACATATCTCTACGACTGATTAATGTAAAATACTGGCCACTAACAAAAGGGAAAGACAAGCCATAAGCAGAGCATGTGTCCGAAGCTTATTGAACACTAAGCACTGAGCATTAAACATTAAGAGCACATGTCTGGAGGTATTATTGTGAATGGCTAATTTCCTGGACAGTGGACAATCAATATTGTGTAAGCGGACTGAGTGAGCAAAACATCATACCATTTATATAATCTCATGAACGGGACAATACACTAACCATTATTGATTTTGAATCCATGTCTGTCAATTGGATTGTTATATCACAGGGTGAGAAGATAGGGGATACGGCCTTTGTATTACACTGTACCAGTGGTTCATCTTTCTTCTACACCATGGCATATAAGCAGTCAAGTCTGGAGAAGCCAACTGCACTACTCAATAGAGGTTAAAGAACACCCATACTTCACATGGCTCTAGATAACCTGTCATGGCTTGTAGGCACCACAACATACAGACTCTAGATAACCTGTCATGGCTTGTAGGCACCACAACATACAGACTCTAGATAACCTGTCATGGCTTGTAGGCACCACAACATACAGACTCTAGATAACCTGTCATGGCTTGTAGGCACCACAACATACAGACTCTAGATAACCTGTCATGGCTTGTAGGCACCACAACATACAGACTCTAGATAACCTGTCATGGCTTGTAGGCACCACAACATACAGACTCTAGATAACCTGTCATGGCTTGTAGGCACCACAACATACAGACTCTAGATAACCTGTCATGGCTTGTAGGCACCACAACATACAGACTCTAGATAACATGTCATGGCTTGTAGGCACCACAACACACAGACTCTAGATAACCTGTCATGGCTTGTAGGCACCACAACATACAGACTCTAGATAACCTGTCATGGCTTGTAGGCACCACAACATACAGACTCTAGATAACCTGTCATGGCTTGTAGGCACCACAACATACAGACTCTAGATAACCTGTCATGGCTTGTAGGCACCACACATACAACATACAGACCACAACATACAGACTCTAGATAACCTGTCATGGCTTGTAGGCACCACAACATACAGACTCTAGATAACCTGTCATGGCTTGTAGGCACCACAACATACAGACTCTAGATAACCTGTCATGGCTTGTAGGCACCACAACATACAGACTCTAGATAACCTGTCATGGCTTGTAGGCACCACAACATACAGACTCTAGATAACCTGTCATGGCTTGTAGGCACCACAACATACAGACTCTAGATAACCTGTCATGGCTTGTAGGCACCCACAACATACAGACTCTAGATAACCTGTCATGGCTTGTAGGCACCACAACATACAGACTCTAGATAACCTGTCATGGCTTGTAGGCACCACAACATACAGACTCTAGATAACCTGTCATGGCTTGTAGGCACCACAACATACAGACTCTAGATAACCTGTCATGGCTTGTAGGCACCACAACATACAGACTCTAGATAACCTGTCATGGCTTGTAGGCACCACAACATACAGACTCTAGATAACCTGTCATGGCTTGTAGGCACCACAACATACAGACTCTAGATAACCTGTCATGGCTTGTAGGCACCACAACACACAGACTCTAGATAACCTGTCATGGCTTGTAGGCACCACAACATACAGACTCTAGATAACCTGTCATGGCTTGTAGGCACCACAACATACAGACTCAATAACCTGTCATGGCTTACAGACTCTAGATAACCTCATGGCTTGTCATCTAGGCTTGTAGGCACCACAACATACAGACTCTAGATAACCTGTCATGGCTTGTAGGCACCACAACATACAGACTCTAGATAACCTGTCATGGCTTGTAGGCACCACAACATACAGACTCTAGATAACCTGTCATGGCTTGTAGGCACCACAACATACAGACTCTAGATAACCTGTCATGGCTTGTAGGCACCACAACATACAGACTCTAGATAACCTGTCATGGCTTGTAGGCACCACAACATACAGACTCTAGATAACCTGTCATGGCTTGTAGGCACCACAACATACAGACTCTAGATAACCTGTCATGGCTTGTAGGCACCACAACATACAGACTCTAGATAACCTGTCATGGCTTGTAGGCACCACAACATACAGACTCTAGATAACCTGTCATGGCTTGTAGGCACCACAACATACAGACTCTAGATAACCTGTCATGGCTTGTAGGCACCACAACATACAGACTCTAGATAACCTGTCATGGCTTGTAGGCACCACAACATACAGACTCTAGATAACCTGTCATGGCTTTGTAGGCACCACAACATACAGACTCTAGATAACCTGTCATGGCCTGTCATGGCTTGTAGGCACCACAACATACAGACTCTAGATAACCTGTCATGGCTTGTAGGCACCACAACATACAGACTCTAGATAACCTGTCATGGCTTGTAGGCACCACAACATACAGACTCTAGATAACCTGTCATGGCTTGTAGGCACCACAACATACAGACTCTAGATAACCTGTCATGGCTTGTAGGCACCACAACATACAGACTCTAGATAACCTGTCATGGCTTGTAGGCACCACAACATACAGACCACAACATGGCTTGTAGGCACCACAAGATAACTCTAGATCATGGCTTGTAGGCACCACAACATACAGACTCTAGATAACCTGTCATGGCTTGTAGGCACCACAGACTCTAGATAACCTGTCATGGCTTGTAGGCACCACAACATACAGACTCTAGATAACCTGTCATGGCTTGTAGGCACCACAACATACAGACTCTAGATAACCTGTCATGGCTTGTAGGCACCACAACATACAGACTCTAGATAACCTGTCATGGCTTGTAGGCACCACAACATACAGACTCTAGATAACCTGTCATGGCTTGTAGGCACCACAACATACAGACTCTAGATAACCTGTCATGGCTTGTAGGCACCACAACATACAACATACAGACTCTAGATAACCTGTCATGGCTTGTAGGCACCACAACATACAGCTTGTCTAGATAACCTGTCTAGATGGCTTGTAGGCACCACAACATACAGACTCTAGATAACCTGTCATGGCTTGTAGGCACCACAACATACAGACTCTAGATAACCTGTCATGGCTTGTAGGCACCACAACATACAGACTCTAGATAACCTGTCATGGCTTGTAGGCACCACAACATACAGACTCTAGATAACCTGTCATGGCTTGTAGGCACCACAACATACAGACTCTAGATAACCTGTCATGGCTTGTAGGCACCACAACATACAGACTTCAAGTTATGTGTTCTTTAACTTTTTGTTTGTTGTTTACCGTTGAACTGAGTAATATTCCAGCTATATGGCGGAGGTCTGTTCATAATCAAGTCTGGACCACACAATACAGTGATCAACAGCATGAGCATCGATCTATGTAACTGGGATACGGTGATATATGCCAACCAAGTCAGCAAGCCTGACCACTCGTTCCTGCTAGTCACCTCTTCTTACAAGCATGGGTTGCTGAAGAACGATTCTAACCCGGATCTTCACAGGGTAGTTCTTTAACTGTGTTTTAATGCAATATATGTTTGAAAAATATAGGACTTTGCAGTTCACTTGAGATTAAGACTCCCTAAGTTGACATTTCTGATCAAATTAATTCCAAATATTTCATTCATTTGGAAGTCTTAATCAACAAACTTGGTTGAAACTTGATTTCCCAGAGGGGAATCTGTGACCAAGCAGACCCTTGTGCCCCAGGTTCTTGTACTAGAGGACATAAAGGGGATTTGGTTACTACAACACAGGCTCTTGATCAATGTGTTGTGGTTTAGGTCACAGCCCAATCATCAAACACTGATTACTATGGCCCATTCTTGCATAAACGCTGATATGCTATTCCTGCATAATGGCTGACTGTACAAAAAGACACTTCTTCATCCCTTGAATAAGTGTAATTGCTAGTATTCTCAAGCATGCATTACACAAGTACAAATGAAATACTAAAAACAAAAAATAACCTCAGTAGCAGTGTGCATTAACCACAGTATGATATAATTAAATAAACAACATTTCATGAGAACTTGATCAGCATTAATTACTCAGTAGAGATGATAAACCATCCAAATATCAGAAACCCCCATGATACCAAGGGAAAATATTTTCCCAAACAGCAACTCTATCTTCGATTAATCCTCTCTGTTTTCCTACAAGACTCTCAGAGATCTGGGGACCACCAACCGTTCTAGAGAGCCATGTTTTAATGGATCAAATCCCAGTACAAGAAGAATTCTCTGGCATTTCTGGTCCTGGCTTGACTTCAAACCGTGACCTGCAGGAGGATACAGACCACTGCTGCTCTCATAATATTGACAGGGATTTAAATCTGCTTGTCTGAGACTAGTCAAATAATATGGACAAATGACATTTCCTTGTAGGCTACCACTTTTACCATTAGGTAGATAGATACTGTTGATGGACTAGCTCTTGCTTGTGGGCTACTGTCACTACCAGAATGTACATGGCAACTTTGTAGCAGGACTAACACAATTTGATTGTGTACTACCATTAATACCCTTAGGTTAATGGCAACTCTGTATCAGAATGAGGACGTTTCTTTGTGTACTACCGCTTTACTAACTCAGTCTCAGGTCGGAAGGTGCACTTTTACTCATGCTGCTCTCACAATAACTGCTCCCTCATCTCTTGGTGGGAAGATGCACAGGTATCACTGCAGTTCTCAGTAATGGCATGTGCATCCCCTGATAGCTATTCAAGACTGCACTCCAGGGGTGAGACTGGGGGCAGGGCTGGCATGGAGGTCAGTCTACCACTCCTCACTCCCAGGGTGGGTCCTGTCACTCCAGGGAGTGGCAGTCTACCACACACTATCCCAGACTCCCAGGGTGGGTCCTCCCCCGTGTCCTACACCATGTTCTCAGCTGCCTGATAGATCTGACATTAGCCCAGCTGACTGGTTTAGAGTTTAAACTACGGATTCTCAAAACATGCCATATATCTGTCAGAACCTGAAATCCTGCTGATGGCAAAACAAATCTCACTGACGTTTAACCTTTCATCCAGAACACCTATGATACCTATTTAAACATGGAAAGAATTAGAGTCCTAATACTATGGCTTAGATTGTCACATCTGTGTTTACCATAGCTTTTATAGTTTTTACACCCCCACAGTAACATTTGTGCTAAAACTGTCTAATGTGTAACATGCCTGAATGAGTTAGTGCACATAGGTGAGATGAGACGAAATGGGGTTTAACGTTATTTTCAAGATCATTAAACTGACAGGGGATGTGCATATCTATGGCTGTTTGCATGCGTGCGTGTTCATTTCCGTGTGTGTGTGTTCGGTTTCTCTGTGTGTGAGAGAGAGAGAGAGAGAGTGTGTGTGTGAGAGAGAGAGAGAGAGTGTGTGTGTGTGTGTCTGTCTCTCTTTCTCTCTCTGCATACATGTGTCAACAGTGAGGTGGATGCATTTATTGCACACACAGTCATAACTTGAGAGATGATCTGTTGAAAAAGCCCTCCCCCAAGAAACAAATTCAAATTTCAAAATATTTTTTTTCTATGTTCTTTTATTCCGTACATAGTTGCAGTTGCAGCATGCCCTTTATTAGTATGCCCATTTCAGATCCCAATTAGTCTAAATGGCCTCATTGTAATGTTACATGTTGTCGCGAGGAACCAGGTTGGATGGAACCTGGGACATCCCTGTATGAACATATGATATTCATAACACTTCACAATACTGTGAATTGTATTTGCTGTTGGTACATGACTTCACAGTTTAATGGCACGGTCACCAACAGCCTATGCTTCTCTCATGAGGTGAGGTCTGTGAGTGAGGTGTGTGTGACAGCATGTCATTACCCAATTGGGGGGATTGCTGCTGATGTTAATCACTGGATTGTCTGGTCCAGATGCTATTATTTAAAATCTCACTTTATACAGCTGGAATAGAGCTGAGGGCAGTATTAAACAACAAACAATCAAATGACTGAAAATCCAAGGATTTACAAAATAGCTGACCACAGTCAATCTGAGATGTTCATCCAAAATGGTTTTATTTTCACCCAGATGTCTAAGAACAGTTCAAAATGGTAAGCAAACACTTAAGTTACAAAAACAACATACACAATATCTATCCCATTACCAGGCTACAGAACTGATGACACTGTAATCGGCCTGTTCCGCTGACCATCTGTTGAATGCTACACTAACAACAACCCATGGCTTCCCACCACCGCACATTCACTGACTCCAGGCCATCATTATCTGCCTGATGTTACTGAGTTTACACTGCACCAAGGAAAACATCCCAAACGGTGAACTGATCTACCAAGGACCTAATACTGACATGAAGAAAATTGGATTTCAATCTGGAATCAAATGGTGGAGCACCCTGACCTTCAAGATAACACAAAGGCAGCAGAAGATCAAATACATCATAGCGAAGTCCACAACAATGACAACATCTTGGCTCCTCTTCCCTCCAATAAAGAGGAAGTGAGACTAATGCAGCCTCACAGACTAATGCAGCCTCACTTCTTGTACTTACACAGGGCTGTACAATCAATACTCGAAGATCTTTGTGCCAGGCCTCCAGCAGCACTTCTTGGCCAAAAGATAAAGCATGTGTAGTATATTGTTTTATTCAAACTACAACGGCCTTTCAAACACGTCTGCAAAAAATGGTCGTTCTGGATTAACCAATAATCAGCTTCAGTAGCAATAGTTGTTTTTACTAATTTACATGAGTGGAATCTTGACTTTTTTCATTAACAATAAAGCATCTGTTCAACATGGTTATATTTAAACCACATCAGAGAAAACACCGTCTGTCCTGTTAGATTAAGGAATAAATCACTTAAATATCAATAGTCGTTTTTACACCAGTGAATCTTGATTATTTTTCATCATCAAGAGTCCAGGGACGTTGGACATGGACTTATCCAAAGAAGGATGCCCTTTCCAACCTGTCTGATAACACTGATTGTCCTGCTAGATTAAAGAAAAAAATTCAAATCATTTCAACACTTCATTCAGGGGATTTTCTATATTTTGCATTAAGAACAGGTTTCTTAGGTGTATAGCTCTATTCAAACAAGGACATTCTTTCAAACACGTCTGGAAAATACTGGTTGTCCCACTAGATTAAGGTAAAAAAATTGCTTTAATGCTTGAGCTGCTCTTGGTGAATCTCAATTTTTTTCTCATCCGGATGATGAGTGTGAACTGTGTAGTATCACTGAAACTGCTGCCCTTTGAAACATGTGGGAGAAACACTGGATGTCAGGCGGGATTAAGTATTGTGTTTTTCTCAGTTCATAGTTTTGCTGTGTCACTCAGAAGAATCTGGGTTTCATTTATTAAGAAGAACCTGTGTCTGTAGCATCTACTTTTATTCACATTAGGAAGATAATTATATGTTTCTGAGATAATTTGTTGTGTTCCTTGATTGTCTATAATATCAGCTGCATTATACGGACTTGTTCTTTATAAGGTTGCTCTTGGGGAATCTATATGTTTGTCATCAGGAGAATATTCTCATATCAAAACTTGAATACACTTCTAAATGTCTGAGAAACTCTGGCTGTCAAATTTAATTAAGGGAAAAACTGACTTCAAATATGATACTGGTCATTGTTAATTTACACAACGAGAATCTTAATTACTTTCATTATGCACAGGCATCTGTTGGCCTGTGTTAGAGACTCGCTACAATCTTTTCAAGCACCAATGACAGACAGCAATTTATCCTGTGATTGTACAAAAAGTTCCACTTCTGTTAAAATTGTTCGCTGCAATAGGCACATATGCTATTTACAGGCAAGATAAGGGTGTGAGAAATATGTCGTCCCTCTAACAAACTATGGATGTTATTCTCAAACACTAACGTCAGTCATTAAGTTGTCGTATTTGGATACCGATTCACAATTTCAACTGGCTGCAAAGGCACCTCTAATGTCCATATTGCACGTTTAGTTGCATGTGAACATTTTGTTACAAATCAAATCCATACAATACCATATGGGAAAACCTAAGAATTTTGTATGTAAAAAATGATTTCAATTACTGACCATTCTAACCAATCGATATATCTATATATACAAACCTAAAAAAATGCATCCTATAGATATTTATTGTGATAATTATACCGACACATATGCGTCTATTGAAAATGGTCTCAAATAATTCTATTGCATGCTAGCATTTCCCTTAAATGATCAATATTTAATCGATCGTTTTGACAAAACTTTAAAAAATACATAGCAGTTTTCTTTATGTGTTTAATTATTAATGATTAAACACGGAGACATGTTTGTACATGGTGACATGTGGTGTGTGCCAGGTTGTGTTCATTGTACACAGACCGTAATGGGCTTCCGTACTTCTGTATGTCTCAATAGTTAGTATTCAAGGGTCTCCATATATCTCAAATGACAGCGCTGCAAACTTTCAGAGGGAAATGTTCTTGTAGTCAGTTTATTACAGGTACTAGCCAAGATGTCTTTCAGGGACCGTCTCAAAAGCACATATGGGATTTATTGCCCACTGCATGTATTTACATGAAACAGATAGATTTGAGACCACACTTCAGAAAATCTTAAATACAGCAGAGAATGTAATCTTCAAATGGCTTACAACCTCAAATATAAGCATGTAATAGCAACAGAAAAACTTATGATTCTTTTCATTTGACTGAGAAGAGGATAGATAACATTCAAAGTCAAATATATTCAAAACAGAAAATAATGTTTCAGTGGCAAATTGGGATTGAGGAGTTAAAGCTGTAACTGACACCAGGTGAAAATATATTTCTGTAGTAATCGGCCCTGTGAAGATATTGATCTGTGAACCACAATTCAACTACAAAGAGATAATCTGTAAGGTCAGTTCTACTCCTGCAGCTTACACGACACTCACAGCACATCCATCTACATCATCACAGGACTATATTACATAGCCTAGGTTTTCATCTATAGTCAATAATTCATAATTACTGAAACTTAAACACTTATAACACACCTTTTTATTAGCTCCCTTGTAATATTTGAACTTAACATTTAACGAAAAGAGTTTTTCAAAAGAATTATTTTAAGTTGAGGCCTTGAATGCTTAGAATGTATTGAAAGGTCACAACACAACAAAGTGTTTGAACCACAAGCGTTTAAGAGTTTCACAACTTTACTCCCACTGAATCCTTTTAGGTGAAGGGTTTACTATCAACAGACTCGTCACTGTTAACGATCACAGAAAAGGGTTGCATTTGATTATGAAAACAAAGTGAAATTAGTTAGAGTTCAAAAAGTTTTATTATCTCCTTAGCCTAGTCTGAGGTGAGGCACTTGAAAAACAGTCTGGTAGAGCCTCAGTGTGGCAAATTACATCAACAATCAACACTTCATAAAGCTGACTAAACCCATGTGTAGAACCCTTCACAATTACATATACACAACAAGCTGAGCTGCAAGCCTTGGGGAATCTCATCCAAATACAGGACTGTATCATCAAACGACTGTGGGTTGAGTTATCAATATTTCAAATGACAAACTTCAGATATGTAACTCAAGAAAACATCTTCAGAAATCTATAACTGCTACAGCACAGCATGTATCTGTGGTCAAATAGCCTCAAAACACAGAATTCATTTGACAAAATTGCAATGTAAATACAGTAGGTACAGCTGCAGTACTGTATCCCTAGGGATATCAGGCCAGGATCTTAGCTTCAAGTTAATGCAAATAATGCTTCCCCAGTACTCACCAAGTGTACCCGACCGGCATCACGTTCCCGTGGTGAAACAAGCTCAGTATATATCCCTAATACTGAATGACAAGTACTGTGTACAGCACCACACAGATCCTCGTCTGTCAGCAGACCGATAATCCTTCCTCGGCAGGTGAGATTGGAACACTAGGTAGAATCCTTGATGTAATTCTCTGAGTGATTCCTTCTCTCTACAGTGTTACTACACCAGCATGTGCTCAGTAGAGAAGGAGCAGGCGTGTAGGTCGTGGACCAACAGGCGAGCTGCGTACAGACTGGCTCACTGGGCTCACAACACTCTCACTGCTAGCTACTGAACTCCTTGATTGAGTGGTAGTGCTTTACAATCAGTGGGCCCTTTATTAACAACTGGCCTGCCTACAGTTTAGGTTTGTGATCGGGTAATGCAGATGGGTGGGTCGTAGCTATCTTTTTCATAAGCCTGTTAATGTTGATGCGATAGATGTTATTTCACAAGCTACAACTGGTGGGAAATATGATGCGCAAATATTGCACATTTCCTTCAAGTCTCTGTAAAGGTTTGTCTGGAGTGGTTGGTGTGGTTGTAATGTTACTTTAATGGAAATTTTGTTACTTATTTCTTAAGAAGAGGACAGGTTTTCAGAATAAAACTTGTTCTAGCTGTGGAGCTGTAACTGAAGCATGACTGAGTTTAGAAGCTGTCGGAAATACGAGCTTTACAAAAGCAGGTCTGGTTCAGCTTCAGGCCACGCTCCAACAGGTATATTTGTTTTATTCCACCAGCAGAATCTTACTGGACATAATCTAGCTGCTTAGCAATGGAATTTTATCCAGAATTTCATGAAGAACACAAATGCACAGATGCTAATTGAGGTAATTAGGAGTGTCTGAGACCAATGGAGTCTAAAATTAGCAGCACTTTTAGAATTAGTGATTATTAACATGTCAGACAATATGATTGTAGTGAAACTTCATCTTTTGCATTACATCTTATCACCTCAACTCGTCAAACCCTTCCCAACACAAGCTGAAACAAGTTGACTGTTAATTGGTTGTATCTGGAGCTGGGACATTATGATGTTTCAGGTTTTGGGGGCAAAATATGTAATATATATCACTTTATTTTATAGGTAGAATTGAACTTAAAATGAGAGGTAGGAGTTCGCAGACTGCTGTGTATATTTGGCAGATGACAATACATATGAGTGAGTGAGTGAGTGAGTGAGTTGAGTTCACTTTCAACATTATTCCAGTTCATGTCATGGCACATCATATGTAATAATAGCATACATTAAGAGGAGAACATTCCTCCGGTTGTCTTTATGTCTAGTTTTCAATAGTCTGAATCATGATTGCACTGCATCTTATCATGAAAAGTACCTATATGCATTTATACATTAAAAATATTAGATTGAGTTTCGACACTTATCTTGAAATACTGATGTCAAAGTCACATGTGTGTACTAATTCCAAGATATGACAAGTTTCTGTTAGAAAAATAATATATTGATCATCAAATGAAAGAAAATTCAAAGCTGAACTATCCACCCAAAAAATAAAATTGGAAAACATTGTAAGAAACATTTTTGTGTAACATCTAAGATGTTGGTGGACAGAGAGATCCAAGCGCCAGTCTGAGAGAGAAGGGTTAACAACTGACATGAGAAGAAGAAACTATAAGACATGGCTGAGCCAAGTAGGGAATTCACTGAGCAGTCAACACAAGATCCTGGCTGTCAACATTAAACTACACACAATTTATAGTCAGACAAACTGAACAATATATTCAATATACAGATGAAGCATTTCATAGTAAGCGAAAAAATGGAATTCCCTACATAATTCTAATCTCATGATCTGGAAAATCAGAAGAATTTTTTTTTTTCTTGTACTGCAGGAAAAGATCAATTTTTATGAAGTAGGAAGATATCTTTAACTGAAAGTAGATTTACTTTCAGTCAACATTTATGCAAAGTATTGTTCATCCTCATGCACTATATTAATTTTTCCTATTTGATATTTTGCCACGCATGAAACAAAGGTTGGGCTTTTTGTATTATATCCTCCCCACTATCAGACACGTTCATTTCCAAATCTGATGTACAGTGCAATTCCCTCCATACATTTGTACCCTATGTTGCTGTGTTTCTTCAGGTGAACACTTTCCTTGCCTTTGAATGTGTTTGTGATGTGCTACCAGTGGGGCAGGATAAAATCACGTATTTGACAATACCTGGGATCATTACTGTGTGATAGTGCTTCATAAACACAAGCTCTCGATATAATTTGAATCATGCAACTTTATGATTCACAGTTCTTTTGTCCATTATTCCAATGCACAGGATGGACAACTGAAGAGCATGGATTCCTTTCCTTATCAGTTTGTAGTATCTGACATGTATAATCAAGGTTTCCTTCATGGTGCTGTGGACAACATGTTCGCTTGTCATGAACAAGTTCTTGGTTTTATTCCCCACAAAATGGTTCATAAACTTCACTTATACCGTAAATGCTTATAATGAACAGATGGATATAACAAATAGTTTCTTTTCCCTGACCAGCAGCTGAGAATTATAGTTGAAATGTCTACAATGAACTTTTATTGTAAAACAAGAAATTTTCTTGCCATGAATAGCTGCAAAATCGCTGATGCGGTGTTAAACAATAATGACTCACTCCCTTACTCACTCACTCACTATAATGAGTGAGTGAGTGAGTTTAGTTTACGCCACACTCAGCAATATTCCAGCTATATGGTGGCGGTCTGTAAATAATCAAGTCTGGACCAGACAATCCAGTGATGAACAGCATGAGCATCGATCTGCGCAAGTGGGAACCGATGACATGTGTCAACCAAGTCAGCGAAACTGACCACCTGATCCAGTTAGTCGCCTCTTACGACAATCATAGTCGCCTTTTGTGGCAAGCATGGGTTGCTGAAGACCTATCCTACCCTGGATCATATTCTACCCCGGACATATTGAACAAACATTTGTGGTTCCCTTGAGTTTATGATAAAGTATACAGTATTTCTTGAGGATCACATTGGCCTGCAGTGACACTGATAGCTAGGAGTCAGCATCTGCAGCAAAGATGGACAATGTGCACTTCTCTGGAGACAATATTGCAAATACATTTTAAGAACATTTAATGGAAAACACTTCATCTAAGAGGATTCCTATTAGCAGGTTACTCTTCTCAGTGCAAGAGCTTCAGAAATGATGGCACTGAAAACTCAAAGTTCATTTCACAGATTGACCGAAATGACTCGTGATTGCAGAGGAAACACAGGGCAGTAGACATTCTTCTGCAGCCATTCTCGACATGAATCATGTGCTCTCTCCTTGAACTTCAAGCATTCCCAAGGACAGTCATTGGATTTCAAGGACTTTTCAACCACTCAAGCAACCCACTCTCTAAAAAGGACTTTCTATGGCTGTCTTGTCAGTTCAAGCACTTTTAAAATCTGACATGATATAGCACTAGGCCATGAGTTCTGGACATTTCTACTGTAGGATAAAGTGATTATATGGTGTACCATGATAACATAGTGATACAATACCCATGATACTTCACTTGTGTACCATGATAGTGAGTGAGTATGGTGTGACGCCGCTTTTAGCAATATTCCAGCAATATCATGGCAGGGGACATCAGAAATGGGCTTTACACATTGTGCCCATGTGGGGAATCGAATCCAGGTCTTCAGTGTGACGAGCGGATGCAACAACCACTAGGCTACCTCACCGCCCCTGTGTACCATGATAATGTAGAGATACCACTCATGATGCTTCACTTGTGTACCACGTTAATTCAGTCATACAATACCCATCATGCATTGGTGTACCACGATATCGTAGAGATGCAATACTCATCATGCTACATTGGTGTCAAATAACCACATTGACATTTATACTTTAATTCAAATAAAACAAATGTGTATCACAAAAGCATTCTCAAACATAAACTCCTACGTTCATGCTTGTGAGCATATCCTGTATAAAGACAAAACCAATTTAGTTTCAGACCCACAGTTTTCATTACCACCGTACATGAGACATTCATGTAAGGAGAGAAGCTTACAAATTCCAACACCTTGACAGTGAGAGACTGTTGGTCAAAACAGCTCACACATCAAAGAATGTAGCTGATTAATTTAACTGGAAGGTCTGACCAGTTAATGAAAAACAAACACCACAGCATGTTAATTAGTTTATACAGGTTGGGGGCTGGAATGATCATATTGGGCCACTCAAGTCATAAACCTTCAAGTCCAGTCTCTCATTTGACCGAGTTGTGTGCTCTAGCTCATCATAAAAGTTGTGATTTATTTCCACTATGTGCCTTCCTGTATGGCAGGTGCAGCATCCATGTTGACACAGTGAATATATAGACATTGCTTCAGATTCATTGTGAAACAAATTCACTGCATGACAGAAATTTATTGTGCAACCAATTGATTGGGCTAGACAAATTTCTGGCTCAGCATGATGGTCAATATGCCAAGAGGCAGCAGTGAAATAAGAGTAATAAAAAGAGGTCAATGTTTAAAGTGTTAACGCAACCAAAAAACACAGATTTTTGTGGAAAAAGAAATAGTTGCAGGTAAAAAACCAGCTTTGTAAATGATTGGTTTTACTTACAAAATTTAGATTCCCCCTGAAAAGAAGATGATTACCTCTTTAAAAGAGAATAATTATTCCCCAAAGTGTGTTAAAAGTTCATCAACACTTGTATTTTTACCTGAATTGTACCAGAAAATGGGAACTAAAATATACCTGATGCTGTGGACCACAGTAACGGTGAAACAAAAGCATGTTTCAAAGTATTGCAAATGGAATTCTTCAAACAAAATATAATTAAAAGTATAACTTCATGATCAATAGCTCATTTATTTCATCATCATTGTGTTCTCTCGACAAGAGTTGAGTTGTTTCAGTCTTGGTCTATCTCGGGGGCGGTGTCAAATTAATATCAAGTCCGTTGCAGCAGTATTTCCTGTCAACTAAACACTTCCTAATCAGGCAGCACAACAAATGATGTTGAATAATACATGAGCATTAATTGCCACTGATAAATATAGATTAATCAACTATATGAACAAACCTACAATGGACGGAACAGAAACATATTGGTGTCTGGTACAAAGAAATGAATGTAGATAACAATCACATATTTTGCAAAATGATTTGACAGACATTCTGCTGCTCAAGGTAGGTACTATATCACACATGTTGGAAATTCAACCAAATGTTCACTTGTATGTGGCCATGTGATCAATAGTAGGTGTTAGGAAAACTGTATCAATGCAGTGGGATTTTATTGTTTTGTATACTATAGCAGCTCAGAGGCTCTCAATGGGTGTCGAGTGAGAGAGACAGTGATATTTGTAGTCAGCTCAGTATATTCATTCAAGAGTATGGTAGATGGGACACACATGAGTGAATGTGTTTAGTTTTACACTGCTTTTAGCAATAGAACAAAGATGAAGGAAGCCAAACAGTATTGTAGGTGTGTCAAAGGACCATGCTATCCACAAGCATGGTGCAAGGAGTGACAAGAGTAGCACCAGAACAGCTGTTATTCCTAATGCATCATCAGATGTTGTGCATAGAAATAAGTGATCATGATAAAAAGAAATGCCAAATATCTTACCTTCTTGTTCTACCTTTTTAATGCAGTTTCAATGTAGAAAAGAATGGGTTGGACAAATAATGAAAAAAATATTGACTGTAACTGCCTCTAAGGTTGCAGACATTGTAACTTCAAGGGGAGCTAACTCCATGAGTCATTCCATTCCAAAGGTCACATGTCCTTGGTTTGCTGTGCTGAAGGATTGGAATAAACATCCAGTTGATAATTACTATGAGCAGTAAAAACCTGATTGGTTGCATCACAAACATTAAATCCTACATTTGATGTCATCTCTCCATTCCCCTCAGTGAGGGTTAGTGGTTCAGACCCTCACATGTCCCTCTCATTGTGCTGAAGTGCTAGTGTTAATTATTAGCAATGCACACCACAGACAGTAGTGAACTTGTGTAATAAATGCACCGAACAATTTCACCCATGGGAAAAGGAAAACAATATCAATCTATTATTCCTTTCCAGACTTTATTAAAGTCAACTATATGAATCAATAGAGCCATTTGATTGCCTACTTCACGAACCCTCCTTGCTAACTTGAAGCCTTGAGACGAAACAATGTACACATTGTAATGAACTATTTACCATTGTTATCAGATATGAGATTCTTAAGGCAATATGTACAATATGTCTTCGAAAAATACCACTGCAATAAATCGGTAAAAATGACACATATCTATTTGAGATTCTGGAATCTTGTGTTGTTTACACATGGGATGAAGACATGTTCCAGTAATCTGACCGATATTGTATTTATTAATCACTAAAAACCCATGATATTTTGTGTTTTCTGTTCAACAGGCATGCCATAGTTCAGCTATATGATGTCAGTAAATGACCAGACAATCCAGTGATTGATATCATGAGCATATAAGTCTACCTGCTGGGGATATGATGACATGCATCACCAAAGTCAGCAATTCTGAACACCCAATCTCTGTGTTGCTGACGACTGATTACAACCCAGATCCTCATAGGTGCAACTGATACTCATATGTACAATTAAGTCAATGTGAAGTCATGACTAACTTACTAGATCTTTATCCCACTAGTATCATACCAAACACCTCCTCAAATAGTTTTGTATTCAGTGCCAAATGATGAAACGAGGCAAGATGACACCTTCCTTCTTCTTTATGAAATATATTATACACATAGTTCTACAAACATCACATTTGTCGACAGCTAGGGTCCACACAAAGGATGCATATATAAAACAGAGAGAATTAATACCTAAACTCACAAAAACATTTCGTAAAATTCTGGATGACATCCAAGCGCATAACTTACATGACCTCACAGGACCTCAAAACCTTAACGAGAGAGAAATATATCATGCCTGTAGCATGTTCAGAACTCATTCTAGACTTGAAAAAAGGATCCCTTGGCCCACTTAATCCTCTGAAAAAGGGCCATTTTGAAAATCTGACAGACCATTGTTTACATTTTACATCATACATCGTCTCCAAATGACAGTGATTAGCCCTAAGAACAGTTCTGATTTAAATCAAGAAGTATAATTTAAAAAAGAAAGATCATTTTACTTGAGCAATGCAAACTTTTTCATTCTATCCTGTGTCTCTGATCATCACCTGGCTGGCTCCAACTGGTCATAAGGACCTTTAACCGAGACTGATATAAACCGTTGGTGCAGGAACCTGACATTGTTCCATGGGCATCACAGTGGTGTAATTATTGCTTATATTGTGTGGAGGTTACATCTACAAATGCAGTATCTGTGTCTCTGATGATTTAACCATCTATATATACTTGTTGGTGCAAAACATGTGTCACCATACAAAGTGTATTATATACTTCTCCATACAAACATATACTTCTCCATACAAAACATGTGTCACTATACAAGGATATACTTCCATACAAACATATACTTCTCCATACAAAAACATGTGTCACTATACAAAGATATACTTTCCATACAAAAACATACAAAGACATACTCCATACAAAAACATGTCTCCTCCATACAAAAACATGTGTCTCCACACAAAGATATACTTCTCCATACATGTGTGTCTCCATACAAAGATATACTTCTCCATACAAAAACATGTGTCTCCATACAAAGATATACTTCTCCACACAAGATAACTTCTCCTTCCAAAACATGTGTCTCCATACAAAGATATACTTCTCTATACAAAAATGTGTCTCCATACAAAGATATGTCTCCACACATACAAAGATATACTTTTCCATACAAAACATGTGTCTCCAAAGATATACAAAAACATGTGTTTCATACAAAGATATACTCTCCACACAAAACAAAGATATACTTCTATACAAAAACATGTGTCTCCACACAAAGATATATTTCTCCCATACAAAGATAAACTTCTCCATACAAAACATGTGTCTCCATACAAAGATATACTTCTCCATACAAAGATATGTGTCTCCACACATAAACACCATACAAAGATATACTTCTCCATACAAAATATGTGTCACCATACAAAGATATCCACTTCTCCATACAAAGATATAATACAAAATATGTGTCACCACACAAAGAGATACAGTTTTTATTAAGCAAAAGAGATATGTCTCGAAGTCTGGACCAGACAATCCAGTGATACACAAAGACTACGCTTTTAGCAAAGAGATATGTCTTCTTAGAAACTCATACAGAGGGTACAGTACTTTATATAACATTATTTGGGAGAGTCTGATTTGAAGCTTTAATGAGGTTACATGGAAAACAATCCATATTGATTTGGTATTGAGATACATTTTGTTGTTTATTAGACTGGAATTAATTCAAACACTGGGCGCCATCATGCCCTTTGCAATTTCAATGCGTGCCATTTCAAAACTGAATGTGCGCCAATGGCTCAATGGCGCCACCCAGAGTGAACTCAGCAATGTTGATCATAAAGAAATTGGATTTAATGCAGTTTCAAACAATGATCTTGTTGTAACACAATTTAAATTTTCACCAATTAAGGCAATTCTGGAGTAAACCCAGGATCCCCGAAGCTGGAGATGAGTGATCTGACAGGCTGTAAGCCAGTGTTTAATGCTATCGGTAGAACTCAACAATAACACGGCTTGATTGGCATAAACAAAATTAAAAACTTTTATAAAATTGAGATTCTATGAATAAGCTACATTCAAAAATCCTCTAGCCATGAACGAAAGAAAGACCCAAACATCTTTAAAAAAATATCTCACGAATGCTGCCATGAATGAATCAATGTCAATCTCGACACTTCAATTGACACTTCAAAGAAGCATCCGAAGACAAATATGTTCAGTGATCAGTGATCGGAAGAAATATCCATATCTCATTACCAAAAGCCCTTTCTAGAAATGTGTCGGGTATTCACAGATTTCTGAGCAATTACCTCCTTGAAAAAATCCTGTAATCTCCTCCAGCGTGTTTTAATCAGTTTATTTTCCAAAGTTATTCAAGTTGTCACAGTTTATCATTTTATTGGCAAGGAAATTGAACAAATTTGACTGCATCCACAAAGAGTATAATTAGATTTACACATAATAAGCTCTCTGAATCTGTATCAAGTGGACTTAAACATCTCAATAAAGAAGATCAACCTTATTCTGTACAAATAAAAACCTCTTCTTTATTCTCCTGCATAAAAGATGCAGTAAGATGCAGCTGAAATTTTGCTTGGTGTAGCATTCACTCATGTGTTCACACTCTAATGTTTATATTCTATCAACTCTTATGAAAACATGTCCTGATAAAACCACCTTCGATTTGGCTAAACGTTCTCTCCCAAGAGTGATGGAACAGTTCTTAGATAAAAGGTTCTTCCATGCATGCTTTGTCATAGCTTGTGGCTAAAAGGTTCCTCTATGTGTGCTGTGGAATAGTTTGTGGCGAAAAGGTTTAAGCACAAGTCCTAACGATGTAGCAACTACATGCCGTTCACATGTATGACCTAAGGGTTGGTATGAAGACAATTTAAATCTACATAATTTAAGTTATCAATCCACTGCCACAAGATTTGCAAGGTGTGTTATCTCACGTTCGTGTCAGAATGCTGAGATCTGATTGATTCACATGATCTTGATAAAACACTACATATACAGCCTGGAAGGGAAATACATACCTGGGTGGGAGGATAAATCCCTTATACCCCACCAGGAAGATCATGAACTTGTGAGTGGGAGATTAAACCTCTTGCACTCTGCTGCTGAGTGAAAAGCTGCAGGTTCATAATATAAGTCAATATGGGACACAGTACAACTTAACCTCAGATATTTTCTATCAATTTGCAATTTGTGGCAATTCTGACTCAATGGCAGACTGAAACACATTGGTAAGAAACATCTGTTGCAAAAGGTTTGCAGTACCATGAAGGGTGTATGTGGTACTGACATTATGGCTTGATGCCTGAGAAAAACAGTGATACTGGAAGTGTGACATTGGTTGGTTGGTATGTTGTTTAATGCCGCATTCAGCCATATTCCAGCTTTATGGCGGCGGTCTGTAAAAAATCATGTCTGGATCAGACAATCTGGTTATCAACATCATGAGCATCGTTCCACACAAATGGGATAAGATGACACGTGTCAACCAAGTCAGCGAGCCTGATCACCCGATTCCGTTAATCGCCTCTTATGACAAGCATGGGTTACTGAAGACCAATTCTAATTCAGATGTTCACAGGTAGGAACTGTAATAAATGTTAGAAACTGTTATTAATTTATCTGTGGTGATTGTCATTGGCAGATAAAAGTTTTTTTGAAATACTAAGTAATGGTCAGATTTCAACTGAAGTCAACAGCAGTGAGTGGCATATAGAGTTGTATACTTGAACATGGCAGGTTTGAACATTCAGAAAGCTGGCTGGCTGTATGCATGCAAGAGTGACATGAGGACAATTCAACATCTCTCACAATATGACTTACATCTTACCTACATGACAAGTGAGATTTGGATACCCATCTGTAAACACAGAATTACTGCCAACTTTAGATTTTTTCAGATCACAAAATGGCAACCTGCCTGTTTCAAGACATTTGACAAAGACAAAGTTCTGAACATTTGTGAGTGTACATATTTCTATGGCCTGTTGCTTTTCTCCACCTACCTGACCTATTGTGTTGACCTTTTTCTGTAATCCCCGTCAAGTGAAGATATATTTGATTATTCATTGATCACTTGTGACCATCTACTGAAATTATAATTCGGTTTCTGACCATATCATTTTCTCGATTAAACTTTTCGGTTCATGGATGACCTCTAACACATGAATGAACAATCAGTGAGTGGATGAGTGGATGTATCCATAGTTGAGTGAGTGAGATTAGTTTTATGCTGCCTTTACCAATATTCCAGCAATATCGCAACGGGGGACAGCAGAAAGGGGCATCATACGTTGTACCCATGTGGAGAATCAAACCAGGGTCTTCTGTGTGACACTCGAACGGTTGAACCACTAGGCTACCCCCACCACCCGTATCCATAGTCAATGATATGTCAGTTATACAATGTTGACAACTAGAAGAGGGAGGGAAGTGATAAAGGACCCTGATTTACAAAATACTCGTAGTGCTACGACATTTGTAAGCCAATGATAAACTACTGAGTTACGACTGGTCGTAACGTTACGAACACAGTGTGGATCGGGACCCTGGTCCTACAACCTAGGAGTAGAGCTGACAAAGCTACATATTCTGGTTGAATTCCTCATACATTAACGCAAACAAACTTTAACACTGCAGAAACCCTTACAGGTGTTGACACAGCGATCAGTTTGATTTCATTACCAATTGAATAAATCTCAAGCCAGCAGACTGTACACGATTCTCGAAAATGCGTTAAGCTTTTCAAAGTAGTTGCCCAATAAGGCTTCAGCCATTTCATGATTATATGTTAGATATTTAAATACGATGAGATCGGCTTACAGCAACTCTGGTCGCCATCCAGTACTGCAATTCAATCAAGTGACAGCCGCAGGCAGCCTTTACAGGATCTGCTCAGCCCTTCAACAGACGTGGAAATCCTCCTCCACATGGCCTAAAGCACTGTCACCTGCTTTGCAAATCTTCATGAAGGGACAATAGATTTATGCCTTAATGGAATCAAACTACTGACACTGGTAATTGGTCAGCCCAGGCAAGAGAATTTTTGTTTCTCTTGCCTCAGAAAGTAGTGACGAAAAGCCAAGACGATTTCAGCAATTTCACGCCTGAGTCCACGTGTATGGTCAGATGAAGTGGTGGATGGGAGAAGTTTGCTCACATAATACAGAGGAGGCGCTAATTTTATTGAGTTAGTTTCACCGGCAACAAGATGGAAGATATTGGCTGAAAATGTGCAAGGTGTTATTGTGTTTGCAAATGAAACCTGTTAACAATTTGTTTGACACTGAAACATGCCAGATTTTTTCTTGATCACAGAGTAAGTGAGGGTTTCTAAAACATGCCTTCATCTACAAGGTGATGTCCTGTCATCACAGACTCTTCCATGAGGTGAACTCACTGCCATGCTGGAGCGTATGGTGTTTGATGCAGGATTACAATGTATGATTCAGAAAAAGTCTCTTTTGTCTAAGTGAGAGAAAGTCCAACGATGAAGAAAGTGTATAAAATGAGGCCTGTCCGACCGCCCGAGACAGGTTAGATTTTTGAAGGACGGTCTAAATTTACAGCTAGCCAGCCTGATTGTCTGGTACATTTTTTAAATGTTACATACATCTGAGTAAATTCACCATATCTTGGTGTCTGGTCTGGTTAAATCCATTTTGAAGTTACCAGCCCTGATGTCTGGCTGGATCTTTGGCTTATATCATACACTGATGAAGATCTTTTTCATAGAATAAAGGAGCAGTACCATGGATCACATTCATGGTGAATCCAGCACTCCATACACAGTACCAATGTTGGGAATCAAACTGGGGCCTTCTGGCATGATAAGCAAATGCTGGAACCACTTGGCTACCCAATGCCTAGAATTAGAAGTCTTGAACAGTTGATAATAGCAACTATGGATCACATGTACTGACTATTTATCTGCATGTTGGTGATAGGAATGAAGGAGCATGTGTATTCGGAATTACCTGGCACAACGTAGCCGAGGCATCTAGGGCACAACGTAGCCCAGGCATCTAGGGCACAACGTACCCCAGGCATCTAGGGCACAATGTAGCCCAGGCATCTAGGGCACAATGTAGCCCAGGCATCTAGGGCACAACGTAGCCCAGGCATCTAGGGCACAATGTAGCCCAGGCATCTAGGGCACAATGTAGCCCAGGCATCTAGGGCACAATGTAGCCTAGGCATTTAGGGGCATCTAGGGCACAATGTAGCCCAGGGCATCTAGGGCACAATGTAGCCCAGGCATCTAGGGCACAAGCGTAGCCCAGGCATCTAGGGCACAATGTAGCCCAGGCATCTAGGGCACAGCCCAGGCATCAGGGCACAACGCACCCCAGGCATCTAGGGCACAACGCATTGCCCCAGGCATCAGGGCACAACGCACCCCAGGCATCTAGGGCACAACGTAGCCCAGGCATCTAGGGCACAATGTAGCCCAGGCATCTAGGGCTAAACGTAGCTCAGACATCTAGGGCACAATGTAGCCCAGGCATCTAGGGCACAACGTAGCCCAGGCATCTAGGGCACAACGTAGCCCAGGCATCTAGGGCACAACGTAGCCCAGGCATTTAGGGAACAGCTGTACGCTCTACAGAATGTGTCTCTGGTGCATGCTAGCAACCTTTGAAAGGTTCAAGTCTCAGATATTACCATGATACTGTTTTGTGGTTTGTCATCTTCACAGATTTCGATGGTAGTAGTTTAAGGACATGCAATCCGACTGACTTTCAGCGTTAGAACTGACATCTTGTTCAAAACCCCTCAAACTTACTTTTAGATATAAATTAGCTTTGTGGATTGCTGCCTTACATTTGTCTCTTTGTGACTGACTTCATCCATGTTGATCCAGGACTGACCATCTGATCCAGGTCAAATCCAAAACTGATCCAGAACCGATTTTCTCCCAAATCCCCATGTTGGTCTACTGAATAAAAAGGGCGAAGGAAGATACCAAAAATATTCACAGACACAGTCTGACCTGCATTCACATCTGAAAAACTCACAATCAATGGTGGACTGTCATCAGTGACACCATATCATCAAGGTGTTAAATTCATAACCTGTATGGATTATTCATGCAGGGAGAGGTATTGGAAATCATTGTTTCTACCATAATACTTCATCTGTGCCATACCATCCATACAACAATCAGGTTAGTTGCTTCCATTTTGTCATCTGTCCACTTGTGACATCAATTTGACAATAAAAACTCATGGCATTGATGTTTCTTTCTCAGACATATCACCATCATCCAAAACATGAATACTGATGGCTCACAATCATCTGGGTCAGTACTAAAAGATTTCAACAAAAGAAAAGTAGTTTAATGAATGTAGTTCATATTCATAATATATGTAACATAACTCTACCAAAATGATCTAAAGTAGGCTTGTTACTGAAACAACTTAAATATTTTGACACTTTGAACATGATCCAGAGACGGATAAACATTGTCCAATTTTCCGTGACAAATATATCTCCACGTGAAAACAATAAAGAATAAAAAAACATCAACATCCTCTGAAGGATAATATCTTGAACAGCCTTTCTCAATTAATGACATGAATCTATATATCAAATTAATCATTTACAACCCACTGAAAACATAACTATAAGCTTGAACAGAACCACGCTGATGGAGATAAAAACTCAGGATATCTGATCACTCTGGAACCAATCAATCAATATCTCCTACATCACGATGACGAATCACTGCGATGAGTTTCCATCATGTCCCCGATCAGCACCAATCAGGTGTGAGTTCCATGCATATTACAGAAGTCTGGGAATAAATAAATATTTCACACAGATTCCATTGTTATCTACTGTCAACCACACATGCACCGTATTGTAGAAAAACTGATTAGTTGAACAAATTCTTTATATTCTTGCGTGGTGAAAATATCTGTTACTATTACGGGCTCATGCACAAAGTACCGAAGCTTGATGATTTCCCATGAGCCTCTAGGGCGACACCTGTCATCACCTTCAATCAGAGATAAACGAGGTAGCTATTCCCAACCTTGAAATTTACATAGAAAATACATGTAACAAACATATAATGTTAACTTTTCCCCTAAGATACAAATTGAATATCTGAAAAGGCACTTCAATGAATTTTGCAACAGGACGTTATTTTGTAAGACAGGGGCAATGCAGTTGATTAATATATTGAAACATTGACTTATACAGCCCATGAGCAAATTAAGCTGAAACATGTCCATACATAGTCTGTGACAGAGATCTAAAGTCTACATGTCCAAATATGGCTCAGCGTTACAAGCACATTTAAGTGTTCTCGTGATTATCTTGGCTTACAAGACCAAACAGAATTTTACTAGACTATGGGTTCAGACTAGCGGCTAAAGTAACAAAAGGCATTTACACATCACATGCTTCTTCCTTACTCAGCTTCTTGAAACGCTGATACATTCAACTCAAAATAAGTTTAAGAACATTCCATTCTTTCAAATTAAGAAAGAATTAGGTACTTTTTAATTTCTAATAATTATTCATTACACAAGTGTTAGAGAACCGCCCATTCTTTCACATTATGAAAAAATCAGGTGTTCCTTAACATCATTTGAGTAGTATACACAAGCAAGTTCATCCATCTCACTTGAGTGAGTGTGTGAGTGAGTGAGATGTCATTTATCATGCAGTCAGGAAATGAACACCTTTCAGATGATAGAATGACCAACATATTCCACAGCACTGAGGACCACGATAGGTTACATCTAGCCTAATGCTTAGTCTCTGAATATATATAATTTTGATAGTAACAAACAAGCCCATTTAAATTAAAAAGGAGCCCCAGGAGACCAGAGATTCAGAGACTAAGAACATCTGCATTGGGGCTACACGTGCTGGGGTCATTACCAATTAGAAGTCACATCATACAACCATCAGATAACAGTATAAGTGAAAGGCATATTTATTGGTCCTGTCCTATCTCCATGCTGTCATCAACTCATGTGGGCCGGGTTAAGTCCCCCTACTGGCTGACATTTCACTGTTGGGAAACTTGCAGCCCACAATGTCACTTGGACACCTGAACCTGAGGAAATCTAGACTTGATTTATTTAGGGCTTTAGCACTGCAAAGAGGGCTTGGCAGTAGGGAAAATAATGCAGTTCAGGGACTGTGAGACAGACTAGGTGACATCCTGCAGCCAACCTATATGAGTTTAGTTGTCATAACTGTATGAAGGACTGACCTTAGGACACTGTTTGACCATCACTCCATGGACTGACCTTAGGACACTGTTTGACCATCACTCTATGGACTGACCTTAGGACACTGTTTGACTCTATGAAGGACTGACCTTAGGACACTGTTTGACCATCACTCCATGGACTGACCTTAGGACACTGTTTGACTCTATGAAGGACTGACCTTAGGACACTGTTTGACCATCACTCCATGGACTGACCTTAGGACACTGTTTGACCATCACTCCATGGACTGACCTTAGGACACTGTTTGACCATCACTCCATGGACTGACCTTATGAAGGACTGACCTTAGGACACTGTTTGACTCTATGAAGGACTGACCTTAGGACACTGTTTGACCATCACTCCATGGACTGACCTTAGGACACTGTTTGACTCTATGAAGGACTGACCTTAGGACACTGTATGACCATCACTCTATGAAGGACTGACCTTAGGACACTGTTTGACCATCACTCTATGAAGGACTGACCTTAGGACACTGTTTGACCATCACTACATGAAGGACTGACCTTAGGACACTGTTTGACTCACATGTTTCTATGAAGGACTGACCTTAGGACACTGTTTGACCATCACTCTATGAAGGACTGACCTTAGGACACTGTTTGACCTTAGGACACTGTTTGACCATCACTCTATGAAGGACTGACCTTAGGACACTGTTTGACCATCACTCTATGAAGGACTGACCTTAGGACACTGTTTGACCATCACTCTATGAAGGACTGACCTTAGGACACTGTTTGACCATCACTCTATGAAGGACTGACCTTAGGACACTGTTTGACCATCACTCTATGAAGGACTGACCTTAGGACACTGTTTGACACTATGAAGGACTGACCTTAGGACACTGTTTGACCATCACTCTATGAAGGACTGACCTTAGGACACTGTTTGACCATCACTCCATGAAGGACTGACCTTAGGACACTGTTTGACCATCACTCCATGAAGGACTGACCTTAGGACACTGTTTGACCATCACTCTATGAAGGACTGACCTTAGGACACTGTTTGACCATCACTCCATGAAGGACTGACCTTAGGACACTGTTTGACTCTATGAAGGACTGACCTTAGGACACTGTTTGACTCTATGAAGGACTGACCTTAGGACACTGTTTGACTCTATGAAGGACTGACCTTAGGACACTGTTTGACCATCACTCCATGAAGGACTGACCTTAGGACACTGTTTGACCATCACTCCATGAAGGACTGACCTTAGGACACTGTTTGACCATCACTCTATGAAGGACTGACCTTAGGACACTGTTTGACCATCACTCTATGAAGGACTGACCTTAGGACACTGTTTGACCATCACTCTATGAAGGAAGGACTGACCTTAGGACACTGTTTGACCATGACTCCATGAAGGACTGACCTTAGGACACTGTTTGACCATCACTCTATGAAGGACTGACCTTAGGACACTGTTTGACCATCACTCCATGAAGGACTGACCTTAGGACACTGTTTGACCATCACTCCATGAAGGACTGACCTTAGGACACTGTTTGACCATCACTCCATGAAGGACTGACCTTAGGACACTGTTTGACCATCACTCCATGAAGGACTGACCTTAGGACACTGTTTGACCATCACTCCATGAAGGACTGACCTTAGGACACTGTTTGACCATCACTCCATGAAGGACTGACCTTAGGACACTGTTTGACCATCACTCCATGAAGGACTGACCTTAGGACACTGTTTGACCATCACTCCATGAAGGACTGACCTTAGGACACTGTTTGACCATCACTCCATGAAGGACTGACCTTAGGACACTGTTTGACCATCACTCCATGAAGGTTGATTATTCAATGAACTCATACCAAGTTAAGTCAATGGGTGTATGTTTGCTTACAATGTTCTACATCTTTTGTAGTTTGTTCACAAGGAATATATTCAAACCACATTACCAGATAATAGGGGTCTGGTAAGGACTACCTCAAGATGGAACACATACCTGTCAACTCTCACGCATTTGGCGTGAGTCTCACGCTTTATTGACAAATGTCACGCTATCACGCCTCCAAATAATAATCTCACGCATGTCTGGTAGCCAAAAATAATTTCAAAATTAATACGCATTTTCGTTTGTTTTTGCGTAAAGTTGAACATTGAAAGAACGCCTGAATGAATGAAGTACTAAAACGATGTTTATGCGAATGATTTGGCTTATTATTATTTATTAGCATGCATCTTTTAGTGTCAAAATAATGCCACCAGAAGGCTCCAAATGCTCCTGAAAATCACTAAACTTCATTTTCAGGGGCAGGGGGCTTTGCCCCCCAGAGACCCCCTACCAGGGCGTCGCCCTCGACATGACCCCGGCTGGACCCCAGCTTATTTTTTTCAGTCTCACTCCAAACCATCTTTAGACAGCTCTGGGAACATCAAGTACAACATGTCAAAATTGCTGATGAAACAAACACACCCAGAGAAACCTCGAAAGTTGGTAATGAACCTGTGGTTGAAGGTTGATCATAACTGATCATTTAGCCCATCATTGAAAGGTAAAGATGTGTGAAATAGATACTAAAGTCAGTTCAGAGATTGCTGTAGACAGCCAGTCATGACTTGAATCAATGGTACGATAAATTGGATGCACAGTTTTTATTTGTTCACTTAATTGGGTCATAGAGGATATTCGTGAAGAAGATGCATCAAAACTTTCACTTTTCTCAGAGTAAACGCTCATTTCTTGATTAAAGGTCCAAATGACAAGAATCAACCCTTGTGTACATGTTCATGCCGGGGAATTAATATGGGATTCCTAACAAATATCTTAGTAGTCAGCCTGTGTTCACTCATTTCAAGAATCCAGTCTCATACAGACATCTGTGTCGTTCATATCCTCGTGAATGTCAGTTTGACATCATGACTTCCGTCAACGGAACAAAAAATAACATATATCACATAAACTTCAAAACAAAAAAGTAGATTACAGCGACTATCCGATTGCTGGATTCATCAATTGCAGTTATCCAACTCCAACTAACGGGACGAGGCTTGGTGGTGAGGCAGGCAGAGATGACAAATCAGGTGGCGGGAACTACAGTACTGTAAAGTTTAATATGTAGTTGCAGCATCATACTGCTGACAGCCATTTTATTTTCGACATGGATAACAGGAACAAAGGCCTGATTCAACATTACATCATACAATAATAACTAATAATGTCTGCTGAAAGCAAAAAAACATGACATTCAAAATAGATTTATCCAGTTATGGAATGTCTTTGAAATTCAGCTCACTTCACTTAACAATCATTAAATCGTTTAATCATTTGTTTGATATGATTGTATTACACTCATTGTTTGCTGCAGAAATTCATTTCTAAGACCAAAAAACCCAACATCAACTAAATCAAAAGAGATAGCAGAAATCAACTCAAATACTTAAGACTGAAGATTTTTGTTTCCATAGCGATAATCAGTTTCCATGGCAACGCAAACCATGACATTTAGAATGAGTGTTTGAGATATATAAATAGGTTTCTTAGCAATTAAATACGAGGAATTGTCTACAACATTTGATCATAGCAATTTGGCTGAAAGAACATATAGATATCTGTCTTGGAATAGCTCAGAAAGCCATCAACCTCTGAGGTGTGTGATTATAATGGCATGACAGAAAGGCCACTTAGATAGACGCTAAAATAGCACAACGGTGTAAATGTAAATCTATAGATACCAGGTATACAACACACACATGGATTATACTGTGTTCAACTGTGCATCTAATTTAGCTGATGATTCAAAGCATTCCATAAACAGCAAACTGATTAAACATTGACAACATGGGAAGAAAACTGGTATATTCTGTCCTAGACATCAGAAAATGTCTGTTTGAGTGAGTGAGTGAGTGGGAAACAAACTCACAAACTGAGTGGTGAGTGAGTGGTGAGTGGATGGGTGAGTGTTGAGTGAGTGAGTGAGTGGGTGGGTTTTGGGTGAGTGAGTGGGTGAGTGAGTGAAGGATGGGTGAGTGAGTGGGTGAGAGAGTGAGGGGTGAGAGAATGAGTGAGTGAGTGAGTGAGTGATATGCTTCTGTGGAGGCTGTGTCAGTCTTGTCGGCCTAATACTGGAAGCCTAAGGGATGGAAAACAAAGATGGTTACCACTTTGGCCAAACAAGCAAAATTACCACAGCACCAAATCAATGAAGAACAAATATACCCTGCAGGTTATGTAACAAATGCCTCAATGACCTAACGTTGGTTAACCATATGTTCTGGCTCATACATACTCTGCAACAAAATACAACGAAATACACATTCCTACATCAGGGATTTAGAAATTACCTCTCCGCCAAATTTCCCTTTGATCTACCGAAATGTTTCATCTCTTTCAAACGTGAGTCATGCATATGATAATTAAACCAACATTTACACAGAGAAGCTTTCCTCTTCATATTTGACATTTTTCACACTCTGTACTGGATCATGCAGAACTATTTGTACATCTTGTAGAACTAACTCCTGGCAGAAAATGCCAAGATTACATTGGCCCTGACTCAACAATTATTCCACTACAACTGTTTAGCACATACTTTAGAATCAGAAAATTTGCTGCTCAAAGAGCTGCAATCATGCAATAAATGAGGCATATTTGTTCATCTAAAATTTTGGGAAAAATATAAAGGCAGACAGTTTTGTTTGTACTCAACAATCCCTACTTTACATGTCGCACCTTGTGAGTGGGTGTTTTTCGCTACAGGTAGTTTCCATGCATCTAAGGGGTGAGTGTTGTTTCATGCCACTACGATTCTACATGATCTCACCTGTTGGCCAGGGAAACAAGTCGTCAACAGAATGAGAATGCTGCTGGAGAGCATGTGCCAGATTGCATGCATGATGGCCCCAACTATAAACCTGGGGCTGTAGAGATCTGAGACTGACATCTAGTCCCAGAAATCAGGGTAAGATGGATGGATGGATGGGCGGATGGATGGGTGGATGGACGGACGGTTGGGTGGATGGCTGAGAGGATGGATGGATGGATGGATGGATGGTTGGATGATGGATGCAGGGTTCGAAATCTACGCTAGTCAGCTAGCCCGAGGCTAGTAAATCTCCCGGAGGACTACCAAAACATCTAACAGTACTAGTCCGCCGGGCTACCAGGCAGTAGTCGCATCAAAATGATATATAACTTTAGGAACCTAACTAACATATGATTCATTAATTAAATCTATCCCTTTTTACAATGTCTGAAAACACTTATTACATTTCAAATGACCATATATTATCGACAAACTTAAAATTAAAAGCTATTTTTCGCAATGTTATTGGAAAAAACAATTCTCGGACACATGCTTCGGCAACGGGTCCACATCAAAGTTGTCAAAGAGCTAAGTAACGATGTTTCGAGATGATAATTAAACAAATTGAATAAATTGAAGAATATATTCAATAACGGTACTCATAAAAGTTGTCAAACCTACATTATAACTTACTATTCCCATCTTTATTGTGCGATCGTAATGTAATTCAAGTGACATCTCGCTTTTGTCAGCCTCGAACTTCGTGCTCGGTTCGGACACGATGTTTAATGCTAAAATATATGCAGGAAGCATTTTTGTCACAGGTCATAACCTAGCACGAGACGTCCACTAAGGTCCAGAATATATGTATAGGTAGTGATCTTGTGCGTAACACGTTCAGAATAGCATGAATTTACCCAAAACTTTTCGCCTGAATCTAAAAGTTTTCGTTCACGAGGGCGGTATCCATTGCTGTAATATGATTGGCTGCCTTAGGTCACGCGTGTGTGATTTTGACCAATCACGATACTCGTAGCAGACTGTGACAGAAAAGCGTCATTAGAAACCAATCTTTAACCAATCAAATCGCTTCTTACAACTGTGAAAATACTCTTGGCAAGGGTATAGTGATATAGTTGATGTTCAGAGCTTTCGAACGATACCCGCCATCAAACGAATCGCCTCACATGTTTTTTATACGAAGCTTCGAAAACGGAGGTATTTCCCACTGTTGTATCACGTTAACGAGTGGAAAGCCAATGTTATCGGGAAATAGACGACCATACATATTATTTGAGAAATATCTTTATAATAGTTTTCCGATTACGTAAACATGAAAAATAGAAAAGAATAACGTAAGGGGATAATTAAGACATGTTACAAATGGAAAACATCGCTGCATTGTTTGCTTCCTTCGTGGTTTATTATAAATTTATTATAAATGTATAAGCTTGCATTTTCATTAAATATTAACTTATTTACGTTGTAGTTGTGTTATTTGAATAATATGATCATATCCATCTGTCATGACTGAATTAAACTATGCCAAAACATATTGTGTGTTTGTTTGTTATGATACCACACCTCTGCCAATACTGCTTGACTAAGTCAAATTAATTATTTGGTTTATTAAAGATTGAAATTTGAGGACTACCAAAATTGTGTGAGGACTAGTAGTTTGGTGAGAGTCACTAGTCCTCATGGCTAGTAGACTTTTCAAAGAGATTTCTAACCCTGTGGATGGGTTGATGGATGGATGGAGGGAGGGAAGGGTGGGTGGGTGTGTGGATGGATGGATGAAATGAAATGAAATGAAATTGGTGTCAAATATGAAGAAAATCCAGTGAATCGTTCTTGAGGTATCTCACTGACAAGCATAACATTCATGTTAACACACTGAAATCTTCAAATTGTCGCTGTGACCTTGAAAATAATGTGAAGGTCGCCAAAATCGACTTGGCCCTGCACCTTCCCTTGATGACACTTGGTGTCAAATATGAAGGAAATCCAGTGAACGATCCTTGAGATATCTCGCTGACAAGGGTATAACGTTCACGTCCCTTTGTGACCTTGAATTGAAGGTCAAGGTAACCAAACCAGACTGGGATCTTTCGCATACTGTAATGAACCTAGGTACCAAATATAAAAGAATCTAGTCAACGGTTCTTAAGATATTCCAATTTGTTTGTACATACACGGACAGACGGATAGACGGACAGGGCCTAATACTACAGCTCATAAGATAGTACGAAACAAATGGAAAGAAACAAAACAAAATCTGACAGGAGCGCAAAACAATCCTTAACTTCTGGGACATTAGAATTGAAGCAAGCTAAACTTGCCTAATCAGTTTTTACAGAGTTCTGTAACCTAGATTTCAACCAGCAAGTCTACCCGTGTAGTCACTAATACATATAGTATTCATACTTGACAATGTTCGTGAAGACTCCATGGTAAAACGTTTCCTCTGCCAGATTTGCTTTGCACAAGAAGCAACTTAATGGATCAAATGATCAGTGACTTGGTTGCTTATGTGTATCACACTGGCATAAAATTAAACTGATGTTTGAAATAATTTTAATACTGTGCAGCAGATATAAACTTGCTTATGTTCTATCGTGTGATCTATCAGCCACTGTGTCACACCCAGATTTCTATGTACTGCCATGCAGAAAACATGAGGCCATTCTCTCTACGGAATCCCTACAGGGGGTTCAACAGACAGGAATAAATTCCAACTGAGTATACACACCCTCATAAACCTTACTTATGTTTGAAACGTAGGACACTTACGGTCCCAGTGGGCTGTGTATTGCGACTAATACGTCACAGAACACCAGCTATACGATCCATGGGAGCCGTACCCAAACACCATGAATATTCTTAAAATAGGAATAAATCCAACTGCTTCTTTTCTCTTCTTTCTTTCAACATATAAATTTTGATAATCACTGGGTTGCACTGAATAAATGGTATTTACTTGTGACTGCAGATTTGCACAGATAAATGGCCTGGTGCTGACAGAAGGAACACCGGAGCATGCGGAAATGTAAAACACAGCTAATCGCAACTGACTAATGTGTAGGCTGCAGCATCTTGAAGCGGAAGAAACCAACACCAAGTGAACTTACTGCTTGATTATTGTTTGACACCACGAACACCATATGCCTGTGTAGGAAGGCTACAAATCAGTGACTGAGACTAACACCCATGACAGTAGTCAACCAAGACATTAAGTCTGACCACTTGATTCATCAATTTACCCAAGAAGAGTAAGTGAGTTTAGTTTTATGCCACTTTTAGCAATATTCCAGCAATATCATGGCGGGGACACCAGAAATGGGATTCACACATTGTTCCCATGTGGGGAGTCGAACCTGGTTCTACGGCGTGATGAGCGAACGCTTTAACCACTAGGCTACCCCATCACCCCCTCACCCAAGAAGAGGAATCACAAAATATGACAGATATACCATAGCAGTTGGTGGTGGAGTCTGGACCATGCAGACCAGTGTCTGATAGTTGGAGCTTATAATCAGGATTACCATGGTCATCTATGGAGGATACCTGTGAAGGTCGTCTCTGTGTGTGTGTGTGTGTGTGGTGGGGGAAGGGACTGACTGACTGAGTTTAGTTTTACGCCGCTTTTAGCAATATTCCAGCAATATCACGGCGGGGGACACCAGAAATGGGCTTAACAAATTGTGCCCATGTGGGGAATCGAATACCTTCCTTACCTGGCAATCTTTGAGCTACCCATTACTGCGATGACATGTGGAGATGGGTGTTTGTCTACTGCTGTGGTCTTGTAAGCCAGCAAGGCCATTTCCACTTCTATTTTTAAAATCCAACCAAATTCCAAAGGACACTTTCATGCATCATATAACATAGTCAGAAAAAAACATCCATTTGGAATGATGTCACAAATACATTCTACAAATGCCTTACCATTTCCTTGGATATATCCAGTTAATGTAACTGTTTAAAGTGCAGAGGCAGATTTAATGTTACACATCAACATTACATCACCCACAGCCAGCTCACTGCACGCTTGCCAATAGTGTTTAAATTCCAAAATACCAAAAACATATGCAATCTGGCACAGAATGACAAAATCTCAAAGCACCATGAATTCAATTGGCCACCCTTTTCCTGTTATTTGTAACCCCAAGATTTGGATCTGATTGAACAAGGTCTGAAACCACAGGGAAGCCCCAAGTTTGAACGTTCCATTAGGACATTGGCAGTTAGGATCATTAGCTCCTCCCCAGTAAAGGCGGCAGCCATGGGGGGGGGAATCAAAACACCTCTATCAGGCAATCTACAGAGGATGAGTACTGCTGCAAATTCCTGGTCAATTACAAACAGTTCCTAAATCCTCATTTTACTAACAAATTGGCAAAAAGTCACTAACAACAATTACATCGTATTAGTCAGAATCCTTTTTCTGCCAATAAAAATCTGGAAATGTGCTGTAAGGGCTGTGATAACCTGAGAAATGTTTGAGTTGTTTAAAGAATGTTATCAGACCTACACAAAGACTGATACCTGCATGCTGCAACTTGCATATCAGCTAAACAATTAAAAGAACATTTGTCCCTTGGCATGTTCAGATTACCATTTTGTAATCTGCCAAGTCCTGCAGCCCAAATGCTTACTACCACGAAGGCTATTATTCATAATCAGTTAACTCCCAAGTGATTATCACCAAACTAATTAATTCTTCTGGCATTTGTGTCAATATAATAACCTTATGTATGATGGTCTCCCTGCATATTTAACCACCACAGAACGCGATGTCAAGCTTGTGGACTTACACAGTAATTCATTAGAGATTATGGTGACAGACAGACCATGGCTGTCACTAGCCTACTGAACAATTGCTAATAAAACAAAGCCACAAGCTTATATAACTGGCTGACTGACTGAGTTTAGCTTTTAGCAATATCCAGCAATAAAATGGGGACACCAGAAATGAACTGTGGATCGAACCGGGTTGTAGTTCTAACGCTTTAACCACTAGGCAACATGACTATCTCACTTCACATGACTTCTCACTTCAAGGGTCATTCAATGGCGTCCAGGTATTAAATATCTGGCGTGTATTTTCCATAAGAAATCAGTCACATCAACTAATGATGTCAAGTTTCAAACTTGAGATCAAACAAGCAGATAAAAATACCTTCCATTGCAAACACAACAAATAATAGTTGGATATCACTTGGAGGATGACACATTTCCATGACAACAAATGAAGTGAAGGTTTAATGTATACAGTATTACCTGTTTACCAGAAACTACAGTCAAACCCAATTGTCACCTTTGATGCATTGAGCTTACTGTCATTTTGGATGTAAAAGCTGGGTACGTACATATTCCATATATAGTTGTCATTTTGTAGCTTACAGATAACTCACAGTATTTATGTCAGTGCCATCATCTGACTTTCAATATCTGTGCCTGTATCTTTACACTGTGATTAGACCAGAATAACTGTATTCTACCAGAAGAAGTTGCTTACATTTATGAGTAAAAGTGATTACTTTTACAGAAAAAACAATACTCTATGATAAAAGATTTCTGAAAAATACTACTCAAAACAATTAGAGGACAACCACAACAGGAAGTGGTGGTGCTGCCAAACCCACCCACCAAACAGATTAACTACAGTCATCTACAAAACAAAGTAATTTTCTTTAACCTCATTTGAGTAGTATGATTCCTATAATTGCATAACTTAACTTATCTGTGCCATAATTAGAAGCTAAACTTAGCTATGCTATTATCATATCTGTTTTAAATCTTGAATACACAGAAGTGGATGCATTTGTCCACAGAAGGCTAGATATGTTATCAAATATTTTCCAAGAGTGAGTGAGTGAGCTGGGTTTAATGTCACTTTGAATAGTATTTCTGTTATATCACAGCATGTGAGCTTAATTTGGATGTTATTACCTGAAAATACAGGTTATACGAAACAGATATTTCTCAAAAACTGCAAGGATTGTCCTTGGGAAAACTTGAAGAACTTCAAGGTCGTACTGGTGGAAGAAGCTGATGAAACAAAGAAGATGAATATATGCCTAAGACCTGTTCAAGTAGGGCTCACCTCCCACGTGAAGCTGACATGAAATGACACAACCGGAATGCTGTTCAAAGCAGCACACAACCCAACTTGTTATTGTTCATTGTATTTAAGTTTTCATATTTTGTTGTTGTGAACAGTTAGTCCTAGAAATGACTCTGTAAGGATACCCTTCAACAATGTCAACTGCCATTACTAAGCTCATCTCCAAAAGATGAACATTGATTTTTTTCTGGTTTGCCTAAACGATTTGACAGAGGTATTATCTTCTGCTGACCGGTGCAGGACTTCCCCCATCTTGGTTGGAGGAAATTGGATGGGCTTGACCGTCTGTACACGGCTTTTGGAGAATCATCTCCCTCATCACCATGGTAACATTGGCACTTCAATCAATTTGTTGATTTGCTAATGAAATATTACATATTGGTAACTTTTATCCTCGGATGTACTTGAGTGAAGAAAATTCCTTTGTGCACACTTCACCACAAAATGAGAAGTGTTTTCATATACAGTCAGAAGCATCAGGATGTCCTGTTTTGTCCCCATAGCAACATCTTCAATTTGTCTATCAGTAGACATGTCACCCTTTCCCTGGGTGCTTTCCCTGAGTGAGTGAGTGAGTCTGGTTCAGTGTCAGCAACATTTCACCTATACTGTACCTCAAGGGAAACAAAATGGGCTTCACACATTTGTCAATGTTGGGTATTAAAGTGACTTTGGCCCATGAACAGATTTCTACTTTTTGACCAGCATGGAATCAAGAATAAACACAATGCCAATGGAATATGATGACATGCATCCACCGAGACTTTAAATCTGACTACCATTCCTGCGTCTAACAACATGCATGGGTTGCTGAAGACCAATTCCAACCAGGATCCCATGGGGAATATACCTTTGCAACTATTTTTACTGTTAACACCTTAGGCAGATTGTCTGGCAGAGACAGAGAGATTCAAGACATTTACTGAAAACATAAAACAAGCAGAGAAGATCTGGACAAACACAACTAAGTTGGCAAGTTCTTTTCCCACCTTGACAATGATATAAAATGGGGAATTTTTCCATTAAACCTGAGGGGATATTTCTGAAAGAGTTTTTGATAAGAAGTCACCCATGAGACTACTCGGATACTTCGGGCCATCATTCACAATAATGTGCCCTGTGGAACCTTTCACTGAATTATTCAGACTAGTTTCTCTTGTAGCTAAAACCTGAAGAAAAAATAACCCATCATTTTGGGAAAATTAAAGGTTCCTTTTGATTGAAATTTATTTTCTATTTTTTATGAAGTAAAAAAGTAAACTTTTTAAATGTTTTAGTCAACATTAGAGTTTTTGGTTCCTTCAAGTAAAAAAACGACTTATCTCTATAAGTATTGGTTAATGCTCCTTAACAATACATGTGTGTCAGAGAATAACTAGTCTAGATTACTTGTCCAAACAAATTTGATGGGTCTAGAAGGGAAATAGCAGTGAAAATTAGATAATGGTTCAGAGAAAATCATCAATGACACCAGGTGTTCATAACAAGGGTAAGCATGTCCTACCAAACCAATAGCACCCATCAGTCACACAATAAATGTCTCGTACTACCAAAGCATCCATGGCAGAAAATGAGTGAGTGAGGATTCAATGCTGCTTTTAATTATCATGGACACCAAGAAGAGACTTCGTATAGAGTTGGGAGCACACCAAGGAACATAGAGATCTGCTCTATGATGATAGACTGAGATAAACAGACCTTCTTGTTGTCCATGCACTTTATTCCCTGGTTTCACCTATTTAATATGAAACATGTCGTAACTTCACAAATATTGCTCACAATGCACACATAACCATTACAAGACAAAAGGTGCAAAAAAAATAAAACAAATGCTATTGATAAAGATATGTCTGGTGAGAACAGAATCTAAATATCCGATTCTCCAACAAAATGACTCAACCTCAACACCAAGCAAGAAACATGAGCCACCTCTTTAATTATCCAAACCATCAAAGACTAGAAATAACTGACCAGCTGTTCCGCGGGTCAGTTCAGGACAAGCCAGTTACAGGACAGGCTTAGTACTGACTTCTGATAATGAATAGTCAACAAGACGATAGTATCGAGCTTACAACTCCTCATTAGTCTGATAGCCTTGGTGTGGGACATGAAACACAGGATCTGATTGGCCCATCAGGGTAAGAGGTGCAGAGCAAGCCTCACAGAGTAAATATGTTCTCAAATCTTTGGCTTCACTTTCTAATACATGGTCCTGAGCCTTAATGAACTAAAGAAAAAGCACACTGAATGATGGGCACACTTGCCCTCCTGGATTAACCATCAGTTAGGGGGCTGATCTCACGCCACGAGCTTGCCGTCCTCGCTGAGGAAGAAAATGGCTTATTGATCATGAACTGAGTTAAAAGAATCCCTACAAATAAAAATCTTGTGAAAGAAATCCACTGAAGAACTGACTGCACATCACAAGAAATATGTCACTTATAGAAGATATAACAAGACATGCGTGATGATGACATTCAGCCATCAATTAAAGAATACTGAAAAACTAAATGTTCACCCCTGAGGATATGAAGAACTCTGTATTGAATACAATGTAATTCATATCTGAAAAACGCATATACATGATTGATTAAAATATAAATGATTGATTAAAATACCAAAGCTGCTTTCAAGTTGGATAATTAGCTCCAAACTTTTGCCATACTGAAGGGAACACACTGGCAACACTCAACACAGGGTGTCTGGGATTGTGTCCACACTCTCCTGGCACCACTGGCTAGCCTCAACACTGGGTGTCTGGGATTGTGTCCACGCTCTCCTGGCACCACTGGCTAGCCTCAACACAGTGTCTGGGATTGTGTCCACGCTCTCCTGGCACCACTGGCCCTCCTCATCAATGGGTGTCAGGGAGCTCTCCTGGCACCAACACAGGGTCTCAACACTGGGTGTCAGGGATTGTGTCCACACTCTCTCCTGGCACCACTGGCTAGCCTCAACACTGGGTGTCTGGGATTGTGTGTCCACACTCTCCTAGCACCACTGGCTAGCCTCAACACTGGGTGTCTGGGATTGTGTCCACACTCTCCTAGCACCACTGGCTAGCCTCAACAATGGGTGTCTGGGATTGTGTCCACGCTCTCCTAGCACCACTGGCTAGCCTCAACACTGGGTGTCTGGGATTGTGTCCACTCTCCTGGCACCACTGGCTAGCCTCAACACTGGGTGTCTGGGATTGTGTCCACGCTCTCCAGGCACCACTGGCTAGCCTCAACAATGGGTGTCTGGGATTGTGTCCACGCTCTCCTGGCACCACTGGCTAGCCTCAACACTGGGTGTCTGGGATTGTGTCCACACTCTCCTGGCACCACTGGCTAGCCTCAACACTGGGTGTCTGGGATTGTGTCCACACTCTCCTGGCACCACTGGCTAGCCTCAACACTGGGTGTCTGGGATTGTGTCCACGCTCTCCTAGCACCACTGGCTAGCCTCAACACTGGGTGTCTGGGATTGTGTCCACACTCTCCTGGCACCACTAGCTAGCCTCAACACTGGGTGTCAGGGATTGTGTCCACACTCTCCTGGCACCACTGGCTAGCCTCAACACTGGGTGTCAGGGATTGTGTCCACGCTCTCCTGGCACCACTGGCTAGCCTCAACACTGGGTGTCAGGGATTGTGTCCACACTCTCCTAGCACCACTAGCTAGCCTCAACACTGGGTGTCTGGGATTGTGTCCACACTCTCCTAGCACCACTGGCTAGCCTCAACACAGGGTGTCTGGGATTGTGTCCAAGCTCTCCTACTATGTCTGGCAACGTTTGTCAAGAACATTTTATTCAGTCCTGATGCATTTCCGCCAATGCTGTTGCTTCTTCATGGTAACCTACTAAACATTAGAAAAGTACAGCTATTTTCTACAAAGGATACAGAGAAAGTTTCACATAATGTTAAAACCTATAATAGCATTTCATAACTAAAATGGACATAAATGTAGCTCCACTGACTGTAAATGTTACTGTCAGAACCAACTGAGTGTGAGCAAGTCATCACCTCCTGAACACCCAGTTTACGTCAATGAAACAACTTCACCAACCTTAATTTCTCCGGTGTCTGCTGGATATTTAACCAGTGGTCCTCCTTCAACTACCCAGGAAAAGCTTTGACATTTTCATCAGTGTTATCATGTTTCATACTGGAAACATTCTCCCCTTCCTCCCTACAGTAACAACACAAACTACCAAAGAATATTGATTAACCATTAAACAAGTTTCACACTAGTCCTCCGTATGTCCTGTGTATTGTAGTGCAAGGACTCTCGTGTGACGCTCTCCATGGTCCTTGAGGTAATGGGCAAACATGGAGGATCCCAGATACTGGACAATAAGTAAAGAACTTATCGATTTTTACATTAAAGTGGTTCTTTTTTGAAGATAATGAATCCCCTGATAGCCATGTAGAAAGCATCAGCCATTTGGCATTTGCCACGGTTTAGTTGCGACGAGTTGTGGAAATGGCAACAGGATGTGTTGGTTCTGCATTTCAGGAACAGTTCGGCTGATGAAGTGTTTGAAAGGCTTGGTCGTTTGACAAATATAACTGTCAAAGAAATATGATGATGGTCATGCTTCGATGAATCATGACTTTGTTTGTTTTCTGTTAAAATGAAAAAAACTTTTGACATGAATTTATTTGGATAGAGTGACAGTTGATGTTACTGAGGCGCTTGGAAAGTCTCTTGTTTGACAAGTGCAATTGCTTTCAGGGGAAATTTAACAATATACTTGATGTACTTAAGAGATTTGTGCCCACGTGTCTGACAAAGATTGGTGGAAGTGAAACTAACTGTAGTGTCTCTTCTAAATGCATGTGTTCTGCCTGTCTAGCTGTAGGGACGGAGTAGTCAGGTCAAACTTCAAATGTGACTGGCAGAGGAATTAATTTGGCTGTTGTTTGAGTTACACACTTGGTGCAAGAATCACCCCCAAACTGATGCAAGGACAGTGACACGTGTTTGGATGGATTGGGAATAATGTTTTTGTACTTGAAATATTTTCAGAAAAAAGAGTGTTGGAGAGATTGATTTGAAGAAAAAGGCAGGTTTTAGACAAGCATTGATAACTGAAGCACTGCCTGTTACTGGAGATTGATCGAAGTTGCAAAAAAAAGCATGACAATTGCTTAAACCAGCATGTGTTACTCATTGTCCCGAAAAAGTATAATTTGGGAGGGAAGCCTCAAGCAACACTGGGGAAAGATGTTACTGATCTCCCTGGGATGGTGCCAACCCACCAAGCATCATAGCCAAGGCAAATACAGCTTACAGTCCAACAACACATGGATCTTGGTACCATATATACTAATGGACCAACACTCATCACTTTTTAATTCTTTGTGCTAATGGTTAGCTCAGTTTTTACATCAAATTTGCATCTATTTACTGAAAACTAAACACATGACCCAAGGTGTAAAGTGTGAGAAGTCAAAATACACGTCGTTTGTTAAGAATTTCCAGAGATTAAGTCTCAAACATAACATCTGTATTTAGAAAGCAGATTGGAATGTTCTTTTTGTTATTTGTCGTCTAGTCTTCCAGAGATATTTTCGGTATTAAACCTCGACATCGGATCAGAAAGTGTTCTGTACAACTGTCAATGTGTTGGCCAAGGCGTTGTGATTGGCAGACAACATTATGACACGAGACACCCAACAGTTACCTCAGTTTGTGCCTTGATAAACATGAAATTGTATCACACAAACTTCATATATATTTTTGCGCCCTCTACACCAATCAAGTATCAACCTGGCACAATCCTGAGGTCACTTTGCCACCACAGGTCTTTAGATTGGATGTTTAGCAGTAAAGAATTTGAAAATGTAAAAGGATAAAGGTTGGCAAAGATACAAAAAACAATTCTTTTGACAAAAGATAACATTAAATGATCAAGGTTCCTGCACATACTGGTACAAATCTGGAATCAATCATTTGTGGAGATAAGGGTGATCCCACTGTGTCCTAAAATATTAAACACTTGGGAGTTCATATCAGACAATCTGGAGGAAGTTCAGGATGAGGGGTAAAGGAAGAAACAGAATCCAATGTTGATGTCATGTACAAAGTTATCACAATAACCACTCACGGGGGTAAAAGACCTGGGTGGCCAGAAAAGCTTGAAAGTGCTTATTACTAAAAGAGGAAAAAGTCATTGGTTCTGGTTTTTCATAACAGGATCTGAAGGATTCAATGCTGATGTCAAGTAGTCTGCTGTGTGGAACAGATCAGGGTGGTCGCAGAAACTCCAATATTTTCCATGCTGGACACAAGGTGATGAAATAATCTGTACTTTTTAAAGGAGCTGATTGTATTTGGGATTCGATTTTCTCAGTTAAGAGTGCTGTTGATTAGGTGCCTGACTGAGGGCATGGGTTCAAATCCTGGATGGGACTCAACTTACAAAAGAACTAGAATCTGTACTTTACTAAAAAAGTGTAATCCCAAACATAACATTTGTTACACAAGGTTACAGGTCAGGAGTCACCTCATGGTTACAGAGGGAGTCAGATACATCATAAGATACCATTTGTACAGAGGTTTCAATGAACAAGGTCATAGATGAGAAGTCAACTCATGGTTACAGAGGGAGTCAACTCATGGGGAGTCAGTTACATCATAAGATACCATTTGTACAGAGGTTTCAATGAACAAGGTCATAGATGAGAAGTCAACTCATGGTTACAGAGGGAGTCAGATACATCATAAGATACCATTTGTACAGAGGTTTCAATGAACAAGGTCATAGATGAGAAGTCAACTCATGGTTACAGAGGGAGTCAGATACATCATAAGATACCATTTGTACAGAGGTTTCAATGAACAAGGTCATAGATGAGAAGTCAACTCATGGTTACAGAGGGAGTCAGATACATCATAAGATACCATTTGTACAGAGGTTTCAATGAACAAGGTCATAGATGAGACGTCAACTCATGGTTACAGAGGGAGTCAGATACATCATAAGATACCATTTGTACAGAGGTTTCAATGAACAAGGTCATAGATGAGAAGTCAAGTCATTGACTGGGAGGCAGTAATACGTTCATTATGGAGATCGAATTCTACCTGGGATACAAAAAACAGATATAACAGATACAAGGGAAGATTACCCAGGATACAACATAGAGTTCTGGATATGGAGGTACGTTCATTATCAGAACTTCCTTATCACTCAAATGGCCAGAGAGACTACACACCCATCTAATGTTCAGATGCCATCTTTGTTAATGGGTTCATTAGACAAGACTATCTCCTGTCTGTATGACAGACACATTGAAAATCATTAAGTCTAGCAACTCTAGTTCCAGCAAGTCATAAAAGTTGTGCTCCATATGACAGGAGACAGCTAAAACGAAATGTCATATTGATTAAGTATTCGATGTTACCAAAAATACCCAGAAACCAGAAACTCTTGGCAACAAGTCTCAGATAACACATAGGCTGGCTGTTTCCTCTGTTCAGACTGACCACTCACACATCCATCAGATCACTTCGGTCTCAGGAACCATAAGAAATGCCGACCATCCAGGACAGAAGAGCACCAGTAGTGGCCTCTCACCACTCACATCATCCTGAGCTGATGATGGCAGTAATAACCATCGAACGCTCTAACAGGGCAGACAGTGGGAGGAGACTGCCACACAAGGTCTCTCACACAGCCATGAGACCATGTTTGCTTCAAGAACCGTAGGAATTGCCAACTACCACTGACAACAGAAACCTCTTTCAGTGTAAGTAGTCTCCCTTTCAACACATCTTTAACCTCAGAGACATCAGTTTTCTTGAAGTAAGCCCCTAGGACAATATTGGGAAATGGTGGTGGTCCTGATGTATATGGTGAGGCAACATGACAGCAGAGCAGCCCCATACATTAGGTCACCTCTACAACCTTTGGGATTCAATAATAACTCCTTCCAGATGGGAGATAGTGAGTATTATTTATTTTCAGGACAAACCAGGGACTAAAAGCCTGAAGAACAATCAAGCTAACTGGTGCAAGAAGGAATTCAGTATGAGGAATGCAACAACATGACCTATCCAGTCAACTTTGACTTCTGGGGCATATTGTAACGTGGAACCCATTTGGGATCACCATGTAGGGGAGTGTACTACCATGGGACCACTGTTAATGGACTTATTCTGTGGAATCATTACGAGACCACTGTGTAAGGGCATATTCTGACATAGAATCCCTAAGGTACCACTGTGTAAGGGCATATTCTGACATAGAATCCCTAAGGTACCACTGTGTAAGGGCATATTCTGACATAGAATCCCTAAGGTACCACTGTGTAAGGGCATATTCTGACATAGAATCCCTAAGGGACTGTGTGCAGTGGCCTCTTCTAACATAGAATCCCTAAGGGACTGTGTAGTGGCCTCTTCTAAAGGCACCACTGTGCGTAAGGACCTATTCTAGGTACCACTGACTGTAAGGCAGTATTCTCTTCTGATATAGAATCCCTAAGGGACTGTGTGCAGTGGCCTCTTCTGATATAGAATCCCTAAGGTACCACTGTGTAAGGGCCTATTCTGACACAGAATCTCTAAGGGACCACTGTGAAAGGGCCTCTTCTAACATAGAATCCCTGTGGGACTGTGTGGGACCTATTCTAACACAGAATCCTGTGCAGAAAGGGCCTCTTCTAACATAGAATCCCTGTGGAACTGTGTGCAGTGGCCTCTTCTGATAGAATCCCTAAGGGACCACTGTGTAAGAGCCTATTCCAACATAGATGCCTTCTGGAAGCACAACATAAAGGCCCATTCTTCCCATTTTTATTTTCAAACAAAGACATATTTGTCATTGCATAATAATGTTTTCAAATGTTTTATTGAACAAATTATTAAATACATTTATCAACGTTCTTAAATTAGCACTCATTGGCATTTTAATCTATCTCATACCAATGCAAAAAATGACAGCAGTATAATGACACTAATGAAGATACTAGTAAGACACTGAGAAAAACAATGAAGACCACAAGGGAACCTATTTCTTCATGCCATCCACAAAATACTAGTTCCCAAGAAAACATCTATATATTCAGGAATAAACCTGAAGCCTATACCCAAAACCTTTTGCACTACAATTCCCACCAGCTCATTCGACACCACTATAATTAAACCTTCCTCTATAATTTACATGGCCAAGGTATTATTAGGTTACAAGGCGTACAGAGAAGTCACAAGACAAGGTTTTGCTGCCAGTGATTGGGTGCATGCTGTCAATCCACGTAAATGTCACCAAGGAGTATCTCTATAAAAACTTCAAGAAAAACAGAAAGTGCCCTTCTTGAAAAAGAGTGAGTGTAGTTTTACACCATTTTTAGCAATATTTTAGCAATATCACAGCAGAGGACACCAGAAATGAACTTCACACATTATACATAGGTGGAGGATCGAACACTTGTCATCAGTAGGATAAGCGAATGCTTTAACCACTAGGCCACCCTACTACTCCTCGTGAAAGAGAACCAGATTGACTGACTGACTGAGTTTTGGTTTTACGCCGCTTTTAGCAATATTCCAGCAACATCACGGCAGGGGACACCAGAAATGGGCTTCACACATTGTACACACGTGGGGATTCGAACCCAGGTCTTCGGCGTGACAAGCCAACGCTCTAACCACTAGGCTACCCCACCGCCCCCAGAACCAGACTGGCATAACATAGTAGCATATAGGCTGCAGCGGGACAGGGGTGTTCCACTTGTTTCACTCTGTACACAGTACATGACAAGACCAGTTCATTACTTGTTCTAAGAGTACAAAGAAATACAAGTGGTTTAGCAGATGCCCAAACTGGGTAAGACAAGTCCCACCATAACTAATGATGAATTCTAAACTCAACAAACAAGATCTTGTGACCTGATTTGACTTTTTTCATTTCAAAGTGAACTCGATCTCAGCCATTTGGGGAAACACCCACACACTGTCGGCTTGGTTTCTACCGCATTTAACATAATTAGATTCATTTCTCTGAAGCACCGCATGTCACTTTCTCATGAATTCTATGAGTGAGTGTGTGAGTGAGAGTGAGTGTGTGTGAGTGAGTGTGTGTGTGAGTGTGAGTGAGTGAGTGTGTGAGTGAGCGAGCAAGCGAGCCAGCAGGCGAGATGTGACATTGTGGAATCTGGAACTGAATATGACTACCCAATATCAATGAAGGTTGTGAGGATTTCCTGAGTCAATAAAATGTCTGCTCTAAAACACGTCCAAATGCCGAAAAACTTGACACAACACAAAAACTCCCTTTTATATGTAGATGGTATGTTTACAGAAACAATGTGCGTAAAATATCAGTATGAATACAAGAGTTAAGGCATTATTATTTCCATTTGATTTATGTTTGTTTTGGGGATGCAGAAACCAGCTATACTGCTGATTTTAATGAGATAAGTAGATCTGACACATCAGCAATTGATAGTGAAATGACATCCCTTATAAAACTCTTACCAAACTCTTATGTACAACTTACTCTTTTGTATGTTTGTAGTGAAAGTGCCTCGACTTCTGGTCTGACAGGGGCGGTTGGCTAGCCTAGTTATTAAAACGTTCCCTAGTCATGCCAAAGACCTGGATTTGATTCCCCACATGGGTAAAATGTGTGAAGCCCTATTCTGGTGTCCCCCCCAATATTACAGGAATATTGCTAAAAGCAGCGTTAAACTAAACTCACTCACTCACTCTGGTCTGAGACCATCAGTTTCTATTGGAATAGCTCAGACAGCTGAGGCAACACAGGACGAGGACGAACCCTTCCAAACAAGAGACAGTCTGCAGCCGATAATTTGTAAAACCCTCATGTTCTGAGCTCACTGTCGCGGGCCATATTTTTCATATGCTTTTAGGCAGATAGTGCTAAATGATCACATAATCATTGTCTTAGCCAGTACTACAGCTAATCAAAACATTCTCAAAGATGAAATACTACTAGATAATTATATGTGACCCAACAAGCAAAGTTTGGGATGCAATATATGGTAAATACGGTAACTGTGGCTCCCTCAGATGGAGGAGGAGCAGGTCTAGGGGCTTGAAGACTTCTGTATCACCACCAGATCAATAGACTAAACACTGCACATGGGGACGTGCTCTGTGGGCCGTCCTATAGCCTTACATAATCACCCAGCAGTCTCTCAACTTTACATGCAGACAGGGAACTAGACTAACAACTAGTCTCTGAAATGAACATATTTTACTGAAAAAAGTTCATAGTAAAAAAAACATAAAATATAATGAAAAGGAGCCCTGAGACTTTCTTCATTTTCAGAAGCTGAGGAAATCTAGACTTGCCACATTTTCTAGACTTGCGTGGGCTTTCTTGGATATATTTGCTTCAGGGTCTGTACGACAGACTAACAGGGAACAAGCGCAACTGAACCTGTTCAGTGTGAATGTACCCAAGCCTATGGCGTACATACCGACATGTTAAGTGTGTCAGTGTCACTTGTAGGATTGAGTGAGTGAGTGAGTGGAGTGGTTACATGTACAGATGCATGCAGTATAAATAGACGGAAGTGTGTCTGTGGTTGCTTGTGTCTGTGGTTGCTTATGTGAGTGAGTGAGTGAGTGGTTATGTTTACAGGCTCAGGCAGTATTAATAGATAGAAGTGTGTCTGGTTGCTCTGTTGAGTGAGTGAGTGAGTGAGTGAGTGAGTGAGTGAGTGAGTGAGTGAGTGAGTGAGTGAGTGAGTGAGTGAGTGAGTGAGTGAGTGAGTGAGTGAGTGAGTGAGTGGTTATGTTTACAGCCTCAGACAGGGAAACAAAAACACCATCTCTCATAATATTTCAGCACGATCCCCCACCGTGGAACAGCCAGGAGATCGAACCACCGACCTTCAGCTCTCCGGGTACATCTACCAGACCACAGGGCCACCAGCATCTGATGCAAGGAAAAGCCCAACCTGACTCATGTCTGATTCCAGCAACTTATTCCATGGAACCTTCAACTCTTAAGTAGATCATGAAATGCCTATTACAAATGAGGAAAGCATTTGATTGATGATATAAGGCTGAAGGTCTTCACCAAGTAATGATGTAACGTGGTGCTGATGCTGCACGGACCTTAACCAGATCGGTATTTCTGGTTCCATAAGTCTTCTTCTTGCAGTTAAACCTTCATGTATCAAGGCAAGAAATGGTTGATGAAAAATACACACAAAATCAACAATGGCAAACTTAAAAATTCAAATTACATTATCATAATTGGGGTTTGGCAATTAAGAGAAAAGAGATGTCGTCATCATCGCCATTGCCATCATCATTATCCTAGATAACACCAACACATTCAGGAGACTTAGCAGACAAAATGGAGAGAGTGAATATGAATATCTTTCAAAGTGTTTACACTGGTTCATTATTGGCCCTGTGACAAAACAAAATTATATTGAGGTATAAAGTTGGTAATGCTTGTGTCTTAATCATAAGTTAACAATGCACAGTAAAAAAGTCTTACGGCATTTGATTACCAAGTTTATCCAGCCCTAACACTACACAAAGATCTTCTTTCACATTCTTCCAATCTCAAACTTCATGGACCCCAATTCTAGAGCTTATCTTGGGAAACATGTGAGAAGTTGAACAAATCCTACCACATCATCTGTGTGAACACTTGCCACTCGCCCAAAACAAACAGGGCAGGTTGCCACAGGAAAATGGAGATCATTGATAGCTTGTCTGTTTGAACTTTATCAGGTGCTGGCCAGTGTGAGACCAGCACTTCAATGTCATTGGCAGTGAACTCAACACTTTCTGATTCGTAGATCTGAATTATTTTTCACATTCACTTTCTTATGATTATCAGATAGGCATGGGGCCTGTCCTATCAGCACCAAGTTTTGATAGACTTGGACTGGGTACAGACTGTTTGTGGAACTGAAGTAACATGAAGAACTATTGGATAGTGGACTGTTGGACGGTTTGAGACTGTAACAATGCTGTCAGCTTCATTAATGCAAATTTCTCACAAGAATATTTGTGTTTGTCCTAGTGGTGTTCCAATTATTTGAAATAATCAAAGCTTGGTCGCAGTGACCAAACGACCAACCAATCGATCACATTTTCTCATAATCGAACACAAACAATTTTGGAACTACTTTTTAGTGTTTGAAACACTTGACGATGTAATGTATCTTAGAAGTTGTCAGGGCCTGAAAACGTGTTTAATTCTTAGAAAACTCACTTACTGAAAGGTCATGACTGAATATTTCTTGAAGACTCTGGGAACTTTATGTTCATGATATATTAGTCATCACTTTAAAGTAGCAAGTTGCATCATTTTACATTGGATGTGAAGTTTGCAAAAATGCAATTTGTGCAGTTTCTAAATAAAACCAAAAAACAACAGAGAACCACGTTATACTTATCTGCAATAAACACCTGAATAGGAAAATCGGAAAAACAACACTAACCAATTTTTTTCGATGATTGCTCGTTGGTAATGAACCAATCATCAATTGTGAGATTTCAACCAATTTCCAACACTAGTTTGTTCACAAAAGTTAAAGAATTTGAATTCACAAATAAGTGCACACAAAAAATCACCACTCGATCCCAACTAGGCAAATATATTTCTAACATTATAAAGGCATATATTTTATATTCAGATTGTGAAATCAGTCATTTCGTGAAATGACTAAAAAAATTCAGTCATTTCGTGAAATAACTAAGATGGTCAGCTATTCAACTATCCCTACTGCTCGTTCCCTTTCTTCCTGGGTTAACCTTGGCATTCTCTCTGTGTGACTTTATGTGCAGTGTTATTGCAGTGGTGGACAGGCCATTTATACTGATTTTTCACACGATCTTTCCCATGTATCCGACTAAGACATGTGTTTCGTGTTTCTGAGAGTCGGGGCCACAAAATGGGTTTTGGCGATTTGTTTCATGCATCACGAACATTGGTAATCGTTATCAAGCACATTTACATGGTGGTCCCACAGCCACCATCTGGGTGGGAGCTCCACCCACAAGACTATGGTGGTGCCACTGCCCCCATCTGGGTGGGAGCTCCACCCACAAGACTATGGTGGTCCCACTGCCCCCATCTGGGTGGGAGCTCCACCCACAAGACTATGGTGGTGCCACTGCCCCCATCTGGGTGGGAGCTCCACCCACAAGACTATGGTGGTCCCACTGCCCCCATCTGGGTGGGAGCTCCACCCACAAGACTATGGTGGTGCCACTGCCCCCATCTGGGTGGGAGCTCCACGAACAAGACTATGGTGGTCCCACTGCCCCATCTGGGAGCTCCACCCACAAGACTATGGTGGTCCCACTGCCCCCCATCTGGGTGGGAGCTCCACAAACAAGACTATGGTGGTCCCACTGCTCCCCCCATCTGGGTGGGAGCTCCACAAACAAGACTATGGTGGTCCCACTGCCCCATCTGGGTGGGAGCTCCACCCACAAGACTATGGTGGTGCCACTGCCCCCATCTGGGTAGGAGCTCCACTAACAAGACTATGGTGGTCCCATCTGGGAAGGAGCTCCACCCACAAGACTATGGTGGTCCCACTGCCCCCATCTGGGTGGGAGCTCCACCCACAAGACTATGGTGGTCCCACTGCCCCCATCTGGGTGGGAGCTCCACAAACAAGACTATGGTGGTCCCACTGCCCCCATCTGGGTGGGAGCTCCACCCACAAGACTATGGTGGTCCCACTGCCCCCATCTGGGTAGGAGCTCCACCCACAAGACTATGGTGGTCCCACTGCCCCCATCTGGGTAGGAGCTCCACAAACAAGACTATGGCGGTGCCACTGCAGCAAACCTCACACAGCACAGGTAACTGCCTTTCACTCAATACAAGCAGACTACGGCCTCCATCCTCTATTGCAATAGATTCCAGTTACTTGGAAATAAAAACAAGGTCACATTGAAGTTGTTCCAAATTTCAAGTCAACAATTTAACATTTTTTCCCCTTAATTTACATCCAACCGTGTCCTCAAGTTAAATTCTGTGTATAACTCAGCTAATGATGACCTCATCTTGAATACAATCTACAGATGTGTGTTTCAGGATGTTTCTTCCCTCGACCGATGGCTGCAACTGTACAAGGAAGACTGGTCACATGACACTTACCTGAAACAGAAGATAGAATGTGATTACTGGCATATAACGTCAAACAACATTTCAACAGTCGGCAACAATCTGCTTGCTTAGCTAACATCAGTCCACATAATAATAATACACTTTACCCCACCTGCTGATGGTTTCAATAAATGTAATAAAATACATATGCTTATAATCTTGTTTGAAGCAAAGACTGCATCCATGTGGAACTTAAACACATGGAAACTACAATCTACAGAACTCGGGACATGGCAGACTCCATAGGTCATGACAACACTTAAATGGCCTTTTGTTGTTTACCATTGTAATAAGCAATATTTCAGGTATATGATGTCACCTGACAACAATGGAATCTCGTCCAGATAATCTGTTGATTCACAGACGATCATCCATGTATGTAATTACGACACAATGACATGTCACAAGCAAGTTTAACTATCTGATCACCCCATCCCGGTAATCCCCTCGCAACTTCAGCTACTAATCTTGTAAGCTGAGGTAATAATTTTTCATATACTGGTAATAAAAAAATGAGTGAGTGAGTGTAGGAAGGCTACAAACAGTGACTGAGACTAACACTCATGACAGTAGTCAACCAAGACATTAAGTCTGACCACTTGATTCATCAATTTACCCAAGAAGAGTGAGTGAGTTTAGTTTTACACCACTTTTAGCAATATTCCAGCCATATCATGGCGGGGGGCACCAGAAATTGGCTTCACACATTGTGTCCACGTGGGGATTCAAACCCAGGTCTTCAGCGTGACAAGCGATTGCTATAACCACTAGGCTACCCCCACCCCCTAGAGAAATAAGCTCAAGTGAATATAATGTGTTACTGTTGGACTATACTGAAACATATTCCTGCACATATATCTGCCCTGTATCAGTAAAAGCTTACCATCACACCAATGCACTTTTAGGAGTCTCATATGAAAACGCTTTCTTGAATATAATATGCAACTGTATATAACATGCCGCTCTCCAACACCTCTTATCACACACCCTTTTCTAGGATTAACTCTCCAGGGAAGTTTTCAAGAGAAATTCTAAGTATATATCTCGGTAGTTTCTCAAAAGTAAAGTCTTGGTGTAAGGAATCAATCAAACCAGCTCTGTTACATCAAATCTTGAAACATAAGATTACAAGACTACTGACTGCATTTCTTGCTAAATGTGCATTTAAATGGGTCTTCACCGTTCCTCGAGGAGGAATCCCTAAACATACTATAGCAGTAAAAAGATAGTCTTGCAGGAGCTATTGCAGTTTCATGAATAAAAAAGAGAATCAATCGATTCCTAAAAGACATAAAAATGGTGGGAAAACACATGGAATCTTTAAGCCATACATGAAATTACAAAAGTTCATCAGAAAACAGCCAGAGCATCACTCCTTCTGGCATACAAGCAAGTCTAATGGTCTTCAGTAGATATTCCAACACGGAAACTAGCAAGTATAATGGTCTTCAGTAGATATTCCAACATGGAAACTAGCAAGTATAATGGTCTTCAGTAGATATTCCAACATGGAAACTAGCAAGTATAATGGTCTTCAGTAGATATTCCAAGCGTATAATGGTCTTCAGTAGATATTCCAACTGAAACTAGCAAGTCATAATGGTCTTCAGTAGATATTCCAACACGGAAACTAGCAAAGTATAATGGTCTTCAGTAGATATTCCAACACGGAAACTAGCAAGTATAATGGTCTTCAGTAGATATTCCAACAATGGTCTTCAGTAGATATTCCAACGGAAACTAGCAAGTATAATGGTCTTCAGTAGATATTCCAACACGGAAACTAGCAAGTATGGTCTTCAATATTCTTCAGCAAGATATTCCAACACGGAAACTAGCAAGTATAATGGTCTTCAGTAGATATTCCAACACGGAAACTAGCAAGTATAATGGTCTTCAGTAGATATTCCGGAAACACAAGAAACTAGCAAGTATAATGGTCTTCAGTAGATATTCCAACACGGAAACTAGCAAGTATAATGGTCTTCAGTAGATATTCCAACACGGAAACTAGCAAGTATAATGGTCTTCAGTAGATATTCCAACATGGAAACTAAAGTATAATGGTCTTCAGTAGATATTCCAAGTATATGGTCTTCAGTAGATATTCCAACACAGAAACTAGCAAGTATAATGGTCTTCAGTAGATATTCCAACCTGGAAACTAGCAAGTATAATGGTCTTCAGTAGATATTCCAACACAGAAACTAGCAAGTATAATGGTCTTCAGTAGATATTCCAACACGGAAACTAGCAAGTATAATGGTCTTCAGTAGATATTCCAACACAGAAACTAGCAAGTATAATGGTCTTCAGTAGATATTCCAACACGGAAACTAGCAAGTATAATGGTCTTCAGTAGATATTCCAACACGGAAACTAGCAAGTATAATGGTCTTCAGTAGATATTCCAACACAGAAACTAGCAAGTATAATGGTCTTCAGTAGATATTCCAACACAGAAACTAGCAAGTATCATGGTCTTCAGTAGATATTCCAACACGGAAACTAGCAAGTACAGATATCACGACAACGGCATCACATATTAATTGTTGGATCAGCATTCTAGAAGTTGGCGAGTCAGTGTTGAAGCATTCCACTTTATGGACAACATTATTTTATTGCACTAAGCAACATTTCAGTGTAGATTCCTACACCATTATTAAACTCAAAGGGTGAGTGTCAGTTTTGTTCAATGAACTTTGAAAATTTTAATTACATAATGGCATGTAATGAACACTGAAAGAGATTATAGGTCAAATTGCTGCCATTATGGAAACCAAAGAGTACCCATGGCTCCCCAACCTTGGCAGGAGGATTGCAGAAGACGAATATATTGTCAGGTGGCCACTGTGTGTGACCTTGAAGATTCCTGGTACCATCAGTTGAAGGTCATGTGGTTGGCCCCGATATCTATATTTAGGTTGCCCTGAGTGTGACCTTGAAGATTCCTGGTACCATCAGCTGAAGGTCATGTGGATGGCCCCGATATCTATATTTAGGTTGCCCTGAGTGTGACCTTGAAGATTCCTGGTACCATCAGCTGAAGGTCATGTGGTTGGCCCCGATACCTATATTTAGGTTGCCCTGAGTGTGGCATAAAGCAGCATAGAATCATCACTGCCATCAATTTAATTCTACATACATTCACATTCCTAATGACCGGTATTAAATTAGGAGATTAACATCATGTGTTGGCCAGTTTCCGGGTGTTATTGAGTATTTGAAGCACAGGAATTCATTTGGAACCAACGGCATCAGCCAGAAGTTTTAAATGAAATATGCCCGTGCTTCAAATACTCAATAACACCCGGAAATTGCCCACCACATGATGTTTATCGACATTTTAAACACAAAAGTAAACCAAAAGGTCCATACACGTTTTTGTGTCTGCACTCATTGACATTGAGTACGGGTACAGCAGTGAAATGTCATCAGCCGCCCGTTTTAGCTGTCTCCCATGGTAGCATCTGGAACTGTTCATTTGTGACGTCATTCAGACTTCACGTCACAATATGATTTTAATGATGTCAGCACTGCTGATGACGTAACAATACAATGGTGTGAGCGATGTTTGTACATATCAATACGCAGCGAATGGTCTTGCAATTTCCGGGAATCGATATACAATTCGGTCATGTTTTTCAACCAATCAGATTAAAGAACACAGTGACTTTTAGTTTACAATAGGTCCTTCACTGAAGTTGAAATGATGCATTTTGTCTTATTAGAATTCACACTGCAGATGCAACACTGCATCTCAAATGTACCAACATGGGGATAGAAAGAAGACTTCCTCTACATTTGAACTTTACACCTACATAAAGTTTATCCAAAAATGGCCATGTGAAGGAATTGGGTCCACAAGTTTCACAATCAGATCGTAGACCACAATCAACTCCAGTGAACAGCACCAGGAACAAGACCAGACAGGCCAACAAAGAAAGAAACACCAGATGAAGCTGCTCATTTATGGAATCCTGTCTGACAGACTTCTGTTCTTCAGTGCCAGAGCATCTGTACAGTAGCACTCCTAATATCATTTCCTTTAGCATTGACTAATAAGTTCCAAGCTGAAGCTTCTGTCTAATTGTCTGTGTCCAGAATAACTCTCTTGGCTGTAATTAGCTTCTCAAGCTTTGTAATCCCAGGGGGGTTAATGATGTAAGAAATGAGCAGCAAATTACAGCACACCTCCCCTCTGTTAGCTTGCAGGCCTGGCTGATGGGGACATGCCACCATCAGTGATTCTAATACGCCCAAGCACACTCAAATTTCATTGTCTGTGTTCGTCTTAACACAGAAACGCCTGTATCTAATTTGATATTTCAGTCTAGAAAATGTCCCAGTTTCAATCCTAATGTGATTACTGTACTTAACAGTGCAGGCATATAGCTAAAAACGACCACCGCAGAATGAATTACAGAACCAATTGGATTACAATCTGGCCATGTGACCTTTGACCTGAAATATGGCTTGTTTCTTGAATCAGTAACATTCACCAGACTTAAACTTACAGATCTTTTTTTCATTTTGATCTCCTCCGTAGGAGAGCCATTAAAATGGTTCAGCACACACCAACAGAAAGTGATTGAACGAATATGTAAATGGTTCTAATTGTCATTGAGAAATGAGGGCCTTGCGTATTGATTTAGGGACTTTTTTTCCTTTGGGTACATCAGCACCAAACACCTGGGTAACAAGGTCTTGTAATGGATCAGGTTTTTTCAGTAAAAACTGGTGGTATGTCATAAGTTTTATCCGTCTGAAACAATTCATCTTCTTTAACTTTCAGTTCAAATGAGGTTACTTTGAAGACAAATTATCCCATGAGCACACGAGTCAGACATCTGGGATGTTTAATCATTAATGACAAAAATGGCTGACAGTCCCACAGGAAGCTCCACAGATGCTAATTCCCTCACAACTTGTCAACTTCCAAGTAATAAGGTCAGCAACAGCCTTCAACTGACACAAATTACATACCATGGCTTAGTATTCAACTAATTTGTCACCTTTTTGGATAATTGAATCAATGGTTTTTAGACTTCTGTAAAGGCCCTGTAAGGATTTTACCAAGAAGGGTGGCAGCACAAGAGGATCCTTTCTTCAGAAGTTCAAAGCTAATTCTGATGAGTTTTGCTTCCATTCAGACATGTATAACATTACTTTTTTAAAAACATACCAAATGTGTTAATTCATCAACTGGGAGAACACTTTCTGTTATGATAGATTAAAAGAGTTCAAGCTCCATGAAAACACATCAGTCAAGTTATGGAATTCTTAAGCCTTTTCACAGAAGTTCTTTAGCTAATCTTTGGCATATGGAGACACATTGACCCTAAAAAGACTACAAAGTGGGCTTGAAGATCCCACAAATTATACAGATTTCCTTTTCAATCTCTATTCAAAACAGGATCTAATCTCAGCCTCATAACTTAACCGGTATGCAATCAATAGAAGTCTTCTGATACTAACATTTGTATAATCTCCCTGGTACTAATGGCCTTTCCAGATCTCATAATGTAACCTCATCAGTTCTGGTGTACAAGAATTGTTAATTCTACATATTTCCAATATTAATTTGCCCCAACTCTAATTATTTTCTTAGACCTTCTGTGCCATGTGTACACCAAGATGTACCTAGACTTTCCAGCTAGTGGCCATTATGGACCTAATCAGGGAATTGAACTACTGCACAGACTGCAAGAAACAGGGACTAAATTCTGAAGTCTGATTATAACTTGTGTGGTAAAAAGTGCTTGTGTGAAGCTGAGGCAGTCCGTGTGTGATTTGGGGAGTCATTAGAAAGTGAGTGAGTGAAGGAGGGAAGAAGAGGGAGGTTTTACACTGCTTTTAACAATATTCCAGCAATATCGAGGAAGGGACCACCAGAATTTGACTTCACATATTGTAGCCATTTTGTACCCTTGGACGTGATGGTTTTATGCAACTTTTAGCATTATTCAAGCACTATGGGGGATACCAGAAATGGGCTTCACACATTGTACCCATGTGGGGAATCAAACTCAGGTCTTCGGCGTGATGAGCGAACACTTTCTAGGCTACCCCACCGCCCCTACATATCCAAAGAGGGCGGGGGTAGCCTAATGGTTAAAGCGTTGACTCGTCACGCTGAAGACCCGGGTTCGAATCCCCACATGGGCACAATGTGTGAAGCCCATTTCTGGTGTCCCCCCCCGTGATGTTGCTGGAATATTGCTAAAAGTAGCGTAAAACCAAAAGTCGGTCAGTCAGTCAGTACATATCCAAAGACCGCAGCAATTTAAAACTAAACAAAATAATAACCAGTATCTCAAATAAAGTCATGCTACTGACAGTGAAAACAGTTTTGTTATAAATATTATCAACTCAAATAAACCATAAAAGCATTCTTTAATATCTGAAAACAGACATGATCTGGTGTCAAATTACCACTTTCATTTTGACCAATTGATCAACATTTTCAGTAATTTTACAATTGAACAACTGATATTTTAATGACATGAATATGTCCCGTTTAAGTGTCATCAGGTTATACACAACAATATTACTGTACACTATGAAAGCTTTTAATGTAAACAAACAATATACTTCAATATTACCAAACTGCCATGATAGCATATAAGCCAGATTTCAAGTGAGTGATTACGTGAGTGTGGTTTAAGTCACGTTGAACTATATTTCCTTTACACATAAACATAATGTGTCTAGTGTATTTGTGGTGCATTGGACAACTGGAGCACAAATTTCCCACCTCAGACTTGACGTAGTTAACAATAAAGAAGAAATTGTCTTCCAACTATTGGTTTTTAACTGACCTCTTGATCTATTGATCAATGGCTGGATGGCAAATTTCACTTTTATATGCTGTTTGCTGTACTTATGTCTCAATTGCAGACATAATTGTCAGATTAATATTGATAGAATGATGATAGACAGGCGTGAAAGGAGACAGTCATAAAGAAAGTGTAACATGAGTAGAATGTTTGATGACTGGCTGATTGATCAGACAGGTCTCCCAACAAGATTGCACTATTTCAAGGCACCAAATAACTGCACACATGTCAGAAAATACCACATCAATTTTGTCCTGTTGGATAAAACAGTAATAATGCAAAACTACGGTAACCAATTTCAGTTTGTTTCACGCACCACTACAATGAGTTAGGTTTAACACAACTTGAAACAGTATTCCACTTTTATCACTGCTTGGCAACTTAATGTTGGAAGTAAAAGGCTAAGTGATACAGTTTCAGACATTGACCACTTCAATTAAACCCAGGATACAGACTCAGACATTTACCACTTCAATTAAACCCATGATAATGTCTCAGACATTTACCACTTCAGTTAAACCCATGATAATGTCTCAGATATTTACCACTTCAGTTAAACCCATGATAATGTCTCAGACATTTACCACTTCAGTTAAACCCATGGCTTGTCCAACTGACACAACTTTGTGCAGTATATCCCTGCACACTGTCTATAATCAAAGCTGGTCAATAGAACCAGTGAATGGCAACATGAACAACTGTGATTGTTTTCCTGTTGAGGTGATCAACCACATCACACATAACATCCATTAAAACCCTGTAGTGGTCAGCTCTCCCACGCAGCAAGTGATCTGCCCCCTTCTACTCCACAAACACAGGTGATGCATCATGTGATCTGCCCCCTTCTACTCCACAAACACAGGTGACCATCAAGTGATCTGCCCCCTTCTACTCCACAAACACAGGTGACCATCAAGTGATCTGCCCCCTTCTACTCCACAAACACAGGTGACGCATCAAGTGATCTGCCCCCTTCTACTCCACAAACACAGGTGATGCATCATGTGATCTGCCCCCTTCTACTCCACAAACACAGGTGACCATCAAGTGATCTGCCCCCTTCTACTCCACAAACACAGGTGATGCATCAAGTGATCTGCCCCTTCTACTCCACAAACACAGGGTATTCATCAAGCGATCTGCCCCCTACTACTCCACAAACACAGGTGACGCATCAAGTGATCTGCCCCCTTCTACTTCACAAACACAGGTGATGCATCAAGTGATCTGCCCCCTACTACTCCACAAACACAGGTGACCATCAAGCGATCTGCCCCCTTCTACTCCACAAACACAGGGGATGCATCAAGCGATCTGCCCCCTACTACTCCACAAACACAGGTGATGCATCAAGTGATCTGCCCCCAACTACTCCACAAACATAGGTGATGCATCATGTGATCTGCCCCCTTCTACTTCACAAACACAGGTGATGCATCAAGTGATCTGCCCCCTACTACTCCACAAACACAGGGGATGCATCAAGTGATCTGCCCCCTACTACTCCACAAACACAGGTGATGCATCAAGTGATCTGCCCCCTTCTACTCCACAAACACAGGTGATGCATCATGTGATCTGCCCCCTTCTACTCCACAAACACAGCTGACCATCAAGTGATCTGCCCCCTTCTACTCCACAAACACAGGGGATGCATCAAGCGATCTGCCCCCTACTACTCCACAAACACAGGTGATGCATCAAGTGATCTGCCCCCTTCTACTCCACAAACACAGGGGACGCATCAAGTGATCTGCCCCCTTCTACTCCACAAACACAGGTGACACATCAAGTGATCTGCCCCCTACTACTCCACAAACACAGGTGACGCATCAAGTGATCTGCCTCCTTCTATTCCACAAACACAGGGGATGCAACTTGTAATCTGCCCCCTTCTACTCCAGAAACACCATTTGTACACGACAATAAAGTTTAAATCAGGTGTTTATTTAGCTTTCAGCAATATTCCCGCCATTTGACTATGCAGAAACCATAAACAGCTTTCACGTGTTGTACCCAGTGAGTGAAAATTGCTTGACACTGCATCAGCAATTCTGCATCTATTTGTGGAGAACATGCTGTCCCCAAGTGATCAGTGTATTTCACAAAGAGGACAGTCTCCTAGTGCCCACTAATGGCTAAAAAAGGTTGATTCATTTGAAAAAAAGTGGGAGCAATGAAAGACTAGTCAGTGATCCTTACTCTGAGCATGGCCTTTCATTGTGCTTCTTGATAAGTTTGACCATCCGTCTGTCACTGAAATTGATTTCTCGTGATTAATGTGCATTTTGTAATTCATTAATTTACTGTTTCGCTTAAAAACATCCAAGGAAATAAACCAAGCACTTCCCCTGAAATTAGCTGTCTGGCTGGGATGACATTTTGGCCACATTGAAAAAGGCAGCAGAGCTAAACATACTTGGTGATGTTCAGCTGGCTGATAACAAACTTTATCAATAGGAAAGTCTGCCTAGAAGTGATTAAAAAATACATACTTATGATGTTTTAAAAATGTACATACTGAGTTTCTTTCAGGGAAAGATTTCTTACAATTGTATATAAATAATGTTGTTGCTTTTATTGAACTGTCAAAATGAAAGGTCGTTTTCACTTCTTCGCGGCAGTAAAAACTTCAAAAGCATCTAACACTCTTTGAGTTGTCAATTTTCCAGTGTTAGATAATTGTGTTAGTAATGTTATTACTAAACAAAATTTATAAAACACACAAGTAATAAAATAGAATTAACTAGTTTATTTGTTCCAAATGTACCATTGTTTTCCATGTTTACAAAGACGAACATCGTCAGAAAATAGTCCAAGATAACATCATCCAATGTTCATGACGTCACAAACAGTTTTTGTATTTTATGATTTACTCGGGACAGATTATCTGTAATTTCTCCAAGTTGATACATTATTCTCAAAATCCGCCCGTCTCTGAAGAGTTAATATGGCAACACAGGAAGCGCCAAGAGCGTCTCCACTTTCTCCCTAAGTTGCACTCCATATTTGCTAGAGCAAGAGAAACTATCTTCCAAAAACTAGTAAACACCAAACCACCTTCATATGGGTCAGAAATTCAAGTCAGGCGCAGTTCTATTGATCTTTCATGGAAGATGGCACACAGTAATTGAATGGTGCAAATTAATCTTATGGAGGATTTAGGAAATTCTTGACAATACGGCAGTTAATCAAGAGAGTCAAGAGAAACACCCTGTTTGATACCCAATGGATTTACAGCAAATTAAAGTTTGTCAAAACAGCTTCATGCATAATCATTGCAAATTCTCTGTTTAAGAACATTTCAGACTTTGAGTCTTTTAATATAACGATTCAAATAACTTTTGATTTTTTGCTGCGGAGCTTGATTAATGGGGATTTCTGTGGCAACACTGAATCCTCACTGATGGCAGAATTAAATACATTTCATAAGAACCACCTATCGTAAAATATTTAGTGCGTAAGACAGGGTTTTGACTTTCAAAAGGACTTATTTCCAACTTTGTCACATGTCATTTACTTTTGTCAGAGAAGATTTACAGAACATCAGAATGAGGCTCCGTAGCTCACCTGACTTGAATAATGAAAAAAGAATTTTACCATACTTCTAACTTCTTTTGGTACAAATATCTTCAGTGAGTAACAGACAATTTGGTGCAAAGAAAAAACGTAGAAGAAAGAGCTTTTGAAACATTATTTAGGATTGATTCTTTGATGCAAATAGTGATGAACAAACTTTCTTATGGTCATAACATATACAGTCTAGGCTTGTGCACTAGAAAAAATACAAGAGGGATTTGAACAAGATGTGATTTCAATACAAGAAGGACTGACTGACTGACTGAGTTTTGGTTTTACGCCGGTTTTAGCAATATTCCAGCAACATCACGGCGGGGGACACCAGAAATGGGCTTCACACATTGTGCCCATGTGGGGATTCGAACCGGGTCTTCGGCGTTAACGAGCCAACGCTTAAACCATTAGGCTACCCCACCGCCCCCAATACAAGAAGGAATCAACATGGCAATTTTCAGCTTCTTCAGCCAAAGTGTATCAGAGAAGATGAGCGTGCTATAAGCATAAAACTTCAGTGTTTGGTTACAAGGCTACAAACTGTGAAAAATGGAGCATATGCTTCAGATTCAAATTCTGACTACATATTTAGACAAATATCAGCACATTTGAAAGAAATATTTCTGGCATTAATAGATTTCTAAACACTGCTGCCGAGGAATTGAAAAAGCAACAACTCTAGAAAAATTGGCAGATTAAATCAAACATTGCAGTTGGATCAAAAAAGTAAAACATGACAAAAATCATATTAGTGTTATTCTGAAAAGCACAAACTTGTATATCAGATGTCATTTTAAACCATGAACAACTGGCTTGCTAGACAAATATCACATTTTCAATATGGCTGGCATGGAATCACATTTTTTTTAGCCATTTTGTTTTATAGACACGATAGTGGAATTGTTCACACAAATTCATAGTTTAACAGGCCTTGTAGTCTAGGAGCAGGTGTCAAAATGCAGACGGTCAAATACAAATAGGTAACCTTTAGGCAAGTAATGAACCGACAGACACCATTGGATGTAAAGACGGCAGAGACCCAGAGACCCTTGGTACATGAGCGTGTAAGATCTTGTGAACAGACTGATAATGGTTTCCAATTTTAAGAGTTGTTGAAAACAAGGAACCCTACACTTGGTGTCCATCATGATCAGAGCAAACAGATCACTCTTCCACACCTACAACAACAGTGCTTGTGAGAAAACTGAACAGAGAGAAGTTTATAGAACAGTTTAATCATCTCAATCTTAAAGGAAAGAACAGAATTTATCACTTGAAAATGATGAAAACACCCATCTAGACCAACATTCCCCAAGCAGCTGAATATAAACTACAACATGGAAAGTGTTAACTGAATGGAAGCCATAATGTAGGAATTCAAAACATGCTATCTTGAAGCTTTTTTCTGAAAATGCAATTCCACCTTGTTTTGATAAGAACATTTATTTGAAAAGAGCAACTTTCCGTAGAACCATTTTTTGGATATTTACATGCTGCAAACAGAGATTACTGTAGTCCTGGATTCCAGCATGATTGGATATGACAGCAGACGCATACATGCTTAACATTTTCTTGAGGAAGAAACTTTGTAATCATAAAACGTACAAATATATGAATTACACAAGAAACAAAGATGACTCCCACAAATTTTATTATAAATACTAGTTGTCTGTTTCACCTACTCTGAGATGACAGCAAAGATTGAAAGATATCAGTTGCAGTGAATGACCTGTTTCATATCTTGACAGTATCAACCAAGGAAAGACTACATAAGGTTCCTATTTCATGTATTTCTGAGTACATGACAAGATTCAGCTCATCTGATTGATTGATTGAGTTTAGTTTTACGCCGCTTATAGCAATATTCCAGCAATATCACGGAGGGGACACCAGAAATGGGCTTCACACATTGTACCCATGTGGGGATTGTCCTTTTGAAAAATAAGCTGTTTTCCAAATTTGAAAACATTTTGACCAATACTTTACCACTTGTTGATTGAACAAAGTTCAACATTCAAAAAGTTGGTATTCCTTGGCATACCAATCACCAGTCTTGACACTAGTGCACTTCACAATGCACTGCACAATGCACTGACTCTCAAATACAAAATAACCATGGAACTACCAGGTGATCCACAGGAAGGGATGATCTTGACGTGGGGTACAAACTTTCCGTGTTGAATTATAAATCCATGTTTCGTATTCTAAATGAAGTGGAATATATCTCACTCTTGGAAAATCTAACACCACTGTTTGTTTGTTTAAAACGGAACCGTCCTAAATATTTACACATCCTACACTAATATTTCGAAATTTCTGCACAGTTCCCAGCTGCTCTGAGAACTGAAGCTTTGAAGAGTTGAAAAGCTGGATATCTGTGTTACATACATGAAGATTACCCTTAACATGCTTACATTTTATCTACAAGCAGTTTGTTTCTATCATTAGTGAAATAAGAAGTGTACTGTTCTCCTCACAACTTGACTGTAATTACTACACAACACAGGGAGTGTAATAAACAGATAGTGACCTTAATCCAACTTGTAATCAAATTGATTAATTACATATATTACACTTGCTGGTTTCCTTGGGATGGGAATTAGCTGCCTTGGCTGCTGGCTTGCCTCTTTAAGTGTAATGGGTTTTTATATCATGAGTATCAGGACAGCATCATGTCAGTCACTTTATCAACAGAGGTCTCCACACATTGCATGCATGGTAGGAAAGCTTTCCTATGTGATCAAATCAGTAAATCTCTTATCACATATAGAAACATTCAACAGGGTTTTACACAGACTTTTAAAAATGGGAGTCATGGTAACTCACAATATTTATTTTTGGGAGTCATTTTCAATATTTGGGAGTCATGAAAATTTGATATTTCTTTGTGTTTATCATTTTCAGTATGTAACTATGTATGTCACACCACCAAATGAAACTACAGCATAGTTCAATTCAAACAGCCAGGATTACTGTCTCCTCTGAGCTCTCTGGAACAATCTGACAGCTCTGTCAAAGTCAAACTATCATCGAACAATATCATTTACTGCTTATCAAATCAATTTTATTGAACTGAATTGTGAGGGCCACCCATAAAACTTGCGCCAAGCTTGACTCGTATGATAATATTTTGAGTGATTTACAAAATGGTTGCGTCAAGTACGCAGGAATTACGCGTCATGTAAAACCCTGATTCAAATAACCCAAAACAGTATTAAAGGTTATAAAGTTTATCCAAACCATGCCACACCCCTTCATGTGCGTCTTGTAATCATGTAACAACATCAATCCCGTGTCCATATAAGACTTCCTGTCAGGATGTAATGACGTCTCTTGTTTTGTGGAATTTGGCGCTACATTATATTTATTCCATTCAATGGATCTGTTTTACTCTCATGTCATTCTCAGGTCGCTAGGAAGTATACAACTCACATTACCTGTGAAGCACTGGTAGGTAAACAGTCACATCAACATCCGAGGCATCCAACATACTCACTTGCATCAGATGACCACATGCTACACATGCTTCAGGAAGGAGTGAAGCCCCCAAAACCCTCAGGAGTTGGTTGGTTGGATGGTTGGTTTATTGTTTGATGCTGCACTCAGCAATATTCCAGCTATATACCTCCGGTCTGTAAATAATTGTGTCTGGACCAGACAATCCAGTGATCAACAGCATGAGCATCGATCTACGCAAATGGGATATGATGACATGTCAACCAAGTCAATGCGCCTGACCACCCAATTCCGTTAGTAGCCTCTTACGATTAGAATGGGTTACTGAAGATCAATTCTAACCCCGATCTTCACGGGGAGAACCCTCAGGAGTGAAGCTACTGAACATGCTTGAAGAAAAGAAACTATTCCAGACCTCTCAACAATGCCCAAAGTCTTGAGCTGATGAGGTTGCTCTGTGTTTATGAGCTTGGGGGAATACTGTCATGACTGCCTGTACCAAAACTGACCAATCAAACAAGCGTCCTGAAGAGCAGGGTTGTGTGTAGACCAGACAACTGTACTGCAATATATTCCTATACAAGGTATCCATATTGCAATATGGGCTGCGATACACTGGAAACTGAAGTGTTTGACAGTAACTGACTGGTTGTATATGCAGATCCTATACTGCTGATGCAAGGTCAACGTCAGCATTGTCAGTGGTCGCCATTTTGAATTCTTGGATACAGGGGAGATAACAGCGTGAGAGAAAAATCACTTTTGTAACTTGACTGTTGTAATAATCAATTTCAAAGGGGAATATCATTTGTGACTGACTTTTTTCTAGAACTTAGGTCAAATGATACCACTATTGATGAACCTTGCCTACATACTCTTAGTCCAATGTAGTCAACAGCTTCAAGCATGAATAGAACATGCCAAACTTTGTGAACAAATTACTATAACAATTTTCTAAGACAAGCATTACTTGATCGTTCTACCATCTGACAGTGACTCCAATGTTATCTAGTCACAGTTCTTAAAAATGGTTTTCATCACAACCACACAATGGCCTCAGATAGTAAGGCCTTCTTGTGAAAGGTGAGCTGAACAAGTAACTAAACACACATTAGCTTGTGATCCCAAACAATGAAGAAAATTGTAGCAACTCTATTCACAAAGACTGTCTAGTACCTTCAAGGAACTAAAAGGAACCAAATGCTTCACAACAGAAACATGGATTAAAGTACTGCTTTGAAACCTCTGATTTAGATGGGCAGTATTGAAGCCAAGTGTTCAGCTATAAAAGATCATATGCATGTTAGTACAAAGAAATATAACTGACCTTTCTTTTAAGTTTGAAAATAACCCTTAATGTTTGACATAATTACGTTGGATTCTAAATTCAAGCTTTGATATGACAATGCTTTGTATCAAATTTAGATATGACAAGAAATCAAAGCCTTGTTCCTAAGTCCACAAGATGCAAAGCTCAGTTTAACAATATCAATTATTTCTAGTTGCCCTAAAGCAGAATTCATTTCATTGAGGCAACTTACTTCTCCACCTCACTTCCAGAACTTTCATTGTGATATGATTTTGAACAATCTAAATTTCAGTTTAAAATGCTGCCTAGCTTTGAAAGTGATTCAGCTAGCTAAAACAGTTTTTTGGTCTAGTCACTAAGAAATGACAAACTTGTTTTACACTTGTAACGGATATAGATTTTTGCCTTGTTGTGCTTGTCAGCAAGCCCAGAGAATATTGCTTGCAATCCATCATGGAAGAGTTTCTGGCCTCCTTCAAACTAAGGTTTCTCTCGCGGAACAGATGACAATAAAACACTGCCTTTAGATTAGATTTAGTTATGCTTCTTTTTCCATATGAAAGATGAAATTTTTGTGTGGTGCAAAAACATCTGCATTTGACATCATAAAGTTCAATAGGAACTCATAAAATATTCACTTTGCTGCATAAATAGTATTAATCTTGATATACTGGTATATATACTTATATATATCTACATCATAAAGTTCTGTAGACTCATAAAACGTTCACTTTGTTGTGAAATAGTATTAATCTTGATATACTCGTACATACACTTATATATATATATACATCATAAAGGTCTACAGAGACTCATAAAACGTTCACTTTGTTGTGAAATAGTATTAATCTTGATATACTCGTACATACACTTATATATATATATACATCATAAAGGTCTACAGAGACTCATAAAACGTTCACTTTGTTGTGAAATAGTATTAATCTTGATATACTCATACATACACTTATATATATATACATCATAAAGGTCTACAGAGACTCATAAAACATTCACTTTGTTGTGAAATAGTATTAATCTTGATATACATCATACACTTATATATATATATACATCAAAAAGGTCTACAGAGACTCATAAAAAACGTTCACTTTGTTGTGAAATAGTATTAATCTTGATATACTGCGTGAACATACACTTATATATATATATCATACATCATAAAGGTCTACAGACATCACTCGTGAAACATTCACTTTGTTGTGAAATAGTATTAATCTTGATATGCTGCAGGGATTACATACACTTATATATATATATACATCATAAAGGTCTACAGAGACTCAAGTAAAACATTCACTTTGTTGTGAAATAGTATATAAATCTTGAATATGACGAGTCATACACTTATATATATATATACATCATAAAGGTCTACAGAGACTCAAAGAATTTTATTTTCACTTTGTATGTGAAATAGTAATTAATCCTGATATTATTTCGGACATACACTCATGAACGCGGGTAACGCATATGGAATACGGATATATATTCACAGGTTACTGTCAACTAGCAGTCAATGGAAAACGAGGGGCGTAATCAGTTCTGTTGATTGTGAAATAGTAATTAATCTTGAAATACTGCACAATAAATATGATATTTAGAGAATATATATTAGAGAGAAAATATATATGACACTTCACTTCGTTGTCAAAACATCGGGACTCTCGATGACTTTCCTTCATACGGTTATATATATATAAATCATAAAGGTCTACAGAGACTGAATTTTGTGTTGATTTCACTTTGTTGTGAAATACCGTAGCGGAAACCGAATATTCGCTTGATATACTCATACATACACTTATATATATATATACATCATAAAGGTCTACAGAGACTCATAAAACGTTCACTTTGTTGTGAAATAGTATTAATCTTGATATACTCATACATACACTTATATATATATACATCATAAAGGTCTACAGAGACTCATAAAACGTTCACTTTGTTGCAATATGGAATCAATGTTAATAACCCCATACATAGTCTTCTATATTTGACATAACTATAGTCAATCTGTCATCCCTCCACAGTATTTGTTCCCATTCTACATTTTTATAAGTTCATCAGAATCGGTAACCACTTTTGTTTTTAAAGACTTACCTCAGATGTGATTGTTAAAGAAACTTTTTCCCCTCCAACAAAGTACCCAACTATTAGTTTCTAAAACTTTGTTTCTGTTACCAGGGCAACCAAACCTATTTGCTTCAGATATCAACAGAGGAAACCCACATTTAGCATCGCATCAGAAGCAGCAAAGTATTCTAAAGAAAAGAATCAAGGCCACACGTTTTTGATTAAGTTGAAAACAATATGATAAACTTTTTGCACATACAACCAAATTAATCCTCCAAAACATGGCCTACCTGGACTTCATTTCTCCATGTTAACATATATTAGTCCCCTTGGCTTGTGGCAGAGGTTGATACAAGATACACTGATATCAACATAAACTACACAAATATCTGATTCAGGTAGACTGTACTGATAAACAAAGGTTCTACTCATCCATGTGAAGGCTTGTGTACTGCACAATACGGTAATTAGAACATCACATGCTTATGAAGTGTTTTTTGCATTGATTTGATTTTGAGAAAAGCAACTGAAAGGATTTCAAGTGATACTGATATTTCAAACTGATGATAGGAATAAATCTGATCTAATAGTCTCCACAAATGAAATGTGATTATTCCCTGATGTTAAAAAGACGTCTGCAATGATTTTGGAAGTACTAATATGAGAAAGATAACACCACAGACCACCATGTTTACATTTGTTTGTTGTTTAAAAGCCCACTCAGCAAATCTGTACACACATGAAGGCCTAGTCTGCACATAATGGTGGAAGTCAAACAAAAACTAAATATCAAAGTTGAGATACTTTAGGCAAGAAAAATGTCCATTCACCTAACAATATCATGAACTGCTGGGGCTCCCCAGCATGGCATCTCCGAGAGGCAGAGCCACCGAATAAGCCACACACAGTGTAAGCAGAATCTTCACCAAACAACAGAACGTTGCCAATTAGTATATCACATGGCAAACACACTGCCAGCACCTTTGATATGAGACGACAATGATATCCAACTATACAAGAAATCCTAACTTACTGACAAGCTGCTTCTTGCCACTCGCCATTCTTTACAAAAAGAACCTGTATGACAAGAGAGATGACTTCAATGTTCCTATAGTCCACTTTCCCTTCATGTCAAGCAATATTTCACCAGTTCCACCCTTTGGTGTCTACATGTCAGGTCTTCTGTGGTACAATCAAGCATGCTCCTTCCAGGAAGACTTCAAAGACCGTAATAAGACTCTAGCTGAGAAGTTTCTTGAGTTCCATCATACAAGGACTTAGTAAAGATTTCAAACAGTCTTAAAGCAAACAAGTAGAGGATATTTCCATATTTCATGCACCAGCAACTAGTATTATGTCCCACACAATTCCCTATACAGGGTTGATACCATGTGTTCCATATGTTGCCTTGCCTATGCACATGTGTGTGAATTCTGCCACCCCTAAGCCCGAATATGCTCATCCGTCTCAAACACCTGGTTTCACCACCGTTTGCTCATGACATTTTATTATTTGTTACTGAAATGTATCCCTGATCAAAGTAAGACTGACATTCCTTTTGGAGTATTAATACTGAACTTTAAATTTAGTCTCCTTGAAGACTTTGAAAGAAGGAAAGTCCATAGAGCAGTGTTATAGTTTATGAGCATCGATATGAAGCTGAGCACTAACTGGGCTTATATTGGATGCAAACCTGTAACTAGCAGATCTTGAGAAAGCTAAGGGACACAACTCTGTAACCATTTGTCCACACAGTTCCTTTAACAATATCAGTCTCTACAAGAAGAAATTCACTCGTCACATTCTCACTGAAAAGTTAACATGATCCACTTTAAACTTGGCATATATTTTATTGTGTACTTAAAATGACGGCCTAATCTATCAAACGTGTTCAACATAAACAATTTACACCTAATTGGTGATCTAGGCGTTGCTATTCTTCAAAGAAAATTAAGAAATGTAAACATAAAACCATGCCTGTCATAAATAATGACACAGGCAGGGTGGACATGGAGATGTGATCGCCTTCTCTTATCTGACTGCAGTAGACATGGGTACAAACTAACTTGCCCAACTCTTTGAAACTGTACACTAGACTTGTGCAATAAATCCATGATTAATAAATTGAAACCTTATTTGATAAGAGCCTGTAAACCAGGATGAAGCTCTACAGAACTAAAGCATGATGTACAGAACCTTTTTCTCCTTCAAGTGATGGACCTTCTATTCAAATGTCACAATCCAGAGATGCCTACAAATCAGCCTCTATATTGGTTCATGAAAACGTATCTCTCCAGTTTTACAGTTCTAGAGGTAAGGTTCAAAATCCATTCTCAGAAAAAAGGGTTTTCCATAAACAGTCTCACAATGTATATAAACAAAGGATTATCTAACCTTCAAAACATGAAAATATATTTCATCAGAACAACTGCATGTCCGTGATAAAGGAAAGAAACAGTCTTCTGTTACAGTACATTGCCAGACCAATACAAATCCTTGTTCAAGTGATAAACAAAGAAATATCAACAGTCTTCTCCTATGATATCATGCCAGACCAGTACAGTTCCTTGTTTAAGTCATCAGCAAAGAAATATCACAGAGTCCATGTATATGTAGGTATTTCAGCATCGTCTTTGAATTTCCGTGAAAACTTACACTTACAGATGAGCGCAAGTAAACTTTTACTGAGTCATCACAAAACAGAAAACATTGACTGAGGAACCATTTTGATTTCAAAGCTAATACATTAAACAATGTTTGTTTATTCAATACATTTGATCAGAAAACTAATTTGATGTTGATCAATGTCCTCTACATTAAACCGTCCTCAGCAGAATGGAACAAAGTATTTATTTCAAGACAAATTTAAAGCAAACTCTCACATAAATCAAATGAAAACTGACCATAACTAATTAAAGTTGCTGTTTAATGTTTGTGAATACATAGGTCCCCTAGTGTAGGTAATGTGTAGTAAGTTGCTGTTTAATGTTTGTGAATACATAGGTCCCCTAGTGTAGGTAATGTGTAGTAAGTTGCTGTTTAATTGCTTCAGTATCATTTCCCAACACCTCATCATTCACTGTGGCGCTCAACATCCGCAACAAATTTAACTTGCCAACTGATTTTATCTTAATAAAGACAAAATCTTCACCTCAACCGTCTTGGTTATTGACTAGATTCTTTTGCACAGTGAAAGTTACTCAGTTTTTTTCAATTAACTCCCTCTTGAAAGAACATACATTTTCCCTTTGGGTGTCTTAAAGAGAAAGCAAACTGACTGTTGAATTCTTTCAATGACTGCCAAATTGTTGAAGAAATTGGTTTACTAATCCAAAACAGACTTTTAGCAAAAAACATGTTATCCATCTTACTTCAAAATGTAGCGAAATTCTAAGATAATTCAATTTTCAAAGTCTTCTCAATTTGATTAGTCTAGGTTCCCTTCAGAAATTTTCAAGATCATCCGAAAATTGTGTTTAGACCTAAAGCATCATTTTTATTTCAAAGGTTTATCTTGACTGGTCATTTAAAGAAACACATACCAAGTTAAAGATTCATTTTCCAATGGTACATTTGTCAAAAAGAGGTTTGGTGCCTTTTAACAACACTTTTAACAGCATTCCATTTATACCACAGCATTCCATTTATATCACACATATCACAGCATTCCATTTATATCACACATATCACAGCATTCCATTTATATCACAGCATTCCATTTATACCACAGCATTCCATTTATACCACAACATTCCATTTATACCACAACATTCCATTTATACCACAGCTTTCCATTTATATCACACATATCACAGCATTCCATTTATATCACACATATCACAGCATTCCATTTATACCACAACATTCCATTTATATCACAGCATTCCATTTATACCACAGCTTTCCATTTATATCACACATATCACAGCATTCCATTTATATCACACATATCACAGCATTCCATTTATACTACAGCATTCCATTTATATCACAGCATTCCATTTATACCACAGCATTCCATTTATATCACAGCATATGGGAGGAAAGCCCAAAGGGATGCAGGTCTTGGACATTTAATTCAACACTTGGGGAAAACCAACAATGAGTGAGTTTAGTTTCATACAGCTTTTAGCAATATTCCAGCAATACCAGAAATGGACTTCACACATTGTACCCATGTGGGGAATCGAACCTTGGTCTTTGGCATGATGAGTGAATGCTTTAACCACTAGGCTAAACCACCATCCCTTTTTGAAGGAAAAACAGCTTACTTATACTGACTGACTGAGTATGGTTTTATGCCGCTTTTAGCAATATTCCAGCAACATCACCGCGGGGGACACCAGAAATGGGCTTCACACATTGTACCCATGTGGGGATTCGAACCCGGGTCTTCGGCGTGACAAGCCAACGCTTTAACTACTAGGCTACCCCACCGCCCCAGCTTACTTATACCTTACAATAGCAGTATAAGTAGTCATCCCTCACAATAATGAAGGATCTGAAGTCCATGGAAGACCCCCAGTGTTATATATATACATATACCGGGGGCATGTTCTCATTTCGCCTACATCCCAGTTCGCCTACAGTCTTAAAACAACATTTCATGGTCTGTTGACTGTTGATTACGCAATGGTAAACTAGTGGCACCCCTATGATCTAAAAGTGGACTCTCCTAGTTGAAGAAGTTGAAGGACAAAAAGACATTTTTTAAAGAATTTATTTCTGTTACTTGTCTGTTATTTATTTACTCTGTTATTTGCCCACTTTCAACCTCAACTCAACTCAATTCAACCTTAAATCTAAGTTAGATAAGGAGCTATACAAGATACCTTTTGATGAATGTTCTGCCGTAGACAACCACACTTGCTCATACACCTCTTCCAGTTTACATTCAAAATTTTGGGAATTCCAGATATAACTAAGTCTGATTTCGTCAAAAAAATATTTAATATAATTATCCATTTATGCTTACTTTTTCCAAAATGTGTGTCGTTAAACAGTAATTTAGACACGAGTAAGGATAATTTTGAAGATTTACCTAATTAGTATGGCACTGACCAGTGAGTCAGGTTCATTATAAGAGTAGGGGTCCATTTTCTAAATCCAATTAGCCTACATTGTTTTTGTATGCGTAATGGGATGTAGGCGAATTGAGATGTAGGCGAATAGAGACTAAACCATACCGGGTATATTTATTCAAGATGCAGCACATGATTGCTGCGCAGACCCTGGCTCCCCTGTGTTAAGGCAGATTAGGTGCCCAGCACGGACGCCTGTCACACCAGCCAACTGAGATGCCCATCAGGTGGTTACAATGTGTCAACCGGTTGACTGTGTGTCATAAGACCTGATAGCATGGATCACTGGTCATGCCACCAACCAAAGATTTGTCTGGCTGACTGTAGGAGTTATGGGCTGTCGTAGGAAAATGAAAGTATTGATTATTGTCATAAATCACATCCATTGTGAACAAAGTTATATGTGTACAGCCACCATTTCACCAGAAACATAGAAATATCTCACATCATCAAGTACAGGACCATGCAACACCTCAAGCACCAAAAATGGCGCGGAAATTGGCAAAAGCCAAGACTATATTTTATCACAACATGTGTCCATCCCAAAACATATATTATAATGTTTCAATGTCACTTATCAATAAAGTATGATGTATCAAATTACCTTTGCTCATGTAGTGATTATGTACCTTGGCTCATGTAGTCATTATGTTTTATCAGAGACAAAAACTAATTGTAATATATTACTCATGAGGACAGGGATATACAAGAAAATATTTTCGGTAGTTTAGAGATGTTTATGCATGTTGGGACAAGTGTTCCATTGACAGTGAAGTGGCCCTAGTAATGTGACATTAGAACACCTTGTCACCTTGATGGCATCAGGATGATGCTATGTGCCATCAATAAAGCACCAAACTCTGCTAGTGTCTTTACTTGAAATGTGTAATTCAGCAAAAATACTGAAATATAGAGAAAAACATACTAGTAACTCAGAATTATCGATCATGATACCCTCAGGAATATTTACTGAAAGTTCACAAAGTTCGGCTTGGAACTTTCAAAGAGTTTAAAAGAGAATTCCTGGACCGAACATTTATACTTCCCTTGTTTGTTGGTAGTTCTTTTCTGAATATTTATTTAACAGCAGAGAAAAGAATGGCTGCCAAGTTCAAGGTATTTCCATGTCATTTTACCAAGGTTTAAAGCCGTTTCAAGACAGATTCTTCTCCTTTTCAGAGACAGATTGACTGAGTTTGGTCTAAGGCTTTTTTTCAGAAGAACGGGGAACAATTTGACTGACAGAATTCTGCCCATGTGGGACAAACGGTCAAGGCCTGTAGAACGCTTAGGCTACCCACCTGAAGAAGTATTTCAGAAGAGGGACAAACTTAAGGCCTGTAGAGGCTTTGATACCCCCTGATGGAGTATTCCAAGATGTATGATTCTAAATGTTACATGTAGGATATGCAGGGCCGTGACCTGGAGCAGACTGGAATGATGGGGGCTCACATGTTGGCATGCAAGACATCTGCACAGGGAGATCAGGGAGGCGCTTCTTCAAGAGTCTGGTCCTCCAACGTCTGCCTCCATGTTCACAATGGTGTTGTAGTATGGCTTTAATCTATGTGTCCCTTTATTAGTGAAACAATGTCCTGTGATGATATTTATCTAAGTGTGGAAATAAGGCAGAAAGTTGTACAACAGATGCAATATGTTTGATAAAACAAGGGTCCAGTTTCTGCCACTTTAAATTTCCGCAGTGTGTATTTTTTATTCTGGTTCTGTTAAGTTTATCTAATAAGTCTTGAAAATGTTTCTGAAGTTATCGGCTGGAACCAGATCTCCCCAGAAGTGATGCACAGGGATTATCTCACCTACACATAACCTTCCCCACCGTATCAGAATTCAAGTTTACATGCTACACACATGTTAGTTGTTTCATGCCATTGCAGGGAGGGCTAGGCTATCGGGAAAATAATATGGTTCAGGGACTGTGAGTGACCAATATTCCAGCTATATGGTGGCAGTCTGTAAATATTCGAGTCTGGACCAAACAATCCAGTGATCAACAGCACGAGCATCGATCTGCGCAATTGGGAACCGATGATATGTGTCAACCAAGCCAGCAAGCCTGACCACCCGATCCCATGAGTCGCCTCTTACGACAAGCATGGGTTACTGAAGGTTCATTCTAACCTGGACCTTCACGGGTGCTTAAGTGCAAGTAACATTTACCAGCAGGTTTATAGCAACAGCGTTAATAATGAAACTAAGATGTTCATTTATTTGATTAAACCTTTTCAAAGCTGAATTTATGTTTTTTCTCTCATAGAAAGTTTCATTATGAAACTAGGAATTGAATTAGTCTGTTGCACAGTGCATTAGTAACTCTTTAGCTCTTTTAGATTTGGTAAGATATTTTTTTTCTTAAATTTTATTTTGAGTGCAACCAATATTTTGAAAGTACAACCAAATTTGTACTTTCAAAATATTGTTGCACCCAAAATAAAATTTAAGAAAAAAGATATCTGCAATCTCTTCAAGGCAAACTAAATTGCACCTTGTTAGGTCACCCCTTTCAACAAGCAAAGCTTGCATGGGACCGATTCAAATCCACAATACTACCATACAACAAGTCCGTAATTGTCAACAGCCTGCTCCTTTTACAGAATTCCACATCCTCCGTGTCGGCAGTGGAGCAGCTCTACATCTCCATCATAACATGCGACAGACTCTACATGTAAGCTGCATCATCATACCTCATCATATCTCAATGCAACTCCACACACACCAACCATCAAAGGGAAATCACACGATATTCCACAGCACCCACAAAGCTGTCTAGACTGCAAGACTTAGGAAGTCCTATATACAGCATTCTAATGAGTCTTCATTCAAGTGTCCTCAGCTAGCTTCCTGTTTACCCAAGTTGACAGAACGCTGTGAGAATCACACAGAATTAAGATAGGGAACCAGTCAGGTTTCATTAAACAACTGCTGATAACATAACCTAAAACAGGATTTAGTCTTAAGAATTCAAAACCTCTGTAACTTCTGGCTTTTTTTTAAAAATCAAGTTAAATCATTTAGAGAATAAGAAGACAATAAAATGGTGAGGATCTGACATGGTTGAAGTATTGCTCACATAATCAGGTTCAAACCTTAACATTTTACCTTAACAGAAGCGACAAAACCCTTTCCACATTCATAAGAAATCTCTGTTAAAAGCAGAGTCGATTGTACAATTGTGACTATATCATGAGCAGATATTTGTTTCAGCAGGATTACAGCTGTATGATGTGGCTTGTAAACAAATCAAGTCTGAACCAGACAATCCAGTGATTGTCACCATACAATATCATGTGATTCAATTAGATTCCAGATCAGCATAATGCACCATTTGAGGACCAACATTATTTTCTGTCTGGGTGCTGTTCTGCTCAACACAGGCTCGACATGGAAATCTTTAAACCGACCATCACAATTTTCTGGCATGATGCGATGCAATAACTCTGCACAGAGGCATTGGAATGATACAGTTGTTGGCAGAAAGATAAGATATGAAGGTTTTCCTTGATTGTTGCCAATCAGCAATACGATGATGTCATGTAAATAACTGAGACTGCAGCAGACAGTCAGTGACTGCCATCATGAACACTGATCTACACAACTAGGCTGATATCATGTAATGACACAAGTAGCCAGGTCTGACACCTATTTGTGTATTGTCATCCAGAATACCTGTGATTATAAATAAAACTTCATGAGGATACATAAGTGGGTGAGTGAGTTTAGTTTTAGGTGGCTTTTAGCAATATTCCAGCAAGATATATGGGATATCTGACGCAAGGAGCGAACACTTTAACCACTAGGCTACCCCACCGCCCCCTATATTAACTCCATAGATGAAGCCTATGTTTATGAAGGAAATTATAAGCTTGCAAAACGTTATTGCTACTACATCCCATACACCATTTAAAAGATCTAATCCTACTGTTGATAAATATGAAGTTTATTTTTATAATATTATTCAAATAATACAACTACAACTTAAATAAAATTATTTATGAATGAAAATGCAAGCTTACATTTATAACGTCCAGATAAACCACGAAAGAAGCAAAAACTAAGGCGATTTTTTTCCATTTGTGACATGTCATAACATGCCCGTGCCTTTTTCTTTTATATTTTCACTTTTATGTATGGTCGCCTATTTCCCGATATCTGTGGCTTTCCTCTCGGTAACATGACATAACAACGGAAAATACCTCCGTTTTCCAAGCTCCGTATGAATAACATGGGAGGCGAATCGTTTGATGCCGGGTATCGTTCGAAAGCTCTGAACATCAACAACATCACTGAACCCTTGCCGAGAGTATTTTCACAGTTGTAAGAAGCGATTTTACTGGATAAAAATTGGTTTCTAATGACGCTTTTTCGCTACAGTCTGCTATAAGGGTCGTGATTGGTCAAAATCAGACAAGTGACCTAAGGCAGCCAATCATATTACGGCAATGGATACCGTCCTCGTCAACGAAAACTTTTAGATTTAGACGAAAGTTTTGGGTAAAATAATGCTATTCTGAACATATTAAGCAAGAAATCGCTACATATACGTAAATTATGGGACTTATTGGACGTATCGTGCTAGGTTATGACCTGTGACAAAAATGCTTAATGCATATATTTCGCATTAAACATCGTGTCCGAGCGTGAAGTAAGATGTCACTTGTCAGTGATTTGACTTGCATTACATGATCGCACAAAAAGATGGAAAAAGTAATTTTATATGTACGTTTGACAACTTTTATGAATGCTGTTGTTGATTTTATTCATTAGTTTATTCTATTTATTTAATCATTTCCTCGAAACATCGTTACTTTGCTCTTTGACAATGTTATTGTGGACCCGCGCCCGAAGCATGTGTCCGAGAATCGTTGTTTTCAATTACATTGCGAAAAATAGTTTATAATTTTAATTCTGCCGATAATATATGATCAATTGAAATTTAATAAGTGTTTCCAGACATTGTGAAATGTGATAGATTTAATATATGAATCATAAGTCAGGTAAGTTCCTAAAATTATGTCTCATTTTGACGTGACTACTGCCTGGCCGCTTAAGCGGCCTCCGGTGTCTGGGGACTCATAACGTTGTGGCCGCTTAAGCGGCCTGCGGTGTTGAAAGGGTTAAGGATACATAAGAAGATCCTATTGAAAACGGCATTGAAAATGAACATTTATACGTTATAGCCCAGATGTTGCATTATACACTTTATACCATAGCAAGGTTAAATCAGCTCTTCATTAAATCAGAAAATCGGACGCGTTTTTCTGCTTTGAAAACAATCTAGGCCAAAATTCATCCAAAAACAAACATCAGAGTTACATAAAATTCACACCATCAGGCAATATGATTAAAACTTTGATAGTTTTTCATATGACACTGCATATTCACAAGTGATCTCGTAGTCGTTAAAATATTTGTGTCTGCCAAAGAATAGTTTTGTTTGAAAAGACCTTCAAATTATGACATAAGAAAATTGATCACCATCAAGGCATCAGGCAACAACAAATCCACTGGGAAGATTCTCAGGCCAATCATGAGATTACTTCCTTCAAAACGGACAGACTGTGAGGTGCATGACGCCAGATTGAGCCCCGCTTACCACAACCTTGCATAATAATAGACTGAAATTTGCACAAAGCATTCTGTTTAGTCTAAAGGCAGCTTAACGGTTACTATTTACCCATCATGCAATGCAGAACATTTTCTAACACTGTGTGAACAGACAAAATATAATTGTACACACTTGGAGATCTGACTGACAGATAGACAAATGTGTATGATTTTGAAATCTTGTCGTTACTGCTTTTGATTACAAATGGAGACAGATGAGACACCATATCTGTATATGTCGTGTAAGCAACTCATCAAGCAAATGAAATGGCACAAAACTGATCACATACATAATTATGGTTGGTCCAAAACACATATAAAGCTATTGATTACAGTTATTATCAGCGCTGAACATAACAGTATTATTGCTTTTATTCTGAAACTACACCTAAACAAAATTCTTAATATTTTACCCAAAATGCAGTGATTATATATAATTGTTTCCTTCCAAACCTATACTGAGCATCAGATGCTTCAAACAATATTATTAGTGGCCACCGTCAACATCTGCAAGTACTTATGTTCATCTTTGATCTGAACGTACAGTATGTAATATGGTTGAGGAAAATCAGCGCCTGATAAGACATTACCACAGTGAGTGTCCGAGGAGGACAGGCCCAGCAGCGGTGAAACTAAAGTATCCCCAAAGTTGTACAAATACAAACTACTAAAGAAGTATCTTGTAATTTCCTTTGACAGGAAATTTGTACAGAAGGTTCCTACTGTTTGCTAACCTCACTCTCCGCAGGGTCCTGAGATTACATGGCAGAAGATCAGGAACCATGAGCAAGATGACGGGGAGAATGTCAGTGCACATACCAAAAACGATAATTATTCCGCTTGAGTCTAGATAAAGTTCAATTTCATCCTCACGACTCTATTATTTGCACGGCATGCAAATCCCATCGCTCTGCATGTCTTGGGCTGAAAGTTGGAACCAGATGAGGAACACATCATTCACACTGTGTGTGATCGGCCATTTCTCGCTAGTCGTCTGCTTCTTATAACAATGTAACTACAACTCAACTGATAGATAAACAGATCTGTGTGCACTCTTGCTTAAGGAGACGACGACAATAAATATTCATTATCTTGCTTCAAATGGTACCTACGTCTCTAAGAATAGATACACAATATTTCACAGATTTTTCAATTTGGCAAGGCGTCTTGAACAAAACACTCAATCCATGTCCCTGGAACTGTGTAAATCTGGATTTTGTTTGTCTCTGCTACAATATATGGCTAAATTGTATAGTTTAAGTATGTCTGTATGGTTTTACACAGCTTTTAGTGGTACATATTTTGTACCCACTTGGGGATTCCAACTCAAACCTTCCGTGTGATGTGACAGATACATCGAGCATGCATCTTGCCGTGTGGCTTATCAACTTCAGATGCGTCAATAATTACAGCTAAATTTTCACTCTTAATCATCCTCATTGGATTAAAGGAACTTCGTAATTTTCTCAGTTTTACCATTTCCTGTCTATTTTCACAAACAAAAACCTTTAATTCCAAAAACAATTTTTCATATTTTTAAATACAAATCCCTCAAAAAAATAGGCTGCCTTCAATATTCATTACCAAAGAAAGGGGAATGAACACCTGTATGTTTGAAAATTTAATTTTTTCTTATATCCTCATCTTCATTAATCATGGTTTAAAGAGAGCGACAACACAAATTCCACTTTTTCATCACCATCCCTTGGCGCTGCTGATAACTGCCACATTTGCCATCCCCCATGTATCAAACTGCCATGATACAGACACCTGCATTTGAGCAGCTCTCAACAATCATCTCCAAACTGACCATTATTCTCTAAATAATATCCCCACTGTTGAAAACTGCATTAATTAGCAGTGATGGAAGCAGGAACAGAGGTTTACCATGCAATGCGCTCATCTAATGCATGTGTAGCCTCAAGTCCATACTTCTCAGTTCAAGGTCTACAAGAGACACCAATGGCATCAGTGTTTGTCAATGTTACATTGTGATCTCACACTGACAGTCACACATCTCTTGCAAGTAGTCTGCTAAGGTTACATACTGGTGATCTGCCTCCAGCTTCCCTCCTGGAGTTTATACTGACCAGTTTACATCAGAAATGATCTTATCATTTTGTTTCTTATCTTGTTCATTCATCATTTACCATTCAATAAACTCCACGTTTTGCTACTAACCATTTATCCTTGAGTATATTCCACACCCTTCCATTATGTTTAGGTACCTTTGTCTGAATTGGGTTAATCTTCATGTTTTAAAAGCTACCATCATTTACCTTTGGACATTTCCATATTTTGCAATTTACCAACCCCACCCTCGAATAAATTCCATATTTTGTAAGTTCCTATCAATCACCCTTGGATGAATTCCATTTTTGAAATTTACCACCCTTGAATAAATTTCATGTTTTGAAAATTACCATCATTTATCCTTGAGTAAATTCTTTGTTCTTGAAGTTAGTATCAAAACCCTTGAGCACAATTTTGTATTTTGTAAGATAACATTTATTTCTAATTTCCAGTCAGCAACTTAAAACAATTATACATGCTGTCTTGAAAATATGTTCTGATATAATGCATATATAATATATATAATGTATAATTGGAACTGATAAAAACATATTCAGTTGGAGTTGTTTTTTACAATTTATCTGTTTGTTTTTGCTTTTGTTTTCTTAAATTTTACATTTGAAATAAACCTTATAAACCTCTATAAGTCTTTCTTCCTTTAGCAATTTGGGACAGCAAGCAAGACCAATCACAAAACTAAATAGAAAGGATTATCAAAGCTAAGAGCTTCCAAAGGTATGTTTATTTATTTATCACCAGCTGTTCCCTCATTATTATTGTAGAATTCATTCAGCAAACTCTGACCTTACCATATCACACCTGTAACACATCAGTTGAACCAACACTTCATACCCAATATCGACAGATGGCCAAGAAATAATCTCCTCCACGAAACAATACATATTTCATCAACCAGGAACGTTTCCAAAATAATCGTCCACAAGTATTTCTTAAAACACTTGAGCCAGTAGAAATTACCTAAACGTGTGAACACTCATTGCTACTTAGAATACCTAATAAAGGGTTCCAATGGTTGGAACCACCTCCTCTACCAAACAGATACCATCTATCATTCCTGGCCCTTGAATTAGAGACTAACAAAGATAAAACTGACCACTCCAGTGTGAGCTGACCAATTCCTGCAGGACATAATAAGAGGTCAAGAAGAAGTGTTATTTGTCAGCTGGGACTGGACATGGGAATTATCAATATTGGAAGGGTACCTGCTCCTCATCATTGCTCCTCCACTTGGCAGGTGCTTGTCTACTTGTAATTATACATAATCAATTGAAGGACTCCTATGGCAGATTGCTGGTACTTGGTGCTTTAGTATCTGGGCTTAACAGCTCTAGGTTTTATCTACTTTCCCCATTGTTGCTATACTAATCACAGAATGCTGTAAATAATCTCAATGGGGACTTGTCCAATATGTCAGTGCTTGGAAAAACAGGCATTCTTTCCCTATTTTTGACTCCAGAGAGAGATAGGTGAGGAAGTAATGATATATAAATGCACAAGATATTCAAACACATTTCATGCATTCCTGTGAATCAAGGATATGCCTTTTCACAGTTTATGTAAAAAGTATATAGATGAAAAGGAATTTTACCAAAGCGTTTGTAAAACATTAAAAGTTTAAAATATCTGAAGGAACTGCAGGAAGTATTTATACAAATAGGGAACATAACAAACTTGATAAATATACTCATGGAAACAAATAAGGGAACATATGAAAGTGCAAGTGTTCCTTTATTGATTTCCCAGAATTTCACCCACAGTGCAATACATACCTTGTGAAGAAACCTAGAAATGAATAAAGGAACACTTGTACTTTCATGTGTTCCCTTATTCGTTTACATGAGTATATCTGAAAACAGAACATCATTTAAATATTTAAATACATATTAAAATCAGTTCCTCTCTGTCACCACATACAGCAAGAACTATTTTCTATGACCATAACAAGAAATTGATATGATTATGAATCTGTGAACAAAAGCATCCATAGTCTTCACAGCTTGAACTTGAACAGTTATTTACAGTTCTTTACATATTTTCTCAAAATATCTGACTGTTGACTATGGGCCTACTACTTGGGCTGGACTAGTAATTATTCCGATATCCTTCTCCTGAATCTAGGGGCGGTGGGGTAGTCTAGTGGTTAAAGCGTTGGCTCGTCATGCCGAAGACCAGGGTTCGAATCCACACATGGGTACAACGTGTGAAGCCCATTTCTGGTGTCCCCCGCCGTGATGTTGCTGGAAAATTGCTAAAAGTGGCGTAAGGCCAAACTCAGTCAGTCCTGAATCTAGTTACCATGTTTCGCCAACTATCGTACCTGGGACTATTGGGGATAGTGGGGTCACATGGGATAGAAGAACTCACACTTTTTACTAGCTGTATCACTTTCAGGTTCTAATTGCAATATCAAGCAGGTGCTTGACAGCCAGTCAGACATTGACGTTGTATGAAAATATTGTATCTGAATTCCTTGTCCATAATACTACATTTCTACAAATAAAGTTCAAATGAATCTTCCCGGGATATCGACTGCCATGGCAGCTGATGCGGTTAAAACACTTGATTCAGTGGAGAGCCAGAAGTAAGCATGAGCGGAATCATGTCAAATTATCTGACACATCTGGGGCATAACACATTTAAAAAATAGAATTCATTTCCATTATTTCCATAAATAGAAGTGCAATTATGCAGCTGTAGTGAAAATAACATATGAAAACATGAAAATATGACCAATAACAAAATTTGTTTTCTTAATTTGAAATTGATCAGTTGTCCATTTGATCATTTGATCTAACACATGCTATCTAACCAGTGAACGTGAAATCAATTCCCTTTGTTTTTACTCTATTAACAAGTTTAGGAGAAGTTGTGTATCAGGGAATGTTGAAAAAACACACCCATAGTTAATCAAAACTAGGCCTTGTACATGAAACACAATAGTGGGTGATTTAGTTACAGGACATAGATTTGATCTAACTTATTTTAATTCTTAAAATGAACATATATTTGATGGTCACCGATATGGTGACATGGTGTCATGTGTCATGGTGACATGGTGTCATGCTGTGTCAACACAAAATGGTGATATGTGCCTGAGTTCCAAGTTATCAAACATCTTCCACGCAAGAACATGAACATAATTTCACTTCAAATGTAGACTTTGTGTATACGCTTCATTCTGGAGGTGAGGTGAAATTGGGTTTAACGTCGTACTTGACAATATTTCGCTCATATGAAGACGTGCATGCGTGTGTATGTGTATATGCGGCTGCTTGTACTAGCCCAGACTGAAGCTGGTTTTATAGTACTAGCCCACTGAGATACCATGCCGCAGTGGAGCATGAATACCCCACTCAGACACATTATACTGACTGAGCCGACCAGTCCTTGTACCCATTAATGCAGAGCGCCAGGCAGGGACCAACAAGTACCATATTTAAATGTCTTTTGGTATGATGCGGTCGGGTTCATTCTGGAACACTTCATTAGCAAGGTGTATAAATTAGAATGGATTTTGAAGGTGTTTACAAGGGAGAAGGGTCACATTATACCTGGGGGGGTTGATTTAGAGACAGTGATATACAGTACATGAAAGTTTATATTTCCAACATAATTCATAAGCAAAACATTACTTTTCACTGTAAGATGATTACATTTTACGAACTACAAACACATATATGTTAACTAACCATCATTATTTAATGTGTTGATCATCAGCAATGAAAGCCTGTATAAGGATAGCGTCGAGACACCTGATATAGCTGTATAATGGGGGTTCACTGTAGTCTGTATCATTATGTTTCACCTAGAACACACAATGATATCTTTAATTGGCATTCTAGAAGTTGAAGAGATGATGCTCGACAATGACATAAGGATCTAGCTGTGAATTACAACTATCACAAACCTTACCACCACCTGTGAATCTCGCCTGCTGAAAGAAGTGCATGAATGAGAACAAACTAAATCAACTGAACACATCGAAAAATTAGATAACGATTTTTGTCTCAATGGCTCATTAGCTTCTCCCAAAACAAATCGTGCGAAGTTCCGAAGTTTCCCACATTACAAAGCAGCTGCTTGTTGACATGTAGCCCGAAGGCTAATCAACACCATTATGGGGGATAATGGCGTCTTGATCAGGCTCCATGTAAACACATCTCAGCTGTTTAATCAATAATGCAGACATCTTCAATGACTTTAATTATATCTAATCCACACGTAGTCTCCCTTGTGTGAGGACAACAAAGTCAAACATTAACAGAATAATTGGGCAATAGTAGATCAATGGACCTCCAGTAGCAGCAGCAGCATCCCTTATGCTGGGACACTGTACACCCTCACACAGGCCATGGACAATCTTGTCTGTTTCAGTTTAGTCACTTTGCTAAGGGACATTAGTTCACCAATTTCAAATTAAGTTCACCAATTAATCATCGAATCAATTTCATCAATGTCATCATGTAGGTTAAATAAAGTTTACCAACTAATCCAGCATGAAGTGAAAAGTGGTCACTCCTACAAATTAATTGAAGTGAAAAGTGTTCACTCCTACAAATGAATTGACTAAAATTTCTCTCAAAGATGCCCCCCTAATCCACTTATTGTCTGACCCATCAGGACGCACTGATGATATTATGCCTGAAACAATAGGTGCCGGACAAGTAGGAAGACCCCTTCTGAGGACTGGATGTTTCTATTCTCTCATGCTGAATTAATGTTTTAACAAATTCCCAAACTAACAAGATTTATTATATCCAAATCCTGATAAGCAAAGAGGTTGAAGATCTACTTTTCACAAGTTATCACATGTTACATTCCTAGAGACAACCAACAATCAGAACTACTGTTGTCTACAACTCTCATGACATTTAATGTGAAGTATATATTTATGAAACCCCTCACAAAAATTTACTGCAAGCTGAAAGACTGATTGTCCAGCATTACACTGAAAATCAATAAAGTTTTGTTTCAGATGAATCGTTAACTAGAACAAATGCACAGCTCTTGAATAAACAGACATCATTTTGAAACACGATAGGAAGAAACATGGATCTCAAATTTATTTGTTATGTTTTGTTAGTTGGAATATATACATCATGAAGAAAGCTGTATTGATCTTAAAACACAAAAGACACTTTTTATGAAGTTCTGTCCATCTAGATCTATGAATATTCATGTGTACAACTTGATATAAGCTCATCTGACTTTCAAATAAGCTGGCCACCCTTCCAAATCACTGCCTACAAATCACGGCAGACATCGTGTGAAGTGGTTGGCATAATTCAGAATCACTGTCAGTGAAAATCAGGTGAGAATGATCGATTTACGTTGAATAAGGGTTAAAAGAAATCCACACCATAAAGTGCAAACATGGATGACACTGACTTCATTCACTTCTTCAAGTCTCTATGGCAATGACTATTAATTTATACAGCAATTCCTGGGGAGTAGAAAACAGAAAAAATAATAAAAAGTTGAGCTGTCCCTGTAAAATACCTGCATACCTATCTGGACCTGCACACTAAATGATAGAATACTTAATCATTCTGCTAAGATTCTGAGCAATGTTGCTGACTTCAGAGCTGTATACTGTACCATATTTACCATAATAATTGAGCACATTAGGAAGTTCACGCTGCCCTGGTCTACTTGTTCTTTCATATCTGCTCTGCCCATCAGGACCAAGGCACAGAGCCATCTTATCACTGTGATAACTTTGTCACAAACAACAGAACAAGGATTACAACAACAATTTATTTACAACTCACCATACTTAGATATTGCCCTACAACCATTGGTCACCAATGGAGTGAGTGAGTGGGTTGGGTTTAACACTGCTTTGACCAGTATTTGAGTTACATCATGGCATGTTGTCTTATGTAGGATGAATGCCTTCAGTCATGCAGGTCTCAGACGTTTGCCAGTTTGATGAAACACACACGCACAGGTATGGTTCTGACAAACCTAGCAACATATTCAGGGCAAACTGGGATAGGAAACCCATGACCAAATGCCCCAGGATGCGAGTCTGCACATTGAATTGCTGTGCATGGGATGACTGGGTCTTACAACCTTTAAGTGGTTCAACGAATGAGTGGACCAGCACATGAATGGCAGGTGGATGTGCTATTGGATGGATGTGTTGGGGGGATGTGTTGTTGGGAGGACAAGCTGAGTACTGGAGACGATGAATGCAAATGAATTTTAACACAAAGTTCTCCCAGGTATGAACAGATGACCAGGTTTCACACTAAATACAAAACTCCACTTGAGCAATGGAGTCCTGCTCAACCCTCAGAACCCATGGTTCCCTACACGATGCTGCCACAAGAGAAACATCCCTGAAGGACAGCATATTTCTGACACACCAGCAGTACACCATCCTCTGCCTACATTATGTCCGTAAGAATGATTCCTCTTTAACACTGTACTATTCGACTTACATGACTTCAGTCTGTAAAAGTAATTGAAATTGGGATCAGACAATCCAGTGATTGACACTATGAGTATTGATCTACATAACTGGGACATGATGACATGCTTCCAATCCTGTTAGTCGCCTCTTACAAGCATGGTTTGCTGTACATCAATTCTGACCAGGATCTTCAGACCCAACAGTTACTGGACCTGACAGTACCTTAACCCTAAGTACAGATACAACCTCCACATACAGATCTACAAACATACAACACTGTAGGTCTAACTGTCATACATCCTGAGAGCATTAACTAATATTTACTTTGAATGTCAACCAGCACTAAAGGCTGCTGCTGATCAAGAACCAATAGACTGACAGTAAAGCTGGCTGCCAGACAAGGCCATACAAGCACATGGCACGATCTGCTGCCCTCGCGGACAAATGGCTTATATCAAGTACTGATAAATGTCAGGATCGCATCTCTTACACCGCTGATTACTGACAACTTTCCTGGATTGCATGTAATTCCGATAAAGTAGGGCCACTGACTCACTGGTTGGTATGTTAACAAAGGGGCACATAATCATGTACTGACGATAAGATGACCGCTGTGTCTGTGTCTTGTCTCATGTGATCATGTGATGAAACAGCGTGAACGCTGTGTCTGTGGGTCTTGTGCATGTGACCATGCTCTGTGAAAGGGTCATGTGATGACCACTGTGTCTGTGTCTTGTGATCATGTGATGACAAAGGGGCCTGTGACCATGTTCTGTGAAAGGGTCATGTGATGACCACTGTGTCTGTGTCTTGTGATCTTGTGATCATGTGATGACAAAGGGGCATGTGATGACCATGCTCTGTGAAAGGGTCATGTGTGACCATGCTCTGTGAAAGAAAGTGTGATGACCACTGTGTCTGTGTCTTGTGATCATGTGATGACAAAGGGGCGTGTGACCATGCTCTGTGAAAGGGTCATGTGATGACCACTGTGTCTGTGTCTTGTGATCATGTGATGACAAAGGGGCGTGTGACCATGCTCTGAGAAAGGGTCATGTGATGACTACTGTGTCTGTGTCTTGTGATCATGTGATGACAAAGGTGTGACCATGGCTCTGAGAAAGGGTCATGTGATGACCACTGTGTCTGTGTCTTGTGATCATGTGATGACAAAGGGGTGTTCATTTGGAATCAACCATATTTCTTCAATGAAGCAATGACAACCTTAAAATTAAAAATTAAAATAATCATTTTCACCATTGTTTCAGCACAATATATATTTTGTGAAGTTGAGACAATACACAGCTTTTAGGATGACTGGTTTATACGCTGTATTGTATTGTACAGAGAAGGTCAAGGTCAGAGAATATGGCCCTCACAAGTCAAGCATCATGACTAATTGTATAATTAAAGATTCTATTAGCTATCTGTTATAGCCCCAACTACATGAGCATTAACAAATCGATTCTAAGTTATGGAAATCACAAAATTTCATTGTCACTCCATAACAGCAAAAATAATTGTTGGTAATCTGACATTTTACAGTTACGTCCACCTATTTTGGTATCGTCAATGCTTCTGCTATCTAAACAGCCAGCAATAAGTGCCCATCAAGTACAGCCATTCCTTACACAAGCTCTGCTATCAGAGCCACATAAGTAGCAGATTAGTTCATAGCTCTTCTGGTGTTTGTCTACAGCATTCATAAAAGTTGATTATACTGCGGCACACAGAAAGTGGTTGGCCGTAATCTATTTTGTTGAACACAGGACAGTGCCAGGAAGGTAGAAGTCAAAGAGAAACCCTCTCCCAGGACATTGCCAACCCTCTCCTGTAACACTGTTAGCAGCCATTTGCAGCTGATCAGCAGAAAATTCACGAACATAGAAGTCAAAGAGATACCCTCTCCAAGGGAATGGCCTCCTGCCCTCTGTAACACTGTTAGCACTTATTTGCAGCTGATAGGAGCCAATCCCATCGTAATAAGGGCTCATGTTGGTTACTGTTAACCTAAACAATGGAAATCATTTGCTAAGGTCAGAGATGCTCACATGACTGGATACAGTACTGACCACAAATAGGATACCACTTACACTACAGCACTGTGGTACTCCACACATAACCCACTCTTCACTCCATGCAATCCACTCCAATATTTGTATCTCCCTGACCACGCTGACCTTCAGTCAATGTTCCATGAGAGAGTGAGTGAGTTAGGATGGTTTTACACTGCTTTTAGCAATATTCTAGCAATATGAATCCAAGAGGGCAAGGAATTCCCTGGTTCCTTTGTCCCTACCTGTAACAGGGATTCAGTAATAAAATATCAATTACAAAAAAAAATAAAAAAAATAAAAAATTCTAGCAATATCACGGCGGGGGACACAAGAAATGGGCTTCACATATTGTACCCATGTGGGGAATCGAACCTGGGTCTTCAGCATGATGAGTGAACACTTTAACCACTAGGCTACCCCACTGCGCTAGTCAATATTTCCACCATGTTGTATTTAGCTGAGAAATACTATTAATGTTCCTTGAATCGACAAACCCAGCTACATCCACACAGTGCACTCTCACACTACTCATTACCAATCTAAAGACAATACGTGACCTGGTTGAACTACCACCATATCAGAAATCTCTGTCTGTTGTGCTATCCGCCACCATATCAGAAATCTCTGTCTGTTGTGCTATCCGCCACCATATCAGAAATCTCTGTCTGTTGTGCTATCTGCCACCATATCAGAAATCTCTGTCTGTTGTGCTATCCGCCATTGGTTTGCCAAGTGCTTACAGGTCACAGACTTAGACAATAAATCTGATCAATTAAGCTGAATACAAATGTCTTTGGTGACAGAAAATTCCAAAGCATGTCTTCAAAGCTTTGTCAAGTCAAATATTCTTTGATTTGAAAAGGAAGAGAATCTCTGGGCTCCTTTCTTCCATATACCACAAAGATGATTCAACCACTCCATTATAGCATGTGTAACAAAAACAGAGACAGTATGTTGCTTTCCTCATAAATTCCTCACAGGCATTTATTTTTTACCTGTACTGTATTCCATTCATGGAAGTGTCCGGTCCCTGAGGCCATGAACTCCAGACTAAAAGACTCCTCATAAATTCCTCACAGGCATTTACTTTTGACCTGTACTGTATTCCATTCATGGATGTGTCCGGTCCCTGAGGCCATGAACTCCAGACTAAAAGACGTGTGCCTCCTGAGATTAAACACGATCCCAAGGTTAATAACATAATTTACCCTACACTCAACCCTTACTGTAATGTGGGATTAACTCAACGTAGGAACTGCCTGAGTTTAATTTGGGTCTTCAATCAACTAGACTCCGCTGACTGAGAGGGCAGCATCTATAGAATGTGATGCCAAAGAAGGCTTTCATTGGGTGTGAGGCTTTTGTAACCATTGCTCCAGTTTACCTGGAAACAGAGACTACAACTCTGTCAGCCACATTGACTTCTCTGAATGCACACATGCAGGGAAACTTTGCCTGATCATCCGATGCAAAGGGATGTCACCAGCATTATGGAAGGTGCTTTACAAGTGAAACCATCCAATGACAAATCAACATATCTTTATCAACTTGTTTACACATAATCTGCTAAGGTTGAAGATTACACACACTGGTCCAGAAACAGCAAAAATAACATAATATCATACCTCTAAGTCTAGGACCTCCATCAAACCATGGTGCCATACTTCAAAGTCTAGGACCTCCATCAAACCATTGTGCCATACTTCAAAGTCTAGGATCTCTATCATGCCATAGTGTAATACCCCAAAGTCTAGGACCTCCATCAAACCATGGTGCCATACTTCAAAGTCTAGGACCTCCATCAAACCATGGTGCCATACTTCAAAGTCTAGGATCTCTATCATGCCATAGTGTAATACCCCAAAGTCTAGGACCTCCATCAAACCATGGTGCCCCAAAGTCTAGGACCTCCATCAAAGTGTAATACCCCCATGGTGCCATACTTCAAAGTCTAGGACCTCCATCAAACCATGGTGCCATACTTCAAAGTCTAGGATCTCTATCATGCATAGTGTAATACCCCCAAAGTCTAGGACCTCCATCAAACCCCAAAGTCTAGGACCTCCATCAAACCATGGTGCCATACTTCAAAGTCTAGGATCTCTATCATGCCATAGTGTAATACCCCAAAGTCTAGGACCTCCATCAAACCATGGTGCCATACTTCAAAGTCTAGGATCTCTATCATGCCATAGTGTAATACCCCAAAGTCTAGGACCTCTATCAAACCATGGTGCCATATTTCAAAGTCTAGGATCTCTATCATGCCATAGTGTAATACCTCAAAGTCTAGGACCTCTATCAAACCATGGTGCCATATTTCAAAGTCTAGGACCTCCATCAAACCATGGTGCCATACTTCAAAGTCTAGGATCTCTATCATGCCATAGTGTAATACCCCCAAAGTCTAGGACCTCTATCAAACCATGGTGCCATATTTCAAAGTCTAGGATCTCTATATCAAACCATTGCATCATATTTCAAAGTCTAGGAACTGTTTCAAACCATCAAACCATACTTCAAAGTCACATATTTCTATCAAACCATGGTGCCATACTTCAAATTCAAGGAACTTAGATCTAAACTGAAATCTATATTAACATATTCCACATCACATTCTTCATAAATACATTAAACAAAATCAACAGTGTTTTGTCAACATCTCAATGAATGATAATCAGCAAACATGTAGGTTAGTGCCAATAAAAGTCACACAGGCCACAAATATCTTCCGGTTTCTGTACATGAAATTTCTATAACCATCACATAAAATAACTACAAACACTAACCTTTACGTTCCCATGGGAACCTGGTCTGTAAAACTGCATCAGCTGCAGGAATCTCCAATAAATGGTCAATGCCCTGCATATATGGGGTGTGTGTGTGTGTGTGTGTAACGTTTTTCCTGCACAAACAAAATGATTCATTTATTCATCTCCAGTGTTTTCTTTCAGGCATATATAAAGATATTACCAAGCTTCTTATGAAGTAATTCTCATCCAAAAGACATATATATTTTTCAAATGTATTAAGATAAAATTTGCTACAAAAAGTTGCTCTTCAGCATTCACATTTTCAAACACAAATTTTAAAATATGTTCCTTTGAAATCTTACACAACACTGTTTTTAAAAGACAGCTGTTTTCAAATGGATATCTTTAATTCATTTCTTCACACCTCTTTAGCACGTTTTCAAATACAGTTGGATGGCAAGTCATTAAATACATCCTGGGTGACAATACAGCTCTCGACACAGTTCAAATACAACAAAAACCATAACTTATCAAACTTAGATTCCAACAACACAACGGAAGTGTCCAATGATAAAGTTTCAGTTGAAATATATGTCAGGGTAGAGACTGCGATCTGCTCTGTAATGAATCACACCAAGACTTGACAGGCAATTCAGTTCAAACATTGAGATTAAATTTACGGTGTCTACTTTTATGCTGCCTGTAGACTGGAGCTAACAGATTCCTCCACTATCAAACATGTTTTGAGAGCATTTCAAACAGACACAGTCTGTCTTATTCAAATAATTGTCATCAGTGCAAGACACTGTCAACAATTCAATAAGGAGTATAACTCTCTCCAATACGGACATGTCTCATACATTAAGAAGTCCTAGAGTATAACTCTCTCCAATAAGGACATGTCTTATACATTAAGAAGTCCTAGAGCATAACTCTCTCCAATAAGGGCATGTACCACACAACTAGATGTCCTAGAGCATAACTCTCTCCAATAAGGACATGTCCCATACATTAAGATGTCCTAGAGCATAACTCTCTCCAATAAGGACATGTCCCATACACTAAGATGTCCTAGAACATAACTCTCTCCAATAAGGGCATGTACCACACAACTAGATGTCCTAGAGCATAACTCTCTCCAATAAGGACATGTCCCATACATTAAGATGTAAGATGCATGTCCTAGAGCATAACTCTCTCCAATAAGGGCATGTACCACACAACTAGATGTCCTAGAGCATAACTCTATCCAATAAGGACATGTCCCATACACTAAGATGTCCTAGAGCATAACTCTCTCCAATAAGGGCATGTACCACACAACTAGATGTCCTAGAGCATAACTCTCTCCAATAAGGACATGTCCCATACATTAAGATGTCCTAGAGCATAACTCTCTCCAATAAGGGCATGTACCACACAACTAGAAGTCCTAGAGCATAACTCTCTCCAATAAGGACATGTCCCATACACTAAGATGTCCTAGAGCATAACTCTCTCCAATAAGGGCATGTACCACACAACTAGATGTCCTAGAGCATAACTCTCTCCAATAAGGACATGTCCCATACACTAAGATGTCCTAGAGCATAACTCTCTCCAATAAGGGCATGTACCACACAACTAGATGTCCTAGAGCATAACTCTCTCCAATAAGGACATGTCCCATACATTAAGATGTCCTAGAGCATAACTCTCTCCAATAAGGACATGTCCCATACATTAAGATGTCCTAGAGCATAACTCTCTCCAATAAGGACATGTCCCATACATTAAGATGTCCTAGAGCATAACTCTCTCCAATAAGGACATGTCCCATACATTAAGATGTCCTCGAGAATAACTCTCTCCAATAAGGACATGTCCCATACATTAGGATGTCCTAGAGAATAACTCTCTCCAATAAGGACATGTCCCACACACAACACGATGTCCTAGAGCATAACTCTCTCCAATACGGACATGTCCCGTACACTAAGATGTCCTCACAGCCTCATGTGGGAATGAAAGATGTCAGTCTTTACCGATGAAAAAAGGATGAATTTCACTCACTATGAACAGATCTTGCCTGATGGCGCATAAACATGTATCTAATTTGGAACAATAAAAGCATTTACAGATCAAAAGAAAATGCTTGGTATGTCAACATATAAAGAGATGGAACAGCCATGTTGGAGATAGCTTTTCTTTTTACTTCAACTAATAACTTTTAAGACCGAGCACAAAGAAAATAGACAAAGACAATGTCTTTGCGATTGTCAGATTTTGAACCAAATGCTGATAGCTTTAGATGCATCAGTTTGAAACATATGTTAAACCTTTGATAATGTGACATGAAGGATGTAAAGCCTACTCTGATGCCGGTTTCCGTTGTAGCTCATACCACTCAAGGGCAGTAGGGTAGTCATGTGGTTCATGTATTCCCAACATGTGGTCAGTTTGTAAAGCCCACTTCTGGTGTACCATTCAGGATGTTGATGGAGTGAGTGAGTGAGTTTAGTTTTATGCCGCACTCAGCAATATTCCAGCTATACGGCGGCGGTTTGTAAATAATCGAGTCTGGACCAGACAATCCAGTGATTAAATGATGTTGATGGAGTATTATTCATACATAAGTTGTAAAGCCACACTTACCTCATTTGAAACATTTCACTATTCGAACAGTTAAACACAGAAAAATTCAAATGCAAACAAAACTACATATTTGCCATCCCAGTGAAGGTGGAAACAAACTACACCATATTCCATACGACTTGTTCCAGGGAGAACCTACCTCCAATCAAACAGCGATCCATAAGATATCATGGAAGTGTAATTTTTTATCAGATTTCAATATTAGAGAAGAAAATTATCAAGAATAAAAAAATTACAATTTTCTATCCCCAGAAGCCAAACTTTGATGAATCAGAAAAATCACACTGAACAAAAAAATCATACATAAACCAAAAAATTGATAAAACCTGATTCAAGAATTACAAAAGTCCTCAATCCAGGAAAATTTCCCAGATAACATTAACTTTTTATTACTGTGTAAGCTGGTAGGTGTCAGCCATCTTGGATTTTGCTCTCTCGATTACTGTGTTATTTGAAATTCTTTGATAAGACTTTATATCTATTCCTACGATCCCTGAATCTATTCCTCTCTTGACAGTTGATTACAAAGTTGTCCATAGTACAGTAACTTTCTCTGAAGTGATTAATTTTGGATGTTGTTTATAGGATTTATCACACAATATCAACAACATGGAAATGACCCTGCCATTCATTATTCATTGTGATGACACTCCTGAGCAAAATTAGAGTTTGTTCTGACTAATTATTGAAACTAACATACCACAATCAAAAGATTGGATGGGGTTGAAATAATAACACTGGCAAACACCAAGATCAATCAGTCCTAAAATCAAAACAATCACGGATTTAATTAATTATACATTATTTGTTGGACATGCTTGTGTTTCCTCAAACATATTATTCCTTCTAATAAAACAATGCCTGAGATTGTGTTCATATCTTGAATATTTATGCCTTTTATCTTTGTTAAAGTAATGATAACAGCTCCAACCAATATTTACTCTGGTCGATTGGTTTGTTGTTTAATGCCGCATTCAGCAATATTCCAGCTATATGGCGGTGGTTTGTCAATAATCGAGTCTGGACCAGACAATCCAGTGATCAACAGCATGAATCATCGATCTTGCCGCTCCAGGATACGATGAAGTGTGTCAACCAAGTCAGCGAGCCTCACCACCAATCCTGTTAGTCATCTTATACGACAAGCATGGGTTGCTGAAGACCAGTTCTAACCCAGATCTTCACGGGTATAGACAAGCATGGGTTGCTGAAGACCAGCTCTAACCCAGATCTTCACGGGTATAGACAAGCATGGGTTGCTGAAGACCAGTTCTAACCCAAATCTTCACGGGTCTTATTTACTCTGGAGCAGGAAAAGTTTTTAACTTTACTTCATTTACATTATGTTTTAAATGATATTTCATACGTCTTTTGACAGTCAGATATTGATCCCCTGTCAACTAATCGAATGTCATCATAAATACAAAATTAAAGAGTCTACATGTTCCTTCCTTCTTTGTTTTTGTGGAATTTTGCATCTTAATCTTTCTCAATTTCCTAAATACCTCTGCAAATATCTTTTCAGACATTATGGCAGAATATATTCATTTGATCTCCTTTGTTCCTGCACACAAACACACAGCCATGCTTCTTTCACAGCGGTCCAGCACCCATTTTGTTTTCTGCATGAAAGTGTATAACATGGAGCATACTGAATGCCTTCTTGCTCAAATCAATGATATTTTCAAACTTAATTAACTTGAAGTTTGCCTGACATTATCTCACAGAATCACTTAGGGCCCATTTCCTTCAATTACAGCTTTTTAATGTCCTCCATGTTTCCAAAATAATTTAAACAGTTTTCATAATAAAATATAACCACCAACACCTCTAGCCAATGCCTCATAATCATTTAGGCTTAAATAACAAAATGACAAGTAGAGTGTGCAAGTAATCTTCTGCAGCCATAACACGGTGGGCTTCAACCCTATTTCCAAAGAAGCAGACTACATTCTCTTTGAAAAAATTAAAATACTTTTTTTTCCTTATATTAATCAGCAGCTCTGCTTTCTAATGAGAAACCTGAATGCACTTTACCGGTAGCGACATTGTAAGGAAAACAGAATCCATTATTGTTGAGCTCTTCCTTGCCAGGAAAACTGGAAGGACAGGTTCGTTTCATTATCGAGTATGTTCATTTGCAACACCCAGGTGCAAAAACCATAGCATAAAAAATGGTAGACCAAAGATCAAAGAAATGCATCAGTTGCGGTTCAGGTCGTTTTGCAGTAAAATATTTATAGATTCTAAAATGAACACTGATGTTTTCCCCTTGAAGTATTCAGCATAATCAGGTCTGCCCAGACTGCCACGCCCATTCACTTGGAACTGAACTAAAGAAAATATGTCCAAGGCCACACTTATATTACTTTGTGGTTGAATTTGTGATTACCATTTACTTGGCTTTGATATAGAAAAGGTGAAATGAAAATAGAGGTATCTTTGTCTACCTCAATATTTTTAGATTTTGGTAAATTTTGCAAGTTAGGTTTATCATCGCTTTGATTCAAACAAGTCAGCAAATCAGACCATCCAATCCACTTACTGGTAGGCCTCTCTTATGACAAACATGGATTACAACAGACCAGTGCTAACCCAGACCTTCATAGGGGACAAGCATGGGTTACAACAGACCAGTGCTAACCCAGACCTTCATAGGGACAAGCATGGGTTACTACAGACAAGTGCTAACCCAGACCTTCACAGGGGACAAGCATGGGTTACAACAGACCAGTGCTAACCCAGACCTTCACAGGGGACAAGCATGGGTTACAACAGACCAGTGCTAACCCAGACCTTCACAGGGGACAAGCATGGGTTACAACAGACCAGTGCTAACCCAGACCTTCACAGGGGACAAGCATGGGTTACAACAGACCAGTGCTAACCCAGACCTTCACAGGGGACAAACATGGGTTACAACAGACCAGTGCTAACCCAGACCTTCACAGGGGACAAGCATGGGTTACTACAGACCAGTGCTAACCCAGACCTTCGTGAGGGGACAAGCATGGGTTACAACAGACCAGTGCTAACCCAGACCTTCACAGGGGACAAACATGGGTTACTATAGACCAGTGCTAACCCAGACCTTCACAGGGGACAAGCATGGGTTACAACAGACCAGTGCTAACCCAGACCTTCACAGGGGACAAGCATGGGTTACTATAGACCAGTGCTAACCCAGACCTTCACAGGGGACAAGCATGGGTTACAACAGACCAGTGCTAACCCAGACCTTCACAGGGGACAAGCATGGGTTACAACAGACAAGTGCTAACCCAGACCTTCACAGGGGACAAACATGGGTTACTATAGACAAGTGCTAACCCAGACCTTCACAGGGACAAGCATGGATTACTATAGACAAGTGCTAACCCAGACCTTCACAGGGGACAAGCATGGGTTACAACAGACCAGTGCTAACCCAGACCTTCACAGGGGACAAACATGGGTTACTACATGGGTTACTATAGACCAGTGCTAACCCAGACCTTCACAGGGACAAGCATGGGTTACTACAGACCAGTGCTAACCCAGACCTTCACAGGGGACAAGCATGGGTTACAACAGACCAGTGCTAACCCAGACCTTCACAGGGGACAAGCATGGGTTACAACAGACCAGTGCTAACCCAGACCTTCACAGGGGACAAACATGGGTTACTACAGACCAGTGCTAACCTAGACCTTCACAGGGGACAAGCATGGGTTACAACAGACACGTGCTAACCCAGACCTTCACAGGGGACAAGCATGGGTTACAACAGACCAGTGCTAACCCAGACCTTCACAGGGGACAAGCATGGGTTACTACAGACAAGTGCTAACCCAGACCTTCACAGGGACAAGCATGGATTACTATAGACAAGTGCTAACTCAGACCTTCACAGGGGACAAGCATGGGTTACAACAGACCAGTGCTAACCTAGACCTTCACAGGGGACAAGCATGGGTTCCTGAAAACCCATTCCAACAGAATATTTTTGCTTTTGGGGTGATCAGCTTACTGATCTAACTGGTAACATGACTATGCATAAACTTCTGTCACAAGACTTGGTCCTCTTCACAAGGAGTTGGCGTTGGTCAAGAGACACAATTAACTGGATCATTTATCAAGGAGTAAGTTAGCTGTTACCCTCTGTTACATATATGTAGCTGTATCTTTATATTGCTGTTAACCTTCGTATCATATCTGGTTGACAAATAACTCTTCTTATTTAATTCCACAACTGCGTTTTTTGTCTTTGGTCTCACAAATCTGAATAAAATTGGTTGCCTGAAGTGACATGAATCATAATTTTAAGCTTATCAAAAACTACTTCACTGAAATGCAAACTCGTATTATAAGTTAGGCATTATTCGGGGACATTTTGAAAGAAAATGTTCTTCAAGTGTTCTTTAGTTAAGATCAGCTTTGAACAGAGCTTCAGCTACACAACGGTGTGTCAATCTGATGTAGGAATAAAGCCTGTCGTGATGCAGTGATGTGTAGACTTACCCTTTCCTGAAACCTATCTCCATGGGTATGGTGCAAACAAACCAAGGATTGTAACTGGGAAATCAAGGATTCAGTGCAATGACTAGCAGATCCTTGCACTGCTAAGGGAGACTACTCTGTACAGACTGTTTGCAATCACTATGACAACGCCATTTTGTATTATCAAAGGTGGGATCCACCAGACATTGCTTACAGACACTAACTCTGACACCAGACTCAAGAGCAGCAGGCTTTGATTGAAACAACTAACATATTACCTGAGAACATGCTTGACAAAAACTGTCAAGATGACTGGGGATCAAACCAAATCAATAACAGAAAGCATTTTAATCCAGCCTTGGGTTGAAAGGATGGCAGTAGTTGACACTTACTGAAGCTACTGAGACCGGACACACAGACAGACATATCTTCCATGTAGTGACTCTCGAGTTGAGTGCACAGCATGGATTGTGATCACTATTAACTGTCACCCATCACACTCACTAAGCAATGTTCCAGCAGTATGGCAGAGGTCTGTAAAGAAATCATGTCCCAATGAGAAACAGTTAGAGATAGTATCAGTGCTAACATTCCTTATATTTGGGATTACACTTTCTCGGTAAAGTAATGATTCTGGTACTTTTGTCAGGTTCAGTCCCATCCAAGATCAACCCACATTCTCAGAGTCATGTGACAAATTGCCAAACATTGTAAAAGTGTAATCGCAAATATAATACATGTTACATTTTACCACTTTCTAAACGGCACTTTATGTTCATAGTACCAGTGTTGTCGGTAGCACTTAATGTAATCGACCAAGTCCCAAGTATGGCCATCCAATCCCCTACGTCACCTCTTACAACAAACATGTTACTGGGAACCAATAACTCACCTCAAGAAATAATGAATGTAACACTTCATCTGGATGCAGGAGATCATTGTTGGTAATTATTGCAACTAACGTTTTTGTGAAACAGAACAGTAAAAAGGACAAGTCAAAACCATTAAAGTTAAGAGAACTAATTCAATTTAATTCCAATTTATTTTTTGCTGCATACCAAAACAAGAAATCTTCAGGCTCAAGGTTGACTGAAATATGTCTCCTTTCTCGTTAAGGAAACTTTTTCATGGTGATTAAGATAAATGTACTTTTACCAAACAAATTCCACGGAAAATATTTGTTAACTTAAGTGACAGACAACTTAATTACCTCCTTTAATGACTTCCTCTGTGGCTTGCTGACAGTTTCATTTATAATTCAAGACTAAATAAGTGGTCTCAAATGTATTCAAGAGTTGATAAATGAGTGTCACACAAAATATGAGGTCATATTAAAAATCATCAAAACATATGTCCATCTGTCGCAGATAATGCCAGACTTCAGATGGAGATCTAATGTACCTTTCATTGTTTACATGCATGTTGGAACAAACCAGTGCCCCTATTATTGCAAGACAGATTTTACAGTGAGTGAAGTTAAAACTGCCTTTAAGAAATAGTATACCAATATCAGGACAAAGGACACTTGAAATGGGTTTAACACACTATAACCATCTACAAAATAGAACCCAGTCCTCGGTGTGACAAGCTTACAATATACACTGTAGGCCACCCCATTAAAACCTACAATCATTTTATTAAAATTTGGATACATAAACAGCAAAATACAGAAATAATTTAAACACTATGATAGTTTAAAATTAAACCTGAAATTGTACAGGCCATTGGATTAGCCCTTAGGTTAACAGATAAAGATTTAGGGCATCCAAGGTTCAAATTCTCAGATGGATCAGTTGGGTCAAAGTGATGTTAACAATCGATAATGTAATCCCTTCTCACACCAAGTTTCTAACAAGCTGGCAAAACAATATTGTATCCTGATATGAGGACCATGATACTTGATATCAATTTACAACCCCTTTATCACATTCTTTATATTACAAGTCATATTGATGTAAAACATTTGAATATTAACAGAAACTATGCAATAATCTGATCATGCAGATTTCCGTAGTCTTTCCAGGTTGGTTTTGAAAAGCATAAAATTCACATTGCGTCAAGCCGATATGTTTCTTCCCTGTTATATTCTATCTCTGAATTTACATACAATTATTCAGGTTGTGATTCATCTGCAAAATGACTAAATATAAACTTATGAAATAAGAGTAATGTATACGAATGGTATCATACCCATAACTATTTGGCTACGTAACATATCCCACGCATGTTATACCTCTACTCACACCCATTTATCAAACAGTCTTACATCATGTATATAGGATAAATCTTGTTAACCTTTAGCTGCCAATCCGACATATGTCCATGATGTTCCTGTAAGATATAGAAGCTGCAGGCCTTCACTCATTATAACCACACAAGGATACATTGTGCATTCAACATAAATTGTATAATCATCACCATTTTTCCCACTGCAGACAATAATAAACACTGTCTGGGGAAACAAACGGTGTATGTTGCAGAACAGTAACTCTATACATAAGCTAAAGCTAATGCCTGTTTTTTTAATTAATTTCAGGTCCTTGAATAGACAAAACTCAAACACATGAAAAAGATCAGCCAAGAAAAGATCAACAATTTCTACAAATGAGGAAACATACAGGGAACGACCTTCAAAGAAAGAAGTCTCCATTCCAGAGTTGTTCCATTTATGTTTTGGAAGCTGCTATACAAATTTATAAACACAAGGCAGGAAGCTTAGCGTTACCCTAGGCACGTGGGCCACAGATGAGTGTCTCCCCTCACAAATTAAAGAGTAGGGGGATTGCTGTTTCGATTGTATAACAGCAATTAGATGAAGCTAAAAATAATATTACTGCAATGTCTCCGTGTACGATTTCAGCATAATATTTTCTCAATCAACATTCTTCGTACAGTCAGATTTAATCCTCAGGGATTAACGCCACGTCTTCTGTAGGTTCCAATCAGGAATTTTTTCAGTTTCTCAACATACAGTACAATTACCGAACCAATTTTACTTGCAGAAATCCTTTGAAGTTGCAGGTGACAGCTTAGACACCAAAGCAAAGGTTTAATTTCTGCATTATCTACAGTTGTCTGACGAGGTCTGGGAAATCAAGTTAGGAAGCTTCACTGACGATGGCAAGGATGGACAGAAGTCAGCATGGTAAACTCTGGCTGAGAGAATCCAGAACACAATGCATGACAGAGGTTTGCTCCTGTAGGACACTTTGCTACTATAGGACAATCGTTACATTTACATATGCCAGACATGACGTGGGTGCCTTTATTTCTTGCTAAAGTTAGAGAAGTATGTGAATGTTTTTCAATTACCATATTCACCATAAGTGGTGGCCAGGGTGCCGAGAAGGGTAGTGAGTGAGTGAGTTAAGTTTTACACAGCACTCAGCAATAGTCCATCTACATGTATGTAAATAATCGAGTCTGGACCAGACAATCCAGTGATCAACAGCATGAGCATCGATCTGCACAAATGGGAACCGATGACATATGTCAACCAGGCCAGCGAGCCTGACAACCCGATCCTGTCAGTCTGCCTCTTACAACAAGCATGGGTTACTGAAGATCTATTCTAACCCAGATCTTCAAAGGTTCAAGAAGGGTAGAGGGGAGGGGTAGTGGTTCATGTTAAAAACATTCATTCATTTTTTTGTCTGAGACTGAGCAGTAGGGAACAAAGCTAGTGTAAACATCCATAAAACAAATGCTTTCAACAATAGTTTCAAGGCATTTATATTCCCTTTCTTTGTACTTTCAAAACATACACAAGAAAACAAAGACAAACACACAAATTTATGGTCCTGCCAGCAAGGTCATACCACAATTCATAATACACGAACGCATCTGACATGTTGAAGATATATCCATCATTAACTGTAATTAATGGGAGCCCAAATAGAATACATCAGTTGATCTGCAGTGATTTTTGCAAGAAAGTGTTGCATGGGGACTTGTTTATGATTACTGTGGGACATTCCTCCATATTATTATTCCAACAATAAGCAACAGGGCACCTGTTCCTCAACAGCATTTAAAGAATGTTATTAGTTTATAGAAGTCAGGAATGTGAACTGTAGCACAATAAAAACCCTAACAATTTGTAGTGATGGTTTGGAGGACGTGGGTGGAAATGTAAGCTATCTGTACTTCAACACCTGCAAGCATTGAGGCTTCCAAAATAATCAAGTGAGTAGGTGAGTATGAATTTAAGCCACTTTCAGCAATATTCCAGCAATATCACAGCGGGGGAGACCAGAAATGGTCTTCACACATTGTACACATGTACACATTGTACACATGGTGGGAATCGAACCCAGGTCTTCAGCATGCCAAGGGGTAGCCTCAACCATTAGGCTACCCTACCCAAGTTACCACACATTACAATAGTTTGGTCATGATACAGAAAGATGGACAAAGCAGGTAAGGAAGGACAAAAGTTGGACAGTAAAAAGAGCATTTCTTAGTCAAGTTTCCATAGTATGTAATGGACATCTAAGAAACACCATGAAAAGTCACTGAAAAATCTCTCAATGTACTAATATCTATTGTACACAGTTCAAGTATTGGTAAGGTGATAATAATTATGAAATTGTTACTTCCTTCTGACACAGACTACATGATATAACAGGCATATCAAAAGGGGTAGTCTAGTGGTTAAAGAGTTTGTTTGTCACACCGAAAACCTGGGTTCAATTCCCAACATGGGTACAATGTGTGAAACCCATTTCTGGTGTCCCCTGTCATGATATTGTTATAAACAGCATAAAACCTCACTCACACTCACTAAGCAATGGAAGGCTATGGAAGGCCACAGATTAAGGTTTCACACATGACAGGAACCAACCCTTGGCACAAAGAGCAACTGGTATAACTGCTGGACTACCTCTCTCACAATGTGCATGTTCTGGATGCCCAACATTCCCAGACACAGTCCCCATTGACTGCTCTTTATATGTGCCTGATGCAGCAGGTTCGCCAGTTATATGGAATATTTACTAATTACAGTGAATACTGCATGTGTTTCAAATGAACATTCCATTATACAAACAGTCTCTGAATTAAGGGGCAAGATCTGCTAATGATGTATTATATTCAAAGCAATTCTTTCATCCGAGCATATCAAGTATCACAAAGAGGAAACATTATGTGAATAATTCCTTGGCAAGTTTGAGTGAAGATAAAAAGAAAATGTTTTTTTTCTAAATGGCTGAAATCTTTGTGAGATGGATCTTCAGAAGACAGAAACCTGTGGAAATTGGAAACAATCTTTGCATAACTAGCACTATTCACAATGAAATTACACTTTTCTAATCATTGTTCAATCAGTAGTTCTGTCAACAACCAGCACACAACACCCATGTCAACCTGATCTCAATAAATGATCTACAACATGTATGGCCTCTATCTAAAACAAATACAAATTGGGTGTTTCAGGCTACTAAATCACACAGGCAATCTACTGAAGCCTTTGTACATGGTACAGAAATCTGACAACTGACAAACAGGCACACCTGTTGTCCAGGTTACCGAGATAAATCGTACCCTGGCTATCACGAAAATAAATGTATTATTGTGTAAGAGTCAGGGTTATCAGCAAAATACATTTGTACCATGAGTTAGGCAGCCAGTAAGGCAAAGCACGAGGGCATTGATCGCGTGAATGCTGTTTGCCACCATTGTGTTGCATCACCACCAAGACATTCTCAGTTTGTCAAACTTCACACGCATGCATGTCTACTGGTGTTTCACTTGTTACTAAGGTTACCACCACCAAGACATTCTCAGTTTGTCAAACTTCACACATGCGTGATGGCATGCCTACTGGCCTACTTAAGAAAATACCTCTGGAGAATATTACCTGCATATATTATCACATCCATTGTGAGAACTGAACATGGACCATCATGGCAAGAAGCAACACCTTACCCACAAGGCTACCCAAAACTTAGCAACTTTGGATTATTTCTTAAAAGTCTGGATATCTGGGTCTAAATAAGGTCAACATCCTCTTACAGTTTATGCCCCTTTGAGTAATTAGTAATTACCTGGTCACACAGATCAGAACAGTTTTTATGTCACAGTGAGCCAGCTAAGGGAGTGAGGCTGTAGACTTTGATAAAGCCACAATCACAGGTAGTGTGCCAACATATGAGGGAGCATCACAATGTGGGGGATTCTGGGCTTCAAGTCAGACTACTATAGCCATGAGGTACGGTACTCTGCACTGTCATGATTAACGTCTCACATAATTTGAGAGGGCACGTATAAACGAACTAGCACCTCGCAAAATATTCTATAAAAAATTCAAATGCATCAAACTTTTTTACATGAAAAATCTACATTATACCCTAATCCCCTACCTGCCTGGTGCAAGTATCGTAAGTGGGCTTATCACCCAGAAGAACTCAAGCAGTACACCTTAGCATCTCTTTACAGAAATACAGTGATTTATCCCAGAATATTTAGCCATAAGATTCAGAGATATAACTTTTCAATAGAAGCAGATGCCATGGCATGCAGAAGTTTTATTTTTGGAAGCCACTGAATCTTTCTTTGTGCAGTCGTTTTTGAAGGTTCACCACTTGACTGAGGATCCAACAAAAACACCTTCTATCACTTGCCGCATCAACGGCTGAATCCATAACTCCAATCCTTTTAAAAACATCTGAATCTATTAGGCGTCCTGAGGAACGGCACTACTTCCAATCAAGGGAAAGCAGTATACATGCACAAAAAGCCTCATATCTGTAATTTTAGAGCATTAATCTTGCACCTTAGACATTGTAATTTTATCAGTCTGACGCTGGTATTTACAGAGACATGTTTTATCAGGGTGGAAGGAATGCCTGCCTGTTTGGCGATATCGAGACCAAATCGGTTCCACCTGGCCTGTCTGCAGCAGAGGCCAGACTTGGCGTAATATTGGACAAAGATCACTAACATTTATCATTCCAAGACATTTATCATTCATGTGTTGGTCGTTTTCAATGACTCGAGCCATCTTGCAAAACATGTTTTTACTTGTCTGTAATATAGGAAAACATTATTATCATGTCATTAACTAAACTAGAATGTTTTTCATGCAAGTTCTGGGGATATTAACAGTAGACATCAATCTTACAGAATGTAATTTTTGTGGCATTTGACAAGTAAATTCTAATAAATCAAATTTATAGCCTGCACAACAATTCGAAAAGAGAACTTATTTCCAGCCTACATGTACAAGTGAAAACGGTTTTATCAAAATATTTTTGGGTTTCAGAATTGTTCAACCAGCAGGAACATTAAAAATGTTTATATTCCCTTTGATTTTGCAGACTTTTGTTCTCATGATTATAGAACAAGAAGGAAAATGGGTGATTTAAAGGACTGTTGAGTAGGGCTTGGAGATATGGTAGACTGTTTGACATCGCAGCCCACTGACATAGATCCTTGTTCATAATAACAATCACTGGTTTGTCTCGGGAGGATGTAACTATTTACAAGCACACAATATATATATATATATATACTCAATAACATTGAAGCATTTCCCAAGTAACCAGTACCGGTAACCCATCCTTGTTGAAAGAGTCGTGGGACTACTGATGATTGGGTGGTCAGGTTCTGTGGTCTGACTAACTATGTGCCATCAAATAGCATAGACTGCTGCTTATGTTTCAGGGCACTGCGTCCAGTGTTAGGAGTTGATTATATACTAATTACACTGAGACAGTATTTTAAACAAATCGGCACAGATGTTTGCGTCTGCAAGACCTTCAAACAATCTGCACCGCAACCTAATGTATTCCATATCTCCTTCCACTGTCAACACCTTCCAGGAAACATGAAGAAAACTAGAACACCCTTTCTCAAACCGTTGTCTGATGCAGGACTTAAGGAGGATTTGTCCAACACTTGTCATGCAGTGTTCTAAGCCCCTTTGATAAACTCTGCACCTGCTCCTCCTGATCTAACTCTTATGTTCAATTACAGAACTGGATGCAAAACATACTACCAGCCCTGCAGGAGAGCTCCAATGGTAAGACACAGTGGACTGCGAAGACCTAACAGCATGTAAATAATGTGTCTCCTGTACAAATAAACTACATGTCTTCCCAATATAAAATCAGGTAGTAACACAAATAAACTGAGTATACTCCAACGCAAACATTGTAGGCTTAGACGTAGTTTGACGATGTTCGGGTCATGTTTTGCAAAGCCTTGTGTAAAGAGAACATCGAAAAAGCATGTACAAGAAAAATATTGTGATTCCATCACGACACTTACTGTCTGTGTGTGGAGCAAAGGTCATTTCATTTAGCATCTCTGACCCTTAAATATGGATGAATAATGGAGAGATTGAGCGAGTGAAAGTTGCCTTACATCACGGTCGCCAATGGACCTGTCACAACAGTCTGTATAGAAAATGAGTCTAGACCACTCAAATAGCGAAAGCTGCAGGAAAAGGGTTTGCCAGTTCTTCCAATTCCACCATTTTCAGAAGATCCCAGAAATCATTCTAAGTGTGATAAATCCTCAGATCCATTATTGCAGTGTCATCCACCGAGCTGTGCATGGTATCAGCATGAACTATGACAACCTTCAACTGGTCTCAGCATGTTGACAGTCATCCACCGAGCTGTGCATGGTATCAGCATGAACTATGACAACAACCTTCAACTGGTCTCAGCATGTTGACAGTCATCCACCGACCTGTGCATGGTATCAGCATGAATTATGACAACCTTCAACTGGTCTCAGCATGTTGACAGAAGATCCCACCGAGCTGTGCATTATCAGCATGTGATAACAATCCTCACTGATCCATTGTTGCAGTGTCATCCACCGAGCTGTGCATGGTATCAGCATGAACTATGACAACCTTCAACTGGTCTCAGCATGTTGACAGAGTCATCCACCGAGCTGTGCATGGTATCAGCATGAACTATGACAACAACCTTCAACTGGTCTCAGCATGTTGACAGTCATCCACCGAGCTGTGCATGGTATCAGCATGAACTATGACAACCCTTCAACTGGTCTCAGCATGTTGACAGTCATCCACCTTCAACTGGTGTGCATGTTGGTAGTCATCAGCATGAACATGGTATGACAAACCTTCCTTCAACTCTTCAGCACTGACAGTCATCCACCGAGCTGTGCATGGTATCAGTATGAACAGCATGTTGACAGTCATCCACCGAGCTGTGCATGGTATCAGCATGAACTATGACAACCTTCAACTGGTCTCAACTGGTCTCTGTGCATGGTATGTTGAACAGTCATCCAGCATGTTGACCGAGCATGTGCATGGTATCAGCATGAACTATGACAACCTTCAACTGGTCTCAGCATGTTGACAGTCATCCACCGAGCTGTGCATGGTATCAGCATGAACTATGACAACAACCTTCAACTGGTCTCAGCATGTTGACAGTCATCCACCGAGCTGTGCATGGTATCAGCATGAACTATGACAACAACCTTCAACTGGTCTCAGCATGTTGACAGAGTCATTACAAGCAGAATAACATGTCACACTGAGTGTTTACTTTTATGAAGCTTAAACAATGGATGACTATGAAAATTCAATGAAAAAATTATTGTCACCAAGGTGACGTAATCCCCCGCTGCAAATTATCAAATCAAACTTAAATGTCACTGAAAGCATGACCAGTCAACCTGCACCTTCCCAAGATGATGCTTTGTGTCAAATATTAAGAAAATACAGTGAATCGTTTGTGAGATGTCTCGGTGATGAGGTGAACATGTTGAAATGTTTAAAGTGTCGCCGTGACCTTGAAAACTATGTGAAGGTTACCAAAATCAACTGGGCCCTACGCCTTCGCAAGATGAAGCTTGGTGACAAAAAATGAAGAAAGTCCAGGGAATGGTTCTTGAGATATCTTGCTGACAAGAGTAAAACGTTTAAGTCCCCTTGTGACCTTGAAATGAAGGTGAGGTGAAATTGGGTTTAACGTCGTGCTTGAGAATATTTCGCTCATATGACGACATGCATGCGTGTATATGTGTATATGCGGCTGCTTGTACTAGCCCAGACTGAAGCTGGTTTTATAGTGCTAGCCCACTGAGATACCATGCCGCAGTGAAGCATGAATACCCCACTCAGACACATTATACTGACTCCGAGCCGACCAGTCCTTGTTGTATCCATTAATGCCAAGCGCCATGCTGGGACCAACAAGTACTGAAATGAAGGTAAAGGTCACCATACCTGACTGGGACCTTTTGCATACTGTGATGAAGGTAGGTACCAAATATGAAAAGAATCTAGTCAACGGTTCGTAAGATACTCCAATTCGTACACATACACATGCAATACAGGACAAACATCAGACAATATAGCTGCTAAACAGCCATAAATTGTTTTATTCTAGATGCAGCTGAACAACATCTTTGAAGTTGACAAGAGTCATATCTTGAATACTTATCTCTTCTTATCGGCATGACCCTTCAATAATGATGGTCAGTATATCACTTACAATGTGGGGAAATGCCCACTACAATGTCCTGTCATTGATGATGCTTATCTTGAGTCAGTGAGTGTGGTCTTGCTCTGAACATTCCTGCCATGACGAAGTGATGGCACCATGAATTCAATCTGTACAGGGCATCGAACCAAGGTCTCCAGGACACAAGCATACACTTTATCCACTAGGCTACCTCAAGACAAGGCAGTGTTGACAAAGTTGCTAGTTTTAACTCTCCGGCAATGTCAGATCACATGTACCCTTTTCTTTAATGGGAAGATGATGGGTTAACAGTCGACTGAAGGTTATTCAGTCTGCACCTCATGGGGAGTTTGTCTGAAACATGTCCGCAGTGATCACCAACTGGTCGTGGTAGTTCTGCCAAAGGACACACACCGAGAATACACTGAACTTTAAGCAACAAGTTTCAGCAGGTGAACGGATATCAAGATTCTGCTGTTTTCTAGATTCAGGTTTTGAGACATGAAATAACCCTGCTACACGAAGCAGACGTTCCATCTCCAGATATCAGTTTTTCATAGGATTTGATGTAGCTCTGTCTACTTGTACTGGAAAAGCACAACAACCAGCAGCATTTCCCTTGGCACTCCGAACACAAAACAAACTGACAGACGGCCTTGCTATTGTTGACTCCCATAATTTGGTGTATCGACTTTGATTGACCTTCTCCCATGAAACCATCTGTATTCCATCCCACTTTTAAGTGTGGGAAATCAGTGACAGAGTTATGTACTCTATATCCAATACCTGAGAACATCTGTGTTAAGATTAAAGCAATTTCATATTCGAGGCATCTTGCATACAGTGTTTTTGCCAATCTCAATCCCATTTTATGCAACAAAAGCAAAGAGCATCTATGACTGAAAATCTATGCACGCCTAACATTATGCTTCGTAAATTACTGCAGTATTCCATGCCTGTTATGTAAAAGCTATCAAGAGCATTCAACATGGCCATTCTGCCAGTGATAGGTTTCCATTTAAAGCACTCCAATTTCCAGATTGGCCAGTAATGAAATCCGACTGGACATGACTGGTACAATTCCCTGTTATCTCTGTTACACTGACGAATGTATTGAGGTTACCACTTCAGCAGCTAAATACTGGTCTTGCTTCAATCAGCCTACCTATGCCTTCAGGGTTGTGGACAGCAGCTCAGCCTTGGTTGTGTCACACCTGCCCAGGTCAGTGAACATTCATCTGCACAACTACAACTTGGTTTCAATGTCAGGGAGTTGGTGAGTAGCTGGAGCGGTTAGGCTATTGCACCCATATTGGGAACCGAACCTGGGACAAATGAAAGCTTGAGGCACTAGGCTACCCCACCGCCCCTACAACCCTATCTCTCTATCCACCATCTGCACCTAGCACATTACATCTTGTGCCGTAGTCCATGCAAGTCTAGATTAGTTTCAGGAAAATAAAACAAACTCATTTTTTTTTAGTATTTTATGAACATAAGGTTGGAACAGTTTTTCTGTAATATTTGCTTGTTTCATAGACTAGACGTAAGTTTACCAGTGCTGTCCCATACCCTATCTCACTACCACCCCTGTCTACCATCTCCAACTCACTAACACATGACAGCAACTGCTGCCTTGTACAACCCTATCTCCCTACCATCCCTGTCTACCATCTACACCTCACTAACACATGACAGCAACTGCTGCCTCATACAACCCTATCTCACTACCATCCCTGTCTACCATCTCCACCTCACTAACACATGACAGCAACTGCTGCCCTGTACAACCCTATCTCTCCACCCTTCCACTTTCTCTGCACCAATCCCACCTATCTGGCACATGGTCTGCCACCATTACCCCAGCACACACAGAGCCCCTGCACCTGACTGGAAGGTGAAGCTGTGGAACATCTCTCATCTGACATATTCTTCGTCCTCCATAATAGATTATTGCAGCTGGCATTACCAAATCTCAATTGCTGTGATAACACCATGCTTGGGATATCTCCCACCAATGCCAGCTACTTAACAATATCCTTTTCTGTTGTCTTAGCTGCTGAGGAAATGTCAGGTGATGCTTGGGTTATCTTTTCTTGGACATAGTTTCATACTGTTTTCCTCATGAGAATTGATCATCACACGTTTTCCTCTTCAGTCTTATCAAGCCGTAGATAACGGGACATTACGCCACTGATAATTACAGATCGCACGTTTCCAGATCACTGCTGCACCAACATCCTATTATTCATTACGTCTACTGTCTTTGCACTGGTGAATTCCACGGAGGCCAACATGCTCCCCTGACCAATTACAGCCCTACATCATTGGTCCTGATACTGGCATATGTGATGAGTAAATTGTAGAAACTAAGTCAATCCAATATTCAGCTGTAACTGGTTTTCACTTGACCTCCATTTTTGGTAATGATGACCCCAAATCTGCTTGAAAAGTTTTAATTCCCATGACATACCAGATACATGTTCTCTAGATGTCTGCTGGACTGTTTATAGAATCTTTAACTTAAATTCGAAATATTTCAATACCGTTGCTGAACAAAATAAGGTTTATGCTACTATTTAACAAAAACCCAACAACAAATGCATTTTAAACAAAAGGAAGGCAGGGTAATCTCTTACCAATGAAATTAATCTTATTGGCCTATGTCCACCATGAGTTTTACCAGGCTAAGACTAGCAGACTTATGGTATTGACCGAACTAAGCACCAAGAACCATGCACTAGCCAATCAGTAGACAAGCCTGTAAGTAATCTGTGTGAGCATTCCCTGCAATATCTACATGACCGTCCATATTCTTGTATATATCATAGACTGTATACAGAAAATGGCAGCAGGATTTACTTGCATCTAGTATCAAGGACGTTTAGTTATGTTCATGTTTGAGCTAAGTTTGTTCACTGAGTGAGAACAAACTGAACTTTTGTGAGCTTTAAATAGTGCACAATTCACCTACCATCGATTTTGTAAGCACTTATCATAACCCATATGGAGTATTGCAAATTGAAATCAATAATGTTCACTATGTCAGCTGTATACTGACAGTGCTATTTACATATTTTAGTCATGCAATGACAAGGTAAAACAACATTTACTGTACACGCACACACAATGCACACACACAATGCACACATGTACACAGTCACATCAAAGGAATCATTACACTGACCTCCATGCTGGTGATCTAACATGATTACATGATAGCTGAATAACACAATATACAACTCAACCAAAGGCAGTGGATAACAAGTACTTTACAGTGAAAACTACACATGTACACAGAACCACCAGCAAACAGTACAAGGTCGGGACGATTGTTACTGTAAATATGTACAGGGTTAAGTATGACACACACAGGTTTCTGGGCACCAACTGTACCTGTAACTCCACAGGATCCTGTTCAATACACGACTACCCTACAGCTTCCTTCTGAACACAAGACTACCCTACAGCTTCCTTCTGAATACAGCTTCCTTCTGAACACAAGACTACCCTACAGCTTCCTTCTGAACACAAGACTACCCTACAGCTCCCTTCTGAACACAAATACACCCTACAGCTTCCTTCTGAATACACATCGACCCTACAGCTTACAGCTTCCTTCTGGACACAAGACTACCCTACAGCTTCCTTCTGCACACAAGACTACCCTACAGCTTCCTTCTGAATACACGACTACCCTACAGCTTCCTTCTGGACACAAGACTACCCTACAGCTTCCTTCTGGACACAAGACTACCCTACAGCTTCCTTCTGAACACAAGACTACCCTACAGCTTCCTTCTGAACACAAGACTACCCTACAGCTTCCTTCTGAACACAAGACTACCCACAGCTTCCTTCTGGACACAAGACTCCCCTCAGCCCCTTCTGGACACAGACCACCCTACAGCTTCCTTCTGAATACAAGACGACCCTACAGCTTCCTTCTGGACACAAGACTACACCCTACACCTTCTGAACACAGCCCTACAGCTTCCTTCTGAACACAAGACTACCCTACAGCTTCCTTCTGAACACAAGACTACCCTACAGCCCTTCTGACACCAGCTTCCCTTCTGGACTTCTGACAAGACCACCCTACAGCTTCCCTTCTGAACACAAGACTGCCCTACAGCTTCCTTCTGAACACAAGACTACCCCTACAGCTTCCTTCTGGACACAAGACTACCCTACAGCTCCCTTCTGAACACAAGACTACCCTACAGCTTCCTTCTGGACACAAGACTACCCTACAGCTTCCTTCTGAACACAAGACTACCCTACAGCTTCCTTCTGAATACACGACTACCCTACAGCTTCCTTCTGGAACACAAGCATTCTACAGCTTCCTACAGCTTCCTTCTGGACACAAGACTACCCTACAGCTTCCTTCTGAACACAAGACTACCCTACAGCTTCCTTCCCCTTCACAAGACTCACCCTACAGCTTCCTTCTGACACACAAGACTACCCTACAGCTTCCTTCTGGACACAAGACTACCCTACAGCTTCCTTCTGACACAGACTCACCCTACAGCTTCCTTCTGAACACAAGACTACCCTACAGCTTCCTTCTGACACACAAACTCCTACAGCTCCCCTTCTGAAACACAAGACTCACCCTACAGCTTCCTTCTGAACACAAGACTACCCTACAGCTTCCTTCTGAACACAAGACTACCCTACAGCTTCCTTCTGAACACAAGACTCACCCTCCCTACAGCTTCCTTCTGAACACAAGACTACCCTACAGCTCCCTTCTGACACGACTACCCTACAGCTCCCTTCTGAATACAAGACTACACCCTACAGCTTCCTTCTGAACACAAGACTACCCTACAGCTTCCTTCTGAACACAAGACTACCCTACAGCTTCCTTCTGAACACAAGACTACCCTACAGCTCCCTTCTGAACACAAGACTACCCTACAGCTTCCTTCTGAACACAAGACTACCCCCATCAGCTCCCTTCTGAATACACGACGACCCTACAGCTTCCTTCTGGACACAAGACTACCCTACAGCTTCCTTCTGGACACAAGACTACCCTACAGCTTCCTTCTGGACACAAGACTACCCTACAGCTTCCTTCTGGACACAAGACTACCCTACAGCTCCCTTCTGAACACAAGACTACCCTAAGCTCCCTTCTGAACACAAGACTACCCTACAGCTCCCTTCTGGACACAAGACTACCCTACAGCTTCCTTCTGAATACAAGACTACCCTACAGCTTCCTTCTGGACACAAGACTACCCTACAGCTTCCTTCTGGACACAAGACTACCCTACAGCTTCCTTCTGAATACACGACGACCCTACAGCTTCCTTCTGGACACAAGACTACCCTACAGCTTCCTTCTGGACACAAGATCACCCTACAGCTTCCTTCTGACACAAGACTACCCTACAGCCCCTTCTGAACACAAGACTCACCCTACAGCTTCCTTCTGAATACACCACGACGACCCTACAGCTTCCTTCTGAATACACGACGACCCTACAGCTTCCTTCTGGACACAAGAGTACCCTACAGCTTCCTTCTGAATACACGACTACCCTACAGCTTCCTTCTGAATACACGACGACCCTACAGCTTCCTTCTGGACACAAGACTACCCTACAGCTTCCTTCTGAATACACGACTACCCTACAGCTTCCTTCTGAATACACGACGACCCTACAGCTTCCTTCTGAACACAAGACTACCCTACAGCTTCCTTCTGAACACAAGACTACCCTACAGCTCCCTTCTGAACACAAGACTACCCTACAGCTTCCTTCTGAACACAAGACTACCCCCATCAGCTCCCTTCTGAACACAAGACTACCCTACAGCTTCCTTCTGAACACAAGACTACCCTACAGCTCCCTTCTGAACACAAGACTACCCTACAGCTTCCTTCTGAACACAAGACTCACCCTACAGCTTCCTTCTGAACACAAGACTACCCTACAGCTTCCTTCTGAACACAAGACTACCCTACAGCTTCCTTCTGGACACAAGACTACCCTACAGCTTCCTTCTGGACACAAGACTACCCTACAGCTTCCTTCTGAATACACGACGACCCTACAGCTTCCTTCTGAACACAAGACTACCCTACAGCTTCCTTCTGGACACAAGACTCACCCTACAGCTTCCTTCTGGACACAAGACTACCCTACAGCTCCCTTCTGAACACAAGACTACCCTACAGCTCCCTTCTGAACACAAGACTACCCTACAGCTTCCTTCTGAACACAAGACTACCCTACAGCTTCCTTCTGAATACACGACGACCCTACAGCTTCCTTCTGAATACACGACGACCCTACAGCTTCCTTCTGGACACAAGAGTACCCTACAGCTTCCTTCTGAACACACGACTACCCTACAGCTTCCTTCTGAACACACGGCGACCCTACAGCTTCCTTCTGGACACAAGACTACCCTACAGCTTCCTTCTGAATACAAGACTACCCTACAGCTTCCTTCTGAACACACGACTACCCTACAGCTTCCTTCTGAACACAAGACTACCCTACAGCTTCCTTCTGAACACAAGACTACCCTACAGCTTCCTTCTGAACACAAGACTACCCTACAGCTTCCTTCTGAACACAAGACTACCCCCATCAGCTCCCTTCTGAACACAAGACTACCCTACAGCTTCCTTCTGAACACAAGACTACCCTACAGCTCCCCCTTCTGAACACAAGACTACCCTACAGCTTCCTTCTCTGAACACAAGACTACCCTACAGCTCCCTTCTGAACACAAGACTACCCTACAGCTTCCCTTCTGAACACAAGACTACCCCCATCAGCTTCCTTCTGAACACAAGACTACCCTACAGCTTCCCTTCTGAACACAAGACTACCCTACAGCTTCCTTCTGAACACAAGACTACCCTACAGCTTCCTTCTGAACACAAGACTACCCTACAGCTTCCTTCTGAACACAAGATCACCCTACAGCTTCCTTCTGAACACAAGACTACTACCCCTACAGCTTCCTTCTGAACACAAGACTACCCTACAGCTTCCTTCTGAACACAAGACTACCCTACAGCTCCCTTCTGAACACAAGACTACCCTACAGCTCCCTTCTGAACACAAGACTACCCTACAGCTTCCTTCTGAACACAAGACTACCCTACAGCTTCCTTCTGAACACAAGACTACCCCAATCAGCTCGCTTCTGAACACAAAGCTACCCTACAGCTTCCTTCTGGACACAAGACTACCCTACAGCTCCCTTCTGAACACAAGACTACCCTACAGCTCCCTTCTGAACACAAGACTACCCTACAGCTCCCTTCTGAACACAAGACTACCCTACAGCTTCCTTCTGAACACAAGACTACCCTACAGCTTCCTTCTGAACACAAGACTACCCTACAGCTTCCTTCTGAACAAACGACTACCCTACAGCTACCTTCTGAACACAAGACTACCCTACAGCTCCCTTCTGAACACAAGACTACCCTACAGCTCCCTTCTGAACACAAGACTACCCTACAGCTCACTTCTGAACACAAGGCTACCCCCCCATCAGCTCGCTTCTGAACAAAAGGCTACCCTACAGCTCCCTTCTGAACACAAGGCTACCCCCCCATCAGCTCGCTTCTGAACACTACCCTACAGCTTCCTTCTGAACACAAGCCCCCATCAGCTCGCTTGAACACAACACTACCCTACAGCTCCCTTCTGAACACAAGGCCACCCCCCATCAGCTCGCTTCTGAACACAACACTACCCTACAGCTCCCTTCTGAACACAAGGCTACCCCCCATCAGCTCGCTTCTGAACACAAGGCTACCCTACAGCTTCCTTCTGAACACAAGGCTACCCCCCATCAGCTTCCTTCTGAACACAACGCTACCCCATCAGCTTCCTTCTGAACACATGGCTACCCCATCAGCTTCCTTCTGAACACAAGGCTACCATTACAGCTTTCTTCAGAACACAAGCCTGCCCTACTGCATGCGTCTGAACATAAGGCTACCCTAGTGCTTATTTCACAAGGAGGGACACCAAGATTGGGCCTACATGGGGAGTCCAAGAAAGAGCTTGTGGCACGTGTGAACACTCACCAACAGGCAAACACACGACCAATGTACCATTGTAATTCAACAAATGTATTCTTGACATTTATCACTGACACCACCATGTTGAAGGTGTATATAACTGCCTTGTCACAGTAGTGTGTTTAAGTTCCAACATTTGAACCAAGTATGTTGACTACCACAGAACCTTACACTTAAAATGATAGTCTGCTCATTTATCATCCCACAATCTATAAGCAAACTTCTAATGGTAAATCAAAGTGTCATACTTATATTTCCAGACACAAATCCTACATTTCCAAGTAATGACATTAAATCAATATGACAAAATCAATACAATCGTAAGACTTGCATAAATATTATTCATGCAAAATCAGCTTGTTGCAGATAACACCAGAAGCTTAAGATAACAGAACTATTAAACAAAGGTCAAGTGGAAGTGTTCACAGAATCATTCAACACATCAATTAATCAATGTGTTAGAAGTGGAATAGGTTTCAGCTGAGTCGGTCACACCATATCTCCACCAGATGATAAGATGTGATGAATTATCTCCCTTGTTCCTCATAATCCAAGAGTTTATGATCAACAGGAAATGGTGACTGATAAACTCCTATATCATCGACCACACTGATGTATAGGGGACAAACATGCCTTCACAAGATACACACTGGACGTTTGATGATACAAGGGTGCTAGAAATGCAGTATGCTACATGGGATTTGAAACAGTAGTGTGAAGAATATCTTCCATCTGCTTTTGGATAACCAACTTATAAACATGAGCCAATCAATGTCCATATCTCCTAGACTTGATCAGTGGTGATATATCCCATAACAAAATGCTGATTTGTTATTATTTTCCAGCATCATGTTTCCAGGTTGTAAACAGTAATAAGTTGCTTGTTCGATGTAAAGTAGTAATTTTGTGGTCACACTATGATTCTTATAAAGAATGGCCAGTATCCTAATCTGTATATCTGCAAATCTGTATATCTGTACTACCATGCACCGCCAGTTCGAACACCCTTAACATTAACAAGAAACTCACAAAATCAGAATAGGTGTGCCAACATTACTGACCAACATAATGATCTGAAATTGCATTCATGTAAAATTTAGGAATGAAGTAACTAATAGGCAAATATTCAATAAGTTTCCAATCCAAGATTACTGGCCAGATTACTGTAGTTTCTCAGTCACGCCATAACTGATAACCTTCAGTCATATGATATAATCGGGTGGTATGGATACCTTACCGAACAGGAATTGTTGGCAGACTAAGATGCCATTTCTAGTAATTTCACTTTATAAATGATGAAGATGAATAAATATCAAGATTAATCAGTCAAGTTTTATGTCTGATGAAGATATTCCAGTCTGTATCAAACACGTTTGAGTCTACACAAGCCCATTAAGACTTTCTGCATTAATTTCAGTGGAGTTTAGGAGTCATCATATGGACTGTTATTAGTAATGCTTCAGAGCCTGAGCCGTAATTTTAGCACACTCACACTATCGACTAGCGGCTGGTCATGTAATATTCTAACAGCTGTCAACTGGGCAGTTTAACTGGATGCTCCTGGCTCAATGTTGTGTTCAGAAAACCACAAAGCTAGGACATGCCACCGTCTCTTTCTAAACATACAGTGTTCTGCTGGAGTTGCATGAACCATCTCCTTATAGGGGAGATAACTCCGGAATGAGCAGGTGTTAACACTTGAAAGGAAATTCAGGTTTTGTGTCAGCTTTAACAATGCAGTGACACAAGATACATATTCACCACTACGGTGAACCCCACAAGCATGGTGCTGACAAATCTGAGACAACAAGAACCTTTAATTTGAAACCACAACCAGAGGATCTTGGTATGTCTAAGGGAAGCAACTCTTCCTGTTTAGCCGGGGAACTGTTCACATAGACACACATACGGGTAAACATGACAGACCATGCTTCAAGTGACATGACTGTAAAAACAAGGGGAGATAACTCTGGCACCTACCTTCATCTGGAACGTAGAGAATGTTGTAGATCTCTTTCAGGGCCTTCTCAGCTGCATCTTGCTTGGCCGTCTTCTTGGTCAGTCCTGATCCGATGAAATTCTTGTCAGCAACGCTCAGTGTCATCTCGAAGATCCTGAGAAGATTGTCTCCCTTTTCCGCTGTCAGTTGGTACACAGCATCTCTTCTCATCTCATTCAACAGCATGACAGGATGTTTGTTTGAAATCATCAGCTTTGGCTCAGGGCCTGATGTATTTCTGCACTGTTCTATCAGGGCATTAATAGCAGCTCTCTGGTCTTCTCCTTGGGGCTGTTGATCTGTAGAAACGGAAGACATTCGTAATCCTTGAACTGTATCACCGCCATCTTGATGAATTTTTCATTGGGGATCATAAAACTTTACACCATTTCACAAAGATATAAAAAAATATATTATTCCTTCACAGAAAATCATATAATTTAAACCTCCAAATGTTTGACTCATTCAAAATACAACACTTAAACTACTAAACCAATAGGTCACCTGGTTTCATCGACATTTTTCACAAAACAATGTGCACTTGTTTGCCTTAGCATTCATATATTCCAAAACCCATAAGATGACAACTGTTTAAACAATAATAGCTTGAAATTCCTACACCAAATAACAAACTTCCTGAAAGAATTAGAAACAGGAAATCAAATTATTAGTATCAGTTACATTAAGGGCACTGAATCACCAACTGTATTCACAGGAAAACAAGGGATGGGAGAGTTGTCGAGATCAACAACATGTCGGGCACGGTATACACAAGATATTTCATGGTCAGTGTCTAAGTACACTCATGGAATGCTTCTACACAGAAATATTTAACATCCAATTTTCAACATTCAGAAACTGTACCATAATATTATGAAATTAACATCAGTTCAAAATCTGATACATGGTTTATGGGGTAATTTTCAGATTGTTTAGCAACAGCGGTGACTAATTTGTTTTTTTTGCCAGAGTTACATATATGTGATTGAACCTCAAGAAAGCAATGATCAATATAGATCAGGGTAGGTGTGGCTTGTCACTATAACAACTAATCTGAAAATGTTTTTATTTGTTCTTTAATGACTCCCAGAATTACTCCAGCAGCCTGTAAATAATCAAGTTTGGACCAGACAATCCTCGGATCAATAGTGTGAGCAGCTATCCACACTGTCGGTGAGTTTAATTACTCATGTACACATACTTTCATCAACAGTGTTTGAGTAAGCTGCATTCAGCAATATTCCTGCAGCATCATGGTGGGTGACACCACAGATGAGCCTCATACAAGCTGTGACAAAAATTCAGGCATTTGCATGACAAGTGAACATTGAACCTTTTGGCCACTTCACTTACACAGCCAATCAAGCCTGCAGCAAAGCCGCACAATTTTAACCTGTCCAGCGATGGCAACTGGGCTATGATAATCGTAAACAGTAAGTTTAGATTAATGTCGCTTTGAACAGTACTACAAAGTACCAAAGTGACAGGAACCTATGGCATGGTGATGTCAAACCCAAAATCTAATCAGGATGATTCTGGAGTTTCAATCCACAATGGTTTCTGGCCACCTAAGGGACATAACTCCAAACAGCGAACTGCAGCACCTGCCATGAGGTGAGGTGAAATTGGGTTTAACGTCGTGCTTTAGAATATTTCGCTCATATGACGACGTGCATGCGTGTGCATGTGTACGTGCGGCTGCTTGTACTAGCCCAGACTGAAGCTGCTTTTATAGTGCTAGCCCACTGAGACACATTATACTGACTCCGAGCCGACCAATCCTTGTTGTACCCATTAATGCCGAGCGTCTTTTGGCATGACGCAGTCGGGGATCAAACCTGCGACCTTCTGCTCTCCGGGCGGAAGCTCTAACCACTACACCACGGAGGCGGTTACACCTGCCATGAGTACATATGAGCAAATTCATTTAGCGGTCTTGTATTTTCCTTTGAACATGAATTATTTTCTCTGATACCAGCATAAACACACAACATGATATTTTGTTCCTGATGCTCAACATCCAGCAGCCCTGTAAAACATAAGTTGGTTCTTACATTCCGGAAGTGAGTGTTTACTTATGTGGGATATTATTTACTGAGCATATATTAATATTTACATTTGAAACCTTCCACATAAACTACACATGATATTATCTGTCTCACATTGGAAATATTTTGCTGTCTGTACAAGGTTCAGTTGGTAAGTATAAGAAACTCCTTTCTCAAAATAATCATCTCCATCTACACAATTTGGATTGAAGTTAACATCGCGTTCCAGTTACTCCTATAATACAATGCATTAAGTGTTTCCATTTGTTGACTGATCTGAAGAGAGTCAATAAATTCATAAACGCCATGTCTGAACATTTACAGAAATGTCTGCTACTACATACATTGGCAAGTTAACACTTTGTGAGTGAGTGAGTCATGTGTGGCTCATCAGAAAGTCTTAAGGGATGCAGGTGCTTGTCGCTAACCACTCTGGTCTCACCAAACTTGGGTATGTTGTCGACAAACTAAGAATCATAATCCAAGATAATCCACGATTCAATCAAAACATCACCAATAAATACATACAGAATTACACAAGTTCATCCTGTTGTTACACTATGTTGGAAATAAACATGTTCATTGGAATTAAGTTTGTAATCAAATTTATTCATGTTAGTTATAATTTTATTCAATAATGTTTACATTAAAACCAAGTTTACCCTGACTCTACTGTTGAATCAAAATATGAATCATGGTACATGTTGACTGCTTCATGTATATGTAAATGTCTCCTTCATTCAAAGGGGCCGTGGGGTAGCCTAGTGGACAAAGCGTTCGCTTTTCATGCCGAAAACCCGGGTTCGATTCCCCACATGGGTACAATGTGTGAAGCCAGTTTCTGGTGTCCCCAACTGTGATATTGCTAAAAGCGGCGTAAAACCATACTCACTCACTTATTCTTTATTCAAAAAGTTTGGACTACTTAGGTTTTACTGTGTAGTGGGATTCAAACACATGATTCAAGACATCCTGATTTCATCTGCAGGAGACTGCCTGACGGTCTGATAGTCATAAGCAGCCATGTTTGTGGTACATGCTACATGAGAATATTGTGTTACATGACCTGTTTTATGTCATATAACATTCTAATTTAACAGACGGACCGTTGTTGTGCCCTAATGTTTAAAATATTATTTGTCATGTGATTGTGATCGACCCCTGGCTTGCCTGGCCCTGACATGATACCTACAACTACTGGAACTATTCATTCATGGCTGACATCAATATATTAGTGACAAGTTGAAACACTGATATCGAACATCAAGGCTACACTGCATGATAAAAACAAACAATACATTGAAATACTAGTGTTAATCATTAGCTGTTTTTATCTATAAGAAAATATGTTGAAATATCTGGGCATCTAATTAATATGTTTCTACTCCACTTTCAGCAACAATCCCAGTATGAGGGTAGTGTACACCAGAAATAGTCTTATTGCAGATATATGGGGAATGAAACCCCTGGGTTTGGTGTGTCAAACTAACACCTTAACCACTGGGCTTCCACTGCCTCTGTACCAAATTACATCAAGTACCAACTCTCTGACATTACAAGAGAAATAGATATTTCACAAGATATTAATTTTAATGATTGTTGCAAAAAAAACTATACCAAATTGTAAAAAGAAGTAATTCCATGATAATTCCAAATTGTAAAATTCGAGAGGTTTTGATAAAAAAAATCAAGCATTTTACACAGCTTAAAAATTTCAAAAATATTCAATTACACTTCAATTAATGAAAAAGCACCGTGATTATGAACTATTGTACTTATTTTTTTTAAGGTTCTTTAAATCAATTCATCAGTCTAAGTTTTCATCAATAACTAGCCAACAAATATGACAACCCTCATGGAACACCTGATATCGTGAAATAAACTCCTGGCAAATATCACAAATATAGAACCCTGGCAAACATTTGCATTAAAAGAAATCATTTCAACTTAATCTTCTCGTGCAGTTTGATCATTCCATGACCCTACTTTTCCACATGTTCTAATCTACTAAAACAAAGTATGATCCACAGAAGTGCCCTCTTCCCTCAGATCTCCGTGTTTCAGCCTCTGTTCCTCCCAGCCATGAAACCGCCAGAGATCTGAACGAAGCTGCACCAACTGTTTCTACAAGTCTTGACTTCTGCTGAGCAGGTCACAAACACTGTTACCCAAATGGACTTGAAATGCTATCTCAATGCAAATGGCTGCACTTAACAAGTGAATGAGTTTCCATCGAATATCTCAACCAATCTAGCTTGCCATTTACATTGAGACGTGATTGGACATTTGCTGTGATTAAACATGATAGAGTCGAGAGGATCGGGTTCATTATACTGATAAAAATTAAGTTGACAGATGGGATTATTTCAAGATCTAAGGACAATCAGGAGGAAGTGTGGGTTAGCATTAATTACAAGTGAATGGAGAGAGTAACTTACCTGGAACTTGTAACTCAACACTGCCATAATGTTTTTAGGTGTTTTCTGTCTATTTTGAGGGTACAAAGTAGTAATTCCTTAATTCTTATCAATTTTAATTAAGATACAATAAAACTCATGGGATGTCCTCTCCATGTTAACCAGAATAAGACTTCAAATACTTATAATTATCATCAGATTCTACATAAATGCTAGTTCTATCCTAAGATGTGATTGATATTGGCTCTATGCCAAGACTGCATTGATACTGGTACAATGACTGTGACTAGCCTCGTCCTTAGACTGTGCACTGATACTGGCTCTATCATTAGACTGTGCACTGATACTGGCTCTATCATTAGACTGTGCACTGATACTGGCTCTATCATTAGACTGTGCACTGATACTGGCTCTATCATTAGACTGTGCACTGATACTGGCTCTATCATTAGACTGTGCACTGATACTGGCTCTATCATTAGACTGTGCACTGATACTGGCTCTATCATTAGACTGTGCACTGATACTGGCTCTATCATTAGACTGTGCACTGATACTGGCTCTATCATTAGACTGTGAACTGATACTGGCTCTATCATTAGAATGCTCTATCATTCTGCACTGATACTGGCTCTATCATTAGACTGTACTGATACTGGCTCTATCATTAGAATGTGCACTGATACTGATACTATCATTATCAATACTGATACTGTGCTCTATCATTAGAATGTGCACTGATACTGGCTCTATCATTAGAATGTGCACTGATACTGGATCAATGTTAGAAATATGCACTAATACTGGCTCTATGTTAGAACTGTGCACTGATACTGGCTCTATGTTAGAACTGTGCACTAATACTGGCTTTATTCTTAGACAGCACTGTCTGATTTACGGAGGACAGAAAATACACTGGCCCTCTGGCTCCCCTTCCCATGTAATCACACCATAACTTGTTTTATACCACCCACTTTCCACAATCCCACCACACAGGAGATAACTTGACTAACAATCCCGAGCTGTTTACCCTAGTCACTTTGAAGTCCATTTGATCTAACAAAGATTTGTGAAAACATATGGGACAGTATTTCACATCAGAATATTGGTGCACATAATTTAACCTAGTGATGCATCATGGGTAACAAAGCGTTGAACGGTAACTTCCTTACCCACAATGCATTACTGGGCTGGGTTATACACAACAACACTACATGATGCCAACACTGTTGAAGCACACCAATTCTGGCCAACAGAATTCAACTTAATGTTCAAAATGGCAAACTGCAATTTCTTTTCAATTTCCTGTCCTTGTCACCCAAAAAAGACATCTCAAGTCAGCTGAAATGCTCAATTGGCTGAGAAAAACAGCGGTCTCGTTGAACGTGCAATCTGCTGTTGATGCCAAAACAGTGAAATCAGATCTTACCAAGTCATATACATATGACACTTTCAGCCTCCAGGCTTTTTAAATATGATTTCCCTTGCGTAGCCATGGCCAGAACCTTTCACACAGATAAATGACAGAAATAATTATTCATCATATTCAACAAAAGCAGAGAACATCCAGTTATCGTGACTATGTTATGTAAAGTTCAAGTTAATGTAAATTAACAGACAGAGATGACAATGATGGCGTCTCGGGATCCAGACATTCTATGAAAGTAAGCATTAAGTTACGGGGTCCTCATCATTGCCCAAGTGTTTAAAGTACAAAATTAAAGCGGTTCACATATTCCAATACTGTAGAAACAATTCTCAAGGACCCTAGGACCTGTAACTCTGGGCCCCGTTCCTCAAAGCGATGGTAGAGCTACGACAGTCGTAAGTCTATGTTAAAGTATGGGAGTTATGATTATCTTAGCGCTACGATCGCTTTGAGGAACGGGGCCCTGACCAAAGCCTGGGATGAGGAAACAGCTCTGCTGCAGTCTGACACTTTGGGCAACACATCAGAGGCTGATTCTTGTACACATTCAGACAGTCTATCATGTCAGCTGACCTTAGGAAGGCCTTTATGTGCATGATGCAAGCATGAAATTCAGCATTATAAAAACATAGAGACAAGTTTGAGATTACCAACAAGAATGTTTTACACACATACAGAGAACTGATGGCTTGTAAATCTACAGAACAGTAAGACATTGTCATCCCTGAACACTAGTGAAAACTCAAGTAATAAAACAATTTCAATTTAATCTCACACAACATGTTCACAATAAATAAAAAAAAGATATGTTCAAGGGAGATTTGAATTCAGTTATTAGTCAAAGGGAGATAATCCTTTGTTTCAACATCTTAATAACAGAATGATCTTTTCAAAAGTGTTAACAGAGTTGATGTGTGAGTAGTTTCATGTTACTTTTAACACTGTCACAACCATTTGGCAGGGGAAATTAATTACAGGTTCACAAAATGTGAGGGAATCAAACCTGTATCTCCACAAACCAATCATTTCACTACCGTAACAATTGTTTGATGGGTTGTATGTTTGTTTATTGTTTAACACTGCACTCAGCAATATTCCATCTGATACACAGCTGCCTGTTAATAATATAATCTGGACCAGACAATCCAGTGATTGACTTTGTGAACAAAGATCAACAGAAGATATTAAATATTGGCAACATTCATGGGTTCTTACACATATATCAAGACTGTGGCTGTGATTCCTTTATCAATTGTTTAACATCAAACAAAGCAATATTCCAGCTAAGTCTGTGGTGTGTTTGGATGCGATGGCATGCAACCAAGGCTGATCATCCAATCAGAGAGTCAACTCTTAGCACAAGCACAGGTTGCAATAAATATCTGGAAGTTTTACGGCTAAGTCTCACGGCTGTGAACACCCAGAGACTGATAGATACGTTGGTAAACTTGATGATCAGATTAAGTCATTTCAATAACAAACACAATAATTTGTCTCACAGGACAGGGTACAAAGAGCAATATTGGTTTGATGGAAGCCAGGAGTGGTGAGGCTTGCACAGGCACTTGTATGATACCATCCTGGGCCTCTATAAGATGATTTTTTCTGTTCAGAATAGAGTGAAACAGTGGACATTCACATGTACCCCTCAACAGGGAGCATTACTCTATTTTTTCAACAATTCTGCTTACATTGAAAGGAAGAAAGAAATAGTGTCTTCACAACAGCAATTTCACTGTTCCAAATGTTCAAAAGAACCATTATTTTCATCATTTTTAGGCATATATATATAAAAAATCACAGAGGAATTTACAATAATGAATTTGGTGCATATGTCAGCAACAAAAACTTAATTATTCATCAATGTACGTGCCAATGATAGATTAATTTGCTGAAGAATTAACTTGTTCAAGACAGGATATGACTTAGGGTCAGTTTTAGGAGTCAGTCATTCTATTATAAAGAGTATATAAGAGTATATATAAAATCATCAATACATTTGATTTCATTGAAGTTGGAAGATGTTGATCATCAGATTATAAATTGTAAGGGCTATATTATGAAACAAAACATTGATTATTAGCCTCAATAGCTCAGTTCTGTTAAACTAACACTAGAAAGCTAATGACAATTTTATAAACAACAATTTTTACCATTATTCCAAAATGATATATATATGGTGTAGCAGACATAGTGTCCTTCACTTTGTGTATGTAAGAATGTGTATCCTTGATGTGGATCTCACTTCAACATGTACTTAATGACATATAGTATATCAGTATTATAATCATGGTCAGTGTTGATAGTGGTATCACATGAAACACTGATGTTTATCAATGAAATGTCTTAAACTGTACTGAACTAACCTACATGCAATATCATGTCAGCTTGAAAATGTCTTGGTTGAAAACATTTACTGAATCTTCTGATTTGGGTCAGATTTTCTGAGGACGCGTTGCTTATGTATGTAAGGTATTTCTAAAATAAACTTAGGTTATCTTGTGCTTCTCACTTTTACATACAATGTCCAATAATTCAATAAACTAAAACAGATTAAGCAGCCTCTCTGATCTTCTATAGTTCTTTCCTACTGATGTCAATAAACACGGAGATGTTAAACACTGAACCAATACTAATCAAGCGTCTTGGAATCCGATGAAAACAAATATTGTGCCTACAAATATCATTCATTCCTGTTTAGGCTTCGATCATGTAAAATGGAATATTGATGAGTGAATGTAAGACCATGGAATGGCTAGTGTGTCTGACACTGTCTGTCCCTCAACTCCCTGAACAAATAACAACGGTCTACATGAAAACAAACCTCCGGTGCCCCCATAAGTAAGTGAAGATTCTCCTCGTTCGATGCTGTCCATTGTAACGAGATAATGGAAAAAACAGAAATAGAAACTTGGAATGACTTATTCCGGCGGTGCTTCAAACTAGCGGAAGTACAACGTGCGGCTCAATATTCTACTATCTTGACAACTTTCTCCAGGAGTTGAACCGTAGGAGCACTGCAACTGGTCTCCCCTGAATAAAGACGCTATAAATACATTTTTGCTAAAAAGATAAAAATGTGGCCGATTATGCATTTAACTAATGTTATGTAAATTCTGTTTTGCTGATCAGATGTTTAAACAAGCTCCAGATCTGAGTATTGGTCCATCTCCCTACAATCAAGATAAGCATTGATGCCGATCTGGTAAACAAACACACTATTTTTTTTATCTCGCGAACCCGACGATAACACATTGGTAGTTTCTATTCACAACGGGCGTTTGTTATGGCACCATTAGTCTCTCTTTGGCACTAGACCGTTTTCACCTTATCTCCGCCAAGATCAGTAGTGTTTTGACACAATTTTTAGATACGGTCTGTAACTTTCGAGGGTACAGTGAGTGAGTATGGTTTTACTCCGCTTGTAGCAATATTCCAGCAATATCACGGCGGGGAACACCAGGAATGGGCTTCACACATTGTACCCATGCTGGGAATCGAACACGGGTCTTCGGCGTGACGAGCGAACGCTTTTACCACTTGGCTACCCCACCGCCCCCCGAGGGTACAATATGTCCTATATTCTACTAGAAACAAGTTGTAAGTTGGGTGTTGCAACTCACACTGGTAACTATGATAGAATCTTGCCGTTCGTGGGCTCCCTTTGAGTACTATATAAATACTCCTTTGGTTTGGGAAAAGCAAACTAAATACAAGGCCCCAAGAATCACCTTTCTAAGGAGTATTGTAATTGTTACCTGACGATTTCACGATTCGTCGATGCATGGCGAGTTCACACAGGTCTGAAAACACGATATGTGATCAATCTTCCCATTTACTGATTCGTGTCAAAACTGGAATGTCTAAAGGCGTTTTACCATAATCTGTTGTGATGTATATCCTACTCAGTCACGAAAAACCCGTGAAGATCCGGGTTAGAATTGATCTCCAGTAACCCATGCTTGTCGTAAGAGGCGACTAACAGGATCGGGTGGTCAGGCTCGCTGACTTGGTTGACACTTGTTATCGTAACCCAATTGCGTAGATCGATGTTCATGCTGCTGATCACTGGATTGGCTGGTCCAGACTCCATTATTTACAGACCGCCGCCATATAGCTGGAATACGAGCTATTGTAGTTCGTATTGCTGAATGCGGCGTAAAACTAAACTCACTCAATCAATCACGAAAACACAAACGGTTATTCCGATTTCTAATCACAACAAACACATCCATGGTTAATTTCCTTGATTAACCAATCAAGTATGACCCCTAAATTAACCACTCATGTGTGATACCTTCCTTGACACGCCAAGCTTGTGCAGTACGTGTGTTTTGAAGACAACCAAACATGCGCGTTGCATGAATTAACTAGATTAATCAATCATGCGTGATGCCCAATTCAATCAGCCATGTACGTTAATTACCAAGGGTAACTAATCATGCAAAGTTAGGTTATTAGTATTTAGTATGATGTAGACAAAGGCTGAGTGTTTACACCTCAGCATGTTAGCTGGATATCACATTCGTCGCTGTCCAGCGAGGACATAGTAGCTGCACCTCCTTACTTCCAGTGTGGCATGGACAGTGCTTACTCCCCCGTGAGATGGAATTTTGGGAAATAAAAGAGAGAAAAAAGGCAAATTATGGTTGTTTATTATATATAGTTTATTCTTTCAACATCCTTCCCGGCAGCATTAAAGCATAATTGTGTATATTGAACTTTCACATGGGCTACAAACGTGACCCTATATACGTTCCTAAGCGTAATCTATTCCATGTAGAAGTAAATATAGAACATGTCCTGCGTGTTCGGTTGATGGTACTGTTGTACGGCTTTCAGACCAACATGATTTGCCATTGAGAAAAACATACAAATATTTAGATTATTCCAGAACATGAACATTAACACAAAATAGACTTTAGAAATATGTATTTCATTGCTAATATATCTGTTGAGAGAGCACTATAAGCAATATGTTGGTTGATTACATGTCAGCAATATTCCGACGTGGTTCACCAAATTGGGTTTCACATACTTTGGGGATCGAAACCTGAACTACAACATGAGAAGCCTACGCTTTAAAATACCCCATGACACGTGTCCCGCCACAATATGTTCACAGAAACACCCACTGCCAACAGAATAAAGGCAATACAGGTTTTACGTGTTGACATAGATTAAATAATAACGACATCAGTATCGGAACTGCATGCAAAACGTCTGTTTTACTATAACCAGAGACCATGTAATAGATAACCAGTAAATTGTAGTTACGTGCCCTTGGAGGGTTTAATTCTTTTGTACTCTGGTTGTAAATAATGTTGTGAGAAACTATATGAAATTCAATATGTTATGTGAACCAAAACCTATGCATCAGTTAGATCAAGTAGTAACATGTTGGTATGACACTTTACAAGGACGTGCATTTAAAGTATATATAACCTTTTCGAGTTCATTTCGGGAAAGAAAGTATTCTGTAAGAGTTGCTAGGTAAATAGTACATTATAACTTCACATTCTCCAACATGGCCGCCCCCAGCGAATGTGGAATCAAAGCAAGATTTAGTTTTAGTATTATTGGAATTTTAATCGGTGTATCCATATTTCTCACATTTGGACTCCACTACAAGAACTGGAACGTGGCATTGTGGGGTTTGCTATCAGGTATGTTGGTTGTCATCCCGTCAGCATTTCGTTACATATTTTGAACTCGGTCAGTGTATACATGTCAACAAATGTATTTCGCAATATGCTCTAACCTCTGTTCATTGTTGTAACTAATTACTCTGTTGGACTAATAATTATTTAAACGTCATGCGTGACCCTATCGATTGCTTTGGTAAATTAACGATGAGTTATTATGATGTTGAAAATATGACCCTCCTGAAAAGCAATGTCATCTTGTTTACTTTACACTGAATACCCTGAATATTTTAAAAGTGCAGTTGACATATTTAGGAGGCATATGTAGTTAGATGGTGTTTTGTCACTTGATATATCTATAAAAAATCCAGTCAAACAGATTGCTAGAAGTGTTGTTTTTTGTTTTGTTTGTTTTTTACACCTACAAAACGTGACACGCCTAATTCTATCCAGGGCATCCTTGCCTAAACCTTATTCCTCAAGTAGAAACAATTAAGTGTACTCTATGAAAACATGTATAGGAAAACAGCCTTTCAAGAGCAATTTTATCACATTTTCAAGATAATTTAATGTGAATATATTGAGTTGTTAATGTTGTTTTATTAAAGGTCACATGCAACGTAAAACACAACTTTGCAGATTCTGATACCTTTAGGTATGATCTTACCGAAACAAATAATCAAAAATGCAAATTTAACTTATAAAGTTGAAAAATAATGAGATGAAAAAACCCACGCAAAATCGGAGTTCAAACGATTCACTAATTTTCCCCCAGTGCTTGGGGAAAAAGTGGTTTCAACAGCTGGGCTGGGCTGCGCTGCGCTCATAGCACATGCACAGTGAAATAGTTTCGCGCAGCTTGGAAGCGGATTGTCCGGTGAATACTCGGTGAAGGCTTTGGTGTGAGCTATTTTGCTAATGTTTTGTTGATATTTCACAGGTGCGAGCTTTTTATATGTTATGACAGTAGATTACTGATTAAACTGTTTATATAATTTCATTTGTCTATTTCACCACACGTTTTTCTTACCGAGTGGCTTTCTCAGTTCGATACTTAAAAGCAATGTCATTATTTAGCGTTGACAGAATTTCTAACTGTGATATAGATATGTCGTTGTCACAGACAAAACTCAATGTCTGTTTTATTGACACCTATGTTATTGTATTGTGTATCATGATAATCACTTCAATTATTACAGTAATTACATTGCAAATGATACCTTAGCTCAGGTAGTAGCAAACTCAGTGATAACTTATTGTTACTTGATTGGAATTTGTACAAAAAAGTATTTGGACTTTTTTTGCTTCCCTGTAGACAGGCGCTTATAAATTTTGTTGCGTTCATTGTCAATTTTTGTGAGTATAGGAGGCAGAAATTCACGTCCTGTAAATCCCTGTTATTGTTATTATTATCATTATGAAACGTGTTACTTTGAGCTTTCCTCCCACACTGAGTTGAGATGACAGACTATTGACTTACTGTTGAAAACAGCCAGCTCACTGACATGTTCTTCTGCCTCCAGGTGTTGGAGCGTCCCTGGCTCTGTTCGTCCACATCCAGTACACCAGGAAGGTATGGCAGACATTTCCATACAGACTGAAGTACTGGATGTTGTGCGGATGCTTCATCCAGCTGGCTGGGGTCTGTGGCTTTGTGGCCTATATCACACTGGCTGTCACCATGGGCCAGGGTAAGGAAGGTTTTACTTATTATGCTTATATGAGGAATTATCCTTGTCCATCTTATAGTTACAAGGTGGAATGTAAGGCATGGGGATCTTGTTGGGGAAGATTGTTTCTGAGATCACCGGGGCACTTGACCCGTAGAAAGTATTAGTATTTGTTGCATTGTTTAATTCATTTATTTATTGATTCAGTTACAGATTTCTATGACCTTCATACAGAATATATCCGTTAACGTTCACAGTTGGTAGGGAGGGAAATCATCCCTTCATAAGAAACAAAAATATGAATAACCAAATTTGGTCTTCATCTTTCCTTGGCACCCTATTTTTGAGAAAGAAAAAAAAATTCACTCAAAAGATGATCGTCCTAACTTCCCAGTTACCCTGTTGGATGCAGACTGTATGTGCTAAACTTAGACACCTTCTGCCATTAGTTATCGTACAGTATCAAATACTAAGGTCTGATTTCAATGAAATTGGTGAGTATTATTCTTCTCCAGAAATATTTTAGTGTGAAAAACAAGGTTCATAAAAAAAGGATTCTTTGATATTGTACCTTTACTGTTTGTTTCCACTCAGGAGGAGAACTGTTGGCAGAAAGGCAGTATTTGAGACTAAATAAGGCTTTAAATTATCAAGTTTATGAGAAGCTCATAATGTTGTTTTGTTCATATTGCTTAACCTAGAAACCTCAAAATCTGTAAACAATATGTATATGTGTCCCTGTTCTGACATCCAGATCTGATTAAGGGGCGGTGGGGTAGCTAAGTGGTTAAAGTGTTTGCTCACCATGACAATGACCCGGGTTCAATTCCCAACATGGGAACAATGTGTGAAGCCCATATCTGGCTTCCCTGCCATGCTATTGCTGGAAATGTGCTGAAAGGGGCATAAAACTAAACTCACTCACTCACTCACATCCTGTTGGTGTCATCATAAAGATTGGTTTGTTCGTATGTCCAGGTCTGATTGTGTGGGGCAATGGCTACTATCTGACATCAGTGTGGTGCTTCATGACGTGGAAATGGGGGTTCCTACTCTTCTACTTCTCCCGGTCATATAAACGATTGTATGGCGACATCTACACCATCCTCCCTCAAGATCCCAAAGACAACATCCATGGCTACTACTCGGACAATTGAACCAAGGGCCACAACTCTTCTACGTTACCAAAACATGCTCAAGCTGCCCTTTTTACAACACAATGAAGTGGAAACAGATTCAGATCAGTTATTCTCATATCAATGGCTGTCATATGTTTTTATTAGTTCTTGCCATAGATATTTAAATTTGTCTACTTTTATATCTTTTGATAATATTTGATTCACATCTTTACTTTTTTGCTGATACAATGTTTTAAGTCTCAAATAATCTATAGATTTTGTATTGTCTTGTTTGCCATCTAAACTAGATATTAGTACTTTGCCTTTTGCTTATTTTCATAAAGATCACTAAAAGTCAAGAGAGTGTTCAAATCATTGACTGTACAACATTTACTTTACATGTTGTTAGTTTCATGAGGGATAGTTTAGACATCCGAGATTGAGTTTTATTGTGATGATATAATGTCTTCCATTTAATGTTATGATGTGAGACTATTGAGATAGGTGAATGAAAGAAAGCGGAAGAAGTTCTATAATTTATGAATACAGCTTTGTTTCCTCTGTATGTATTTGATTTGTAACCCTAACACATGTACAGTGTACGAGTGACGGGATCGGGTGGTCAGGCTCGCTGACTTGGTTCATGCATGTCATCGTATCACAACTGCGCATATCGATGCTCATGATGTTCATCACTGGATTGTCTGGTCCAGACTCAATTATTATTATAGCCCACTGTCACATATCTGGAATATTGCGGAGTGTGGTGCAAAACAACAAATAAACAAACAAAACAAACAGGAGCCCTCATATTCCAAACAAACGCGGCCTGGAATGCCCACATGTAGGGCTGTTACAACCAACTCGTGTATTTGGAAAATCAATTCATGAATTCAGTTTGTTATTCATGATTATTAGAATCAAATATTTATTAATTTTGTCGGAAAAATGTATTTTACTTGAATTTGTCTCTTATTTATCCAAGCAAGATAGGCAAAATGGAGGATATCAAAACCAGCCAGGATAATAGTATATATTTATTGTGACAGTAATGTGCTCACTGATCACTGTCGTGAAAGATTTAACACTTTCACCATGATCAAAACATGTCAGATGGTATATTATGTTATTATTTCACTGAATGTTATAGTGTAAACATCAACTGGTGATGAGGTATGGTATTCGGGAGAAATATACATATTGTTTACCCTATATTCTGTGATATGTATAGTATTAGCCTCATAGTAGAGTCGTTCCACTCAATCCGCATGTTGACAAAGGGACATTACTCTGTAACCACAATTCATTAACCTGGAAATGTATTAATCCAGAAGGGGATGGGTTTTCACTGTACATACTATGACATGTTCCATACAAATTCAACCACTGAGATAGGCCATCTTGCTAATTATCCCTGGAGTGTGACAGTTACGGTCAATCGAAAACCCTGCACAACTGTTTAACGCAAATATAATCAGAGCTTTCGCAGCATTGTCTTTTGGACAACAAGGGTTTCTTGTAATCATTTTTCCTGTCAATTTTTACTGAATTGTGTTATCTTTTCAGTTTGAGACTGACCATTTGAATGATTGTTTTCATTTTATCAAAATTAATGTCCATGTGAACATTGTCTTGACTGAAAAAAACTTTTGGGAGTAATTCATCAGTTTATAGTGGGGTAAATATTTATATTTTTGTGATATCTTATCTTCAGCTCTCTCCCTCACTCACCCACCCAAAGCCCAATCACTCACTCACTCACTTGAGTGACTTTACACTTACAAGACTTGTACTTAACGTAAGAGGGAGTTGATGTTTGTGGCAGCAGACCTTTCCTTCTGTCACTCTTCTGTCTGTGACGTCACTAAGAGGCCCATGCCGACCTGGCAGCCATATTTTCAGGACTGTTGTTGATTCCTACGATAAAGTTCACCTATTCCCAAATGTTGTTAGTTGTTTTCACTTTCAGGTTGTGTTCAGTATTTCTACAGGCCAGGCCAATGTGTTGTTTGTTTTACAGAATTGCCCATAATTGGCATTCATGGGCACATGTTCCAATTTACTGGCCATTTGTTTGAATGTTTACTTAAACTTGTGTCTAAGTGTTGTTTTTCTTAATAAATCACGAACAAACAATGGCAACTTATACCTGGCTTATAGACACAAAAAATCTGTAAACCCTCCAAAACACATCTGGCCTTGGCTAACTGAAACATGTAATTGATGGTCATGTCATTCCGGGGTGTGAGCTTGACAAAGGCATAGGCATAATAGCACAATAGTTTTAGTTACAATTGTTATGTTTTGTTATAACATTGTCTTTCAATTTTCTCATGAGAACTATCTCATGTGAATGTTTTTTTACACTGATACTCTAGTTATGGTATCTGATGTAAGGTATCATTTTAGTGATATTGATGAAATTCAAGATGGCTGCATCCTTCAAGGTGTTATCCAGGGACAAAATCCTATTAATGATAAATTGAGTCAATAGCTCTATATATATTGCAAAGAGTATTTTCAAATTTTCTTTACTTTGTTTTATATCGTATATATGTTTGTGAGATATTTTGTTACCAACAAAGGAAGTTGCAGGAACACACCAAGATTGTGTTTGTTTCTAATTTACTGCCAATAGCATGGCCGCTACAGGAGCTACTTCATGTCCTCTTGCAATGTCGGGATTGCCGGTTCCTTGCAATGGAACTATGCCCCTGTGGTGAAACTAGAAAACAAAAGTGTAGAAGCTCTGACGTTTGGAAAATATAGAATGGGTGAAAAACATGACACGCTCCATGTCCATTGTTTTGATAGAATATGGAAGAAAATGGCATAATTATTGTGATGGGTTCAAACACACTAATGTATCGATGAATCACATCTACGTAATACACGGAACACCTACCTATGTAGCAATTCATTTTCTAATTCTATATTGTTTTACAAAATGTGATATTTACAAATTGTTTGATCAGCATTCTAGAAGCTCGCGAGTCAAAAATGATATTTACAGTTTCACAATTTTGCTACCTACTCACACAAGCCTTATTGCCTATGTTGGTATCTCTCACCTAAATATTATACATTATTTTGTTTGCTTCCATGAATGTAATACTTAAACTAAGGAATGTTTAGGCTTTGAATGCCACTCTTAATTTCTCTTCTCTTTAAATTCAATATTACCAGAATGTAGGATTTACTGAATAACATAAATAATAAGATGAAGAGCTGCAGCATTCTTTTGGTTTTATCATGTGAATGAATGAATGAATGAATGAATAAATGAATGAATGAATGAATTCACCGCTTGTGTAAAATGATGTAATCCTCTGCTAGCTTTCTAAAGGTGACATGTTATGGTATCAGTGTTTTCTTGTTTGTATTTTTAGAAACTTTTGCTCAGTGGTGTGCTTAAGTCTTTTGCTGATTGATACACATTTGCTTTGATGTGAGTCCCTAGTTATATATTTATTTTGTGTTCTATATGCTTTTACGTTATATTGGTTTCTTATTTAATATGACAAGTTTCTTTGAATTGCATTTCTAAATGTAAAAATGAAACAAACGTTGTTGATGGACAGACAGTTATTAATTTTCTGTCTAAAGAAGTGAGTAAAAGCAACCATGAAGAGGCATTTATCAAGTGAGCTGTTTGTTTGATCAGTGAAATTATGTGATCAATTTCTGAAATGAAGATATAATCAGAAATATTTATTTAATTGATTTATGATAATCAAATAATTTGTAAGCATGTGAATGAGGCATTCCTCCATCTGATGGCTGTGTTAATGTGTGTAGTAGATATTTTGCTATATTTTGCTTACTGCTTACATTGAGCTAATTCATAATTTTCAATTCTAGGTAGAACTGCAAAATGTTGAACACTTTGTAAGTTGTATGAAGTTGTATGTCTTAAGTGAATAATCTTAATACTGCATTGTCCTTTAATGTTAGCTGCAACAATTATTATCATTTTCATGTGGCAAGGAGTTGTCTCCCTTGCACCACACAGGTTAACTTGTGTTTTAAAGTAAATGTAAGTTATACCTCTGTGACCGAGTGAAATGGTGTTGTGATGTTCTGGCTGTTGTGACTGTAACTTGAAGGGACCAAATGGCTGATTGTCTGTATGACTGATATTCACTTACCATTTATTAATAGCCTAATATTAATGGCACCATTCATTTAATATTCAAGAGTGTGTGTTATATTTCTCTGTTGTAGTTTACAGTCAAAGGTGTGAAATGTTCTATGTTTTACTATGTGCTGTGATGAAGACTGTAAGATAAACTGTTATTCAAATTTGTGAAAACTGAGCTTGCTTTCCTCATTCCTTGAATGACAGAGAAAGTATTTATGTGACCAATCAGGAAGCAATTGTATCAGAGGAACATCATTTAATTATTTGCCCATGTTGTTTATTTGTACACAGATATATGCAATAGGTGTCTCACCGTGGGCTGTGTGTCTTCATTCCATATTCAACTGTTTGCAAAAGGTGGGATGCATTTTGTGATTTGATAATTTATGTTGAGTCACTTATGTTAAACCTGTATCACCTAACGAAGCAGTTATTGTGTTGACATTGTGATTGCGTTTAGTAAAACCCATCAGCTGTAAGTCTTCTGAGTGTTGAGGATGCACAAAGATGGTGGAGGATTCAACCTGGAAGAACATTCTGAGCTGATACTTCTTTGTGTTATTGCCAGACATACATTTTCAATGTTCATAACTCAGGCACATTTTAGCTATCATTACATCATTATTATCAGTTTGGAAACTTTGAGTTATGATATTTCTACAACACAGAGACAATGCCTGTGTCTTGCATGTGACACAGAAACAATGCCCCTGTCTTGCATGTGACACAGAGACAATGCCTGTGTCTTGCATGTGACACAGAGACAATGCCTCTGTTTGCATGCATGTGACACAGAGACAATGCATGTGACACTGTCAATGCCTTGCATGTGACACAGAGACAATGCCTCTGTCTTGACACAGATGTGACACAGACACAGACAATGCCTCTGTCTTGAATGTGTCTTGCATGTGACACAGAGACAATGACACCTGCCTGTCTTGCATGTGACACAGAGTACAATGTCCAGACAGCAGGGAAGGAAAGAGACAATGGCATCTGAGAGACAATGCCTCTGTGGATCAGACTCAGGCTATGAATAACACTCCACACAATGCAGAATTTTTCGGTGCCTCTCTTTTATGCTGTTAATGGCTGATCCATGTTCAGTTTGTTTTACGTATATAAATATATTTTCAGATGCATTTCTTAATTGACTGACAAATTGAAACCCATGTGACATTAAGTATGTCATCCTCATTTGTCAGGGGGATTATTGAGCCTCCATTCCAATAGCAATACAGATAGCCTGACCCACACATCACAAGGTTTTGCCACAGGAGTGCCATCACAATCTCCAAATTACCTTTTTTGCATAGTTTAGCTGAAGTCTACATTCAAAATAGATGCATCCTGTAAATGAGACCTCAATATTTATTTAAAATGTGGGCTTAAACTATGAATAACAATGAAATTTGGACTTGAAAATATGTCTTGAGTATATAGACATGGAAACTTGTTTTTGTTATCCCCCGCCACGGATATAGTATTAGGCTCCGTCCGTACGTACATACGAATTGGAATATCCAGTCAGGTTTGGTGACCTTGACCTTCATTTCAAGGTCACAAGGGGACTTTTAACGTTTTACCCTTGTCAGCGTGATATCTCAAGAACGGTTCACTGGATTTTCTTCATATTCAACACCAAGCTTTATCTAGGGAAGGCGCAGGGCCCAGTTGATTTTGGTGACCTTCACCTAATTTTCAAGGTCATGGCGACACTCTGAAGATTTGAGCATGTTAAGCTGCATGTTAAGCTTGTCAGCGAGATACCTCAAGAACCGTTCACTGGATTTTCTTCATATTTGACACCAAACTTCATCTGGGGAAGGTGCAAGTTCCAGTCGAATTTGGTTACCTTCACATAATTTTCAAGGTCACGGCGACACTTTGAAGACTCTAGCATGTTAACCTGCATGTAAAGATTGTCAGCGAGATATCTTAAGAACCATTCACTGGACTTTTTTCATATTTGACACCAAGCTTCATCAAGGGAAGGTGCAAGTTCCAGTCGATTTTGGTTACCTTCACATAATTTTCAAGGTCACGGCGACACTAAACATTTCAGCATCTTAAACTGCATGTTAAGATTGTCAGTGAGATATCTCAAGAACAGTTCACTGGATTTTCTTCATAGACTTTCAAAACTTCCCTTGAATGTTTGTCAATAAGCAATTTCTTTATTACTATTTTTGCATATTTCATACACTAAGATATTCATGTCAAGGTCAATGTGAGTCTTGAAAATATTTGTGTGTTTGAACAACTACAGAGCAAGATATCAAGCGAGGTTGACTGGTCATGTTTTTGTTTACATTTAACTTCATCTTAAATTACAACCTTCACTTTCATTACTTTTTAAATTTGATTTGATAATTTGTGGCGGGGGGATTTTGTCACCTTGGTGACAATGCTTGTTGTGTTTGAGACAGTACACAAGATAAGACAGGGGAAGTATTGGTCGTATCATTATCAGAGTTCCTGTTATCAATTTCCCGTAATTTGATTGCCAAACTTTTATACTTGACAACTGGACAAAATGATGTTGCATGGTGATCAGGTCAAGACTATTTATCATCCTGGAACAGAGACGTGATGCAGGACCTGATAATTGGGGATGTCAGTATGTCCAGATTTCATCCACCTTTTCAGTATCAACCACACAGTCAACACATGGTACCCCACAGTTTACACATGATACTGAGTTACAAGTAATATTAGTCAATTCATGGTACCACACAGTCAACACATGGTACCAAGTTACCAAGTGGTAACAGTCAATTCAGGGTACCACACAGTCAACACATTGTACTGAGTTACCAAGTGGTAACAGTCAATTCAGGGTACCACATAGTTAACACATTGTACCGAGTTAACAAGCAGTAACTGTAGTGGTTCCTGTTTGAAGCATTATTTCTAGTAGCGGTGTCTCTCCTACTAGTCTAAGGGAGACAACTCTGTACAGGGGCCCCGGTAATAAACATGGCTACCTACTCCAGGCTTGTTCACTGCTCAACACTAACATGTTAGATTCAAGTCGTTACAACTAACACAACATTAACTATCAAATAATGGAACAACACAGTTAACACATTGTACCTCAGAGTTCTACTCATTGTACCAAAGTTAACACAGTCAGTGCATGGTACCAGAGTTAACACAGTCAGTGCATGGTACCACAACGTCAACACATTGTATCAGTTAATTCATTGTACAGTTAGTAACCAGTCAGCTCATGGTGCCACATATACCGATGGTATCCACAGAGTTAACAGTGCCTTGTACTGGGATGCTAGTCTGACACTGGTGTATGACAAGGAAGTTCCTTCATCCACGTTCTGTGTAGACCTTTATAAAACGGAAGAAGATCTGTACTAGTCATTATGAAGTCTGGTATAAAAGCTGAGATAAGGAGAAGTGAGATACTGACACCAATTATGACAAAAAAATGTATCAAAAGTTAGTGTAAATAATGTACATGTATTTGACAACAAAATAAGAATGTGTCAAAAGTTGCTAGTTTTGTTTTATGTACTATCAGTGATTATAGCCGATATATAATGGTTTGTATATGTATTTGTAAATGTTTAACTCAATTCAATCAGGTCATTAGGAGTATGTTAATGCAGGCTCAGTCACAACTTGTCCGTGTTTTTGTATCTGTCTTCGTTCAGTTCCCTTTAGTCTTCTCTGTACTGTGGGTCCAGGCCAGGACCATTCTGTTGACGTTCAAAAATAAAATGTACCTTGACTAACTTATTGTGTTTGTGTGTATGCTGTGGGTCCCACTAAGGAGGCTGAAGCAGCAAGAGCATTTTATACTGCAGCAATATTTCAGCACTATAAATGTATGCCAGCATGTTGGAATAGTATAACTGTGATAGTTTATGCTGCAGCAACATTTACATGCCTTGTCAGCAGTTTGGGCCAACCACAAACAGCTAGTGTTCATGCTGCAGCAACATTTACGTGCATTGTCAGCAGTTTGGGCCGAGCACAAACAGTGAGTGATCGTGCTGCAGCAACATTTACGTGCCTTGTAAGCAGTTTGGGCCGAGCACAAACGGCGAGTGTTTGTGCTGCAGCAACATTTACATGCCTTCTCAGCAGTTTGGGCCAAGCACAAACAGCTAGTGTTTGTGCTGCAGCAGATTTCAGCAACATTAACATGTTAGTTAGAACCTGCAGACCAGCGAACGTTAATGCTGCAGCACCATCAATGTAATGGTAAGCAGTAGGATGAATCGTGTGAAACAATTCATGTTACTGGGGTACCATGACAATATTTCTAACTACTCCATACTCGAAGGATGAGGACTATTTTTATGGATATACAACTTCTTTATTCTGTATAGGTGACGTTTCGACATAGATTCTAATGTTGTTGTCAAGCAAGTGATACATGAGAAGTAACTTTGGGTGATATATATACATGAGATGTTTGGACAGTAGATGAAGCATGAGGTGAAATTGAGTTGTTTATACAATAGATGAGGTTGATAACACAGAGGCGAAATTGAGTTGTTTATACAATAGAAGAGGTTGATAACACAGATAGTATACAGGATTAAGTAGGTTGATGGAAGCCAGTTGATGGAAGTACATGGTTGTATACATAAGGGGTTAAGGATGTTGATTGGCAACAAGGGATAATGTACAATGGCTGGGTAGGGTTACATGAAAATTAATTCAGCAAGTGATGATAGGCCTTGGGGATGAAATATCCTTCATCTCTGTTGATAGATGGGCTAATCTTTATGTGGACAGCTTCAAGTAGTTTGCGGGTTTTGAAGTCATCCTTGTTCCTCTCGATGATCTTGGTGGTGTTCCAACTGATGTTGTGGTTTGGATTGGCTTTATGGTGGTCAGCTATGGCGGATTTGAGTCTTTGTTTCGAATGACAAGAAGTTAAAAACACCATCGTCTACCGCAAACCAACCCATACGGACCAGTATCTCCATTTCTCCCCCAGTCACCCTATCCAAGTCAAGAGAGGGATAATCTCCACCCTGACCAGACGAGCCAAGAATATCTGGTGAATAAACATGGTGCATACTAAAACTTGGCATGCATTAATGTATAATGTGGAATGTCAATTGACCGAAATATGGATTCTACACCCAGCAAAAAAGCCAGATCCCGCAGGTGTCATCTACCAGATAGAATGTGACTGCGGCATATCCTACCTTGGTGAAACCTCCTGACCAGTCACCATTAGGATCAAAGAACACCAGGCCTCAGTAAGAAACAAAGACTCTAAATCCGCCATAGCTGCCCACCATAAAGCCAATCCAAACCACATCATCAGTTGGAACACCACCAAGATCATCCAGAGGAACAAGGCTGACTTCAAAACCTGCAAACTACTTGAAGCTGTCCACATAAAGAAGATTAGCCCATCTATCAACAGAGATGAAGGATATTTCATCCCCAAGGCCTATCATCACTTGCTGAACTAATTTTCATGTAACCCAGTCATTGTACATTATCCCTTGTGTCCATCACTACTGGCTTCCTAACAGTACCTTATCACCTATGTATACACCTATGTACATCACTCCCTACTGGCTGCCAATCAACATCCTTAATCTCTTATGTATACAACCATGTACTTCCATCAACTGGCTTCCATCAACCTACTTATTCCCTAACTGCCTACAGGTTAAAACAACATGATAGGGTCCAGTGATCAGGAGTGAAGTTAATGGGAATACACCGCTCTGACCTGTTCTACCCCTGCTAGAATGAACTTGACCAGTTACTTGGTTAATGAACTGACCTGTTCTATGGTGTCTTCCCACTCTGCCTACAGAAGTTTAAAAAATGACAAGTGTTGGTTGGTTTATTCATTCTGAGAATTCTCCGTCTTTACATGGAGACGTGGATATATCATGAAAAATTGATAAGTTTTACAGTCTTTTACTGGTTTTACAGTCTTTTACTTGTTTCACAATTACACACAACTGACAAGGATGTCCATTTCGTTGCCATGGACTCCGATATTTGACGGGACCCAGATCAAATGTATTTGATTATTTTTGTTTTGGTGGTATAGTATTCTTCTGTATATGTTATTTATTAGATGTGGTCTTTTGGTTGTAGAGTAATTTTTGAGAGCCTGTATGGAGCTTAAGGAATCCGTAAAAATGCAGATGGTAGTGTTTGTTTGGTCAGATGTTGTTTACAAGGCCGGAACTATGGCTCCGAGTTCTGCTGTGAAGATACTGGAGTTTGCCGGGAGATTATAGGATTGTTTAACGCTTTTTGGGGTATGTGTTATCTGTGTTATCAACCTTTTCTATTGTATAAACAACTCAATTTCGCCTCTGTGTTATCAACCTCTTCTATTGTATAAACAACTCAATTTCGCCTCTGTGTTATCAACCTCTTCTATTGTATAAACAACTCAATTTCGCCTCTGTGTTATCAACCTCTTCTATTGTATAAACAACTCAATTTCAGCCTCTGTGTTATCAACCTCTTCTATTGTATAAACAACTCAATTTCACCTCTGTGTTATCAACCTCTTCTATTGTATAAACAACTCAATTTCGCCTCTGTGTTATCAACCTCTTCTATTGTATAAACAACTCAATTTCACCTCTGTGTTATCAACCTCTTCTATTGTATAAACAACTCAATTTCACCTCTGTGTTATCAACCTCTTCTATTGTATAAACAACTCAATTTCACCTCTGTGTTATCAACCTCTTCTATTGTATAAACAACTCAATTTTTAAGCCTCTGTGTTATCAACCTCTTTTATTGTATAAACAACTCAATTCTCAGCCTCTGTGTTATCAACCTCTTCTATTGTATAAACAACTCAATTTCGCCTCTGTGTTATCAACCTCTTCTATTGTATAAACAACTCAATTTCGCCTCTGTGTTATCAACCTCTTCTATTGTATAAACAACTCAATTTCGCCTCTGTGTTATCAACCTCTTCTATTGTATAAACAACTCAATTTCGCCTCATGCTTCATCTACTGTCGAAACATCTCATGTATTTATATCACCCAAAATTACTTCTCATGTATCACTTGCTTAACAACGACATTAGAATCTATGTCGAAACGTCGCCTATACAGAATAAAGAAGTTGTATATCCATAAAAATAATCCTCATCCATCATCGACCCAACTTCTAGAATGCCAATGAAAGAAGTACTCCATACTCATTTTAGCATTATCATTCCATCCAGCATCAGCTGGTCACATCTTTGGTAACATGGAAATACTGTTAGTTGTTTTTGGTGGGAGGGGGTTTAAACTACATTAGATTTAGTTCCAATTACCTTTCTTCCTAAACAGTTACTTTATTATCCAAAACTGAAGCACAGGCTTCTGTACATACATTTGATCCCATGGTTGGTTGCTTTATGTCATAAGAACTTCTCTTTGGAGGCTGCAAATCTGGTACCATTTGGGATTGCTCTGAAAACCGAGGAGGATAATCGCAGCGTCAGCTAACCTTTGAGCAACCTATGACCGTCCAATCAAATGCGAGACGGCCGAACAGATTTAACCAATCAGACGACTACTTGTTACGGTTCGGTGGGACTTACAAAATGGTTATTGAATTTTCTCTTCCCTGGTCGCTGACACTGATCTATCGACAAACGAAAATCTGCATAAAACACAGATATTTGACCTGCAGTATAAACGCTTATGGGTTTCTAATGACATGGTTACTATTTGCTTATATTTTCGCAAGATGACATCCTTGAATATTGACCAAAACACTAATTTCAGTAATTGTTCACTCATTGCATGTATCACTCAGAAGCGATCGTGCGGAAAATAGCATTCAGAATCATTTGAGTCTTTGAGGTAAAGGTTCAAACAGTATGTGCGAATGTTAACTTTCGTGATTTGGTAAGCTGTGTTCTGATTGGTCAGTCCAAAAGGTTAGCTGACGCAAACTTCTACAAGGTTTTGTTAGACTCAGTATAGCAGTGTAACGAATAATACTGAGCCTAAGTTTACTAAGACTGGTTATCTCCAGAAATTCACCATGAATTTGTCTGATTTTAGGCAAAGGTGCGTTAGGTGTACTTGCAGATCACAGCTGAGGGTGAAAATGGGTTAACGTCATACTTAATATTTTGCTCAAATGACGACGTGCATATGTATGTGGGGCTGCTTGTACTAGCCCAGACTTAAGCTGGTTTCATAGTGCTAGCTCACTGACATACCATGCTGCAGTTAAGCATGAATACACCACTCAACACATTATACTGACTCTGAGCCTACCAGTTCTTGTTGTACACATTAATGCCGAGCGCCAGGCAGGGACCAACAGTACCATATTTTAACGTATTTTGATATGATGCGACCAGGGATCGAACCTGCAACCTTCCGCTCTAACCACACCACCACGGATGCGGTAGATCAGTTTAAAGTGACCTTGAACTCATTTTCAAAGTAATTGATGTGAATGTTGACCTATATCAAGAACCTCAATCTGGATTTAGTTTTAACTGGTGCATGTGCAGATCCTGTTGATAAAGGCAACCTTTTATTAGGGTCATTGAGATACCTGATCGGTTTGTTCAAGTAAGAATAAGTACACAACAATTATGTATGATGAGATTGTCAGATGCCAACATCCAAGATACCAGTGATGGATACCCTTTCTCACTGGATGAGAATTCACAAATATTTTAAGAAATATATTCAAGTTGTGTTCAAAAGATTGCATCCCATGTTTTCCAAGGTTACTTTTGCATCCCTTGTAACCTTGAGTAAGTTACATAATGCTAAAGTAGGTAATGCTACGTGGACATACAGGAAGGCTTTCCATCAAAGTAATGGACATATCCATCTCAAGTGCCTGCAGAGGGACAGAGTGAGTGAGTTTGGTTTTACGCCGCTTTTAGCAATATTCAAGCAACATCACGGTGGGGGACACCAGAAATGGGATTCACACATTGGACCCAAGTGGGGAATCGAACCCGGGTCTTTGGCATGCCCAGCCAACGCTTTATCCACTAGGCTACCCCACCGCCCCGCAGAGGGACAGTATTCTGTAACTGATGTCTTTCCTCTTCCATCTGTGCATTATCAGATTGTATCACATACCATACAACAAAGTACTTGTCACTTTGGCATTTATTCACATATCCACACTGTAAATGCTAGTTTAGTTTGAGAAATCGACACCTCCATATATAATTCCAATGAACAGTGGAAACCTGTAAGACAGCTGTGTAGTAAAAAGGACACATTAAATAATGTGTTATTAATCACAAACACCCTTAAGGAATACCTGAACACAACCATACATTCACATTTTTCAGAAAGTTACTGTTACCCATGTTATCAACAAGGCAAAAGGTCTAAGAATTGGTGTAATATCAGCCCCACTGCTTCTTTCTTCAGTTAGCAGGGGACTCCTAATTTACAATTTAAACATTTTGAAGTTGCAGGTACTTGCTTTCACATCTGATTTTGAGAATTCCTCAATCTGAGAAAACAGACACAATACTTCACATTTCATATTTATTCAGAAGCTTATCGTTTTTCAAATTTCCATTCTAAAAATGTACAAAGATGGTGAGGCCAGGTACACAAATAGGCTACACTTTAGTTTAAAATTTATGATCTGCTCTGGAATGTAAATAATGCATCACATGAATGGATGCTGCTGGTATGTCAACAGATTCGGCTTGTGTCCAGAGTTGGATTTATACATCTGTATTCACCCGAGTCCAAACATCTGATGCACTACCAACATCCCACTGAAGTTGTTATAGTTTCTATACACCATGCATGCTAAATGAATCCAACCTGCTTCTCCAAAATGGTTTATCTAACAAGTCGATCAAGTTCGGCCAACAGTAATTAACCAGCGATAAAATCACAAGGCCCAGGCAGTTTTGCCCACTGAGAGAGAACTTCATCACGTTCACTAAGGGTACCAAATGCCGATAGTGATGATCAAAACACACAAGTCTTGACAATGTGAAAGGTATGTGACATTTTACATGATAAAAAACAAGATATACCGACAAACTCAATACAAGAACTCATAATTGTGAAGCTTACATGAATGCTAGCGAGAAGAAAGAAAAGACAATCTGGAATAGACTTGAAAACCAATTCATATCAACACTTGAACAAATGACAGTGGTCTAATATTACTTCTCCAAATACTTGAATACTGTATGATTAATGTTTTCAGTTAATCAGCTAATACTCTTTACCACTTAAACATTGCCGCAAAACATAACCATGACAACTGGATTGATACAAGGGACTCGAACTTAAATTGGTCAGTAACTAAGAGTACACTTGAATGGCAGCATCTCAGCGGCCACAAACACCTAACCTTCTCACAAAATATCTGCAGAAAGTTGAAACGGGTTACTGATATCAATGAACGATGGAAGATGTGATACATTAGCACTTTCTTTACAATCTGAATGATGTATAAACAAACCAGCATTCTATGACATGATTCGAGTTCTTCACAGTAATGGTGGGTTCATTTGTCATAAAAAAAATTAAAAAATTCTCCCAGCTTGACAATGTCAAAAAATGTTTTGAACACCATTAAAACACTGTACGAGACAAAATGCTACCAGATTGATCAAAATTAAAAAATACAATTAATTATAACCATCAAGCCGACAATTTCCATCTTGAATGCCCTAATCTGTTTTCATAACTGTCCACAATGTGCTAATAGAAAACTACTTTGACAGTTTGATTTCTTTGGTTGTGACAAATGATGCTAAGATCCACAGAAATACTGAGAGAATCTGTCTTGACTTCCCTGGATGAGGAGCTTACTCCCAAACTGCAAGTTTCAGCTCTTTTGTCACGATCCGTGAAAATATCGTCCTTGTTAATGACGACAGCTGTTGGGGCCAACAGATCCATGTTAAAATACATTCCCTCTTTCCCCATGGTGATGTTTAGTTTCCATGGAAACAATGTTTATACACAATGAGTTTGATAAAACAATGACTGTCTTCAACTGTAGTTTTAAGACTTGTTTTCATCTTTTCCTTTCTCGTCGTCGTCGTTGTCATTATGTGTATGCCAGGTGAGTCGCTCCTCATAAAAAGCAATTACTATCTGTGGACACTTCACGTTTGCCTGTCTCGCTGGTACTAAATCTGCCTCATCACTGTCCTTCCTGTAAAAGAACCCAGAGAAAACATAAACATCCATACCACCTTTGTGCCATGACAGAATTAATCAAGTAACAGTCCCATGCCAGATCCATTGAGTTGACTTCAACAAGCACGGTCGATGGGACCTCTACTAATCAGGGACCAACTCCACTTAGCCATCGTAGTACTACCACAACTTTAAGTTCATGTGGGAAAGCCGCTATAACTTGGTGGTTGTGATAGTTGTATGATCCCCAGAGAGTTGAGATTGATAATACGATGTGCCGTTGAGATCGACATCCAATGATTCTGAGAGAGTGAAAGAGGAGAGAGAGAAAGGGGAGAGAGGGGAGGAGGGGGAGAAAGAGGAAAGAAGGGAGAGAGAGAGAGAACAATAACAAAAATAACCCACAGCGCCTTGAACATATACTAGTTGCGTGGATATGTGCGCTATATAAATATCCTATAATAACTAATAGTATAATGTAAAACAGAGGTTTAATGACCATCTAACTGATGGGACTACTTGGTGGAATGTAGTCTTGGAATCCCTCAATCTGAATATTTTTTTCACATTTTTTTTTTAAGAGGCAAAAATATTTATTCACACAATATAGTACTAAATAACTAAAACAATATGTATCCAAGCCCTGAAGGTAGGTCATTGCATAGCAGCAAGTTATATGGGACCATCTGTTTGATGTTCTGGGAAGAGGGCTGCGATGGAGATTAGCTATTTTTCAGCAACAGGTGCCAAAACATATGTTTGTTTATTAATAATCGAACTGACATGTAACATTCTCACCTATCACCTATTCGTGGAATGACAGACTAATCTTAGACTACATGAAGTCTCCAAATATAAAGTATTTAAAAGTGAATAAAGTATGTAAAATTGAGGGCAGATTCATTTAAACACTTTACAAAGATCTTTGCCGATAACTGGAGATCACAGATGCCCAACCTTGTTGGCACTGGTCTATTGCATCCTTCAAACATAGCAATAAAAGATAGCACAGCATAATCACGGTTTGGAGCAAATTAATTACTGTGGCAACTTCCAATGAAGTCACAGAGCTCCAGATAAGATTTAGCTCATGTGGGTACTGTATCCACTGTATTTTTTTTGAGTGGGTATTATGAATGTTGAGTGGGTATTTCATTATCCGTTACCCACTGTTTTCAAACGTGCGTATTTCAGTCATTTTACTCACCTAAGTACTATGTGACTAAGTAAGTTTACTAAGCAGGTATGTTCTGCCTTATGACTATGTCATACCTAATCAAAACCAACTTAAATATAATGGAAATGAGTTCATAAAAAATCACTCATCCTAAATGGACAGTACAGCACTTGTCCTATACTAACAGTACAACTTGATAGCAAACAGTGTCTTTTTCATTACGCAAGCGATTTTAATAAATATATTCCGTAAGCATTTGTTTAAAACTTTTTGCGTATCTAACATTTTAAATGCGTAATTGGTACTCAACAATTATTTTTCAATACGTAATTGGAAATTTTATATGCGTATTTTACCAGGATACGCAGCTTATCTGGGCCTCTGAAGTCAGTTTTTGGAACAGAATATTACAACCTCCTGGTTCCTGAAAACAATTTCTGGTCATTCAGCTTGTCCATGAATTGTCGTTTAATGCCACAAACATCCCTAAGTAATCAAACATGTAAGTAATCAAATCTAGACAATATTGTGACTGATACTAGCAACAATGCCTTACGGCAAGACAGAATCTGCAGTGCCTGGTAACCTTATCCATTCATAGACTGAAAATTACGCAAGTCTGAGGCGCAAGATGAGACATTTTACAAGTTTTTAAACTGTCATTTGGTCCTGTGGACTAGCTCCTATTCAAATGATACCAAATTACCAGTTACTTTCACCTCAACATACGAAATATCTGACAGATCTATTTTCTAAGCATGGAAATTGCTTGGGTGGTGAGGTGGTAAGCTGGGTCCAAAGACCCAGTGTTTCCGTTCTCTGGTATATACCAAATTTTGACAGGTAAAAATTGCCCAGGACCGATAAATTTGGAAGCTATCGGTCACTGCGTCCGGTAAGATAACAAAACTATTTTTGTTGTTGTCCTGCTTAAAATGTTACTGAAATTAAAATAAAATAGCTCAAATAATCCCCTAGTAATAGAATCGGCGTTTACGATTTTCGTGTGAGATGAGTAGTGGTGGTCTAATTAACTCTTTCAACACCAGTCAACCAGAGGCATTTACTGCCATGACACCGAGTTCCCAGAGACTCTGAGGTCATAGATGAAGCCTATGTTTATGAAGGAAATTATAAGCTTGTAAAACGTTATTGCTACTACATCCCATACACAATTTAAAAGATCTAATCCTACTGTTGATAAATATGAAGTTTATTTTTATAATATTATTAAATTTATACAACTACAACTTAAATAAATTTATATTTGAATGAAAATGCAAGCTTACATTTATAACGTCCAGATAAACCACGAAAGGAGCAAAAGCTATGGCGATTTTTTCCATTTGTGACATGTCACAATATGCCCGTGCCTTTTTCTTTTATATTTTCATCTTTACGTAATCAGAAAATTATTATAAAAAGATTTCTTTAACAATATGTATGGTCGCCTATTTCCCGATATCTGTGGCTTTCCGCTCGGTAAAATGACATAACAACTGAAAATACCTCCATTTTTGAAGCTTCAGTATGAATAACATGCTGCAAATCGTTTGATGTCGGGCATCGCTCGAAAGCTCTGAACATCAATAATATCACTGTACCCTTGTCAAGAGTATTTTCACAGTTGTAAGAAGCGATTTTATTGGATAAAAATTGGTTTCTAATGACGCTTTTTCGCCACAGTCTGCTATAAGGGTCGTCATTGGTCAAAATCAGACACGTGACCTAAGGCAGCCAATCATATTACAGCAATGGATATCGTCCTAAATAAGAAACGAAAACCTTTAGATTTAGACAAAAGTTTTGGGTAAAATAATGGTATTCTGAACATATTAAGCAAGAAATCGCTACCTATACGTAAATTATGGAACTTATTGGATGTATCGTGCTTGGTTATGACCTGTGACAAAAATGTAATTTTTGGAGTAAAATTGATATTTTATACTTATCCTGACTCATGCTCTTTTTGCTTGTCTTCTTCTTCTTGCGAACATAGTGGAACACTTGTATCTCCCTAATTGAAGCTCCCTTCAATTTAAAATCACTAATTAGTATTCACCACGAAGTTACCTCCTTTCCACAAGCTGGAAGCAGGGGCCACCTCTACCCATGTGCCTCACTCTCTCCTCATATACTGAGCCCAACATTTGAATTTACAGGGAAATCCAAAGTGTTATTTGGGAGGATGGGAGGGCTGACCTCATGAGTCAGGATAAGTATAAAATATCAATTTTACTCCAAAATTACATATTTTTTCCTTATCCTGACTCATGCTCTTTTGCTTGTAGCATCCTACGGAACGGAGGTGGGAATATCTAATACTTTGGATTTTTAATAATTAGTGATTTGAACTGTGATGATTGTAATAACCCTATGGGAACTTCATAAAAGGCACTGAACTGATGAATTCCTGCTGCTAACTTATCAGCTGCCATATAAAAGGTTATTACCATGTACTTATTATGATAAAGTATATATAACATTAATACAATGCTTAAGACTAATAGACTTAAGCTTGTTAATATGCTAGTATAAACTCCTTAGAGTTTGTTAGCTAAAATACTTTAAGATATAACATAGTACTAAGCTTAAGATATGATTAAACTTAAGCTAATTATATAATAAGCAAACTCTTTAGAGTTTGTTAGTTAATATACTTATATGATATAGATATAATGCTGAGCTTAAGATATGAATAAGCTTTAGCTACATATATAATAGCAAAACTCTGTAGAGTTTGTTAGTTAATATATTTTTATAATATGAGTATAGTACTGTGCTTAAGCTATAATTAACTTAAGCTACATATATAATAGCCAAACTCTGTAGAGTTTGTTAGCTAATATATTTTTATAATATTAGTATAGTACTGAGCTTAAGATATAATTAACTTAAGCTACATATATATAGCAAAACTCTGTAGGGTTTTGTTAGCTAATATATTTTTACAATATGAGTATAGTAGTGTGCTTAAGATATAATTAACTTAAGCTACATATATAATAGCAAAACTCCGTAGAGTTTGTTAGCTAATATATTTTACAATATGAGTATAGTAGTGTGCTTAAGATATAAAGAACTTAAGCTACATATATAATAGCAAAACTCCGTAGAGTTTGTTAGCTAATATATTTTACAATATGAGTATAGTATTGTGCTTAAGATATTATTAACTTAAGCTACATATATAATAGCCAAAAAACTCTGTAGAGTTTATTAGCTAATATGTTTATAGTGTAACCATAGTACTAAGCTTAAGATAAGATTAGACTTAAGCTAAATGTATATAGCAAAATAAACTCCTTAGAGTTTATTAACTAATATACTTTTTATGTTAAAAACATAGTACTGAGCTTAAGTTATGATGAAACTTAAGCTATATATATATAATAACAAAACTCCGTCGGGTTTTGTTAGCTAATACCTTTATAATGTAAACATACTGCTTAAGATATGATAAAAACTTAAGCTAATTGTATAATAGCGAAAACAACCCTTTAGAGTTTGTTAGCTATGATATAAACCTAGTATTGAGCTTATGAAGGAAAACTTAAGCTACATATATAATAGCAAGAACTCCCAGAGAGTTTGTTAGCTAATACATGTTATAATGTAACCATAAAGCTTAAAATATGATAAAACTTAAGTTGAAATATATAATAGCAAAACCCTCTTTTAGAGTTTTGATAGCTAATATACCTATATGATATAAACATAGTACTGCGCTTAAGATATGAATAAGCTTAAGTTACATATATAATAGCTAAAACTCTGTAGAGTTTGTTAGCTAATACATGTTATAATATAACCATATTGCTTAGAAATATGATACTTAAGCCAAATAGCAAAAAACTCTTTAGAGTTTGTTAGCTAATCTACTTATATGATATAAACATAGTACTAAGCTTAAGATATGAATAAGCTTAAGCTACCTATATAATAGCAAAACTCCTTAGAGTTTGTTAGCCAATATATTTTAATAATATGAGTATAGTACTATGCTTAAGGTATAATTAGCTTAAGTTACCTATATAATAGTAAAACTCCGTAGAGTTTGTTAGCTTAATTAACTTAAGCTATGTATAAAATAGCCAAAAACTCTGTAGAGTTTGTTAGCTAATGCATTTATCATGTAACCATAGTATTACTCTTAAGATATGAATAACTTAAGGTAAATATATATAATAACAAACTCTGTAGAGTTGTTAACTTATATATTGTATGATGTAATAATCATAGTACTGTGATGATAAAAGGAACTTAAGTAAATTATATATAGCATGAAGCTATTTAGTATTGTTATAAGATAAGTAAAAATCTGTTAGATTGACTTATCTTCTCCGAGGAACTGTCAGCTGTTGTGCGAGGACCATGGGATCGAATTGGTGTATACCTGAGACGTCCTCGGTGGTGATATCTCTCAGATAATGGTTTGCAACCACCATATCGGATTTCCAGAAATAAACCCTCCATTATTTCAATCATATTTGTGTACAACAATTGTAGAAGTTAGCGCTATAATATCATGAGTATTAAGCTCATGGAGGGTCGGAATAGGTCCATCCGCATATGCACGTAGTATGACAGTTCTGATCCAAATGGAGATATAATACATGAGACTTCACTCTGCGTAAGTTGATGATAGAGAAAATAATCTGTTGCATTTTTTCCTCCTGTTTGGTTTGGTGGAGATAAATTTACAGTGCTCTTGCTGGCCATCTTGATAGAATCATCGTATCATGGGGTCCAAGTATGTCATCCAGGCGTGTTCATAAACCTCACTTGTGAGGTGTTGGAGCACTATATTCATATCCCCAGGTTTGGCGTGAAATTTCCGTTTATTCTCCAAACAGAAGTTTAGTAGGTTTACTAACCATCTAGTTGTGTTAGTTAGCTTGATGAAATTCAGCTGTAGTCTGAAACGCTGTGGATTTAGATCCACTTGTATCTTCGTCTAGGTAATTAAGCTGCGAAGTCCTTGATGATGTAGGTGCACAACCAGGTGTGTCTGTCCTCGTTGAACTTTATGTAAAATCGCCTGACTGCCGATCCCTCGTCTTAACTTGACAGGGGAGGTCTCTAACTTGAAGAAAGGCAGTCTAATCATGAATGTTCAGGTTAACTGGACTGTAATGAGGCTTGCTCGTTCACTGATATATAGTTGTCACTTGTGACGTAAGTCTTGAACTGTGAATAGAGATCGACCTCTGTGTAGGTCGTTGTCCCTCGCGGTCCAATCAGAACAAGGCATTTTGATTCTGTATAATACCAGCTGTGATGTCACGGTGTAGCGGGAAAAACCCACCTTGAATAAATTCTTTGTCGCCGTTGATATTAGCATAAGCGTCGGTCTTCACCGTAGCTTCGAAGTTATCCGAGTGACCACGTGTTTCGAGGGTTAATGGTAACCGCTGAAACCTCCCGGGCGAAAAATCTCAGCTCTGTAATTTTATGCTGGGTAGGTTATTTTCCTGGTTGTCGTGAAAGTAATTTCAGTTTTGAATATAATTCCGACTTCCTTATATATAAGGGTATAAACAACTTGCAAGTTGTGAGCTTGTAGACTGTATACATGAATGTATCGTCATAATTGTAGAATTAACGTTGAACGTGTACATATTTCTTCTCAGAAACTTTGACGATTAAGAGTTATACTCGCTGTAACAAGGCTGCTGTTCAATTTCGATATTGAATTGTCTGCAGATATGCGTAATGGTCACGCATGTAGATAATCGTATCGTCGTCCGGGATTGTATATTAGCAATTTATACGGAATAGTTGTGAAGATCTATGAAATGTCGTTGACTAATAATACAGCGGCGTTCTGTGTTGTAAATAGCCTGAGCAATTATCTTCGGCAGAGGCTTATAGGCGGCATCTGGCATACAGTTGATAATCAACTTATGCGGCGTCTTGAACGGACTGACGAAAGTAGCTATATATGACGAGTGGCTAGTATATGGAAACCTTGGAGGAGACTTCCTCGGTGAGCGCCCGGAGACTTAGCGAAGTTCTCGAAGTATCCCTTCTAGATCTTCTGGGTGAAGTAGACTTGGAGTTACTTAGCCTTCATGACCATCGCGAAGGTGTCGAGTCAAAACCCGATTAGTATATATATATATATATATATATAATATATATATATGAGCTTGCCGTGAACAGCCTCTGTGTTTAACAGGATGTGGGATCGGGCGGCGCTTGCCTAAAGTAGGGCAGCATGGATCATCTTATCATATTCAGAAGTCGTGGTATACTTAAGTCTGGTGATAAGTGTCTAATTGATCGTTCTAGATCTATTTAGGCCAGCGAACATACGTCTCGTCATGGATTCAACAGAACCAATATACGATTGTAGTTCTTATACTTGATATCGATGATCAACTTGTCTATGGGTTGATCTTCTCGGAGACTTGTGAGGGGAACGTTGATAGTTTCGCGAAGCTCTTGTATAGTCCCTCGATGTCCTTCTAGATGATGATGATCTGGATTCAGGTGTCCTTCGCGCATGCCTTCGCGAAGCTTCCTCTGCGTCCGGTCCGGGGGAACGACGATATGACCTTCGCGAAGGCTTCCGTGATGTCTGATGGTCCGAGTCCACATCTAGGGATGAAACCGCATAAGGTGATGATCTATCCTGCCTTCGCGAAGGCTGTACATCTAGGTTCTTTCCGCCTTCGCGGGAAGGCTGTACATCTAGGTTCTTTCCGCCTTCGCGAAGGCTGTACATCTAGGTCCTTTCCGCCCGCGAAGGCTGTACATCTAGGTCCTTCGTCAAGGTGGTCCGTGACTTCCTTCGCGAAGGTGACATCGTCCTGGCTGCTACGTTGACGGGGGGTGCCTCTGGGGTGCTGTCTACGTTGGAGCCTTCGCTTGGCTTCGGACCCTGCTACCGCAGATATTGGTCCTCCATGATGTTCATAATTTGTCATCATGTCTTCTGGGATGGTCTGCGGCGAGGTCGCCGGTGCTTTATCTGCGGTGTTAATGAAGGGGTCCACCGGAAAATCGTCCGACATCAGTGTAGAGGCATCAGGCTGCATGGTGATCTCTGCTGATGTCGTTGTAGCTGTCACCGGTCGTTTCTTGTGGCGTCGTCGGGGATGATGATCAGCTGATCATCGTAGAGGTCCAGGTCATCGGCTGGAACAATCTCGGTTGAGAAAGTCCTAGTAGACTTCGTTGATTTTCCCTCAGAGGTCGGCGCTGCCCTGGGTGTGCGGCGCCTGCGTTGAGTGTTGGTAATGATGGGACCCTCAGGACGATCATCGCATATCTCGCGTTGGTACATCAGGCTGCATGCTGATCTGTGCCGACATCGGTCAATCTTGATGTACATCCGGTATGATGACCCGGCTGATCATCATACAGGCCCAAACTTCGATGGGAGCGGTCACCGGTTGTTGAGATGTAGTAGAAAAACCCTCTAGTCTTCTGCTGCGGCGATGGGATGTCTGGGGAAGCAGGATGCTTCTTGGAGATGGCGGACTACGCCCCACACCTCTCCACCACTCTAGCGGAACACCACACGGGAGGGGAGTCGGCCAACAGCAGTAGACTGGCGAGGGTTCCGTGTATCAGTCATACTAGACTCTGCATCGCAGCGACCTATCTGCTGTGCGTGCCAAGCGCCAAAGTAAATATTAATAAAAGGTAGAATTGGATAAATTAGTACGCAACTGCAATGTGAATATAATAAACATGGGCCGTACATCATATTAAAGGCGGATCAGCAGCAGCATAAAAAGCGTAATCTGCAATAGTACAGAATTTTCATCAAGCGTAATCCACTGAAACAAACACACGCCGTCCGTGACTAAACTGTAGAAAAGCGACTAAATATCAATATATAATCGTTGAAGGATACTAGCTAAACCTCTATAGATGTCTATACGAGGTAACTAACTAAATATAATTCAAAGGATATAGTGTGTCGGGAGACACAGGCGCTCTCAGGTCCAGCTCACTGGGCGAAGAAGGAGAGAGTGAGGCACATGGGTAGAGGTGGCGCCCTCGTTCCCGAGCTTGTGGAAAGGAGGTAACTCGTGGTGAATACTAATTAGTGATTTTAAATTGAAGGGAGCTTCAATTAGGGAGATACAAGTGTTCCACTATGTTCGCAAGAAGAAGAAGACAAGCAAAAAGAGCATGAGTCAGGATAAGGAAAAATATGCTTCATGTATGTATTTTCGCATTAAACATCGTGTCCGAGCGTGAAGATTGAGGCGGCGAGAGCCGAGATGTCACTCGTCAGTGACTTGACTTGCATTACATGATCGCACAAAAAGATGGAAATAGTAATTTTATATGTACGTTTGACAACTTTAATGAATGCTGTTGTTGATTTTATTCATTAGTTATTCAATTTATTTAATAATTTCCTCGAAACATCGTTACTTTGCTCTTTGACAATGTTTATTGTAGACCCGCTGCCGAAGCATGTGTCCGAGAATCGTTGTTTTCAATAACATTGCGAAAAATAGTTTATAATTTTAATTCTGCTGATAATATATGATAAATTGAAATTTAATAAGTGTTTTCAGACATTGTGAAATGTGATAGATTTGATATATGAATCAAAAGTCAGGTAGGTTCCTAAAATTATGTCTCATTTTGACGTGACTACTGCCTGGCCGATTAATCGGCCTCCGGTGTCTGGGGACTCATAACGTTGTGGCCGATTATTCGGCCTGCGGTGTTGAAAGGGTTAATTGAAATAATCGAAGATTGGTCGCAGTGGCCAAACGACCAAGCAATCGATCACATTTTCTCATAATCGAACACAAACGATTTTTGAACTGCTGTAATAGAGTTTGAAATACTTGATGATGGAACATATCTAGGACATTGTCAGGGCCTGAAAATATGTTTATTTCTAAGAAAACTCACTTCACTTTCTGAAAAGTCATGACTGAATATTTCTTGAAGAATCTGGGAAGTTAATGTTACACTGGAACTGAATCATTTTACACTGGATGTGAAATCTGCAAATGTAATTTGTGCAGTATCTAAAAACAACAGAGAACCAAATGTTTTTTCTTTATACTTATCTGCAACTACAACCTGAATAGGAAAATCTAAAAAATGACGCTAACCAATTTATTTTCGATGATTGGTCGTTAGTATTGAACCAATCATCAATTGTGAGATTTCAACCAATTCCCAACACTAGAGATGAGGGTTTCCTTCTAAATTCATTATACTACGGCAATGTGATTGGTCAGTTTGACAGTCATTTGGAAATGATCGCTGTGTTTTGTACCTCGAAACGTCACTATAATGACTGTTGTCACGGGAAATCATGGAAAATAATGATGTTATCTGATCGTTTAAATACATCAAAATGACAAGCGGAAAGCAGACAGCTCTCTCCACTTTTGGGGGAGGTAAACAAGGTTTCGGCTATCGAGGAGGACGAAACAAACAGTAAGGGGCAAAAACATTCAAGTTCAAAACTAAAACCTAGTAAATTGTGGAAACTTAATCCAGACTGGGACAGGCAGATTTCGTGCAGGACCAGTAAATTAGGTCGTCGGACATGGGTGATAGGCTGTTTAAAAAAAAAAAAAAAAAAAAAAACAGCGGAAAAACTGAGGACCTCATGTTAGAATATTATAACCCGTCTCAATCTTGCATTCTAACCTACATCACTGACAGCATTCAATAGTAATCAAACAAGATGCTTACCATTTCATTAGGAACATAAGCTCCCCACTACTGTCAGTTGCTCCTATAATTCTCTCTGGCTGTAAACCACGGTCAAAGCCTCGGGGTTTATTGTCATCTTCCTGCGAGAGACAAATATTTTACTAAATGTATATCTGTGGCCATTGAGCGTAGATATCACAGAATTATTCAGGTTTCCAGACTAAGCTGCTGTGCAGGAAACCTGGGCAAAAACTGGCAGCTTATCTTAAAGTTCTACATTTCAGAGTTGGGCCTAAAAAGAAAAAGAAATTGTTGTGGTTCCGATTACCCGACCGACCCTTGAATTCTGGTATCGACCTTTTTTTTTAGAGGTATGAATAAAATAAGTTTCCATATAACATTGCTTTTTCCTGGCACCAAAGGACATTGGTCATTCTGATAAAGAAAGTCGACATGATGGCCGCAAGATTGATTGAATAAACAATTACACATTGAAAAATGAAGAAGAAGAAAGAATTGCTACCTATAGTCCGTTTGGCTCAAAAGCAGACCGATGAATTGCAATTTAACTCGAAAAACTAATAACCATAAAAAACTCAATGAAACACTGATCATAATGAAAACGTCAGACCTACTGTGAGGTTTTTGCAGAATTTATGTCCTAAAAATGAAAAAGTTGTTTAACAAACCATCATTAAAATATTGACACAGTTCACTATTTGTTACGAGGGAGGAGTGCAGAGAAAGGGACAGCCAGGTGTGAGAGAAAGGATGGAGACGGCACAGCACAGATTAATGAATCAATAACTTTGTCAGCACTTGTGCACGTGCTTCTCTAACACCTGGCTGTCCCTTTCCCTGCACTCCTCCCTCGTAACAAATAGTGAACTGTGTCAATATCTTAATGATAGTTTTTGTTCAACAACTTTCATTTTTAGGACATAAATTCTGCAAACAAATCAGAGTTGGTCCGATGTTTTGATTATGATCCGCGTTCCATTGAGTATTATATGTTTATTAGTTTTCGAGTTAGATTGCAATTCATCGGTCCGCTTTTGAGCCAAACGGACTATAACTACCCTAAATTTTAAAGAGGTGTAATCGGAACCACAACATTTTTATTGTTTGGCCTTGTATAAAACTATTTAAAACTAATTCCCAAGCACTTTAACGAAACATACGGGAGCAGTTTTTACTTCTGCTACTTTCTTCTTCTTCTTAGATGAACCGTCATCCATTCCATTTGCTTGCTTCCTCTTCTTTTCTTGTTCTTTCTTTTTCCTCTTGTCTTCGTAGTCCGCTATGAGGTCAGGACAATCTAGGTTTTCTTCCGGTTCCCATGTATTTTCAGAGCTGAAATTGGTGAACTCAAACCATAAAACCAATAACACAGTAGTGAGAGAATGAGTGAATGTTGGTCTGCACAAGCCAGCAACATTAAAGCCATACAACAGTAGGTGACTTTTAAACAAACAATGACCGTTACCTAGGTAAAACAAACTAATGATTAGCCAGGTCACCCATTGCAAACACTGTCAATGACCTTCATAATCTTCTCTAAGGAGAAGTGTGCGAGTTCAGTTTTACGCCGTTTTTAGCAATATTCCAGCAATATCATGATGGGGACACCAGAAATGGGCTTCAAATATTGTGCCCATGTGGGGAATCGAACCCGGGTCTTCGGCGTGCCGAGCAAACGCCTTTACCACTAGGCTAAACACACACCCACCCACCCCCCAATGAGAAGAGTGAGGTAAGACTTTTATGCACGAGATGATATGAAACTTGTAATTATTGTTAATGACACAGTTCAGCTATTATTAAAATTAGTGGGCAGTGCTTCAAGGGACAATAGTAATTTCGAGTGAAAAAGAGTAAAGTCCAGATTTTCATTGTCTCTTGATACACGACATGTATGGTCAAAGCTCCACCCACACTCATTAACAAAATTGATGAAGTGAGGCTTTGTTTGCAAACACAATAGCCAAATTCCTACTGTTAACGCTACATAAGCTTGCAAATATTGCATACCTACATGGGCAGTCATTTTCTCGCTTTGTGGTTTTCAGGCTTCATGATTGCAGTAGACAAATAATTGAATCTGGATCAGACAATCCAGGGATTGACACCCTGAACTACAATCTACTCAAATTTGGTACTAAATGTATCAACCAAGTCAACAAGTCTGACAACCTGATCCACTTAGCCATCGTTTACGTCAAGCTAGGGTTCCTGAGCCCAATTCCAGGCAGGGATAGAAATACTTTTTTTTCTAAGTGTGCCTTAGGGCACCAGGCAAATATTTTAGGTGTGCCTTTCAGAAATCAAGTGTGCCCACATGTTTTTAGAATCAATGACTGTAGCAAGGATGAGGATCTTTTGAAATTTATTGTCAGAAAACAACAAATGTAACCAGTTTTCGGTTATCACTGATATGTCTTCTGCTTAAGATGGCCTTCTTATGTTACATTTGTTCTGCTTTCCCCATCACCTTTAATAGCTAAGAATCGTGAGAGGTTCACTTTTTCAATATGTCTAACATACACGATTTACTAACCGAACTATCAGTACTCACAACACTCTAAATGGAAAAACAACCAGATTTCTTTACATCATCCATCATAATTCCAGTGATTTCCTGGGCGTAAAAGTCAATAAATGTTTTTGCTTGTTTGTCATTTAGCTTTAGTGTTTTGTTTGGGGATTAAATGACTAAAGGTGTGCTATGTCTCTCAAAAATTAGGTGTGCCATAAGGGCACCAAGAACATTTTTTATCTGTGCCATTTCGATATTTACCGTGCCATTTCGATATTTACCGTGCCATGGCACGCTAATACATGGGGTATTTCGAACCCTGCCAGGCCTGATCTTTAGCCTGGGCACATCCCAGAATCCCCATGGTTAAACTCCAATTAAATTACAACGAAGAAATATATGGAATGGCCGACTGCAGCAGAGCACTTACTCCGGATACCCCTTCCATTTGAGAAGGTACTCCTTCTTTCCGTTCCTCATTCTTCCATCAACAACCTTCTCCACTGTGTACTCCTCCTCCTCTTCCTCCTCAGCATCAATGCCGTCTTCACCAACATCCTTCTTTGTTTTCTTACTCATTGCTGTTAATGGTGCTGCAACATTATTCATCACTGTTAATCAACTGGGATATTGCTATTCCCATCAGACAACTGATCTAATTTAGAGTTGAGATAATCCAGTGAGATCTTTCTAAATGAGTGTGTCGGCAACATTTCATTTTGTATGACAGCAGTCTAAATAATTGTGCCTGGACCTACACAATTGGAATTGCATGCATCAACCAAGTCATCCAGGCCAACTACCCGACCACATTACTTGCAACTTTCACGGAGCATGGGATGCTGAGGACCAGCTCTTCAGGGGGAGACAATTTGAGTCAACTAATGAGATGACTTCAGTGATTAATAATGATATTTACTGCAGAAAATCAATAGAACTTATCATGAAAGCCTGTAGGGTATCAAACCTTGACAAACAAATGGTCAACACTGAGCAACAAGCAATGTTCTCTATGGTGGTCTCTCCTGGTAATAAAGTCTATGAACTGTCTTTTGATTTTCATCACCTGTATGGTGTACTGAAAATGTAGACAAAACCAGGCCACATGGACAGTGAATAACTGAACACAATAAACATCCGGAATGGAGAAGATATTTTGCTGTTAAAGATATTCAGCTGTATCCCAGTTACATAATTTTAAGGCAGCCTGGTCCAGACAAACCAGAGCGTAACAACATCAGCAGGGTACGATGACTTGCAAGATATCTATGTTGTTCACACAATTTCTCATTCAGAGGTGGAAATAACCCATTGCCCGACGTCCCAGTCCAGTGGGTTTTTTGGTCGGGCAAGCAAATTTGTATATCCCACTGTACCGGTGTCCAGTTGACTTTCCAATGTTAATTATGTTGTTTTTTAAAAACCAACAAGAAAATAGGCCAGTATAGTGGAAAAATTATCAGGGCAAGTGATTTTACATGTGCCACTGTACTGGAGTACACTAGCAATTTTAAAGTTATTTCCACCCCTGTCACATTCAATCACAAACATGTTAAAATTGAGTGAGTTGGGTTTTATGCCGCTTGTTAGCAATAATACAGCAATATCACAGTGGGGGACACCAGAAATGGGCTTCACACTTTGTACCCATGTGGGCAACCAAACCCCTAGCCTTCGGGGTGACAAACTCTTAAACCACTAGGCTACACCACTGTCCCATTAAAAAATTTAATTGAAACTGACATCCAAGCATAAAGTATATCAAAGCCTAAAAAGCAACTACAAATTCCTATGAACTGCCAAGCAGCTTTATTCACTCTCACATTGTTTGATGCTCTCCCTGACAAAACTTCCTGTTATTTGACTAGTGATTAGGTCCATATTGTAACCACCTGATAGTCAGCTTTTTATACATGTGCCGTGTACTATTGCATCCAGCAACATTCTAGCAACATGTGAATCATGAAGTCGGAACCAGGAGTGAGTTTAGTTTTATGCCGCACTCAGCAATATTCCAGCTATATGGTGGTGGTTTGTAAATCGAGTCTGGACCAGACAATCCAGTGATCAACAGCATGATCAACCAAGCTAGCGAGCCTGACCACCCGATCCCGTTAGTCACCTCTTACGACAAGCATGGGTTACTGAAGGTTCATTCTAACCCGGAACTTCATGGGTACATGTGGAGTTAACTTCCTGCATGTCATGGTGGGACCATCTCAAAAGTCAAATGGAGGAAATTACAATCATATCTTAAATGAAAATGGGGACATTCTTGAAGGGGCTCTTGATGTCCAGTTTATGCCGCTTTTAGCAATATTCCAGCAATATCACGACAGGGGACACCAGAAATGGGCTTCATACATTGTACCCATGTGGGGGGAATCTAACCCGGGTCTTCGGTGTGACCTGCGAACACTTTAACCACTAGGCTACCCCACTGTCCCCAGTTTGAAAATGAATAGATCCTGTTTCAAACGTCCTTGTTTCAGCAGTTCTCTTCACGTTAAAGGCATATCACAAAAACAAATATAAACAAATTTTGGCTTTCCAAGTAAGTCAAAAGATTTTATTTAATAATTGAATTTTTCCAAGCACATGTAGGAATATATTACAACATGCTGATTATGAATTTCTACATGGTAACAATGATGCCATATATACATCTTTGTAAATTTCTCAACATTAGTTTTCATGAACTGAAAGAAGTCTGCAAATCATTCACTCAGAGGCACATTTAGATCCAAGCAACAGTCAAATGAGTTTTCTGCACAATCTCATGCTTAACTTGTCAGGGTAACATGTATCTTATGCTTTTACTTACCGATATTACTTCCACAAGTTATCCTTTATTTTTCACCAATTTCTACCTAACGCCACAACCGGGGAGGAGATGGCATGTACCAAACAGTTATTTCTCAAAGTTTAACATACAAATCTTATGAGAAAGTTGCTGTTCGCTTTGTTTCACCTAATGAGATATGAGTAGAAGAAACTTGCGTTCTGCAAAAGCCAATATCATTATCACTAATGACTTAAACATAAGGTCAGTACTCTTGTCAGATAATATATTACAAATTACAATGCCTTTACACAAGTACTATATAGCAAACATCTTGAAATGTTTATAATACCTGTTCTCACATCAGTGTTCGAAATGAAGCATGATCGTCATCAGATATTTTGTTAAGTTCTCAATGAAGCTCTGAGGGGGTCTTAAAAAAATCAACACTACAGTAACAAATCTAAATGATCATGAAGACTGCATAGTATTGGAACATAGTATATTAGAGTTCACAGTTCCAAGAGTATGAGAAAAGGTGAAGCATATTTCTCTGTGTACCAGATGCTTGTTTCTTTGCATGGTTGTAATGAACAATCGTTCTTGTCATTCTTTCCTTCCAAGGCTATGGGATCAGTACAGGTTTCCAGAACCTCAAGCAATGGTAATATGGTTTGTTTCAAATCACCGCTACCCTGTTAGTTTTGTTCACTGCGAAAAATAGCACTTTTAATAACAATTAAGGCTGAATATTGCACTGCATGTAATAAATGGCAAGAATTTTAACTGACACTTAAACAATGGCAACTTTATACTGGTGTCAAAAAGTGAAAAAGATCAAATAACATGTCAACCCTGTTTCAAGGGAGATAACTCTTCCAACATAAATAATATATTTGCTGTGATTGTTAATTCCTTATAACAATACCACCACCAATGCAATTAAAAGTGTTTGACACACAACTTGTAGCATTTTCTAAATCCAATTAAGCCATAGATATTATTGGAATGCTTCCATTACTCAGAGATAACATTAGTGCTTGTCAAAATACGATGATTTCCAAAAAAACAATGGTTCTAAATATTTCTTATAAAATTTATTCCTGCATATCATGTTTACAAATGTGATGGCCTGATTAAATACAATAACATGGAACTAAAAGGTCCATGTCTGCCTGACTATCATCATTCACCTGCCATATTGATGTTTCTTGGTTACTGGAGTGTTGAAAGGATTCTGGTCTCAGTTGTTGTTCTGGTTTGAAAGAGAAATGTCAGTAATAGGCAGAATATTCAACAATCAATATGATACGGATAAACAAAGAAAACGTGGGGAAAAAGAAAGTTGGTTAAAACCCAGGATTTAAGTCATCACTATTCGTTGGTTTCACATTAATTTTCGACTCGCTCTGCGCATGCGTAGAGCGTGTAAAAATATCCACTGGTCAATTCCGGTTTGGTCGTAATAGCGATATTGTAAACACGCTCTAAATAAATGCTTTATAAAAATTATTTACACGTAACAACTGTTCATAGTTGAGTACATACATCCATTTGCCTATGCTTTTCAATAATTGATGTCCTATTTTGGTGGCATTGCATCAGAGATGTGTTTTTTACTTGTGAGAAAGGGATGTGCAGGAAGGACGGTGGACGGGTGGTGGTGAAATGTGTTTATACAAGAGCTTGTTAACAAACGTTAAGCCATTTATTTAACTGATTCCGGTCCCTTCCATTCATAAATGAATTGAGATTAGTTAAATTCGACAAAAAAACCATATATTTGTTTTGATTTTTGCTTTCTTTAGAGTGCGTTTACACTATCGGTAAAGCTTACGACCAAACCGGAAGTTTGCCAGAGGATATTTTTACACGCTCTGCGCATGCGCACAGCGAGTCTAAAATTAATGTGAAACCAACGAATTCCAGCTGAAAAAGTGTCAGGGTTGTAAAACAAGTGAAGGTTCAAATCAGGTTTGCATTTCATGAGACCAAATGCACTCAACTTCCCTTAGCCAAGAACATTGTACAATGAAGATATTAGCTAAATAATCTGCAGCTTCTGTTTGTGGAAGAGTGGGCACTATTTTTGTAGACTCAATTCTTAGGACAATGGTGTTCATTACATGTTCCTACTATAACTTATACAAATCCTATGGATTGTTAATGTCAGTCTGAACGATGGTCAGTTAATTTACATAGAATCTTGTTATTTTTCTCATAAACAATTATCAGACCTGTCAGTGACTTCCAGAGGCAAACAACATCGGAACTATTTGTTTTTAACTTTGATAGAACATCCTTTGACAACATTACCAAATTACGAACGACACTTAAAGTTAATGTTGCAGAAATGAAACAATCTACAATGTCTTCACATGATTGCATATTATACTTAGTTATGTTATAATGTACTACAGGTGAACCCACCTTTTGGTAAGAAAACGTAAATGTCATGAGTTTTAAAGATCTGTCAATACAGTCTGCTTCTGTTTGTTTTTATTTAATTACACATAAAACAGTTCCATTAGTCCATACAACGGCTAATTCGAGAATTATCAATAAATGAATGTAACATTAACACTACTTCGTTTAAGACAGGTATAAAGTTATGGCTGGTTAATAGGTTGTAGTTAAGTACATTTGATGCAGGCTACATGTTACTTTCACGTAAAGATCCTTCATTGTCAAAACTAGTCACAAAATGAGAAACTTGTGTTGGGTAAGGAACCTCTCAAAATACCACCACCTCACATAATTGCAATTACGTTTAAACATGCAGACATTATTTGTGAACTTCCGATTTCCCTTAGATTCGAAATAGTTTTCATTCAATACCGCTGAAAACCGGCTATTTTGTTGACAACGTGAGGCGCCATTTTGTGCGAGATGCAACACAAAAAGCATGCAAATTCAGTACCTATGCCGTAAACGTATGGTAAGAAAAATCAAAATCTGAGAGAATGAATTCTTGGAATTGAATTATTTTCATTTCAGAAATTAAGCTAAATCTATTTCCCCTTCAATTGACTTCAAACTTACATGCTTGAGATGTTACTTTCCCTCAAAGCTGAAATGCCGCGATTTCCTTTGACAATCTGCGCAAGCGCGAGATACACATCCGGGAAATTTTTGCGATGTTTTACGCGGGAAAACACCTCGGCTTTTTTCGTGATATGAATTAAATTTCATTTCTGAAAATAACTTGTAGTTTATGTCCACAGATGTAAGAAATATATGATATAAGGATATTGAAACGTCTGTTATGCAGTAAGAAACACTTGGCGAAAAAAAGCCAATTTATGTTGATTCAAGATGACATCATCAATCACGTGACCACTCCTCTGCCATTTCAAACCGGGCACGTGTTGGAAGCAGTAAGAGCGCTTCTCTGATCAGAAGAAACTCATAAATTTCGTTTGTAACAAGCATCTGTGGAAAATGTCGGGTGGTGTAAGTATATTTAAGTTTTAGTGACTACGTTTGTTAATATTTTGTACCTTTTACGTGAAGATTGCAAGGTTAATTTGCGTTTCTACCCGAAGCCGCTCGCCGGTCTTTGTTCTTGGAAAGCACAAGCAAAATGGCTTCCTATCATGACCTACTTTAAAATTTGCGCTGTTGTTAAAATATCATGCTTCCTCGCCCGTAATTTGTTGTGCATATATTTAGTACTTTATGTATGTCTTTTTTTAGATACATTGCTTGTGTCATTTTAAATTGTACGCAAATTTGCAAGTGGAAATTAGTAAGAACACGTGATCGAGAACAAAGGGCGCATGTGCGCGTTGCCTCGATACTCGGTTCTTCCTTGTTGAAGCTTGTCTCTTCCAGTATCGCCCTTTCATTGAATATCTTCCTGAACCCAAATCTTATCATGGATTGTTAACTTTGTATTGACCATGTTGTTAAGTATACATGACCGTAATGTGTTTTTCTTTATTTAAAGTTTGGAGGTAGAGGTCGGGGAGGAGGAAGAGGCCGTGGTGGCGGCGGCTATGGAGGAGGAGGGTTTGGTGGTGGTGGCGGCGGTTACGGCGGCGGCGGTGGCTATGGAGGAGGCGGCGGCCGTGGTGGTGGGAGGAGAAATCCCCGCGAGCACCCAACCGACCCCGAAGATGAGCAGTTCAGAAAGCTTTTCATCGGTGGTCTCAGTTACGAGACAACAGACGAAAGTTTGAAAGCGCATTTTGAAGAATGGGGCGAAGTTGTAGACTGTGTTGTAATGAAGGACCCAACAACAAAACGGTAAGTAAAATCTTAAGACTTCCGCTTGAAATGTATTATATTTATTGGGATTATTTCGAGGGTTTAGGGTTAGTTTGGGCTTTTAATAAAAAAAAACCCCAACCGTAGCCCAATATACTTAATCATAGAATGATTTAAGAAAATAAGGGGGTTACGGGTGGTGATCTTTCCAGTAAAAATATGTTGAAACTGTAGGAGCTTAAGACACAACGAAAATGAAGCCATTTCTTTGTTTAATGTATTTGTATATTTTGCCTGCAGATCAAGGGGCTTTGGCTTCATCACATACAAAGCAGCTGCTGAGATTGATGCGGCCCAGGGCAGCAGACCTCATGTCATTGACAACCGAGAGGTGGAAACAAAGCGTGCCATGCCCAGGGAGGTATGCTATTTCCGTTTTGTTGCAGTTTGATTTAATGACCTACATGTTTATCCAGTTACTGTGACATTTGAGCCTTAGTGTCTTGATTATTATTAGCTGCTTCTTTAATAAGGACAATTTTTCTGGGTTAGAATTGTTTGTCTGCAAAGAGGTAAACTAATGGCTGGTATATCTGTGATTAATGTTTTTTTTCTTTTCAATTTTCTTAGGATGGGGGTGGTTCATCTCAACAATCTGTCAAGAAGATGTTCGTAGGTGGAATCAAAGAAGAGTTCACGGAGGAAATGTTGAAAGATGTCTTCTCAGAGTTTGGTGAAGTAACATCGGTTGATTTCATCATGGACAAGGCAACAGGCAAACCAAAGGGCTTCTGTTTCATCTCAGTATGATGACCATGACTGTGTCGACAAGGCTGTCTGTAAGTAATAGAGAAACTTAATCAGCAGAACTAAGAGCTGATGCAAATACTTATTACAACATAATTAAGATCATTCTTGACATGGTTTCTTGCCTAATTAAATATGTTGTTGAGACCCAATTTATCTTTTATGGTGATGTATCATAATGACTATTTGTTGCAGTGAAGAAGTACCATGAAGTAAATGGCCGTCAAGTTGAAGTTAAGAAGGCAACATCCCGTGAGAACCAAGGAGGCGCCCGTGGAGGTGGTCGCGGAGGCCGTGGAGGTGACTGATTGTTTTATTGACAACTCTTCTTAAAATGAATGTTAGTTCAGGTCATAAAGTGTGGGTTGTACAGACTGGGCCAATTACCATGATGACAATGTTACACGTGTTGCCTGAATCAAAGTCCCCTTTCTTGGTACTTCTCTGTGCAGTCATTGAGCACATGCTGATACCTCTGACCATCTTAAGTCTTACATATTCATGTTTGACAATTTCCCTCATATATTGCAGGTCGTGGGGGTTACCAACAAGGTGGCGGCTATGGTGGTGGGGGCGGCTATGGCGATAACTATGGAAATGGCTACAGCCAAGGTATTTATTCAGCATCAACATATAGCTACTTTTCGCCCATTCCTTGTGTCCCCCGCCGTGATGTTGCTGGAATATTGCTAAAAGCGGCGTAAGACCAAAGTCAGTCAGTATAGCTACTTTTCTTAGGAGGAACACTAGATGAAAGAATAGGAGTTCCAATTTTGTAAAGATAAGCTACTTAAGCATACGTTCCATTTCAGGTGGAGGCTATGGTGGTGGTTACAACCAGCAGAGTGGAGGCTATGGTGGAGGCTATGGCAGCGACAACTGGAACCAAGGTGGCTACAATGATTACAACAATGGAGGAGGCTATGGGGGAAACCAGGGAGGAAATGGATGGGGAGACAACTCGAACTTTGGCTCCAACTATGGCTCGTCGTATGGAGGTGGCGTCATGAAAGGTGGAAACTATTCACAAAGAGGATCGGGACCATATGGGGGTTAGTTTAGTTTGACCTTAAGTCACTTCTAAATGCATGGTTTAAAAACCTAAGAACCTCATTCCGTGAATCGGTCCCTATGTATTTTCTTTACTGTTGTTTAAGAGTGGAAGTGATATCATTTTAGATGGTGTTTCAGGCTCTTACGGGAGTGGAGGAGGTGGTGGTGGCTATGGCGGTGGCTACAACAGGCGCTGAAAAGTATTTAGACAACATGGATTTTCTGTAAGTACTCTGAAATGTCAATCTCATGATCTGATTAAATGACCTATAAAAGAATCAATTCCAAAGTTACTTCTGTAGCTATTCTTGAAGATTAATCAAATAAGAGTGTCTATAGTGTAAATCACTTTTTCTACAATTACCATGAATGTATGCTTTGCTATGTCCTAATAACTAGGTATTTTGTTCTCTTAAATATATATAGGTAGGCTCAGTGAGTGAAAATATCACAAGAAATGCAGACAGGCAGATATCGAGTATCCATAGCTACCAGTTACCTTAGCAACCAGTCTACAAAGTGAACTAGATGCCCTTATCAGGGCATTAGGGTGACAGGTAGCCATGAATGAACCTGAATAAGTGCCCTGGGCTCTAAAATAGACTTCAAAGGACTCTTACACATCTACATAGATAATCTAAGAAGATATATAGAAGGAAGGAGTTGGAGTCTAGCTGATATTAACCTACGACTGCAGGTTATTGGATATATTCTTCCCATCGAGCCCACAGGAAACTACCAACCAAGCTCTTGTACATAGATGTCGTCTTCAGAGATCCTGTTATGTTTTAACTTCATTTCATGTCACACTGACGTTGTCATATTTTATATTCTGTCCGTGTCGTATTGTAACATCATTGTATGTTTGGTATCATCATGAGAATAAATTTGTATAGAAATGTACCACTAAGTCTCATTTTCCTAAGTTGCCAATTTCTAACTTTGACAACTTTCCTATGAAGTTCCATACATTGGAAGAAGATTTGTTCTTTGTGTTGATTGGTAGGGCAAATGTTTGGAGTAAATTGTTTGAATGTCTAAAAAGCAAACATGGACAAGCAAACCTGTAGACAAGTCGAAAGTCTTATCTTGGTACGAAGAGAATGTATTGACAGTTACTGCGATTTATTGTTACTTGCTTTTTTACTTAGCAAATATTACAAATTGGGTTTAATTTAGAATTGAATTTAAAATTTGTAAATTGTTAATACATACTCGAGACATTATGAATTCCAAGATAGGAAATTATAATGTATGATAAGACTTTGCTGATAATGGCTTTTTGAGCTATAGGATTGATCATGTTATAGTAGATTGGAAAGGATGGAAATAAACCATTGAAATGGATCTGAATTTCCCTTAAACGAGGTACATTGCAATTGTAGGACCTCCTGTGATGCCAAATTAGATGGACCTTAATATTTCATAAAGGCTAGTTTGCCCTATCACATGCTTTCATGATCACTCCTGGTGTCTTCAGATGCGAGTCAGTATTTGGAATTTTTACAAAAAAAATACGTAACTGCCCATAAACCTTTGCATGCTTTACAAAACATGTTTGTTGAATATTGGAATAGTTTGTGAAGAGAACTTGCTGAATGTGGTGTTAGTCCATTTAATAGTGCAGGTCCCGAGTACGATGTCCCTAGTAATCCTTGTAGGTGGAGGTAAGTTGAAAGTTCTGCTCAACATTCTTCAATACTACTACTACTACTACATACTAAAGCTGACAACTAGAAACTTATATGGTAGTAAGAATCATATCTAACATAGTCCCATGGGTAGTGAATATTTCAAAGATATCTTCCAAGTAAAAGTAGCAGCATCTATTCACATGTGCAACTTTAAAGTGCAGAATATTTCTTGATCAGTAGTTTTGGATTTTTGTACAGGTTCACAATGGACCAAGGATAAATGGCTCATGGCTCATAATCAGTGCCAGTCCTGCTGTGATAAGGTAGTGAAGATTCTGGTAGATCAAATACTTTGCGATACTAAGTTGTAAATGTGTAGTACAGATGCACCGAAAGTAATGTCCACAGCAGTTTTGCTGCTGGCCTTGGTCTAATCTGTCAGCCAGACTCAATTATTAACAGACAGCTGCAATATAGCAATAACAAAAACACTATTTGACATGATAATGCTCCTGTTGATCACTGGATTGTCAGGTCAATACTTTATCAGACCACTGCCATATAGCTGGAATATGCCGAGTGCAGCGTAAAAATAAACTGAACTCTGACTATTTGTCACTTTTTTATACCCCAATCATTCTTTCACCAACCATTTAATATTTTTAGATTGATGAAAGGACTGAATGAAAAAGAAACCGGGGGAAAAAACCCACATTTGTGGTAAGTGATAGATTTATTTTATATATATACTACTCACACTTTGCTAAGGATCGCAAAATTTCGCCACTTTACTGAAACGTACATTTATAATTTGAAATTGTATCCATTTAAAACTGGATAAATAATGATATGGTAACTCATCTTTATGAAAACAGCCACTTTAATCTAACATTATGCACTTGAAACATGAGTAACCATACAAATGGTTTTCATGGCACCAACCAACCATTTTGCCAATAATGGCACGGGTCATTGACAAGTACACAACGCCTGTCGAAAGCAGGTATGGGATCCACAAGATGCAGTGACATACTGAAAACTTGGATCGATGCTTACAATTGGGGTGGCTATTTAAACCGAATTTGACCCCACATCATAGTTTTCTGTTGAATCAATGATTTGATCCTTAGCAAAGTGTGAGTAGTATATATCAACCAGTACCTCATGAGATCCTTTTTGAGTTTGAACGAGGCATATATAATTTATGTGCAAGTTCATACTCGAGACGCTCAACTTGATAAATGTCATTCTGTTTAAATGCATTTTACATGCTGATCAGTTAAGCGTCTTGGAGAAATAAGTAGCACTATGAAGAGTTAAATATATCACCTTTTCTCTGCTGTACTTCTGAAGCTGTAGGGTGATAACTGGTTTAACATGTAAAATGCCTGGTGCAACTATGCTCTGCTTTTATGTTATGTTTATTTCCTTTCAGTTTCAAATGGCCAGACACAGTAGGATGTACTTCCCGAGACACCAGGAACTTTCCATTTGTGTAAATTTGAATAAACACAAATGTTATAATTCCGTGTGTTGTCGTATTTCAAGGAAATTGATCCATATGGAATGTGAATGTCGCATGTCTGATCGTCACATATGCACCTGGACTGCTTGATAGTGATGCAGACCATATTTGTAAATAATGGAATACAATCTCGTTGCCCTCGTTGGATGGACTTCTGATATAAATTAAACCAGCGCTCAGTACTCGGAACATGCCTGAGACGGTATAAAAAGATCCCGAGTGACGGAAGGTGCTGTGAGGCTTGGTGTTAACACTGGATGATGGATAAGCTGGTTTTATGCTCCAGTTACTTTAACTACAATAGATTCAGGGTGGGAATACTGCCACCAATTAAAAGTCAATTGGTACTTTATGAGAGTTGCAAGCATAACCCGCGTTAGGATTCTGGTGGACAACATGGTTGCCCGACATCCCTGGCCTTTGTGACTCAATGGCAGATAGCATGTAACATGACGGATGTTATCTCGCTGTATTGCCTGGTCCATACCATTAACATACAGCCGTGACAAGGCTGCAATATTGCCGAGGTCATCGAAACCTGAGCCACACGTCGATCGCACCTACTGTTATACAAATATTTGTCTACAGGTTTAGTGTATGCAAAGAAATGACTTGCAGCGTTGAGTTCAGTTTGACGTGCAAAGCGTTGTCTAAACACGTGCACCGACGATGGTTACTAAATGATGCTGCAATGCTATCGTTTGAACACATCTGGATCTTATGTAACCTGAAGGTGTTAAACTGGTCCACGATCTTGAGGCAAATACATCTCCAGGAAATGTTGTTTCGCATGTAAGTGGTAACTGTAATCCGAACTTTTACAATTACATCCCCTTACAATGTGAAAATGAAAATATGCGTCAAATTCAATAATTTGCATTAAACGAACGGGAAGTTGAAAACTAGACGAATCTATTCATGTAACTCTTCCCATTGATTGAAATTACAGTCTTGGCAAACCTTGCATTGTAAGAATTGCTTCACAATAAGGGGACTGCCTTAACAAAGAACTTTCGACATGCATATTCATCTCTCGACCAATCATTCACGTGAAGATGCAGTGTATTTGTCCATAATAATTTACACGGCAGAGGTGGATTGCACACACATCCATGCTGGCCGCTTTTCCAGTTAGTTTTGGTTTTAAGCCGCGAGGTTATTTGGTCGAGAAGGAAACAGAATATTTGTCGGTTGAACCTGGTATTTTATTGACGTTTCAGGAAGTCTAAGCTCAGAATGGCATTTCATAGAAGCATTTGCTTTTTCTTTAACCGTAATTGAAATTCAAACCCTGCCACGTTGTCAGATAGTCTGACCCACAGGGATCACGGGAGGAAATATAAAGTACCCAGAAACGTACTTCGATCCTTGATGAATCTAGTAGCCATCATTAGGTTATTTGCATGTCATCGTGCTCACATTGAGAGGGGCGGTGGGGTAGCCTAATAGTTAAAGCGTTGGCTCGTCACGCCGAAGACCCGGGTTCGAATCCCCACATAGGCACAATGTGTGAAGCCCATTTCTGGTGTCCCCCGCCGTGAAGTTGCTGGAATATTGCTAAAAGCGGCGTAAAACCAAACTCAGTCAGTAAGTCACATTGAGAGGAACGAAGCTCACTGTGTCAGTCAGACCGGTACAGAACAACACCAGTACATAGGTGGATCATTTATGAGTTAGACCATAAACAATACGTTTACTGAAAGACGAAAGTCCATTTCTACAAAAGCATTCTTCCTGTAATAGTCATTAGGTTGTCTCTGCTCTGCCAAACATACTGTCTTCAGTTACAGACGCTGCCCGCTTGAGTGGGCCCGTCACCAACAGACCCGTGTTCGATTCCCAACATGGTATAACGTTTGAAGCCCACGTCTATAGTGTCTCCTGCTATAGTGATAAGAAATTCACGTTTGAAGAGTTGTGAAGTGCACACCACATGAACAACTGGTTTTGCTCTTGGCTAAACCCCAAACACACTGGCCTATTATAGATCACATACGTTCATAACAAGTGTATATACAGCTGAACGACGGTGAGCCTTGCACAGTAAACATCCCACCGAGTTAAAATATTGATGTATGTTGTCTCTCGTACACCAAAACACCCACCCCTCTATTATCCCCCGCAACGCGTTTTACTGGGGGTATTAAAATGGACTCCGTCCGTCCGTGCACATTTGTCTTTCCGGAGCAGTACTCTAAAACCGTTCAATATTTCTTCACCAAACTTGGCACAGATAGATCTGGTGGAGTACTGGTGCCTTTTGGTAGTTTTGGAATTCTGAATAAAATATTTTTGGCGTTTCCCTGGCAACAAGTTCGACTTAGAATGAAAATAGTAGTAGTGCTCTTTTCCGGAGCAGAACTCTAAAACCGTTCACTATTTCTTCACCAAACTTGGCACATAGATAGATCTGGTGGTGTACTGGTGCCTTTGGGTAGTTTTGGAATTCTGAATAAAATATTTTTTTGGCGGTTCAGTGGCAGCAAGTTTGACTTAGCCTGAAATTGGTGGTTGTGCTCTTTTCCGGAGCTGAACTCTAAAACCGTTCACTATTTCTTCACCAAACTTGGCACATAGATTGGTCTGGTGGTGTACTGGTGCCTTTGATAGTTTTGGAATTCTTAATAAAATATTTTTGGCGTTTCCATGGCAACAAGTTCGACTTAGCCTGAAATTGGTGGTTGTGCTCTTTTCCGGAGCAGAACTCTAGAACCGTTCAATGTTTCTTCACCAAACTTGGCACATACATAGATCTGGTGGTGTACTGGTGCCTAGTTTTGGATTTCTGAATAGATTATTTTTGGCATTTCCATGGCAACAAGTTTTACATAGCCTGAAATTGGTGATAGTGCTCCTTCCTGGAGCAGAGCTTTAAAAACCTTTCAATACTCTCCTTCCACTTTTCTATATACACACCTAAATATTTGACATAATCATAACTCGTAGACATAATCATGAAGATTATTTTGCCATTGCGGGGGATATTGATGACGTTGTCTTCTTGTTGTCTATTAACTGTAGACGCGGGTATACTATTCATTACGTTTTCCAAGGGACATATGCTTGTGCTGTTGAACTGAGGGAGTCTATCCATATCTTTAGGCTCGATTGAAACATCCACGACGCTGTCTCGTAAACGTCGTGTTCTCAGATTTAGATTTCCTCGAAAGTTCATCCACAGACACCTTTCAACCACACGTACACGTCAATGAACTTTATGTTGTGTTTCTGTTAATTTCGTTTATTATACAAGCGTTGTTCCCATTTCATCCTGGAGAAACTGTGCCACCTGAACAGGACACTGTTGTCAGTGTCGAGTATTGCAGTGTTAATCCATCAGGTGACTTGTAACTAAAGCTTTTGATCCAGAATAATATTTAACCGCATATTAGCGACTTGCTCCTGTAAATCCTTACTATTATGTACACACATTCAAGAGAAAATGGAATCACAGTGGACTCGCCTGCTCCAGTACAATTGCAAGTGAATGACTTCAAACACGGCCGACATATTTACCGCCATCTCTTAAAAGCTACAAACTGGAAATGCCCCGAACACATTACATTCCACTATTAAAATTTACCTCTAGTTTGGGTTTGGTACAAGAGTGTGGTTGTAAACGATCAAGCAACATACACACGTGAGAGCATTTTATCCGACCATTAGTAGATACACATAGCCACGGAGCCATTATTTTACTGGGTTTAGGCGCTTATCACAAGTGATGGCAACACTCTCTTAACTGGCATTTAGAAGCTGTGATGACGAGGAACAGAATATTGCGATAGATGCAACGTTTCGGTGTAGATGCTAACACCGTTAGTCAGAGACTAAGCGTTAGTCTATAAATCTTCTTTCAATCTTTGTTAAGATGAAACACACTTCCGTATTTCTGTGCATTCGGAAAATAATTGATATATCCGTCCTGTCATTTCAGCACGTTGGTTGCCTTTAACCCACAGATAATCTTTTCATGTGTTAATAATTATTTATCCGGAAATGCGGAACATGTTTGTTACGGCAGATATCTTCTTACTTGTCTGTTGCAAGATAAGACCGTTTTCATCTTAACAAAGATTGAAAGAAGAATTATAGACTAACGCTTAGTCTCTGAATATATAATTTTGATAGTATTAGTAACAAACAAACCCATTTAAACTGAAAAGGAGCCCCAGGGAGAGCAGAGGTTGAGACCTGAAGAAATCTAGACTTGCTTCATATAGCGCTTTAGCATTGCTGGGGGGGGGGGGGGGCTAGACTGTAGGGAAAATAGTGTGGTCCAGGGACTGTGAGACAGACTAGGAGAGTTATGTACAATGCAACGTAATACGATATAGATCTACTCACCTCTTGTATTTTGATCATGCAAACGCGTAATGTTTTCCCATTTACTTACATGATATACTTATAGGAGTACCATTTGCGTTTGTGTTTGGATTTCCATTATTAGATTATATTCATGATGTGTGAAATACCGTGTTTTCAAACGGTCCGCGTGAAGAGCTAAAGCGACTACAAAGGTCACGTGACGGGCACCTGCTTCCGCGTTGGGTGTACGCATGCCTACGCTACCGTTAATGGCGGCTGAGTTTTGATGACTGTAGTCACCTGTGGGCGCGGAGCGGAATAGTTTGGATTTGAGTCACCGCGGACATTGTACTTGTTCAAAAAGTCTGCACCGGTCCCGGCTCACAGACATCTACAGGTATAGTGTATTTTTGCACAGATCATTTTGGATCTACTGGACAAATGAATCGAAACAGCTAACAGGTTTGAACTTTCAGCTCCTAATATAGTCCTATTCTACCTTCGTATTGAGATGTTGAGATCAACAGATGATTGTGTCGACGTGCCTTTATATCCACTTGTTCAGATATAATATGACCGTAATTTAGAACTCCTCGATTGCCAATATTTGCTTAGCGCTTTTCGTCGAGTTGAATTCGATCCTCGTTATCGTTTCCGCAAAATCCCCAGGTGGGTATGTATATAATCAGATACACGGTTATCAAATATCATTTGCTAGAAAAGTAGTTTCCAACCTCAGACCCGTCTGTCGAGGTCACATTTTGATGCCGATTTGGTATTATAGAATTTTTCTCTCTGAATGTCATTTATCGTATGAAGTCATAAGCATGCAAACTATACTGTAGAGTAGCTTGCCTATACAACTATAGACACACCCAATTTTAGGGCAGTAAATGTTCTCAAGGGTACCTCGTGTAGCATGTCTATGCATGGGAATTTAATTTCCAATTTTAAAACTATACATATTTAGTGTTGTCACATGTCAGCTGGAAAACTAATCATGAGTTTTCTATTGAATTATAAGTTATCAAGTTTCTTATGCTACATAATTGAACAACTCATGTGAAAAACATTATTATTATGTCATGTTGTTAGTCTTCTCTGAGTGCATCACCCAAAATCTTGTGGCACAGAACCCATTAATTATCGTTTAATGACATAGTATTTTCCCTGCACTGTGGTGTCAGTAATTGTAGCCAGTCATTTCATTACTGCCCAATCACTGTTTCAATGTCTTTGTTTGGTCTGGAAATAATCCCATGTGGTGGAGATACACGAGTGTAGACTGCATGATATGTTGAAATATTTTCACAGTTTGTGGGAATTACACCAGTCATTTTAAATTTCTTCTCTTAGAAATGATAATTTGACATGATTATAATCTTTGGGAAGGCTATATTTTAGATGTCTCTTTCCTAGTCAGGAGAGTATCACAACATGCTAAATGGTGTTTTCATAGCTGATCATTAAGTCAAGAGTCACCGAGTCATTTGTTTATTGAGTGGATAGGTGTTAACTTGGGACTTACAGGTGTAATGTGAACCCCTCCCATAGAATACATACACTTACTTGATGTCAGAGGGATGGTTCACACCGCAGGCTTGTTATAAAGTGTTTTTTGGATTATGGGTAGCTTGCTGATGAACTCAAGAAAATGGTCATATCCAGCGATTACAGAACAAACCCCCAAACTGTTGTCTCACTTTGCCAAGTTATTATATGTAGTTAAGGTTTATACAGAGCAACAGAATGCATACAAACCTGACATCTCTATTTTAAGGATTAATCAGTCTTCATTCTTGCATGATACTATTTTGGACTCATTTGCTGCAAAAGTTTTGTTTTTATCCAGATTGAGCACAACACAAATAGTGAACTGTTCAATCAAATGGTGTCATGATCAAGACAGATTCTGAGTTAGAGATATGAGAGATGGGAATGGTGACATCTCTACGGAAATACAACTAGGATAGCACAGAGGTCCAGAGCATTTGTCACAATAACTTATACGCTGGGTAGTTAAATATGCATCAACCTGAGAATAACTTGAGATAGGGCTGGCTAAAGAGATTGTTAATCAAAAGTATTTTCAATGAGTAGAATTATTATCAATAAGAGATATGATAATTGTGTCATTTATACTTTGTTGTAATGAAAAAAAATGTTTTATTTACATCCTTATTTTTCACAGTTAGTCTTCATTCAATGGCAGCTTCTAAACTATGTGTGTAACACTGTGTTTGTAGTCAATGCATAAATGTGTCACTCGTCACATATGCTGATTTCATTTTTACTCTTTGCATATCTGCAGAAATATACTTCTCAGGTACATAACGATAATTGATCAACATTCACTTAACGAATATCAATCTCCGTGATCTGTATTGATAACAAGCCATATCTAGATAGGCAACCATATATTGTGCCCAACTCTAAATTTTGGTTTGAAAACAATTTGAAATGATTGCACTCTTTTGCCCAGAGTGGATTAGCCCCATTGAGTGTTTTGGCAGCATAGATCTCTGTACCCAATGTTAGACAGAAGCCTAGAAATGAGAGTGGGTTGTTACAATGTGCATTGTGGGTACCTAGCTGGTTGTATCGTCAATCCTGTTTCTCTGGTCCAGATTATTAACTGCTTGCCATTGTATTGCTGTAGTATTGCTGAGTATGGTATTCAACAACATTTACTTTATCAGTTTAATGAATGGGGTGGTGGGCACTGGTGGCATGTAATAGTAGGCATTGGATATGCGCGCTGGAGGAAATGAATCAAAGATCACTTAAGTTGTTAATGATAAAAAACATATTGGCTGATGGATTGTAAGAAGGATTGGGTAAAGAAATGAATATTTAAGTGTGCAACATAACACTCCAAATGGTGCTTAGGGTTTGATCGTTGAATGTTTGCCATTTTGAAAAAAACACATGGCAGATATCACTGTAAGAAGTGTAGTCCCTGTTGGTATTATTTTCCCACAGACATGCAATCATATAGATACGACATTTGAGGAAATAACCAATTTTCATAATACAATATTTGTAGGACTGTGATAACATTTTGATAAACAATTCAAAGCAGTTATTATGAGAATCATCTTCCGTTGAACTTTAATATCAAGGCTTGGCATGTACAATTGATAGTGGGAGGAACCACTACTATTACAGAACCCAGTCGGAAGTGAAACAATCGGGCCATTATTTTGAGATAGGCTTGATCATATCCTCATTCTGCTGATGTAGGTAGGATATGTCAGTGTACCAGGGGATGACGACCATGTTGTCATGCTGGACTGGTCCCATCCCACACCACAGCTTCCTGCTCCTGACCTAAGGGCCATTACTGCTTCCTGTGATAGGACAGGGGGACGAGTGGTCCTGACATTAAAACACCCTCATTAGAAACAACAGCCATGATGTCAACTGGATCTATACTTGAGGCTCCACAAGCAGTTGTAAGCTATCTCGCATGTCCATTGATCTGTTGTCTAGTTTTTGTTCCTTTAAGCTGTGAGTGTCTGCAAAGGTGTTGATGTTGTGTTTATCAGTATTCATTCTTTTGTAAGGGTATTTTAGATTTATTTCTGATGTATTTGAGGAAGGATGTAGATGTCATGTTTTAGGAGAATCCCGAAACCTGTTAAGCATTGGGAGAGCCATTGTATCTAAACCAATATTGTTATTTCAGTTTATTTTTAATGGTTTGATGAATGTGATTTTGTAATGAAATTAGCAAATCATAGTTTCCAAACTTTATCATGCTGAGAATCAGACCCATCATCATGATTACTTTTCACAGGTATGTTGTATAGGGATTTATCGAACCCGGAATGGAGGCAAACATTTGGCCCCAAGTCTGCATCCAATGTCAGTGAAATATCTCTAATTTGAGTTCAGGATTTCCCATTTTTGCTTTTATAGTTCTAACTAAAGGTCATATTTTAATTTTGTATAGCTGACATGTATTACACTGATAGCAAGCTGTCGTGATATTGCTGGAATATTTCTGAAAGCGGCTTAAACTGAACTCATTCACTCAGTCACTCATTGATAGCAAGACTTCATACAGGCGAGGAAACTTTAATGTTTCATTATTTTATTGAATTATTTTTCCTTTATTTGCCTTTACTTCAGAGTCCTGGATAAATCTGTGTTGTTGAATGAACTTCTGTAACATCTGCTAGACAAACATACATGTATATGCAGTGACTAGTTGGAGGATGATATGGGTCAGTACAGAGCTGACTGAACGCTCATTAAGAGGTTCTGTTTGTTTCACCTCAGACCTATCTTACCTTTATGTAGGTGTGATGTGTCAGCTCCCTGGATGCACACAAAGGAATACATGAATGTCTAGTATCTATCAACAGTCTATTCATTGTGCTGATGGGGAGTTCCCCATTCTCTAGCTTGATCCATTCCTGAGGAATCCTAGCATGTATGTGGGAGGTGTTTGTGGTGTATGGGGGAGAATAAGTGGGTACAGGTGACTGAGGTGCTGCATGAACCTGTGCAGATACTTAATTTGGCATGCCAGGAATCTTGAATGCTGGGTTCGGTCCTGTGTGGCTCGGTTTGTCAGCACCATAGTCTCAACAAGTAATAAACATGTGACACCTGTATCAGTTGGGGCTCTCATTCCACACGAAGCTGGCACGTCACAATATAACTGGATTACTGTTATATACAGTTGGAATACAAAGCAGCATTAAGTTTGACTCATAAATAACTGGACTGTAAGCCTACTTAGTATATGAAGGAAGTATGTGTGTGAAGCCCTGAAGTACTTAAAAATAGATGTGTGTCATGTAAGAAACTGATTATATCTCAGTAAAAGCAAATGCTGTTGTGTGATGTCGGACATTTTTGGTTCACTTTTGTCTGAATTCCATTAGTGACCATGTTTTCCTTTGATCTTTTGTTCTGGGTCATGTCTTCCTAGCATAATCAGCAATAATACATGACTAGGGGATAAAAATCTTTTTTCCATTTTTACATTTTCAGCAGAATGTTCTTTAGAAACACAGGGCAGTGGTAAAGCGTTCACTTGTTCCCAACATGGACAAAATGTGTGAAGCCCATTTCTGGTGTCCCAAGCCAGGATATTGCTGGAAAATTGCTAAAAGTGCTGTAAAACCTTACTCACTCACTCTTTGGAAACACAACAAGTATGTTTGTAATTGGCACCATAAAACCAGCATCAGTCTCGACTATCAATCATATGTACACATAACTGCAACATCATATCTTCTTGACTGTCACATTTATAGAAGGAACTTTTTGTCATGTCCAGAATGTATATCAGTTTGGTTAACCACACCCAGTTTTATGCAGTCATCTGAGGTTTACGGCATTTGCGGCTTGAACATTGTTGGGATTAGTGAGGATGTAATTATGTTAATGTTGAATCTGCCTGCAGCTGTTTGTCCCTACAAATACTGTGATTTTCATTCTATCCTACTTCCCAGTTTGTAACAAGAAGCTGATACAACGCTGTTGTGTCAGTCACAGGTAGGCCGATAGTCTCATCATGCAGACAGCTAACAGGTGTTATTGTAATGATAGCAGGTAAATCATTCATGCCCCTTCAAATAGATACTGGTAGTTAATTATGTTTCGACGCAAATAAGTAGCAGTGCAGTGAATTGACGGCCAGAATACATGTGAATGCACTAATGATACAGTTATACCTGAATAACAAAGGCAATAAACTTAAAAAATACAGTTGTTTACATGAATTGTTTGCTTATTCTTGATTCTGAAAATACTTAAATAACCGTCCAATGACACATTGAAAAATATGTTTCGCATCTTTATATTTCATAGGACACATCGATGTGTGTATCATCTAGGGCTGCATGGCGTCCACTATGTGGCCAACATGATACAAGTCATGAATATTGGGTAACAAATATGAATATTGGGAAGTGATAACAAAAACGAATACAACAAATGAAATTGGGTAACAAATGTGAATCATCAACAGATGTATTGTTTATCATATTCATTGTGAACCAATAATCAACAGATGTATTGTTTATCATATTCAGTGAACCAATAGCAACATATGTAACATGTTTGACCATGTTGACTGTGTAAATTGATCATGAACCTGACCAGTGTAAATAATGTCAAACCGAATATTCCAGTATGAGTATGACTATTATCGTGTCTGGCTTGGTTATGTTCAGTTCTGCATGTCTGGCTTGGATAATTAATACACAAGTTCAGGTCAAAACATTTCTTTTTAAAATATTCATGAATATTCTATTGTTGTCATCACAAATAACAAATTGAATTCATGAAGGGATACGGTTCGATTCACAGAATAAGCAAGTGAATCATAATGACCTGATAGCATTTTGTGCAGTTTCTCCCTTAGCAGTAGGTTGGTACAGTGGTACATGTGTTAGCTTATCCCAATGGAAAACCCAGGTTTGCTCACCCACATCTCCACTAAGACTGAGTCCTAATATTGATATCCTCTTGAATCTGGGTTTGTTCATCACTTGTAATTCCCAACATCAGGAAAATATAACCATAGTTGACTGTTATATTCATTAATATTAGAATGGGCAGATCGGTGTATGGTATGATATACTAAAGCCAGGATGGGCAGATCGGTTGTATGGTATGATATACTAAAGCCAGAATGACTCTTGTGATCCTCAGCGTTTATGTTAAACTGCTTAGCATAGGAAGCCAGCAGACTCTTGTGATCCCATGGTGATGTTAAACTGCTTAGCATAGTTAATGACGCCTCTAGCTGGGAATATCATGATCTATTTACCTAGTCCACACGATGCCATAAACTTTGGGCTTTCATTGTCACTTTGTTTATCAGACCTATTATGATAATATTGATATATGGCATTAAAAAACACAGACTCACAGTAGATTGTTGACGTTTGGACTGCAAGTAGATATGCACTCAATGTGGAATATGTGGAGTATCCGTCATCCTCCTATTGTGGGGAGTATACGCTCATTTAATACCTGCCTGAAGTCACAACAAATTTCACAGATTACACGTTACAAGACCTTTTGGTTACCATGCATCTTATGATACTTTCCATACTGAATCATATTATGAAAGCTGTTATGAATCCCATGCTCATAAGTTCAAATCTGTTTTCTCTGGTCAAGACTTTATTATTACGGAAAGATATGGAAAATTAAATATTGTTGTCTGCATCATTAAATATAAAAACTGAACCAAATAATCTGCTTTAGCCATTTAAAAAAGTCATACTGTGAGTCTTCTTATATAACATTTATGTTGTACATCAGTGTAGTTGTAGTTGTAGCATGACACTAGTCTAGACCTAGACCGGATGCATGACACTACAGTCTAAACCTAGACTGGACATATGGCTCTACAGTCTAGACCTAGACCAGACACATGACCCTACAGTCTAGACCTAGACCAGACACATGACACTACAGTCTAGACCTAGACATGACAGTTTAGTCTAGACCTAGACTGGACACATGGCACTACAGTGTAGACCTAGACTGGACGCATAGCACTACAGTCTAGACCTAGACTGGACACATGACAGTTTAGTCTAGACCTAGACTAGACACATGGCACTAGTGTAGACCTAGACCAGACACATGACACAACAGTCTAGACCTAGACTTGACACATGACAGTTTAGTCTAGACCTAGACCAGACACATGGCACTACAGTCTAGACCTAGACCGGACACTACAGTCTAGACCGAGACCACATGCAGACCACTTAATGCATTATTATGTTATGGGTTTTTAAAGTTGAAATTCCACAAGGAAGGATCTGTGTAGGCTGCCATTGTCAGCTGTGACCTTCGTACTGGAACTTCCATCACTGGCACTGTGTTGTCCCTATAAATGGTGACATTGTTCTAGTTACATCCCATGATCATATCTGCATTCCATTTTGATACAAGGAAATATTTCTGTTTGTGTTATTGAATCTCCCATACAGCCATATCTAACAGTTTTTGGGAGATCTTTTGTTTGTAGGAAAGGCAAGATAATTAAAAATTATTTTACTGATGTAAATACGCTTTGGGGGTCACAGGCATCAAAATGAGGGCCAACATTGACCACTATACCATCAGGAGATAAGACACAAAGTAGAGGTTTACATCATGCTTACAGCTTTGTATATATGTAGATATTACTGATGTACAACCAGGACTAAGCATGCGTGATGTGTCATGGTGACTCTAGATGTGGAATCTATGTTTAAATCTCAACTTTTTGTTGCTGATCGGTTCTAACACTAGTTCGACGTTTTCTTCCAGATTTATCGAGAGAACCAGGAGAAGCAGGTTGTCACAATGGCGTCGGAAGAAGAAGGTAGGATGATAATATACTCATGGAAACAAATAAGGGAACACATGAAAGTACAAGTATTCCTTGTATACTCTCAGATTTTCACCCACAGGTAAAGTATACAGGAGCACTTGTTCTTTCATATGGTAACTTTTTCATTTCAGTCAGGATGTTTATTCCTTGAGAATTTTTGTTTCGTATTGGGATGTCAGAGGGAAACCTTTTGGTAGTGAAAACTTGATACCCTCATTTATATGGGAAAGGAACAGGTTTTATCCAAAACATAAATTACAGTTATTTTGGAGGAGTACACAGGCTTAATGTTGTTCAATGAACAGCCCTTTAAGACAAAATAGTTTGTTGACAAGTTCTTCCCATCAGTGGTGTGGTCTGTGTATATAAATATGTCTTTATGTCTTCACTAATGTAAGCGTTTCTTGATCAGTAGATGCTTCATGGAGGCATGGCAGGATAGTGTGTTCAGTAGTCCCAGATGTAGCTTATTATCTGGTTTGTCAGCCCTAGCTCCACATCTGTACTGAATAAGTGGAGCACAGTGGTGTAGTGGTTAGCATGCTGGCCTCTCACGCCAAAGGCCCGGGTTCGAATCCCAGTGGAGACACCAAAATTTGTGACCTGGGTCTCATACTGTGTTGTGTCCCTGGGCAAGGCACTTCGTCCACATTGCACTCAGTCCACCCAGCTGTTTAAAATGGGTACCTGAAAAGCGGATTGTACGGACCTATACAGTCGGGCTTATCGCTTAGTAGCAGCTTTGAAAGTACAATTCCGTCTGGGTAATAATGTAACGCCAGAGAACAGCATCACGTTGGATTCTAGGTGCAAAAAATTAGCATTATTAGCATTATTATTTAGTCCCAAGATGTAAAGTTATTTTGATCCCAATAAGAGCCAAGTCTGTATAAACAAACAGATGTCTGTCTTTTATAGGAACAACTTGTTCTTTTTATTTCTCTAACTAAATTAATGACTAAAAATCATTCCTGAGAGATTTGAGTCTAAACCAACCCATGTTTGGGGTTTTACAAAGATGGTAGATGACACATAACTGGTTTAGGGATCACTCAGGTGTCTTTCACACCAGGTTCCTTTGATACACAGTGATAGGTGAGCCAGGTAGAGCTTGGGGCTACATTCTCCTATATTAGCACCAACTGACTAACTTCACCATACTATTAACATTCATATATTAACATACAACTTTCAAGATTATACATTCATACTGGCTGACCTCCAAATTGGCTTCTCAGTTAGCAAATATTTAAATCAGTTCTATGACAGTAGAAATTTGACTACAATAATGACTACATTTAACCCTAGGAAGCAGGGTTGGGTTGCTTATATGTGCAGAATTCTATAATTTTGAGTTTGAATCCCTGTGTGCCTTGATAATGATCCTGTGTCCATCAGGACCGTACCAATTCTAGTTTTTAGAGTGGTACATAATTAGAACAATTTCCAAAACCATTAGAAATCTCTGCTAGAAGTACACCAGAATCCCAATACATCTTAGACATGTATATAAATTACTGTGAAATAGTGGTGATACAGGGTGTTTGTAAAATGGTGAGCATATCCACCAGGGGACACCTGTCAGAAATATGTGCAGAAGTAAGGCAATTGTTCTGAACAAACGATATGCTTCCCTTCAAACATTCTTAACATGTTATGCTGATGTACAGTGATGTAACAGAAAATGTTCAACAAGCATCACGTGAATGGTGAGATGATGTAACAGTGATGACCTTACCACTCACTGTCATAACTGTCTGAATGCTTCAACACAGCATGGGATCAATATGTGATGCAGAATGTTGCTGTGAACACATACCGGTACTGAGCAAGGCCTAATTAAACACAGTCTCGACACTATATAACTCAACGCTGCAACAAACACAGACCAAGTGTGGCAGATCGGAATGTCAATACATCAGGCCAGAAGTGAGTTGACATTGTTCAGCCACAGTCAGCAATACACAGCTACATTGCTGCAGTCTGCAGGGTGTTATGCCACCAGCAAATGTAGAGAAGTACAAATGTACGCACAAATGTAGAGAATGGACACAGGAAAAAATTCACTGCGTCCAGAGGGACTCACAATGTTATTCTCTGTGCCCACAACATATCCCAGACTTTGCTAAGTATTTGGTTTCTTTCAGAGCTGTTAAGTGCTTCATTTCATCATCAGTCCAAGTGTTCAATGATTCATTCCATGCTCTGAAAACTTACCAAAACATACATGCAACTGCAAGAACCCTTAAACTTAATAGTCGAGGTAAAACCCTGTGTCCTGTATATGTAGTGTGGACTGCGCAGTCTCTTGACACCATGATTCAGGACCCCGCCATTGCCTGGAGTGTATTTTTGGTAGTTAAAAAAGATATTACAGAGGTGGAAATAACCCATTGCCCGACGCCCCAGTCCAGTGTTTTTTTTGTCAGGCAAGCAAATTTGTATATCACATTGTACCAGTGTCCAGTTGACTTTCCAATGTTAAGTATGTTGTTTATTTAAAAAATCAACAAGAAAACGGCCAGTATAGTGGAAAAATTATCAGGGCAAGTGATTTTACATGTGCCACTGTACCGGAGTACACTAGCAATTTTAAAGTTACTTCCACCCCTGTATTAGTCTATGGCACTTGTTGTTGCCGTGTATGACTCTAGCAGTTATAAGACAGGACAGCTCGGAGAGTGGTCAGACTCGCTGACTTGGTTCATGCATGTCATCGTATCCCAACTGTGTAGATACATGTTCATGATGTCAATCACTAGATTGTCTGGTCCAGACTTGATTATTTATAGCTGGAAAATTGTTGAGTGTGATATTAAACATCAAAGTCAATAGGGTATGCATGTGGCATGGTATTGACCGAACTGTAAATACACACACACACACACACACATTCAGGCAGTACCTGACCTTACTGATTCAGAGGACATAATGCATGTTGAGACGCCGTGGATGATGGCATGCTCAGGACTGAAAACACATTCTTTTCTCACCATTCCTGAAAGTGTATTTGGTCTCCATTCAGTTATTCAGTTGTTTGTGGATTATGTTTGGGTCTGGGGTCTTTGATTGATACAATAAACACCCTTTTAGGTTATTTTAAAGGCAATCACTAAAAAATGTCATCTGTCAGTAAGGACTGACTTTTTAATGTGTGAAATTATTTATCACACTGCCAAGATACTCTGAAACCATGTGATAAATAATATAAACATATGTTGTTGTCATGAAAACCATAAAGTCAATGTAAAATATTCATTAACATCGTGATCTTTCAATTCTAATTTCCTCAACTTCATTTGAAAATCTGCATTTATATTTTTTAGATAAAAAGTCATGCTAATTAACAAATTTGGCAGAAAGTGCTAAAAATGTTTGTGACTGGGCATCTGGGTTGACCCCACCAGATTAGCACAGTTTCTGAAGTCCATTTATAGTGAAGCTCTAGCCTCGTCTACAAGCTGTATTTCTGAGTCAGAATGGCTGTACTTGCTGTAGTAAGCCTGAACTGAAACAGAAACTGAATGACCGAGGACTTTAGAGTATCTAATATGATGTGTCATTAAAGTGTAGTGAATAAACCTTGCAGTGAGCCCGGAGACATGACACACATAAGTGATTTATTGGAGGTCAGCAGTCATACACTGTGGCTGTTGGCCTGACATAGTAGTGTTATCCTGCCAATACTTTAATATATCCATCCCTTAGACATTTACAGCTAGGGGTGTCGCGATACGCGAATGTATATATTTTTTTAGTGATTGCCTTTAAAATAACCTAAAAGGGTGTTCATTGTATCAATCGATACATTTTTACTGACGATACGATACGCGATACATGCTTGCGTGTATCGATTCCTATTTTAAAACTTTATCGATTCAAATTTTTATGCTATATCCATCTCCTTCAAAGTCTTGATAGTAAAATTATACGAGACCTTTCGATACATTTTTACTGACGATACGATACGTGATACATGCTTGCGTGTATCGATTCCTATTTTAAAACTTTATCGATTCAAATTTTTATGCTATATCCATCTCCTTCAAAGTCTTGATAGTAAAATTATACGAGACCGCTCCGATAAAAAGATGTAGCTAGCTATCCTTTAAAAATAGGTTGGAAACTAACAGCTTTTGTGATTGGCTAGACTATTTTTATGGACCAATCAGCGAGCGCGTACGTTGCCGCTAAGGTAATGCTATGAAAAGGCGCGAAAATTATGTATCGCGATACGTATCGTATCGTGACCTTAAAATCGTGATACGTATCGTATCGTGAGATTGGTGTATCGTGACACCCCTATTTACAGCCCTGTCCTGGCTGCATGCATCTGCTTTGGTGGCGACTGGAGGGGAGTTAAAAGTCAGTTTCAAATTGGGGTTGTATACATTCTTGAGTACATAGTGTACTATATCGCCTTTTGACACATGAAGATCAGGGTTAGAATTAGTCTTCAGCTCAAGAAACAACTAGCTGGATCGGATGTAGACTAATGCTTAGTCTCTGAACATATATAATTTTGATTGTAACAAATTAACCCATTTAAATTGAAACGGAGCCCCAGGGAGACCAGAGAATCTGAATCAGGGGAAATCTAGACTTGCTTCATTTAGGGCTTTAGCATTGCAGGGAGGGCTAGGTTATTGGGAAAATAATATGGTTCAGGGACTGTGAGTGAGTTAAGTTTTACGCCGGACTCAGCAATATTCCAGCTATATGGTGGCGGTCTGTAAATATTCGAGTCTGGACCAGACAATCCAGTGATCAACAGCATGAGCATCGATCTGGGCAACTGGGAACCAATGACATGTGTCAACCAAGTCAGCAAGCCTGACCACCCGATCCCGTGAGTCGCCTCTTACGACAAGCATGGGTTACTGAAGGTTCATTCTAACCCAGACCTTCACGGGTTCAGGGACTGTGAGACAGACTAGATTGGGTGGTCCGACTTGCTGACTTGGTTGATACATGTGATCATATCCCAGTTGCCTAGATCAATGTTCAAGATGTCAAACACCAGGTTCTGGTCCTGATTACTTACAGACCACCATCATATAGTTGGAAAATTGTTGAGTGGGTTGTTAAATAACTAACAAACATGTCGCCTTTCTGTCATGATAATTAGCCTGGACCTATTCACATGGATGGTTTCATGGTGAACCATATTTCAAAGTCAAATCAGAAATAACAGCTGTGCAATCAGCGTACATCCATGTGTAATAGAAATGAGGTGTGTTGTTAGTGGTAGGAGGAATGGAGATGGGGATATCGCCTTGTAAATCATTCCAGGGTATTTATTATCATGAATGACATTATACAGTGGAAGCTGTCTAAACTGGCACCCATCGGGACTGAAGAAATTATCCGGTTTGGACAGCAAGCCTAGAGCTGGCATGGTTACGTACGACTAGAACTGAACATTGTAGTGTTGTAACACATGCTTCTCTCAATTACTGCACCCATTGACAATAGAAATAAGACAAAGATTTCAGCTCATATTCACTTTTATTCACACATTTTTCAACACATTTGAAAAAAAATCAGACATTTTGGTCATGGAGGACTGCTTAACTGGAACCTCTGTCTCTTCATCGGAGGAAGACTGCATTTTGTCTTCTTCCTTGGGTGTTGCTGTCAACAGCTGATCCTCCCACTCTTGCGTGTAGGAGTTTTCTGTAGGGATGGCCATGTCACTGGTGACACATATTCGGGCGGCTCATTTCATGCCGAGATCTGGAATTACCAGCTTCCGGATTGCAGAGCTTTTAAATGATGATAAATGTAATAGCCACAGATGGGACTGAGATTTTATGCCAGTGTGGACAACTTGCCAGATTTGGCAGCTGCCAATTTACACAGCTTCCACTGTAATACAATTTATATGATGTGTTTTTTGTTTTGTATTAATGTTAAGTTAAACAGGAACATAGTTATTGCGATTATTGATAAGAATTTATATGAAAATGTTTCAAAATACTATTGTTTCTCAAAAGATATCAAAACATTAGCAATATGTTACTATGACTACCAGATATACCCATATTCTAACAGTAACCATGACGTACAGATGTACCTGTATTCTGACAGTAGCTATGACTACCAGATGTACCTGTATTCTGACAGTAACCATGACTACCAGATCACCATGTACAGCCAGGAATATAGTGAGAGAAGGCGACATGGTAAATAGCAGATTGGTGCAGGTTGTTCTGTTTGTTGCTAACCCCCAGTAACCTATGTTCAAGCCATATGATCACAGCCTGTAAATAACTAAATCGTGACCAGACGATCCAGTGATTGACATCACCAGCATCTAGTTATACAACTGGGATAAGAAGACATGACATTCTATCCATCATGTCATTCTGCCTGACCACCCAGTCCATGTAGCTGCCTCTTACATGCGTAGGTTGCTGGGAACCTGTTCTAACTGTGCTCCCATACTTACCTTACACATGATATTTTTTCTGTGCAGTGAATGAGATATTTATAGCTGTCAAATCAATAATATCTAAAGGTCATACTCTTTCAATACCATAGTGTACTCTTATAATCCCCTTGAAGAAGTTTTCACAGTGTACTTTAGTGGAGATTATTTTAACTTCAGATGTTGACCTTTAATGTACCGACATATTATCTTAGAATTGTTCTATAGTACATGCTTATTTACGCTGAAGGGGTTTTACCGTCTATTAGGCACAGGTACCACAGATGAATACCCCAGGTACGTACCCTGGCCAAAATCAGAATACAGAAATATACTCTACGATGAGTCCATCCAACACAGTGCTCTTGATAGGAACTGTCATACTGTTGTATGAGATGCATTCCATTGTGTTATATAAGAAATGCGATACACACAGTGATGAAAAATTCACAATGCACAGTATCACTCGTAATCAGGTGAAAGATACTTTAACGTGAACTGGCTTCATTTTTGGTTCTGTATACAGAAACATATCTTGGGTACATTGTTTGTAGTACCTGTGCCAACACTGACCCCTTAAGCCTTATTTATGTCTTTACGTAAGTCTTACTATGGTTCTGGATGCAGTTTAGTGGCCATCTTAACAGATGCATGATGGGCAATCAGGGGTTTACGCGACACGCAAATTTACATCCAGTACACACAAATGTAGAGAATGGACGCAGAAAAAAAAATCACTACGTCCAAAGGGATGCACAATATTATTCATTGTACCCACAACATATATATGACTTAGCTAAGTGTTTGGGTGTTTCTTTCAGAGCAGTTACTTGCATCATTCCACCCATCAGTCCACATGATCAATGATTCATTCCTGGCTCTAAAGAAATTATCAAAACATACAGTTCTCTAAACTATTACTTCACAGGACCCTTGTATTGCCAGCAAGGACCCTTAAAACTAATAATTAGGGGTTCCTGGGACCCCCATGTTTGCAAGTCAAGGTAAAACCCTGGGTAATGAATGTAGATTCATGTGGTTCAGGTACTGTTAATAGGAACATTTAGATGCTAATGGTACACAGGTAGAACAGGATGTATGATGCCAACTGCAGAATGGGCACATAACAGAAAAACAGACATTCATTATTTTGTCATTATGAAATTTTATTTCATTGAATTATGTTAAGATGGTTAACATGTAATGAATATGAATTGGAGCCCAGTGTTAATCGTTTATCGTTTTTACGGTTAACAAGCTAGTTGACGCTAGCTGGCACATGAATCAAGTCAAGTGGATTGAACAGACTTTAATGTATTACAGAGAAGTGTTGAGGAAAAGCTGTTTTCTTGTCTCCTTGATCCAGACGTGAAGTCAATGACCCGTGTCTCTATCTTTACAGCTAGTAAATGTCTCCTGGCTACAAATGTCACATCCTGTTTCAGCCTTACACCTTGTTACCTCATTATAGCGCAAGTCTCCCCCACTGTCTACTGTACTGATTGCATGCTATGGCATGTTTGGTGTAACAATTTGCACATGTCTTGAAAAATGAAACAAAATCTCTCTCAGGAACATTTGTGTGATAAGGGATTGGTTATTTGTGTTATAGAGAGGGAAATACTTTCACCAGGTTTCAAACTCTTATTGATTCACTTGCTTGCACAAATTTAAATTCACAGTTTGTACATATTTGGTGAAATGAAAGACTTTTATGCGTCACCTTGAAATAGCACTCTTAGAAAAGATTATGCCCTGTTGTTATAATAAGGAATTGCCTTTGTTAGGGTTAAGAGTGATTGCTACATTTCAGTACAAAAGCTAAAATACAGAATTAGAACACAGCCTTGAGAAGTGGATCACTTTCACTTTTCACATCCCCAAGCATGTTGGTAGAATGCTGGACAGTAAATTGCTTTATAATGAGGGGTCCTTTGGGTACAAGACTATTGACACACATGGTCGCACATCCAACAAGCACAATAAATGTTCAGGATGATTTCACATACTGTATGAACCTCCACATTGTAATATCAATAATCTAATGGATACATATTGACAAATTGAAATATCCAGCAGTTAGTTAGATGAGGACATGTCTCTTGGAAAATGATTTTGTCATATTTCCTGTATTTTAGAAATAATCAGAACAAGTTGTCCCTATAAAAGACCTGTATACTGTACCCTTTGCTATACTTGCCTGTTGTAAGGGTAGAATTTCTATACATCAATTGATTTATCATGCAGTACAATAGGTACTCTGAGAAAAATGTGCGTTTTTCAGAATGTTGAACGAATGATATTGTAAGCATAATAATGTTAGATCTTTTCGTAACAAATGTTTAAATTTGAGAACATTTTCAATGTTTTGTAGTTTTTTAAAGTCATTACTTCAGTTTTCCCTGTTAGGGTTCTGGGTTAGAATAGGGCCATTTATTCTGGTAGGAAGAAGCAGCTTAATGGATCAGGCAACATGACAGCTTGGTTCATTGCATACTCTGACAGTGTGTGACATTGCCATAATATCAATCATTGGTTTGTCTGGTCCAAACTTGATTCTTGACAGGATGCCATCAATATTGCTAAGTGCATCATTCAACAAGATGCAATAATAACATGAATGATTCACTCCAGTAATATGAAAAAATTGTGAGGTCCTTAACTTTCTTCTGACGGCTGTAGTATGTAAATATTATCAAAATGGCTCCAAAACAATGTTTGCTGAAAAGCTCCAGAATACGCTTTTGAACTCATGATTCACCCTATCATACAAGGACATTTGTGAAATGCTGTATGAAATCCTTCCGTGACTATAGGACAGAAGGGCTGTTCTAACTCTGGAGTCAGTATGTTGTCCATGTAGTGTGGTGAGTGGAACTGCAGATCTATATATAGATTGGGCTTCAGGTCCTTGCAACGTTACCTTGTTATCTCACGATGAGCAAACATCATCTAGATGTTGGCCTGCTTCCACCTCATCTCTGATATCTTCATTTCCACATTCTGATCAATACCGATGATCCTGCAGACGCAAAATCAGCACGAACATAGTGCCCTGGTGAACCCTACCAAAACAGTTCCTTTATTGGCACAATGAAAGCCATTCTGAAGTTATGACATACCCTACATCCCGTCAGAAGCCATGCATTTTCATATCTGTGCTACTCATCTGATTGGCTAGGCTATATTGGTCCAGCATTGCTGATTAGAAAGATTGTCGTTCTAGATTTGGGATTTTTGGTAGTTGGACAGATGTTGTGTTTGTAAGGTTGATGGAATAGGTTGAACCTTTAAGCGGGATGTGATTGTTTGAATTTAGATAGCTGATTCATCATGAAGTTAGCTGGTTTTAGGCATGCAGAGATTTTGCTATTGGGCAACATCCATCATTGTTGCTATTTGCCTGGCACCTGTTAGAATCAGTTGGAATAGGTTCTCAGTTAGACTAAGGCTTAGTCTCTGAATATATATAATTTTGATAGTAACAAACAAGCCCATTTATATTGAAAAGGAGCCCTAGGGAGACCAGAGATTCAGAACCTGAGGAAATCTAGACTTGCTTTATTTAGGGCTTTAGCACTGCAGAGAGGGCTTGGCAGTAGGGAAATTAATTCGGTTCAGGGACTGTGAGACAGACTAGTTCTCAGTATTCATGCATGATGTGGGGCAGTGGGGTAGCCTAGTGGTTAAAACTTTCACTTGTAACACCGAAGACCCGGGGTTGATTCTCCACGAGTATGACGTGGGAAGCCCATTTCAAATGTCCCTGCCAAGATATTGCTGGAATAGTGCGGCATAAAACCATACTTACTCACTCATGCTTGATGTAAGAAGCAGTGGGGATTCTGTATCCTGCTTGTCCATGTTGATGGTCGGTGCTGCTGCTGCTGCTGTCAGTCTCATGTTTACCTGGCTGGTTATATACAACCCATCAAAAGTTAAGACTCACTTCAAGCACTCACTATATGTGCCCTTGTCATACTATGTTTACGACACAAGTGCCTATATGTTGGTATTTCCTGAGTGAGAGTGAGGCATATACTGATATTTTGACACAAGTGTCGTAAACATAGTGTGATATGGGCACGAATATAATATTCTGTTTATTACCGAAGTCATCAAATTGCGGAAAATAAACCCAAGTCTACTTTCAAACATAGGCTGGCTACCCGCTGTCGCCGCATGTAGAACGCAACGTCATAGAGAAGAAACGTGACGTCACCATGACAAAGATATTTTGCCCAAGGGCATCGTATGAAAAATATGAACCCCGATATTTTCCCCCTCGTAGGTAATAAATATGGTTACATCGAAGATGAATTTCTCCACTAACTTGGGGGAACTAACTGCAAACCTTATGCAGATAAATTGCACGAGGATCATGCATCAAATTGATGAAAAGCATGTGCAGTTATTGTGCATGGGAACAGCTGCGTTTTGGTTAAAGTTTTACTGTTTTATAATTTATTGAACTTATGACAATAATCTTTTCAGCATTACAAATTTGTTTTACAATACATCAGTTCATGTGTAAACAGTACCTTTAAACAGTATAATATATTTTGCAAGAATCTAGTTTAGAACAGTTGACGGAAGTAAGTGGCTACCTTTACACTAGTGAGTCTAAACTTTTGATGGGTAGTATATATAGACTGATGTGATATAGCTGAAATAGTGCCATAAAGCAACACTCATTGACAGTTTGCCGCTGGTAGTAACTTAGACAGATATGAATTTATTATTTGCCAAAGTTGCTTGTAGATTGTCTGTAGTAAAAGATAGCTCAAATGTCATAGTTAACCATAGGAAATCAATATACATACACCTGCAGTTATAACAACACCTGCAGTTATAACAACACCTGCAGTTATAACAACTCAAACTAATTTTAGTTCATTATAACTGCACTTTGTTATATGCACCTTGACTAAAATATGCAGTAGTGACCTTGACCTACAAGACATTTTGTGATAAGTGTTGTCGTTATAAACAGAGTTAACAGTATGGTTATGTTTACCATTCTTATTCCAGAGATCGTGATGACACCTTCAAAGAAGGGCAAGGCCACTTATATCAAAATGGAGAGGAATAAAAAGGTCGACGATCCATCGTCGCCACAAGTTGCCCATGTGGCCGGAGGTCAACACAAAGGAATCGTCATCAACAAGAAACAGGATGGTGCAGGTAAGGTCACACACATGGAGTCCTGTCTGTCAAAGATCTCAAAGATTCCAATGGACAAGTTGTCTCCAGTCATATCGTATGACTTTAAAGGATCAGGAGGTTCCACTCAGAGACGTGTTTTAGTGTTCATCATTGTGCCTCAGTGGTGTGTGTGGTTGTTTACAATGTCAGCCGCTGGCCGCCTTGTCCACACGTGATCATTTACCAGCCACCATCATGTAGCTAGTTTAGTGATGAGTACTCACAATATCGACCACCAGTTGTGTTGTTCACACACAACCATTTACCCATTTAACTACCATCATGTAGCTAGTTTAGTGATGAGTGCTCACAATATCAACCACCGGTTGTGTTGTTCACACACAACCATTTACCCATTTAACTACCATCTTGTAGCTAGTTTAGTGATGAGTGCTCACAATATCGACCACCGGTTGTGTTGTTCACACACAACCATTTACCCATTTAACTACCATCATGTAGCTAGTTTAGTGATGAGTGCTCACAATATCGACCACCGGTTGTGTTCACACACAACCACTTACCCATTTAACTACAATCATGTAGCTAGTTTAGTGATGAGTGCTCACAATATCGACCACCGGTTGTGTTCACACACAACCATTTACCCATTTAACTACCATCATGTAGCTAGAATATTAATGAGTTGTCACAATGTCAACCTCTAGTTGTCTGGTCCAGGCATGATCATTACCAGCCTCCATCTTGTAGCTACAATAATGATTAATGTTGTTTTATACACCAAACTTGTCTGAAACAACACCATTGGAAAATTAGCAATTAGGTTGAAAAAGTTCAACAACTTAATTTGAAAGGTTGTAATGCTGTTTGGAGTCACGCCAAAGGCCCGGGTTCACTTCCCCACATGGGTACAATGTGTGAAGCCTATTTCTGCTGTCCCCCGCAGTGATATTGCTGGAATATTGCTTAAAGTGGCATAAAATCAAACTCACTCACTGTTTGGAGTCAAAGCAGAAAAGGTTTCCCCGATGGTGACCAGTTAAAGTTGTGAGGGAAGTCAGTTTGAAAGACCTACTCATTGCTGTGACCAATGTGATAAAGAAGGCCGACATACACCAGTGGTTCTGTTCTCACACATGTCGATGAGACGGATTCCAATCTGCGGCAGTTGAGTATGAGTGCACAAAGCCTTGCCGTTATGACGTACTGATTGATCTGACAGGATAAGTTATCTTGGTCATTCACTTCACCACTGAATGGCTCTGATGACATCGTGTGCATGATTTCTGTTATTAAAGGAGTCCTGGTATATTTCTATGTGTCTGTTTGCTTTGACTATAAGACAGTAACAGGCAACGGTTCTACAACGCCTTCTATAGATTTCCCTTTCTCCTCTTCTGACCATGGAAATTATACTCATATCATGGACTTGTGGTAATATTGGCACATATCTCATTAATGCAAAAACATTCATTAAAGTTTTTTATATTTGCCAGTGGTGTATGTTCCTGACAAACAGCCCATTCTGTTGTAATGGAGGATGGTGAGGTGGTCGGCCTGTAGTCACTTGGGTCAATAGTTGATGTGATCAAGCTGGACAGGATTTCCATGCGAGTTTGGTGTATACCTGATTGTATTGATCGACCTGATTGTCTCACGCTATCGGCTATCATCATCTCCCGTCCATACCAGGGCCCCGCACACTTGGCTGTGCAGGAGATTCATTACCATTGAAAAGCATATTCATTGTCCAAAACACACTTTCACAAGAAATACAACTGACAATAGATAGCATTGTGACATCATCTGTACCTTGACATTACAATCAAATTACATCACTCATCTTCCTGCCACCGAAACTAGTTAGCTTCTTACCTAACAGACGTTGATTATTACTGTTTGCAAAGTAAAAGTTTTTTACAAATATTTCTATATTACTGCAAGCCTCAAATGGTAGAAATTTGCGACTTGTGTTCATGTATGGATGCCAAGAGACATGCTTCGTGATTCTCGGTGTGAAATACATGTCAACAAGAGCCTGAATACAGCTGGTGGAGCATACCCAGAGAACTTTTAGGGTAATGAGATTGTATAGATGGGCGCGGTGGGCGAGCTGGCTAAGGCGCCAGGTTACTGATCTAGCGAGGTTGAGGTGTCGGGATCGAGCCCACCTGTGACCGGGTGTAAAAACCTTGGAGTCAACTTTGTGTGCAGACTCTTTCAGTGTTGTCACAACCCCTAGTGTACAGTACACAACCCTGTGCACTTAAAAGAACCCACGAATCCGTTGGTATTTGACCAGATGGTGGCCACATGAATACATGCAAACACCTAGTTGCGGGTACAGCAACGTGCAGTGAACATGGACAAAGTACTGTGACTATGTGTCCCAGTCCACCCAGCTGTGAATGGGTACCTCGTTAGGATGAGAAAGCCACAATAACTCAGTGCGCCTAGTGGCTGCAAGAGTTGTATACTCCCCAGGGAGTTGAGATTGATAATGCGATGTGCAGTTGAGATTGACATCCAATGATCGAGGGGAAAAATACCAGCGCCTTGAGCATGCACTAGTGCGTGGATATGTGCGCTATATAAATATCCTATAATAATAATAATAATAATGTATAGGAAGCTGATGTATATGTGTATGTAGAAAGGTATCATATTCTGCATTAATTTACACCCAAGCTTTCTTACGGCACCAAGTTGCCGAGATTGTTTCTCGTTTTGTGAGCACCATACCCTGCTGTTGTCTGTCCTGTAATCTGCATTACCACTGTGAAGAAAAATATCCTTTAAAGCAACACTAAACCCACTTCCCTCACTTACTATCTATCCTTAGGGGATGTGTGTGTGTTTGTCTGTTGTGCTGCTACTTTCCTGGAAAGTAGCTCTGATACATACAGAGCGAATGGGACAAATGAAAAACAGAATATTTCATGATAAAAAAGTAGTTAGTAGGTAGCCAAGGATATTTCATTTCTTTGATTAGAATTTGCAGAATGTATCTTTGAAGTTTGGCCTTTTAAGTTCTTACTTGCGAATACATTGTTATGAATGAAACAGATGTGAGGGTTTAATGTTTAAGATGCTACACATGGACATCGAGGGATGTATTGATCGAAGCACTGGTTACAGCATAAAACACCATCTCATTAACTCTTTTCCAAGCAGCAGTTACAGTATTATGAAGAAAAACCTCTCAGTCAGAATACAACACAAAGTCTCATTCATAAAGCACATTGATTTAATGGTGCTGCAGGAAAGTAATCCTGTAATAGATTTGCCCGGATCTCCCACCTCGTAGCCTCTGTGGAGTTACTGGCAGATCTGTTCCTCATCTTCTTGTTGGCTGATGGCTAATTTGCTAATGAAGATCACAGATAGTGCAGAACCTATTGATTGGGTTTAGCCAGGTTTTTTCCACATGTGGAGTGAAGCTGAGTTCAGGCACTGTCTGGGGAGTAGCACCAATAAACTGTCGGCCTTTGTGTCCCTACTCTTTCACCAGCTGGCACTGGCCTGCCGATCTGAGACTAGTTGTACAATCATGTGCTGCTCCAGTGTGGTTTGTTGGTTGTGTGACACGGCACTCAGCAATATTTCCCTATATGATGGTGGCCTGTAGACGATCGCTATATGATGGTAGCCGGTAGACGATCGCTATATGATGGTAGCCTGTAGACGATCGCTATATGATGGTAGCCTGTAGACGATCGCTATATGATGGTAGCCTGTAGACGATCGCTGTATGATGGTAGCCTGTTGACGATTGCTATATGATGGTAGCCTGTAGAGGATCTCTATATGATGGTAGCCTGTAGACGATCGCTATATGATGGTAGCCTGTAGACGATCGCTATGTGATGGTAGCCTGTAGACGATCGCTATATGATGGTAGCCTGTAGACGATCGCTATGTGATGGTAGCCTGTAGACGATCGCTATGTGATGGTAGCCTGTAGACGATCGCTATGTGATGGTAGCCTGTAGTCGATCGCTATATGATGGTAGCCTGTAGACGATCGCTATATGATGGTAGCCTGTAGACGATCGCTATATGATGGTAGCCTGTAGACGATCGCTATATGATGGTAGCCTGTAGACGATCGCTATATGATGGTAGCCTGTAGACGATCGCTATATGATGGTAGCCTGTAGACGATTGCTATATGATGGTAGCCTGTAGACGATCGCTATATGTAACAATATTTGACCAGTTTGCATCTGTGGTCTAGTGGGTAGAGCTGTGTAGGCTTTTGAGGATTGAGTTATAACAATGTTGGGAAAAACACACACCAACACTCCTACACTCACTCTACCTCCCTCTTTACCTCTTTTTCTCTCTGCCTGTCTCTTTGCAATAAAATTTTGTCTTTCATTAAATTGGTCTTTTTTGGTTTGGCATTAGCGTGTTCACCAACTGTCAAGTGCAGTTTGTGTTCAATCTGTTTCTGATTCTTTAAGTAGGTGAATTATACAGCAACCAATTATTGTTATGGCATTAGCTTACTGAGGAGAAAAAGAGTTGATGGCATTCCTTCCGTTTCACTCTGTAAGCAAACACATGCTCTGTATGTAATAAGAGAAATGGAAATTTGTGGTCAAATAAAACATACTCAACCTATGCTTAAATGCATCAGGATTCTTTAGACTGGCTTAAATCCCATTACCATTATTGACAGTTTTGAGGATAATAGTATGTCTGCTGCCATGAATAGTTAAAAGCAATCATGTTCGCAGTGATGTTTGACAAATCAATGGCAGTTTAATATGTTCCTATCAAGCTGCTTTATAATGGACGCTTGCACACAATCTGTCATCTGTGTGAACACAGTGCACACTTCATAGCAGGCAAATTACCTTCAGGTTGCCACTCAGATTACATTTGTTTGACAACTGTTTATGAATTATTGATTTTGGACGCAGTCTTCCTGTGAATTGCTAATAGATGAAGTCTTTAATTGGTAATTTAACAAAGAAACTAGACAGAAAATTAGAAAACCTGAGTAAAGAATATGTGATTTGACAATATTTAATTGAGATACTGATCCAACTTCATGAAGGAATGTAATTGAATGAGAAGTATTGATTTTATTGTTATTTTTATGAAAGAGATTGAAGGAGAGATTTGTCAGATGAAATTGAGCAAAGACTCTCTATTCGTAGTGATCAAAATTAGGTTGTGAGGCTATTTCTTTGCATTTTTAACAAATAACACATGTAATGATAATAAAGATTGCTTTGCAAGATGCAAGGAGATAATTTACTTTGAATCATCGTGGAATGTGGCTTTTCTGATGGTATTGAAGGATTGCTCACCTCTCATGTTTGTCCCTTGTAGTCAAGTTAAGGGAATGTTTTGTGATGAAGAGATACAGTGTTATCTCCCTTTAATGTCTTTGCGTGCTGAATAGTTCATCCTATGTATTATGCTAGGATCAGTTAATACATTTTAATAGCTCTTTAACTGTAACTGTAAGTGTCAAATCTCAATCTTTGTTCATGAAACCCAGATGTATTGTTTGTTCATACTACCAGCCATTGGTTGGTTTCCTCACATGACTTTGATTGTTAGAGGCAATGTTGCTGACAGGACGTAATGCAACATTCACTCACTCACTCACTCACTTCATAACCATGAAGCTGTGACATTACCCTTCGAATCGCTGTCTTCATGCTGCTTCTTTGTTGTCTTCTCCATGTTTACTCGAACTGTCAGCTGAATTTCTTATCAGCAAAGGTGCGGTGGGATAGCTTAGTGGTTACAGCGTTCACTTACCATGCCGAAGACAATGTGTGAAGACCATTTGTGGCGTCCCCTGACGTGAGATTGCTGATATTGATAAAAGTGGCATAAAAACACTCACTCACTCACTCACTCTAAAACATAACAAACAATAATTTGTTTTATTCAGTGGTTCTGATGCTGGCATGCATCATTACAAGGTTTTATGTCATTGTTATACAACCAGTCCATAGTTCGGACTGGCACTTCCAAATAAAAATGGTTAGATTTCAATAAATTGTGCTTGTCTGGAAGTAGCAGACTAGTGACTACTCTATTCCTGTGTTATGATGATAATGAATATATGTGTGATGTGTTCCAGGCGAAGAGATGTACGGAAAGCCGCAGCTACAGCTAGGGTTCATGTGCTTCTTGGTGGATCAGAAGACGGGGCAACATTATGTGGTAAGGACTTACGTTTAGTAACAGTTCTTTTCATTTTGCACTACTGGATCTGGGCTCTGTTGCACAAAGCAATCGTAGTGCTAAGATGATCGTAACTCCCATACTTTAACATAGACTTACGACTGTCATAGCGCTACGATCGCTTTGAGGAACGGGACCCTGGTTATGAGGCTTAAGAAACACAATGTTATGCGTGAAGAATTTATATGCTCATGTCATACTGTATTTAACAAGTTGGTTTGAAGTGTATAACCTTAGTGGTGGAAGGATATGGCAATACTGTATTGTATCGGGTCCCGAGGCCCACGGTACAAGACATTGGTTTACAGCCTGTGTTTCAGACAGCATATTGCATTACAAGCTTTATTGGTGTAAAACTGGTGAACTGAAACTGTGTAATAACCAGATTTTGCAGATTCACTAGTATTTCCTTGTAAGCTATAGCCTCATGGCCTATATATTTCAGACCATGGTATCGGGATATTCATCATGATTTGTTTGACATTTGCTAATTAGACGTTTTATTATTATCTTTTGTTGCAATTGCATAATTTCATTGCATGATGTGTTATTCTGATAATTGCCTCAAGATGTCTTCCATTATTCCATGGTTGAAAATATATATTTTTTTCCTGAAACTGGTGATCATGAACTCAATTCCATGTTTGCCCTGATAATGTTTCTAAGTTTGTCAGCCTCACACACATGTTCATGGGTTTCTGCTAGGTAGGGGGGCGGTGGGGTAGCCTAGTGGTTAAAGCATTCACTCGTAACGCCAAAGACCCAGGTTCGATTCCCCACATGGGTACAATGTGAAGCTTATTTCTGGTGTCCCCCGCCATGATATTGCTGGAATATTGCTAAAAGTATCGTAAATCCATACTCACTAACTCACTCACTCACCTAGTGGTAAATCCCTGATTCCTGCATCACTTGGGGCGGTGGGGGTAGCCTAGTGGTTAAAGCATCCACTCTTCACGCTGAAGATCCAGGTTCGATTCCCCACATGGGTACAGTGCATGAAGCTTATTTCTGGTGTCCCCCGCCATGATATTGCTGGAATATTGCTAAAAGTATCGTAAATCCATACTCACTCACACAGTCCTGCAACACTCAAGACTTTCTTCCCATAGTAACATGGCATGCTGGGATTTTGCTGATGTACTGTCCAAAATGGCTTACAACTCACCAGATCTAAATTTGCCATTCGTATGTGTTTCTCATTTCCAACCTCAATCAGCAAGAGAGTGCATGAGCGAAAAAAAGAAAAAATGACAATTAATGTATTTTCACTAGTTGTAACTTTTTACCAGAAATATTTTTAGATCTATTGGTAATAGTCTTTAATTATTCATGAAGTAGATCGAGTGGCTTGGCTTCCAAAACTCTTCTTTCTTTCTTTTCAAATTAGATAGAGATAAATTATGCTGACCTGGTATTTTTAGGATTATGCACGAGTAAGAGTACTTTTTCTCTCATGGGGGGCATGTAAAATTGAGAGAAGAATACTGTTTATTATTTTCTGTCACAATGAACATACAGGGCAGGCGCTAGATGGGAAACACAGAATATAATATGTACAGCCTCACAGTTTTGTCGCAGATTAACCCTGACCATTGTTACTGATCTTTCAGGAAAGTAGGAAACTGAAGTTCTGGTACCAGGAAAATACAGATTACTACCATCAAGTGACAACAGCTTATGACTTCTTCAAAGAGCTTGTCAGACCAGAGAACTTCCCCCGAGGTTAGATGTGTGGCCTTGTAAAATGCAATATTACAGAGAACATTGGAACTGAGACCAATGGAAATAAAAATCCACTGATTGACGTTTCTGTTTCTCATCATTCAGGAAAAACTTATGGATTCATGTATTCCACAGTGACATTGCAGTACATTGCAGCTCAATTCTGGCAGAAAGTTTCACTTGTAATTAGATAAGTATTAATAAATGAAAGGATGTAAATACTCTAGAAATATTCCAAATGAAGTGCTATCAGCTTTCTATGCAGGTGTTATCTGTGTTAGACATCATATGCTTCTGTTAAAAAGTTACTGAAGTTGGCTGTGACCTCTGTTGTATGACCTCAGATTACCAGCTAGTTAGTCTCTGTGTCACATTAACTGTTAGGGTCCCTTTTTTTTGTTTTTAACAAAGTTACATCTGGTTCACCAAGGACTGCATTAAGCAGATTTTATTTCTCAATACTGCTCATTAAAGACCTGGGGATATTCCATCACAGATCATGTTCGAACAACATTTTTGTCCTACCAGTCAGAGATTTGCTTAACAGGTTGGGGAAATGGTATTGAGAATGTTTTCTAATCTTGCAACTGGAGGTTTTCTGAATGACAGTAACAGGCTGTACGACTGTTTCCATCAAATTATGTATATCTCAAACTTCAGTGAAATGTTGACTTGCAAAATTGTTCAGTTTTAAAAATTTTAATTGATGTTTTTCAAAACATAGCCCTAAATGATAGTCGCAGGTTGAAACTAGTGCTGCCTTTTGATAAGTTGTTTCATTGGTCGGTAAAGTTTGCAAAGATCATTACAGCTTGACATGTAAAGGAATGTCTTCAAACCTTTGTATGGCAGTAGCGAGCAGTTTATAACAATATCAATGATGGAGTGATATAACTGAAGTATAACACACTAGTGGTGTTCCGATTAATTGAAATAATCGAAGATTGGTAGCAGTGACCAAACGACCAAGGAATCGATCACATTTTATCATAATCGAACACAACGATCTTGGAATTGCTGTTTAGTCTTTGAAACACTTGACGATGGAACATATCTTCGAAGTTATCAGGGCCTGCAAACTTGTTTAATTCTTAGAAAACTAACTGAAAAGTCATGACTGAATATTTCTTGAAGACCCCAGAAGGTTTATGTTCATGATATATCAACATCACTTTAAAGTAGCAAGGTGCATCATGTTATACATATCTGCAATAACAACCTGGATAGGACAATCTGAAAAATGACGCTAACCAATTTTTTTCGATGATTGTTCGTTGGTAATGAAGCAATCATCAGTTGTAAGTTTTCAACCAATTCCCAACACTATAACACACCCTGACTCTATATAATACTGTACATGTTTGTTGACAGATTATATTGGGTTCATCAAGAAGTGTATGAAGCAGATGCAGGGGGAGAAGTTCCGCATGGCCAGGAAGGTGGACCTGGAGATCGAGAAGTTGGAGGAAGGAGAGGCCCCAATGAGCCCAGGTAGGCACACAGACTGATGGTAGTTGTTGCAGATAGAAAAGACTTGATGGTGTCTGAAATTAAGGGGTTCCTCGAAACTCTCAGGTTAGCTGCTCTTCTGATGGTAGTTGTTGCAGATAGATAAAACTTGATGGTGTCTGAAATTAAGGGGTTCCTCGAAACTCTCAGGTTAGCTGCTGTACTGATGGTAGTTGTTGCAGATAGACAAGACTTGATGATGTCTGAAATTGAGGGTTTCTTCGAAACTCTCTATGGTCATTTGTTTGTATGTATCAGTCGAGTGATACTTGATGAGGAAAACCCAAATGAGGGATGGTTTGCTAAACATGATTCCAGGAAAGTTGTATAGATGAGTGTGAAACTTAACTAGGTCAAGGGTTTACTGCATTGTAAACCAGGTAATTCAGGTTGGTCTAGGACAAGTTGAAAAGTTGAATGCAACAGGAATGTTACAGTAGCAGGTGGGAACACTTCCAACAGACTATGGTATTGAAGGAACATTTGTTCATACCCGAGAAGCTTCAGAAGAGCCAGATTCAAACACTTGATTCCTGTTGGCTATTGACACAATGTAGTCCGTCTGCTACACATCACTGTTGACTGTCTCGTTATATCAGGGTGTGACTGTACTATAGCTACTGGTAGCAGGCATCTTGAAAAATTCAGTCCTTTATCATAACAGAAAATAACCTGGGTGGAAGAGACACAAGGCTCATGCAAACATTCTGTCAACATTTACTGTTTTTCTAAAAGAACAAAAGATGCAATATTTTGGTTTTTTTAAATAAATAATCATGGGGCTAAAAAAAAATCTCACACACTGGCAGATCAGTAAGAACTAATCTTGTCATAGAACAGTCTTTCTGATTTCAAATGTACCAAGTATGGATTGCCTACCACCAGAATTTCTTTAACTATTGCCAGAGAATCATGTGGTATTTTTCTTTTCAGCATTGATTCTTTTTATTACTTTGTGGCATTGTTGTCAAGACTTAAAATGTCTGTCTCTATGTCTATCTTGAACTTGCCCTTCTTTCTTCTTTACTGAGGCATGATTGTCAGGTGGAAAAAAAATACTTATCTTAATTCTCCAAACAAGGACCACCTGATTCTTTCACATTGCTATGGTTACATTGTCATGCCATAAGTGATCAGCTATAGTAATATGTAAGTATTGGGTGTTCCGTACCTTCTTTGGAGTAGTGTAGAAATAGGTTTGCACTGCCATGTTTTCTCCCACAAGGGGGAATAACTCTTGACTTTCACTGAGACTGCAAGTTGACATGTATTTCTCTCTTTCTTTGCCTCTGCCATTAAGGCAGGACTATCTCGCTGGACCAGCTAGGTAGGTGAAGGGATCCACTAAACAAACAGCATCTTCTTACTCATTTGTTTTTTATTACAACCAGGTGCCAGTAATAATGGCTGCCATTTTGAGTTCGAAACATTTGTTTTTGAGGAAGAGAGATGTGAATAATGTTGCAAAATTGAAAAACGTGAAAAGAAACATCTTTATTTGAATGTGAATTGTTCATTGGGTTGATTTTGGACAGAGAAATGTTGTTTTTCAGTAGATTAATAATTATGTCCTTGTTGTTTTTCTAAAGATTGGATTTAGTTGAACCTGGTTGTGATAACAGTTGTTGGACTGTTGATACTTAGTGCATGGTTTAGTGATGAGAGCCTACAAAACAATTAATACGTATTTGGGTGTTGTGTCTGTTAGGGCTGAACATTCATTCATTCATTCATTCATTCATTCATCTTCTTTTCACTTATGTATTTTGTTTTTTGTATTGTTTTGTCACAGATTTTGATAAGCTCAAGTGATTTTGAATCCAAGTGGAAACATGAAGAAGTAGAATGATAGCGTGTCTCCCTTGTAGTACAAAGTCAACCACTTGCATGTGCCCTGTTCACAACTTGCCTCGTAGTCTGAAATCATTTACTTTCCCAAGAATATGGGTATCTTCAATTTACCTTGGTAATGGTTTTGCATCGCTGTGAAGGTTCATGAGAGAATGATGGACTTCAGTAGTCCAATTGGGTGATAGTTGGAACATGGCTGATCGCTGTCACACATAAACATCCAGTTTTGAATTGATGCATGAGCACTATTTCAACTATATTTAGCTTTATGATGTGTTTATTAGCATAAGAAGATGGATAATGTACTGACACACAGTAGTAAGGATCCAAAGTGATATTTATCTTGATACGGCCACTATTGGGACTTTGGTGGTAATTCAATACTTTGAACCTAATTCCACCAGTCAGAAATATGCTACAACTTGAGATATTGATTGAAATACTGTGAGAGGTGACTAATGAGATTAAGAATTTTTGTATGCATTGTCTGGTTTATGAACTTCTATAGTTACTCACCTCTGTCATAAAACTAGAATATTCTTGATTTTCGCCAATAACAACAAACAGAAACAACCCAGACCATGCTTATGATAGTACTGGTTTTGACCCTGATGATCTGAGTCATACTCAGTTGTCTCCCTTGTTGGTTCACGTCTGGGTGTACCTATGGCTGTGACCACCCATTTGGAGTGTCATGTTTTCTATTTGGCCTCCAGACTTTGAGTTTCCCTATGCATGCATGTGGCCTGCATTATGTTATTTCCAAGATTTGTCTTGTGAGTTAAAGGAATTAAAAATGTTATGTAGTCATAATTCTAAAGTTAGATGGAATTTTTTATATGAGAAGAAATGTAACTTTTGATGGTAGCATTTTCTTATCAGCTTCAAATGCATTATTACTTTCACTAGAGATTACATTATTTGCTTTTTAAATACATTGTGCAATTTAGTGAAATAAGTTGACCACAGTATGTATCACTATATCTAATGCTGAGACTGTTTCCTCCGCTGCGTAGGAGAAGATGGGTTTGATGGGTTTGGTAAGTATTGCACACTCCAGTTTGGTGTTGTTGTTGGTGTGTGGATCGTTGTGGTGTTAGGAGTTTGCACTGTCTACTCTCGTGTCTACTGTCTACTCTCGTGTCTACCTTGCACTGTTACAACAGTTACAAGAAGCACTTTAGTTAGACAAACCATTCTTTTTGTTGGTAGCACATTTTTTTGTATATGTTAAATTATTTCTTTTCTTTTTTTTAAGATTGTCTCCTTTTCAGTTCTAACAGGGCCATGACAGTTCCCTGTGATTGATCAGTTTGCATGACAGTTGCATGTTATTGTGTTCAGGGTGGGAGTTTGTGTTGTTTGGCTTTTCAGTTCATTCGTTTTGTTGAGGGGTCATCTCAAGAGCCTGGTAGTTGTTTCCTGGACTTGAACACTGACCTTGTGCATGTAATGTGGTATTATAATGAGAGAGGCCTGTGGCCATAATGCCTGCATAGAATGTCTAGAAATGCAACAGGCAACCTACTTGGAAGATCTAGCATTTTGCTGTGATGTGTGTTGTCTGTCAACAAATTCCCAAAATCATGATCATTGTGTACAGGTATGTTTGCTAGGGCTTGTTAAAGTGTTGGTCATTGTATTACAGTCTTCTAAATTTCCCAGGCTGGTACACTTCCTGAAGCACATTCCTGGTGTTTCTGGTACACTTCTTGAAGCACATACCTGGTGTTTCTGGTACACTTCCTGAAGCACATTCCTGGTGTTTCTGGTACACTTCCTGAAGCACATACCTGGTGTTTCTGGTACACTTCCTGAAGCACATACCTGGTGTTTCTGGTACACTTCCTGAAGCACATTCCTGGTGTTTCTGGTACACTTCCTGAAGCACATACCTGGTGTTTCTGGTACACTTCCTGAAGCACACATTCCTGGTGTTTCTGGTACACTTCCTGAAGCACATACCTGGTGTTTCTGGTACACTTCCTGAAGCACATTACCTGGTGTTTCTGGTACACTTCCTGAAGCACATTCCTGGTGTTTCTGGTACACTTCCAGCACATTCCTGGTGTTTCTGGTACAGATCCTGAAGCACATTCCTGGTGTTTCTGGTACAGATCCTGAAGCACATACCTGGTGTTTCTGGTACACTTCCTGAAGCACATTCCTGGTGTTTCTGGTACACTTCTTGAAGCACATACCTGGTGTTTCTGGTACACTTCCTGAAGCACATACCTGGTGTTTCTGGTACACTTCCTGAAGCACATTCCTGGTGTTTCTGGTACACTTCCTGAAGCACATTCCTGGTGTTTCTGGTACAGATCCTGAAGCACATTCCTGGTGTTTCTGGTACACTTCCTGAAGCACATTCCTGGTGTTTCTGGTACACTTCCTGAAGCACATACCTGGTGTTTCTGGTACACTTCCTGAAGCACATTCCTGGTGTTTCTGGTACACTTCCTGAAGCACATACCTGGTGTTTCTGGTACACTTCCTGAAGCACATTCCTGGTGTTTCTGGTACACTTCCTGAAGCACATTCCTGGTGTTTCTGGTACAGATCCTGAAGCACATTCCTGGTGTTTTTGGTATGGATCCTGAAGCACATTCCTGGTGTTTCTGGTACAGATCCTGAAGCACATTCCTGGTGTTTCTGGTATAGATCCTGAAGCACATTCCAGGTGTTTCTGGTACAGATCCTGAAGCACATTCCTGGTGTTTTTGGTATGGATCCTGAAGCACATTCCTGGTGTTTCTGGTACACTTCTTGAAGCACATTCCTGGTGTTTCTGGTACAGATCCTGAAGCACATACCTGGTGTTTCTGGTACACTTCTTGAAGCACATACCTGGTGTTTCTGGTACACTTCTTGAAGCACATACCTGGTGTTTCTGGTATACCTGGTGTTTCTGGTACACTTCCTGAAGCACATACCTGGTGTTTCTGGTACACTTCTTGAAGCACATACCTGGTGTTTCTGGTATACCTGGAGCACATACCTGGTGTTTCTGGTACACTTCTTGAAGCACATACCTGGTGTTTCTGGTACACTTCTTGAAGCACATACCTGGTGTTTCTGGTACACTTCTTGAAGCACATACCTGGTGTTTCTGGTACACTTCTTGAAGCACATACCTGGTGTTTCTGGTACACTTCTTGAAGCACATACCTGGTGTTTCTGGTACACTTCTTGAAGCACATACCTGGTGTTTCTGGTACACTTCCTTGAAGCACATACCTGGTGTTTCTGGTACACTTCTTGAAGCACATACCTGGTGTTTCTCTTGGCACACACCTGGTGTTTTGAAGCACATACCTGGTGTTTCTGGTACACTTCTTGAAGCACATACCTGGTGTTTCTGGTACACTTCTTGAAGCACATACCTGGTGTTTCTGGTACACTTCTTGAAGCACATACCTGGTGTTTCTGGTACACTTCTTGAAGCACATACCTGGTGTTTCTGGTACACTTCCTGGAGCACGTTTCTGGTACACTTCCTGGAGCACGTTTCTAGTACACTTCCTGGAGCACATACCTGGTGTTTCTAGTACAGATCCTGAAACATTCTTGCAGTTTCTGCCAAGGTAGAACAGCACTACTACCAATTACAGTGTCAGATTTGGTACTGACTACTGTGGGAATGAGATGGTAAAGATGTTGTGACTTTGAGTCATTGTATCATCAGTATGGGGAGAAGAGAATCTAGTACCAACCACTTCTTGCTTGTTGGGTCAGGACTCATGTGGTGCTGGTATATTGTTACAGTGTAAACAATACACACACTTACCTTGACACCAGGGTACTGCCTGCATATGATAAGTCCATTGCTGAAATAATGCAGGAAGCATTGTTTGTATTCAAGGACAGATGTTGGGCAGGGGAGGTAACTCTTGTGATGCAAGTAGCTGGCAATCTGGTTTGGTGTGGGGTGTTTGGTGGTGTGTTAGATGTTGGTAAAGTGCCTTGATTGAATATTGCAAATTTTATTCATGACATTAAGGAAGTAAGAAGAATATACATTATAATTAAGGCTTAATCATGACTATTTGGTGAGGTAAATCTGCTCACTGTTCATAAAGGGGCGAGGTAATCGTAATGATTGAATCATCATGTTCTGTGTAATCTGTTTGCTAATTGTCTTGGATGCATTCATAATGGTGGAGGTTTATGATCAAGTCATCTCTTTGTATTTCATTCACTACAACAGAACATATTTTGGGATACATGTATAGCTGAGTTGATCTTTGGTTCTGTTCTTAATCCCTATCCTTAAAGCATTCATAGCACTACAACCTCTTGTGATAGTTTATCATAAGCTGACGAATGTCGTAGCGCTATGAACACCTTGTGGATCAGGACCTTGATACATAAGCAGCATACCAGTTAGGGTGTTTGGTATGGCACTATTGGGGTATGAGCCCTACCTTCAGTCAGTCTGTCCAGCACAGGAATCAATGGTGTTGTCATTGTTGCAGGTCTGATGCGAGAAGACACGAGGCCGACAGAGGAGATTGTCCGTGAGAAGATTCTGACTGTGCTTGAATCTGCCTACCCCAACGTCTTGGCGGTGGAGGACCTTGTCAGGTGGGTAGGGATCCATGTCATTGCCATGTTCTGTTGACAAGAGTCTTGGATTCTCGGGGCAGGACTTGTATATTTGTTTAATGGTTGCTAGAAATTGATGGGTGTGGGTGTGAATCCTATATTCACACTGCTCTAGTTCTTAGACTTAGAACAGATGCCACAAGAAGTATTTATTATTTATGTATTTATTATAAAAGAAATATCCAGGCGGGTGACTCAAGATTCACACCATAGCAATGTTAATGTCCAGTGTGTTATCTAACTAGGATATACAACAGTCTTCATGAAACAGAAGACTGATAGCCTGGCTACTGTTCAGATAGGGGCAACCGCCTCCATGGTGTAGTGGTTAGAGCATCCACACGGTTCGATCCCTGGCCGTGTCATACCCAAAAATGTTAAAATATGGGACTTGTTGGTCCCTGCTTGGCGTTCGGCATGAATAGGTACAACAAGGACTGGTCGGCTCGGAGTCAGTATAATGTGTCTGAGTGGGGTATTCATGCTTAACTGCAGCATGGTATGTCAGTGAGCTAGCACTATAAAACCAGCTGAAGTCTGGGCTAGTACAAGCAGCCGCACATACACACGCATGCAAGTCATATGAGTGAAATATTCTTAAGTGCAACGTTTAACCCCATTTCATCTCATCTCATCAGATAGGAGCATGACATCACCTGACATAAGTTAGCTGCATAGGTTTGTGCTTTGACATGTTTCACTTAATCCGTCTTCAGAATTACGGCCTCAGAAGAGGTTATGGTCACAGAGCAGCTGAAAAGTTTGTATGATAAGGAACTTGTGAAGGAGATGGAAAATGGAGGAATCGTGAGACAGGTGCTTGATACAAAGACAGGTAAGAGACCAGCTGTTAGTGTTGTACATTAGGAACATTTCTTGAAGTAACAGTAACATATTATGACTTTCTTACATTATTTATGGAAAAGAATTTCACTTGTCTTAACCTTAGCTGATTTGAAAAGGAAATAACTTAAAAAGATAATACATGAGATTTTAGTCTTTTGAATGTGACTGTAGAATGATTGTCAGGGATGTATTTAGGATTCAAAACTATGTGCCTGTGGCCGGCTGTAAAGCAACTAGTTCACATGACATCCATCACGTGTTGTAGAGGTGAAGATGGTGAAACAGATGCCCACCATTGCCTCTGGTCAGCAACCCACCATCGCCATCATTACTGCCATGTACTGTGAGAAACTTGCCATCGACGCCATGATGGAGAACAAGACCACCTACATGAAGTACAAGACTGAAGGTCAGTACCAGGGGAGGTCACTCTGACATAGAACAGGTTACTGGACTGTATACCAGTTGTGAGGTTTCAGGAAGGACAATTCCCCAACTCTCTCTACAAGTTGTAGGGCAAGATTCCCCAACTCTCTCTACAAGTTGTAGGGCAAGGAGGATCATACAACAACAATGGCTACTGTTTAATATGCCTCTCAAACAGTAAAGAGTTTTGTTTTGAAACCAGTTTGAATGGAATTTCACTCATAATATTTACTTGAGTAGAATGTGGACCCAAATACTATGCACTTATATTTTTGTTTATAAACAACAAATTTCAAGTTTTATGCACAGTCAAAAAAACTACATCGTATCCCTCCACCAAATTCAGCTATCAGGAACACATTTTAACATACATTGTCAATGAACATTTGAAATTTTAGATACATCATCTACAGACATGATTTACTTGTAAATAACATCTCCTGTTCTGCTGGGCATTGTTATATAAGTAGATGTTATGGTTACCATGTGTATTGTCTCATAAACTGCCATTTAGTTAGAGACTTGTACTAAGGATTATGTCAGTTACTTGTTTCTCTAACATTTAATGCAAGTCAGTAGTTTCCCAGCCATATGACAGCAGTCTATAAATAATTAAGTCTTCCCCAGACAGTTTAGTGGCTAACATCATGAGTGTCAACCTTTGTAGTGGGGATGACATGCATCAACCAAGTCATTGAGTGTGACCACCACTATTTCAAATGTAGCAACACTATATGGAAGACTGTTGGAATCTGTACTTGTGCGCATATTACCATGAGTGTTTGTTTTTTCTGTGGAGACAAAATTGACAGATAATATTGTGTAAGTAATGTATTTTGTGGCATTTTCCTTCTTATATTCCATATGTTTGTATTGAAATTTCTCTTGTCAGGTGAATCCAACGTATACACAATTGGGTATATTGGAGAGCACAAGGTCGTGTCCACTAAACTTCCAGCCATAGGACATTTCAGGGCTGCTCAGATTTCTTCAGGAAATTCCACGACCAGACTTCTTGGTGAGTGTACAAGTTTGTTTGACAAAATATACATCTGTTAGTTATAAGTTAGCCTGGAAGGTAATGAAAATTATGTAGAGATTATCAGGGGGTAATATATTGAGAACACAGTAATAACTTTAATGTCTGAAGACTGTGTTGACTGTTGTATATGGTTTGTTTTATTATATACCCATGTAAACTTAGGATAGTTGTACAGGGGTGCAATACGGATGACATCATCAATTCCGTATTGCACCCCAGATTCCGTATTGAACCCCTGCTATTATTTGTTTTATTAAGTAACATTAATGCAAGAGGGTATAATAAATATAGAACGTCACACTAGTGCATTTGGATGTTTGGTATTGAACGAGAAGATGTCATGGGAGCAGAGAAACAACGAGTTCAAAGAACGAGCTGTTTCTCTGCTCCCATGACATCTTCTCAATACAAAACATCCAAATGCACTAGTATGACGGTCTACATATGTATTACCCAAGGGAGCTTACTGTGTACAAATGTTCACTGTATCCTTAATCTTCATCTGTTGTTTGCAGGATCATTCCAGAACATTGAACACGTGTTCGTTGTGGGTGTAGCTGGTGGCGTGCCACACGTTACTGATTACAGCAAACACATCCGTCTGGGTGATGTCGTAATCTCCCGTAGCAACGACAAGGGCTACATCTATTACTTCTGTGAGAAGATTGTGCAGGATCGCGAGCAACAAGTCCACTACAACCTCAAGAACTGGGCTCCGAGGGACATGGTCCTACAAAGGATTGCTGAGCGCATTGAAGAATCCCACCAGACTAACCCTGATTATGCCCCTTGGGAGGAGTACATCCGAGAAGGTCAAGAGCTGCTGATGGCCCAAGAATCCAACTTCGCCCGCCCACAACCTTCATCTGACCGTCTGTACATCAACGTAGGTGAAGGTCAGGTCATAGAAGTCCAGCACCCAGAACCAACTGATGGCGTCATTGCTCGTCACGACGTACCGAGATTGCATTTTGGAGTGTTTGCATCGGGAGCCCGAGTTGTGAGGAATGATTCCACCAAATTAGACTTTGCAACAAAGTATGGCATTTGCGCCTTTGATACAGAATTTGATCAAGTTTTAGATTCAATCTGTGGAAATGTGAAGGATAGTTTCATGTTTGTCCGGGGAATCGCTGATTACCGGGATGGGTCCAAGGGAAAGGAATGGGCGTCTTATTCCTCCCTGGCTGCAGCTTCCGTCGTTAAGACCATCATTAAATCATTGAAAAATCGCCAACTTGATGATATGTAGGTGCTTACCCTTGATCAATCATAACATGCAATCATAGAATAACAATTACCTAATTACCTGAATTTGGTGAAAATTGGTGCTTTGGCGAGTTTTTTATTTCATGATATCTTCATGTGGCTATGTTTAAGATTTTTTGCATAATATAAAATAAAAATAGGTTGTTTCCCTGTAACCATTGCATGAAATTTCTGAGCAGATGCTTCCTATGATGTCAGTTAAGTATTGTATTGTAATGTGAATAGTATCATTCAGGTATGTTTTTTTTGGTTTTTTAAATATAAATGTACACAAAGAAACCCACAAATAATATCAGTTGTACAAATTCTCGAACTGAATGGACCAGTGTTACCAATATCTATATTTACCGGTAATTCGGTTTTAGCATCTGTTCTGTAGTTAAGAGGGACAAGTCGGTACTTTGTCTTCCAAGGCAATTTTCAGTGAAATGACTGTATGAAGTACAGGCTACATATCATGATAATTCCACTGTATTTTGTTGCAAAATTATTTGTGAAACAAAGTACTGATGTTGCCTTTTTCCACAATTTCTGTTCATTTCATGTACAATCCAGAAAAATTTCAAAATTAATGCCTACACAAATATGTAATATTTCCAAATTCAGGCATTGTATTTGGTAGATAGATATATATATATGTATACATTAATCATTAAAAGCCTGCGTGATCTTGCCAAAGCACCCATGTATTTTACCAGATCATCCTGACCATTAACATTCCATCATTCCCTGCCTTTCACAGCCACCTATGCATTGTATATTTAATCCCAGTAATAATACCGTCATAAGTGCTCTATTTTTGGTGTCTTACTGATCTGTAATGCCTGGGTGTAGAGCTAGGAAGAGCACGTTCTGCTTGTGTGTATGCGGTATGCCACGACTGTCAGCTTCTCATGTCATGTTCTCCAGATTGTATGATGTAGAAATCATCCATTCTTTTGTTAAGCGAGACCATATTGATGTATTCTAAGGATGGATTCAGAAAAATATACTAGTATAAACCCTGTAAAAGGTCATTTGTGGGAGAGAGAGTGCTTTGAATTATCATGAAGAGGTATAATAGATTAGAAGTTATGAAAACATGTGATCCAGTAATTTCACTCCACATCAGACATCACCCTTCACAGTGATAAGTAAGCGAGACCAAGATGGAAGAATACCTTAGACACCAGGAGAGTCTTGAGTTTAGCCCAGGTGTTAAAGTGTTGATCTGTCCTGCATCTGGCTGGTTTCATTCCCTGGGTGTCCTGGTCATGCTTGTTACCTCCCTTGTCAAGATATCATTAGTTGTTCAGTACTAAGTGTTACCCCGAGAAACCATGGTTACAAAGTAGGCTTTGACTGATTACAATTCTGATAAGTTCTGACTGGTCAAATTGTCTGTCTTGCTACAACTTGAGAGATATTTATCTGGTTGAGATGTTGTTATGTAGTTTCAGGCTTTATTGAGTTGCTCACCATTAGGTCTGAGTTCAGATTTCTAAAATAAGAACACATGTGATATGTAACTTATCAGGTTCTTCTGCTTTGCTAAGAAATTCAGTTACATTTATAAACCATTCCAACTATAAAGTACTTTTACAACTTTGTGGCAAATTGTTCAAATATAGTTTGCTCACATACGGTAATGTTAGTGATCCATGGCCTGTCATTGTCTGTACTTTATGATCTGTTCACACAGGTTCTCCATTACCTGTGTAACATTGAGCTGAATGTCGCACATGGCGAATTGTAGTCGGATAATGCAACAAGGCTCTGTACAACTCATGGAAGTCAAATTAAGTGTCTTTTAATAGACTGTGTGCAAACTCTTGTGAACCCTATAATGCAACTGACTACACTGCCAGGGTTACTATTTCTGTTAATGTAACCAACTGGCTCCTTGTCACAATCAGTGTTATCACCTCTGTTGTGTATGGTATGGTTGGGAGCCCCAGTGCCAACGAGAAGCTCAAGGATAATGTTGTTTTGTGTGTCATGCTGTTCACAGTTTAATTATTAGATGTTACTGTTTTGAGAGAAGATGACAAGAATGTTGTGTATTGTGTAATTCTCAACTATATAACATGCACCAAAATATAGTCCCAACAAATATAGTGGGAGTCACATCTGTTCCCTGTTAATGTACACATACACCTAAACAGATTGATTAAATTGAAGAAAAAACATTTTCTGCATAACATTTTGATCATTTGTCTAATAAATTCATCTTTGTGGCTGAAAACTTTCATTGTATTAAATCTATTGCTACCATTTGTTAGTGTTGGAGCTTGTCTGTATAACTTTGTTGAGTGGCAATGATATTTGGGTGTTTGTAACTTACATTACATTTCTGGTGAGCACAAGTAAATTTCTGTGCCCACATTAAATTCTAACTCTGTTGTTATCGTATCTTCATGTCTCCAGCCGGTTGTGTTTTCAGAGATATATATTTTGGAAAATTGTTAATTTTATTTGTGCTATAACTGTCCAGCAATGATTTTGTTTCTGGCTGAAAATGCCTGTTATTCTTGTGTTCTTGTTGTTAGGAAAACATATTCTGCTGATCTCCGTGTATATCTGGTTGAGTTTTGTTTAGGCAAATTAAATTTGTTACTATGGTTACTGAGCTACAAGTTTGTGCTTAAAGCTAATGTGTACTAGAAGCTTAATTAGCTGATCACACAAATAACAGATTATTTTCAATGTCAGTGAACTATATTTTGTCAGAAATGTCTCTCAAACAATCATGGTTTACTGTCCACCTTTTGTGCTTTAAATAAATACTCTTACTATTTTTAAAAACAAAACAGAGGATATTATGTGCTATTTACATAAATCGTCCAACCCAAACTTGGGTATTGTCCTCACTGGCCATCCATTATATATGCAGATATCCTGTGTATATTTAAATTGTGGTTTTTGATGATATAGGACATTTAGCATCCAGTATATGTGTTATACTATCTTGTGTGATTTGTCCTTACAGTTTCTGCAAGTCAGTATGTGCTACAGATATGCACAAAGCTTGTCATGTTGCTGTGTTTGTATGCGTTAAAAGATCTATCACATATTCTTGGATGGGGGATAGTGGGAGGCAAATCTGATTTAATATCTCCCCTGTTTTACATGGCAGTTCTTGTCTTCTGATAAAAGTGTGATATAACTGAATTATTCAATAGGTCAATGACATTGCTATAGTGACATATATCAGTATGTCATAAATGGTTGCTAATGGTTTTCTAACTTTTTGGTGTGGGTCATGATGAATATACCAGGTATTGTAACAGTCAGTCTCTGATATGCATACATATTTGTATGGAAACAAAAAGTGAGAGATAAGAACATTTTCCATAGCAATAATTGTTCTGGTTCTAATATAATACAAATCCTATTTATTGACTATTTCATAAGTGCTCTTACTATGACTTGCCCAATCATAATTCAGTATTTGATGTTTTAAAGGTGTGTAACTATTTCATCAGTTTTATTTATTGTCATTTGTAGCTGCTTGTTTGAAAGCTCCCTGCTTCCCTGTCTTCGTAGTGTTGTAGACTCGGGCATATTCTCCATGGATGGGTCAAGAACTTGAGTTAAGCTGTTGAGCTTGTTGGTTTATTTAATCCAGTGTGTCAGGTAGTTTCAGGCAGGTTTGAAAATTGTATTCACAAGCACCTGCTGCATGACTTCCCATTAAACAGGACATATACTACTCAAAGAAAGATAAGGACCACCCTGCTGCGACAGATTAACTATCGTAATATGAAAAAAATCAGGTGGTCCTTGACATCTTTGATTGTCTCCATCTTGAATTTAATTCATTTAAAAAAAATTCCATCTCTCAGAAATGTAATTGCTGCTCCATAGAGGTGTATTTTATATTAAGTGATATTAATCTTTGCATTGCTTTGCTGGAAGTCAGGGAGTTTTCAGTGTAGTATATTTAGCCAGTGTATCTGTTATTGCTAGTACATTTCATCAGTTGGTTATCAGTGCTTTCAGTGTTTGGAATAAGTGCTTTACAGGCATGCAACAGATTTGTGTATTTTGTATAGATTGCTTTGGGACAGAGTTCAATATTTTGTGTATTTTTAGTTTGAGTTAATTTTTAAATGTAGGCTGTCATGTGTTATATTTACAGACGTTTACTCCATTGTACAAAATTTCTACATATATGTTTACATTTCATTCATGAAATAGACAAGTACTATCAATGTTTTTGCATGTGTATCTTATGTTGACTTTGATAAAACGGAGAAAAAATGCTTAATTGTCTTGGTTCTCAGGTGATGTCATACAATGTATCAACTCAAGAAACAGCCCATTTATTAAAGGGTGGATAGAGTGTTAATTTGTCGCACTGAAGCTACAGCTTGGTATTTGCTGAAATATGTGTCTAAGATGCTTAAACACACTACAAGAGTATTTTTTATTGAAATCACAAAAATGGTTAACTGTATTTCCAGGGATCATGTGAATTCAGTAAAACAAGTAAGAAACATACACTGGGAAAAAAAAGTAGATTAAAGACTGACACATTACTTAAGATTAGTTGAAAGTAGTTTCAAAGCAATTAGGTTAATTTGTTGTAAGGAATCAATTCTGAGCTATCACTATAATATGGCAGCCATGTTTCCTAAAGCAGCACGAGGCAGCTTGCATTGCATGAGAACCAGTTAATTTTAAACATTTTTTCTTTTTCAATGCATATGTCAACAAATAAGTTGATACCTATGTCTTGTTTCCTTTGAATAATTAATAATTTGCCTGATTCTATGTAGATGTTCCATGAATAACAAGTGAAACTCTGTTTTCAATATGATGCCCTATATTGTTTTGCAGTACTAGTAATACCAAGAGCAGCTTATTGGTTTGGACCGTTCCTTAGATTAGATACTTCTCACATGCAAGCTTTCGATACACCAAGACATTATTTCAATCATTACACCATTACAGTATATTTCGAGACAGTTTAGTTGAAGCCATTTCTTTCGCGACTGCCCATTATAACAGCACTGTAAAGCCAACTTTTGAGAATTGGCCATTTTGTCTGAAAACAATTGAATCGACCTTCGGATGAGGGTCTGGGGCTGCACAGCATAGATATATCATTACTCTCTCCAGCAGAAGAAGACCATTGTTAGAAGGTTATTATCTTGTAGAACCAGTATGTCCGGTTTTGGTTAGTGGTTGTGTAGCAAATCTATTCCTGTTGTAGAGTAGGCAGTAGGCACACCTTGTTTCCCGAATAGACTGATCCAGATGATCCGAAGTTGGCTTGCCAGTACGTCTGCTGCAGCAAAATGGGCTTTGGCTTGAGATTTATTTGAAGTAAAGCCAGCTCAAGACACTGTTGATCTACCTTGATAAGAAATACTTGCTTCATGGGCAATAAATAACTTGTGAATGGTGTGAAGTGTTGTGTAGTTCATGAATACATTGTTTGCTGATTGTACGAGAAAACAAATCGTGCCATAGTCAGATGTTTTCAAGGCGTTTCATGAGAGCCTGGAAGACATCATGTCTGGGACAGGTAGACTAGTGATGGATAGTTTGAGCAACAGCCCACAGTGACATGCTATCTGCATCCTGGTCACCCATGGTACTCAACTGATCCACTGGCATGAGATCCAAGGTGAGACCATACCTCATGGAGCGTCTGGGGTGTGAATACGTCCTCAGCAACCTGCGCTGGTGAAATCCTGTGGGAATCAGATGTTAGAATATTGGTTTTTGGCAACATCCTGTGGGAATCGCGGGTTACAGTGTAGATTCTCTATAGCATATGCTGGTGAAATCCTAAATCTTTGGTAAGAATATGGATCCCTGACAAGCTATGCTGATCGAGTCATAAGGGGATCCGAGGTTAAAATGTGAGTTCTAGACAAACTATGCTGGTCGCGAGACTTGACTAAATTGATTAGGTAGTCAGACTTAAACCTTCCACGGGGAAACTTTGGCCAAGGACAAACTTTCCCCGGGGAAACTTTAGCCTAGGCCAAACTTTCTCCCCTTAGGCTTAATCTTCCTTGAATCAACTTTAAAGGCTACTTGTTTCAAACCCTTGTTCTCATATCAAAACGGGGAGATTCTGGCTATTTCTTCCCCAACCTTGTTTCATGTTTATGTTCATCATGAAAAGGTCAGATACGAAAACAAGACATAGCTATTCACCTGAACACATTGATAAGATATTCATGTTGATGTCAAGTTCCATTAACAATTTACAGGTCATCTTCATCTTCACATAAAACATGTACATGGTTCACATTTTGTTTCAATATCCTTATATAGGGTAAGATTCAAATGACAAGCAAGCATAAAAGCAAAGATATTATATCATTACTATTATTTTATATAATCATTTACTTATTTTTATATTTCAATAATTTACTTATCCCCACATACTCCAAATTAGCTTATCTCAAAATCATTACTATATTCAAAACTTTCACTAAATACCCAGTTTTTACTTGGATGTCCATATCCATTCAAATTTCATTCCCTCACTCATGGCTTTAAATATGGCAGCGTCGGCGACATCAGCTTAACAGTTGGAAGTAGACGTAAACATCAACACAACAACAACAACCCAACACAGTATCTGTATCAAATGCTGTATCATCTATCATTCCACTATATTGCCTTATCTATATTCAAAAGACAAGGTTTGATAAGGGGTATACTTGGCCCATGGATATCTGAATCATATTTCATATACCCAAAGTGATTATGGATTAGCAAACAAGCTTATGTGAATAATGTTCCATTACATTAATACATAAATACAACAAATATTAGATAATAAACAGCATGATAAGAGAGCAAGCAACCTGTGTATATTACATCTTATTTACCCATCAAATGTATGCTTGAATGTTTACATCTTATGGTGACATGATTTGGACAGATGAACTAATGCAGTGTGTCTTCATAGGAAATGCGTCAGGAGCAGGATGGATTTAGAGATATTTGCCGTTCAAACATTTATGCATTCAAATCACAACACCCAAGTCAGAGGCAAAAATTGACTACCCCGGTATTTGTCAAAAATGTGTACCAAAATATAAGTCAAAACTACTGACAGTTTATAAGAGCAATGGTGGGGAAGAAGGGGCCTAACTAGGCCAGAATCTCCCCCCTTTTGATAGAAAACAGAACAAAATATCCGAGTTTAAATTGGGGAGGGGGGGAGACTTTAGCCTAGCCCAAACTTTCCCCGGGGTAAGAATATCCTAGGACAAAACTCCCCCCGGGGAAAGTTTGGCCTAGGTCAGATTCTCCCCAGGGAAAGTTTAGACCAGGGAAGAAATGGCCTGCTACACCGGGTTCGATTCCCCACATGGGTACAATGTGTGAAGCCCATTTCTGGTGTCCCCGAACGTGATAATTATAACGTAAACATTCCCTTTGGATTATGGTAGCCTTATTCCTGTGGATACACAGAATACATACAGAAAATCAAAATTGTAACACTAAGTCATAGCTATTCCTAGTGGTATACCTAGTCTAACCCTGAGTTATCTCCCTTGATCCTGATGTCACTGTATTGTTCTCCTAGAACCTTTCATAATTTTTCTGTATGGTCCACATGCATGATGTACAGAGAATCGAGTGAAATTTCATTTCAAATCAAGACTTCAATTCTTCATATGTAGGTTAGTTACAAATCGCATTCCATTTAATATTCAATCGCATTGCTGTTTTGCATTTATATTAGATATATTTCCAACGTATTTATGGTCTGAAGTGTTCCCGCCCTTTTTGATTGACAAGTATGGCGCAGAACAAATGTGTGCAATGTCAGAAATTCATGGCGGATGTTGATCCCAACTCTCTGTGTGATTCCTTTATAAAGACTTACCTTGCTCAATTTCGGATCGATGCTTATTGTGTCAGGAAATGTCTGAAGAAGATTGGTTGTTGATGGACAAATCTCGTTCCTTAGTTAGGAAGCGTAAACATTCATCGTCATCAGAATGTTCTAAGTCGAAGAAAGTTCAGGGATCTCCGCCTTTATCTATTAAATCTGAACCAAAGTCTCGTTCTAGATCTAAATCAAAATCCTCTCCCCAGTTGGATATATCTGCGTTCTCAGAACTTTTGGCGGGATTTAAGTCCGATATCCAGGCGGCCATGGATAAATCTGTACGGGATATGGAGATGAGGAATGACGAAAAATTTAATCGCCTGTCAAAACATTTGGAGGAACCTGTTTTATCCGGCAAGAAGGCAGATAGCCGCAGTGGCTTGGTGGTGGATGGCAAGAGCCGGGGCCAAAGTCACTTCCAACGGAAACCAGGGGTGCTATGACTGGGAAAGCCGGTTAACATGCCCTGGCGTACATAGGAGGCCGGTCCCCTCAGGGGGATAAGCCTAGGGCTTCAAGCGACGGTGATGGAGTCGGCCCAGCCGGCTCCGGATCCGGGCTGACCGTGGCTCAGGCTACACACTCCGCGTCCTTTGTCCCCGGGAGCCAGTCATCCATGGCTGCTCCCTGTCGCATACAGCCTGCTACCTTCTCCCAAGAGGAGACTGGGCTGCAAGCGTTCCACGGGTCTGACTCGGTCCAGATGGCACATGATTCCCACCCCGGCTCAAGCCAGGCCACTGGGTCGGCTGCTATGGAAAAAGGGTGTATCAACCCAGCAGTCTGATTTGCACGGGCCTAGCGGTTCAGAGGACACGGCTACGGACCCGCAAGGTTATTTTGACACAGATGTCTGATGTGACTGATCAGGAGGATTCATCGGTTTATCCTTTTTCACAACCTGAGTTTTCCATGAAAGAGGGGTTGTTGACGGTACAATCTATGGACATGTCAGCACAGGATTTTATGCCGGGCTGGTCATTTAAGGAAAAGCTGGAACTTTTGCACGGACTTTATCCTAATACTCTACCACCGCCGTCGGATGAGCAGGAGATAGATATTCCCGTGGAACTCGGATTATCAGGTTGTCTTCCCCACGAACGGATGCCCAGGCTGTCATTACCACATTCATCATCACTTAAGAAAGTGTTGGAGAATTACAACTTAGGCCTCTCTAAGGCTACTAACTTGAGTTCTTTGCCTAGGGTTTCTCATAAACCCATTTATTCCATTCATGATCGTGTTATCCCAGCCAATCAACCAAGTTTAGACAAGCACTTTAAACAGTTACAGGATGCTAGAGGCTCTCGTGACTATGCACCGTCCTGTACTTTCATGGATTGTAGGGAATTGGATACGGCAGCCTGTTCGGCGATTGATAGCCTATCTTATTCAAACTGGTTTTCTGCGGGAGTTCGTGCCTTGCTCCCACCGGTGTTTCAAGATTATACGCTGGTTAAGAAAGACACTTTGATTTCCATGACTGCTCAAGAGGTGAATCAGGCGATTAGCGATTCATTTCTGGATGTAGTGTACCACGGGTTCCTTAGTCCCGATCGATGATATGGCTGGAATACTCAAGTGAATATATTGGGAAATATATTAGGCCGACTTACAGGTATTGAGCGGATACAGCGGCTAAATTCAGTGAGGAATTTACTGGATGTTTCAAGGGATTTTCTGTTTCATCAGCCCTTGGAATCGGATAACACCTTTAATGGACAATGTCAACAGGCTATTGAGGCTAGAGATGCTTTGACGTCGAGGAACTTGAATCAACGTCTGATGTCTGGTGTCGGCTCTTTTATTCCAAAATAGAAGGGCTGACACTAGATCTAGAAGAGGTTCCAGTTTTACGTCTCGTTCTGCTCCATCTTCAACAAGTCGTAGTCAGAATTTTCAGAGGTCTGCATTTGAACGTGCCTCGGATTCAAGAGCGCATTCAACAAATGTGCCTTTTACTAGAGGCTCATCCTCATCTAGGGGTAGAGGTAGGGGAGGTAGATATTTTCATGGATCAAGATCAACTTCCAAGAAATATTTACTCTAAAGTCTCACTGTTCAGTGTTCTCTTCTTTACGAATCGGAAACGTTCCTCGACATGATATTGGAATTGGACTTTGTATGTCCGGTGACACAATCTCCAGTAGGGGGCAGGTTGGCCCAATTCTTAGACAATTGGAAACTAATAACATCAGACAAGTGGTCCTGTCTGTCGTGAGCAGGGGGTTTATTCTTCCTTGGCAAAAGCAGCCTCGAGTGACTTGCTTTCCAGAGGGTCGTCGGTTTGTTCTTCAAGGCCAACGTTTAGGGGGAGCAAACTGAGCAATAAATCAGTTACTGGAGAAACGGGCAATCATATAACTTCCTCCAGGGGATCAGACATGCGGGTTTTATTCACTGGTATTCCTAGTCCCCAAGAAAGATTCGGACGAAATGCGCATGATAATAGACTTGAAAGTGTTTAACAAGCTATTTTTGAGGAAACCGCCAAAGTTCAGGATCGAATCAATTGCAAACCTACACACCTTGATTCGTCAGGATTCAAAGTTTATAAGCATAGATGTGTATCTTCATATCCCTATTCATCCAAGATCTCGCAAATACCTCAGATTTGCGGTGAACGGCCGCAGGTTTCAGTTCAGGGTTCTGGCATTCGGAATATCACTAGCGCCATGGTTGTTCACGAAAATAATCTCCCCGATTCTAGCTTTTCTTCATCAACAAAGGATTGCGATACACGGTTATCTGGGCGATTTCTTGGCAAGGAATGTGGTGACAGCGGTTCTCATGAAGCAAACCAATTTTATTATCCACATGTTTACGCATCTGGGTTTAATAGTTCATCCTACCAAGTCAGAACTGGTCCCTTCCACGAGGATCAAGTTTCTGGGAGCAATCTTGGACTCAAGAGCAGCCCGTATTTATACTCCTCAGGATCGTTGGTTGGAAATATCAACCAAGATAACCAACATGTTACAGAGGCCAGTTGCATCAGTTCGTTCATGGATGTCCCTTCTAGGATCTCTCACTTCAATCCAGGATTATACTGTAAGAGGAAGACTAAGGTTGAGAATCCAGCAGATCTGGCTCAACCAGTTTCGGATGGAGGACTTGGAACTTCTCATAGTTTTTCCAGACAGAGTCCGAAGGGAGATATTATGGTGGACAGTGTATGTGAATGTGTTGCCAGGAGTTTCATTACGTCCTCGTTTACCGGATCTGATGCTTTATGCAGATGCCTCGAACACGGGTTGGGGTGCACAAATGGACATCTGGCAGATTCAAGGTGTGTGGAATCCGTCAGAGGTGAATCTGCATATAAACTGTCGGGAAATGTTAGCACTGTTAAAAGCGATCCGTTGCTGGGGGAATCGCTTGTACGGGAAGAGTCTCATGTTAGTGTAGGACAATTCTACGGTAGTGGCTTACATCAACAAACAGGGAGGTACCAAATCTCAACAGCTCCTCGGGATCACTCAGGATCTGTATCAAACAGTGGATGCTATAAATTGTTTAATCAGGGCACGCCACATTCCAGGTCGGAAGAATATCTTAGCGGACTCATTATCTCGACAGGACAGAGTGATCTCAACCAAATGGACTCTCAAGGAAGAAGCATTCGATTTTTTAGGACAGACGTGGGAAATTCCAAACATAGATCTGTTTGCGACTTCCAGGAATTTTCGGATCCCAACGTTTGTGAGCCCAGTACCGGATCCATTAGCATGGCAGTCGATGTCCTATCCATATCGTGGGAGGGGATGATAGCCTATGCGTTTCCTCCGTTCAAACTAATCCCATAGGTTCTGTTAAATATTCAACAACACGACTCTACTGCAGCTATTGGTGGACAAACCTCTACGTCTCCTGTTGTGGCACAATCTAATCAGTCAACCCAAGTCCAACAGGTTTCACAAGAATGTCAGTCAACTTGCGCTACATGTATGGAAGCTATCTCAAGCTCACTCAGGAAACAGGGATTTACGGTTGGAGCTACCAGAGCTATTTCAGAATCCGTTAGACTTTCCGAAGCTGCCTTGTACGACGCTAAGTGGCGAGGATTCATCCAGTGGAGATGAGAGTGTGGAATCTTGAATGTGCCTGTCACCATTCCAATGATAGCGGATTTTATCTTGTTCCTAAGGGAACAGAAACATTTGAAGCATAATACTATTGAGGGATATCGATCAGCTATTGCTTCAGTCATGGATGTTCAAGGTTTATCTGTGGGCTCAGATACATCACTTCACAAAATGATCAGATCCTTTCAGATTAAGGATATATCGTCTCCAACGATATTTCCTAAGTGGGATTTAACGTTAGTACTTCAATCTCTTCAAAAATCTCCTTATGAGCCTATGCAGGACGCTTCTCTAAAGTATCTGGCATTTAAGACGGCATTTCTTTTGGCATTTGCAACAGCTTCCATAGTGTCGGAATTACATGCTATTGACTTTAAATCCATCACTTTTTCGGAAGGATATAAACAGATAACTTTTAGAACTGTGCCGGAATTCATTGCCAAGAATCAAACTTCAGCTTGTGGTCCTTTGGGACATAGGATATATCGTATGCCTCAGCTTCCTACCTCTACCTCTAGATCGGATAGGACTAGACGTTTGTGTCCCATATGTGCCTTGCGCTGGTACATTCAGCGTGTTTCTACGTTTAGACGTAATCGTCGCAGACTGTTTATTTCATGTAAGACAAATGTAGACTCTGAGATATCCAAGAATACCGGGGCGGTGGGGTAGCCTAATGGTTAAAGCGTTGGCTCGTCACGCCGAGGACCCGGGTTCGAATCTCCACATGGGCACAATGTGTGAAGCCCATTTCTGGTGTCCCCCGCCGTGATGTTGCTGGAATATTGCTAAAAGCAGCGTAATCTTTTGCTAATAGGGATCAGAATCAAGACTTAATTGATCTTAAATTCTCCCCCCATGAAATTAGAGCCCTAGCTTCATCCTTAGCGGCTTGGTCGTCAGTTCCGTTGAAACAAGTTGTGTCTAGTTGTCAATGGAAATCTCCTAATACCTTTATCCATTTTTACCTCAGGGATGTTGCTCCCTCTATTGAAGGCTTACATTTAATAGGACCTTTAGTAGCGGCTCAACACCTCGCCTCCGCCTGACTGCCCCTTTTGGGGTGTGTGTGTTGACCTGGCATCTACATCTTCAGGAAGGATGATGCAGTGAGAGATGGTGCCTGGGACTATCTGAGGGACCACTCGGAAGGATGATGGATACTGGTCAAGAGACAGCATGTAGCAAGACAAGTTGACATAGTAAGAGAATTTACATTTAGATGTATCACCTAACCGAGCACAATATGGACAGAGTTTCTAACTTCTGAGCTATGGTTGATGGCGTCAGGTTAGAACATGATTTACTAGCTCAAGGTGGTTACCTTAAAGGAGAATACGAGTGAATTGCAATAATTTGCTGGGTGAAAGATAAAGTCATCAGAAACATATTCCCAAATTTTCAATTAAAAATCATGTATAATTATGTTTTAATCGCGAAAACAGTTTCTGTAAATCTCAGCTTCGGCCATTATGCATATTTCGCTGGAACCCATGTGACCTTTCCGCTCGTGACGTCAAATGTGCCTGGAGTCCGGCATATTGCCAAAGACCAAGCGCTACAGTAGCACAAATCGTGTTGTTTCTGTCGTTCTTTCAAATGGTACGATGGTGTATTGCGTTGCCTGGAGATGCACGGCATCATCGAACATGGGAAAGAACCACCATTTCTTCCGTTTTCCAAGTGAAATGACAGATTTCGGCAGCAGAAATGCGCCAATCATTCCGAGTCGGACGCATAAAAACATGCATGCATGGGGTATGGAAATCCCCAAGCTAGGCTGAAGAAGGAAAAAGTATCTACGAGATTCATTTATACTTCATCAATCCCTGTAACAACTTACTGTCAGTGGTATTTTAACATAAATTAAATCAAGTCCGGTTGCCAGTCGAATTGCCCCTGCTACAAAATGTCCCAGCAAATTTGGTCAAATTGCCCCAGTGGGGTAGTCAAAATGCCCCAATTTATTTAAAATGAATAAATATAGGCCATAAATGCATAGTTTTGTCAACTTTGATATTACGTTCTTCATATATAAGTATATACATAGTTATGAGTTTACTAATGAAACATTTATCAGAAATATTACTTCCTAATAGCTTTTATATGAAGAACATAATATCATAATAAGTTGACAAAAACTATGCATTTACGGCATATATTCAATCATTATAAATAAATTTGAACAAATTAGAATGAATGACCAAATTTGCTGGGGCATTTTGTAGCTGGGGCAGTTCGACTGGTACACATGAGATATATATTATCAAAATCAGTAAGTGATTTCACATGAGCTTGAAAATGTTTCGCTATAACGTTCTTTTCGGTTCAGAGCCCTAAATGATGCAGTCAACTCGAAACATTGCCAAATACAACACCAAATCATGAAGTACTTATTGCTTTCATATGTTTCCATTTTGTCCAGTTACGCACTTTGGCATCAGACTCGCTATTTGTCAGTAGTGTGTGCCGTGAAAGTTGTTCTGTATTCTCATTGGCTGACAAGATGCCATTCTAAGGCTATGACCGAGTACCATAACTATTTCCATAACCAAACAATGGGGAAACATACGTTGTCCTGACTAGTATTATATAATTCACCAGTTTTCGGGGAATAACTTATCTGCGTCGCAAATATTATCTCTGCTCGACCAGGCTGGGATCTTGTATCGAGACTTGATACGTTCCTAATTTTTTTCAACAAAATAATTCCAGTGTAATTTTTGAAGCAGATAATTTTTATTTTCCCTCGTCTGAAGCATAATTATTTTGTTTTTAAATCCCAGACACCCTACAGTCACCCATTTGAAACAAAATGAACTGTAATCACATTTTTTTTTAAATAATTCTTAGTGACTGGTCATATATTGATAGGGGTGAGTTTGCTGGCAGGAACTGTATGACATTTTGCTGACAAATAGTAATCTTGTTAAATGATATGGTCTATTTTTAAATTTATTTTGACCTAAAGCGGTGCCTCCGTTTTGCTTGATTCTTCTTCTTCATCTTCAGTGGAAGATTGACTTGCAAGATGTAAAATCGGATCGTATTGATAGGGTCTAACATCCATTTCAGAAATGACACCAGGAACAGCTTTTACTGCTTCAGAATCCACGGACACTGTTAAGTTGTGAGGTAAATTCAAAGAGAAAGCCATCAGCAACAGGCACTTGTGACGTCATGTCACGTGAGATCCCCCCTCTGCTCATTAACTGTCGGGTGTTTCCGTAATAGGCGGAAATACGAGTACGTTTTTGTGTTTTTATTGCTATTTTACAAACTTTTTGTTCAATTTTAATCACGGAATGTAACTTTTAGAATATCCTTTACAATATATCAAAAGTTTTGTTTTCGTTCGTATTCTCCTTTAAGGTTTGAGTTGAAAACATTAATAGTCTAATGACAGTTAACCGGAAGTGATGACATCATAGAACCGGAGGTGACATCATAGAACCGGAGGTGACGTCATCTAGGTTAGTTAGTATTACATCATAGAGATTGTCTCTAGGGTCTGGAAGTGCGGTCATTAGACCGGAAGTGATGTCATAATTACCGGAAGTGACGTCATAAGTTTAAGGAATATTAGGTTTAATGACACAATTCGGGACTCTGATAGAATCATGATATATTCATAGGAATCTAGCGTAATCCGGATTTATGGTGTCAGGAATTATATAATTCCTACTATTACGGATTAGAATAATCATGATATCTATCATATCAACCATAACTGTAGGAACTTAGAAGACTCTCCATCTCTGGGAATGTATTCCCCCACTTCTACTGACCAAACTGGAGATAAATTATTTATCTCTGACTAAGTCATAGTTATTCTTGGGAGGTTGAGTAATCAACTCTCAGTTAGTGGTATAGAGGGTAGTATCTTCCAAGGGTAACCCTCCTTCCTTACTTGGGATTCAGGCTACCATAATCCAGAGGGAATGTTTACGTTATAATTAGGAGGTGAGGTGAAATTGGGTTTAACGTCGTGCTTGAGAATATTTCGCTCATATGACGACGTGCATGCGTGTGTATGTGTAAGTGCAGCTGCTTGTACTAGCCCAGACTGAAGCTGGTTTTATAGTGCTAGCCCACTGAGATACCATGCCGCAGTGAAGCATGAATACCCCACTCAGACACATTATACTGACTCCCGAGCCGACCAGTCCTTGTACCCATTAATGCCGAGCGTCGGGCAGGGACCAACAAGTACCATATTTATAATTATAATTAGGAACAATTACATGTATTGTTAGAAATTGTTAGTAAACTTACCTCTGGATTATGGTGAGTAGTTCCCACCCTGTGTCCTCCCCGCAAATTTATCCTTAGAAGATGTCATAGATGTGTTGTTTTTAGAGAAATTATGAAGGGTTCTAGGAGAACAATACAGCGACGTCGGGATCAAGGGAGATAACCCAGGGGTAGATTAGGTATACCACTAGGAATAGCTATGACTTAGTGTTAAAATTTCTTTTTGATTTTCTGTATGTATTCTGTGTATCCACAGGAATAAGGCTACCATAAACCAGAGGTAAGTTTACTAACAATTACTAACAATACATATGTAATTGTTCCTATTTCTTGAATATTGCTAAAAGCGGCGTAAAAGCATACACACTCACTCACTCCTCATATCCAGGTGAGCTACAGTGCTGGCAATTAAAGACAAATAAACTTCTCACAACTGCCATAAACATGACATGGAAAAATCGTGGAGATTTATGTGACATTCTCTGATAGTTATTCCTCGATATTTGTCGCCTGTTCCCAGTGAGCTGTACTGGGAGAGGAAACTACATGCCCTGCACAGAGTCCAGATGAACCTTCCTGTTGACGACATCTAACTGGGACACTGAGGGCACAGCTGTTTTATACATCTTGAAACAGTCGCCCAAATATTTCCTGCTTTAAACAAAACAATGTCCCTAAATGTAACAAGTTTTCATTATATTTGTACACCTTAAAAGGTATTGCTAATTTTCTCATATTCCAAATTTCCATATTTGAGAAATATATATTTGTTGTATTGATCTAATTTTTATGACTGACAGGGCCAATATTTCATGGATTGTGTAGGAATATGTTTGTACCTTCGGATGGCAACAAGGTCAAGGTTGTTTAAAGATTTAGGGGAGCTTTAAGCAATATTCCAGCAATGTCGGGGTGGGAGATCACCAGAAATGGGTTCCACACATTGTCCTCATGTGGAGAATAGAACCAGGGTCTTTGTAGCTACAAGTGATCACATTAACCACTTGGCTATCCAAACACCCCAAGATATGTAAAGTGACTGAGGAAGCAAGAGGAAGAAACTAAATTACTGTTAGCATGTACTACAAACAAAGTTATTCATGAATATTTCATTAATAATTTCAGTTTCTGTATTTATATGGGAGTGTGATTCAGTAGAAACAAAAATAACTGGAAATACAGGATACAATTTATACATGTATTTTATAACAAACATGGTGATGGATGTTTGTACATAAAATCTAAATGCAGATTTCTCAATCCCGTCATTTGTGATAGCTGGATAAATTCCTTTAATCACTACACCATTGGGCAATCCTGTCATTTGTGATGGCTGGATAAATTCCTTTAATCACTACACCAAGGGGTGCAACTCCTCATTTGTTATGCCTGGATAAATTCATTTCATTTGTGATGGCTGGATGGCTGGATAAATTTGTGATGCCTGGATAAATTCCTTTAATCACTACACCAAGGGGCAATAAGGGGCAATCCTGTCATTTGTGATGGCTGGATAAATTCCTTTAATCACTACACCAAGGGGCAATCCTGTCATTTCGGTAGATGGCTGGATAAATTCCTTTTTAATCATCCTGTCATTTGTGATGGCTGGATAAATTCCTTTAATCACTACAAGAAGGGCAATCCTGTCATTTGTGATGCCTGGATAAACTACACCAATCCTGTCATTTGTGGGATAAATCCTTTAATCACTACACCAAGGGGCAATCCTGTGATGTGATGGATAAATTCCTTTAATCACTACACCAAGGGGCAATCCTGTCATTTGTGATGCCTGGATAAATTCCTTTAATCACTACACATTGAAGATCACTAACCAAGGGTAATCAAGGGACAATCCCGTCATTTGTGATGGCTGGATAAATTCTGGATAAATTTTAATCACTGGTCATTTGTTGCCTGATAAATTCCTTTAATCACGCTGTTTTTGTTCCTCTCTCAGAGATATAAATGATCCTGCGATGATTACATCATAACAATATATACTTGTATACAAGCTGAACCTGAGTGTCACCCTGTCCAGATTGTAGATGCCTGGGTGAGCTGCCAGCCATGGGGACCTCGAGATCAATCTCTGTCGTACCCCAACAATGTGGGATGCCTGACGCAATAATCTGTTGAAGGGGTATGCTCACAAGCTATCAACCAAACTGTCTCCAAGCCTGCCCACCGGAACCATTTTGTCCCCTCTATGACCAGTACGGGTTGCGGGGACTATTCTAGTCCAGAATGCCCCTTGGTGTAGTGATTAAAGGAATTTATCCAGCCATCACAAATGACAGGATTGCCCCTTGGTGTAGTGATTAAAGGAATTTATCCAGCCATCACAAATGACGGGATTGCCCCTTGGTGTAGTGATTAAAGGAATTTATCCAGCCATCACAAATGACAGGATTGCCCCTTGGTGTAGTGATTAAAGGAATTTATCCAGCCATCACAAATGACAGGATTGCCCCTTGGTGTAGTGATTAAAGGAATTTATCCAGCCATCACAAATGACAGGATTGCCCCTTGGTGTAGTGATTAAAGGAATTTATCCAGCCATCACAAATGACGGGATTGCCCCTTGGTGTAGTGATTAAAGGAATTTATCCAGCCATCACAAATGACAGGATTGCCCCTTGGTGTAGCTCTGTCATGGTGACTCTCACATCTTGACGGAGTAACTATCTTGGAGTAACTGCCTTGGTGACCCCTGCATGTTACACACCATACTGCTCCTCATAAGGCAACTCTGTCAGCAAACACGGGTCTAGTCATGCAGTTCCAGGATATTGCAATGGTGAAGCTGAAATTCTGGAACTTTTTCTGCCCCTTACAGCCAATCAACTCAAGTCCCCACCCTTGTGGCAAGGCCAGACAAGCCCTGAAGCTAGCATCAGTTTCAGTTTGGCCAGTAGTAATGAAAAGAAAACAAAGTCACAAGTAGACATGAAAATATACGTTTATATTCTAGTAAATATATCATGTATAAGAATATGGCACAGTGGAACCAGATATGAAGAATATCAGGCGTAAATATCCTGTAAGTCATGTCCTGTTTGATCTGCCAGCAATACATATAACAGTCTGAATAACAATGCCAAGTCACACCAACACTCCACTAAAGAACACTGTTTCTGACTACTCATTGTCATGAACAAGGTGTGGAAATGAAACCCCTGGGGCCAGATCCACAGATCGTTTGTAATGTTAAAACCTGTCATTACTCTATAGTTTATCATAGGCTTACGAATGTCGTAGCGCTGCGAACACTTTGTGGATTGGGACCCTGAATGGTAGGGGACCAGTCATTATTTTATAGGGATGGGATGGGCACAAAAATATGACAGTCTCTAGGGATGGGTCATTATAATTAATACTCATATCTTGGAGGGTCAAGAAAAAATGTGACATTTTGTTATAAAATATGAAGTGCTTTTTTATTTTGTCTCTATTGGGAGAGTCATGATAAATAGTGAACAATGACAAGCATTAGGGGAGGGTTGCTATTTTCAGTACATCCACACATCAAAACCTTCTGCCTCCACACGCCTTTCATTAATGACTGGTCCCTTACAATTCATTCCTCGGACATCCAAGTGAAATTATATTTTATACATGGAATAAATTCTGACCTAGTCCAGACGTTGTGAGTATTTCAACAGTATGTTGTGCATAATAATATGTATGTTTTGAAAGTCCATCAGACTGACTGACTTTCTAAATAATGAACACCCAAGATGAACATACAAGTAAACATCACTGGAATGTGGAGTTGTCCGTGGACAGTGTACTCTTATATTGGACATGACGATGTTATCTGCTTCACACTTCAAAATATAAGGTGGACGTGTCTAAATGATTATGGGTTTACAGCAGATACATGTTTTGGACGACTGTACAGTGACTGTGTAAGTATATTTGTTTTAGGCAATAAACTGGGCATGCATGTATTCTGCTTAAGTGTTGGAAAGAACATTAATATCCAAATGCTTTGCCTGAATGTTAGAGTTACATAAGCATGTTAGTTGATATTGGAGTAGACAAGTTGCTTGGGTGAATGCACATTAGAAATTAGGCCAGACCAATATTATTTCTTGTTTTACAGATTTTTGTCCTCAGAAAACCTAAAGGCAGAAGGGAAAAAAAAAATCCAAAAAAAATCACTAGTCAAAGTAATATTCCTTCTAAACACTCAAAGTATGTTACTTTTGGCAATGTATGAAGTGTATATGGGGCAAAAACAATCTAAAACCAAAATTTCTTGTATGTCTACATTCTTGGCCAATAAAAACATTATGATTTTATTTTTTTAGCGGGGAAAATTAATTTTTATTTTTTCTTATTCTTGAACAAATATGACAGGCGTATCCGTAAAACAAGACATAAAATTGCTCTGGCCTTAGTTCAGATGTACAGAGTACATAGCTTCCATAATGTGTGTAGTTTAGGAACCTGTACTTTTTTATACTCTCCAGGCCTATTTGGGCTGATTTTGTTCTGGAGATACTATTTTTGTGTAGCGTTTGCTGCCATTGTTTTGTTTTTTTATGCAAAAATATAATATATTACTAAGAAGTGAATTGAAATCATCATCAATCCACTGCAGAACGTCACACTGTTAACTTAATAAATGTAGAAGGTATGATATAGAAAGTGAGGTATTCCATGATTGTAAACAAATTTAAAAAACCAAAACTCTATTAAGATTACTATTTATTATCTACTGACAGTGAGTGTGTTGCAATCTCAAGCAGTTGTGCGACAAGTAGTAGCCAAGCAATACTTATTCACCTACTAAGCTATTACACATAAATACGATAACCTGCCATTCTGGAATAGTTTGTTTCTTTGTACATATACATGTTTGTCAGTGTTTTCACAATTACAGATTGTTTTTCAACTACTATATTGTTCTTTTTCAATAAATTTTAAACATGTTTCATAGCATGATTTTGAGTCACATTCTAGCATTTATCTTATGAAATGTTTTCTGATGTTTATACAAACTTTGAAAAGTGCACATCGGCAATGGTAAATTTCAATATAAAAGAGTATTATACAAAGTATGACACTGAAGTGCCCTCTCTTATTTGTATCAACTGCGTTAGTTTCTTTGGTGTGAGATTCAGACACCAAACACATGATTCTGTGATGCGGATGGTTGGCATAACCAAACAGAAAATCTTTTCTATCTGAGTGAGGAGAGAGTTGTGTGACAAGTAGTACTTGGTGTGAGGAGAGAGTTGTGTGTGAAGTAGTACTTGGAGTGAGGAGAGAGTTGTGTGACAAGTAGTACTTGGTGTGAGGAGAGAGTTGTGTGACAAGTAGTACTTGGTGTGAGGAGAGAGTTGTGTGTGAAGTAGTACTTGGAGTGAGGAGAGAGTTGTGTGACAAGTAGTACTTGGAGTGAGGAGAGAGTTGTGTGTGAAGTAGTACTTGGAGTGAGGAGAGAGTTGTGTGACAAGTAGTACTTGGTGTGAGGAGAGAGTTGTGTGTGAAGTAGTACTTGGAGTGAGGAGAGAGTTGTGTGACAAGTAGTACTTGGAGTGAGGAGAGAGTTGTGTGACAAGTAGTACTTGGAGTGAGGAGAGAGTTGTGTGACAAGTAGTACTTAGAGTGAGGAGAGTGTTGTAAGGTGTACTCTCTCCATAGTGTCATCCAGAACAGAACAGAACAGAATTTTATAACAGGCCTCTGGCCCAAAATACATGTACATAAATTGATGATAAGTAGAGCACATATATATTTCATTTAGATTTGTGTTTCTTGTCAACAAAGTATAAAAACAGACATACATCCTGAACAATATTAACATTTTTACTCTGTAATATTGATATAAAATTAATAATTGATGGACATTTACTAAAATATTTTGATATGTACTTATTTCTGATATGAGAATATGCATCACAGATATAAAACACATGCCATTCATCTTCAACAACGAAGATACCATTTAATTTACAAAACAGGCAATGCCTTTCATTATATGCAACATCAGTGTATCTGCCCGTTTCAACTGCTAGTTTAAAATTACAGCACCGAAATAGTGTCATCCAGTAGCATGCAAAACAAAAGTTAATGTGAAATTCTGATTGACTAAAAACACCTGTATTGACATTGAAAGTCTGGACATTTTCAAGACTTTCCAAGGACATGAACTGTATTCATGATGCAAAACGAAGGAAAAGTTAAATATACAAAAAAAGATAAATATGCAAACAGCATGGACATGAGTATTGCCTTCATTTGCCTACGGCAGACAGATCCTCCAGTATATAATCTTGAGGCCTCTCCATCAAGAGCACAATACCTTAACATCAAATTCAGCATCTGACACAGACAACGAGGATGATGACTGACTGAGTTTGGTTTTACGCCGCTTTTAGCAATATTCCAGCAACATCACGGCGGGGGACACCAGAAATGGGATTCACACATTGTACCCATGTGGGGATTCGAACCCGGGTCTTCGTCGTGACGAGCCAACGCTTTAACCACTAGGCTACCCCACCGGCTACCCCACCGCCCACGAGGATGATGATGTCAGGGATGTGATTGCAGTTGCTGGAGGTTATACCAAATATGGACATTGCGCTCAGATATTGATACTTATGCCATACAATCCTCAAGAATTATATATTCTTGATATTTACAGCATTTGTTAACGTCATATGAGCATAGTTATCAGCACTACTAAATGAGTCAAAATGAGTCATGTTTGCTTCTTTAAATAAACAACAGTTTTTCTGGCTTTTTTTCATCAGATTTGCCAATTAATTATTCCATGAAGGTCAATGGATCCAGATAGTAAGTTAAAGTGATGTCTACAATAAGTTCCTCTGCTGTGGTTAATGGTAACATATTGATACTATGAAAGATACAGGGTGCTGTGATACTTGTTTCCATGTGTATAGATGTAAGGATAGAAAAATCGAATACTTCTCAGAAATCCTTGACTATTCTAAACAATCAAAGCCAGCTGAAATGTGCTGAATTACAGACACACACATCACCAAAATAGTGTGAGTTTAGTTTTGCGCCGCTTTTAGCAATATTCCAGCAATATCACGGTGGGGGACACCAGTAATGGGTTTCACACATTGTACCCATATGGGGAATCGAACCCGGGTCTTCGGCATGAAGAGAGCACACTTTAACCACTGGCCTACCCCACCGCCCCATCATAACCCAAAAATGATTGCATTGGAATGAAGATTGTCATGTCTCTAGCCATAAAACAGCTGTCATTTTGCCATCTGTCAAAAAATTACAGTAATAAAAAGGACAAAATTGCCCATGAATGTAAAAAAGGGAGATAAATACACAGAAAAGGGAGATCACTCTAGATACTCTAGAAAATAATTTTACAACTCAAACTGCTGTCATTTTCAATTCATGCTTGAGTACTTTGGGTTCATACAGACACTGTAGTCATAAAGCAAATGTCAGGTTTATCGTGTGCGAAATACACAGTATGTCGGAAAGTGCACGTAAAATCTCCAAATCAACATCATCATCATCGTCGACATCTGATTCAATTATACAATACATTTAGAATAAAGCTGAGTTCCTCAAACTAATAAAAATAATCAGAAACTAATTACCATTCACACAGAATTTCTGCTGAGATCAACTTAGAAAGAAACATAAATTATAGTTGCTTACACTGGTTTCCTCACTACATGTTAACATGAGTGTGTGATGCTCTTCCATCAAGCAGTTCTAGAAAACATCATTAATGTTTTTGAAGCAGCTGAAATTATCGATCAGTCAACAACATATTTGCATGCCTTCAGGCCAATGTACAAAAAATGAATAAACCAAGATTTTTTCCATTTGAATAAATGGCAAACATTCATGATTGTTAAATATAATTTTAACAATACACATGGGTGGGAGAAAACAGACACATGCCACCTTAATGTTGTTACTTTGACTAAAAAAACGCATGAGTTGACCAAATTTAAGAGATGAAGGAAACTGTTTGTATAAACATGAAAAGGCACTTGTGTAAATAGTCAGATATACTGAAACCTCGCAGGTCCAGAAAACACTCCTACTGTGCAATCATTTTATGTCCACAATATAGCACTATAAGGACATTAATCTAAGTCATGATTTGATAATACAGAAATTTGATATAAGAGGAAGACAACATGAAGAACTACTACTACTACTACTACTACTTGTAGTAGTACAGGAGAAGAACAAGAAAATTGGATTAAAAGGAAACAAGAGAAATCAAGAAAGAAACACACAAATACATTTCAAGCCAACAGGAAACAAGCGCCTGATATTAAGTGTTAGAATATCATGGGGTGCAACAAAAACACAGTCAAGTTCCAGATTCTCCATTAGATGAAGAGACACTGTTTTAGTTACATCTATGTCATCCTTACTATGTTTCTGTGGAGACAGTCGAGATTGTTAAATGAATATGAGATACAAAATATCAGCTGGTGTGCATTGGTGGAGCTAGTTCAAATATCTCACAAATATAATAAAATGTACTCAAATTTATCAACACTTCATAGAACTTCCCAGAACTTCACTTTCTCCTTGGGCTAGTGGAAAGACAATTTGCTCACAGAGGAGAAGGTTGTTGGTTTAGTTGCAGAAATAACACTAATCCAATTTAAACACATATATCTAAGAAATTCAATCAAGCACGGGTAAATGGCGGGAGTAACTATGACTCTCTAAGGTAGCCAAATGCCTCGTCATCTAATTAGTGACGCGCATGAATGGATTAACGAGATTCCCACTGTCCCTATAAAATCTAAACAAAGCTCAGAACAATTCTTAATCATAGTTTTGAGTTGGAAACCCTTTCTCAAAGGTGTAGGAGACGGATTAAATGCAACCCATTATCCTCGCAACTCACCCAGAACATAATCACTACCCAATCCTAGATTGCTGACTAACATACATTAATAATCTTGAATGTCAGAGGTACAGATAAACTACGTATCTGCGTAAAGTATGCAAAAGATTATGTGAAAACTCAATTCATATTAAGTCTAGTGCGTTCAAGTACGCTTGAATTTTTGTAAATACTCAATATATTAGATCTTACACATAAAAATGTCAAATCTTGGTGCATAGATAAACTAACTGAGGTATACTGAGTATATAGTTCTATTTCAACACATGAACAAGGCAACTTGCAGTCTTATCGTTTCTCATATTACAGATAAAATATAAATAACATATAAACTTCATGATACTTTTACAATTAATGGAAAATGACAAAATACCCAATTGAGTTTGAGTGAGGTGGGTACAATATATTTGGTTACTCAAAGGAAAATTAGGATACCCAATTGAGATGAACACAAGCGAGTACACATCTCAATGACCCAAAAAGTTATCTGTAGCTCTGAATGTTTTTACAATCATATCTCAGTTAAGAGACCAGTTAAACAATTTGATGTTGGGTAAAAATTAATCCTTTAAGTTTAAAGACATTATCCCACAAACTCCCAAAATATTTCTAAAAACGTTGAACTCCTGTGTTTAACATGTGTATGTGTAAACATAATCGTTAAATCTCGATCAATCATCGGTAAATATCAGTGTAGAATCTAGTAACTGGGAGCAAAAGTGCCAAAACAAATCTGAAAAAAAATCAATATAATTCACATTACTGGTGAGTTGTGACATAATTATGTTTGGATGACTAAGAAAACAACACCCTGAATATAATTTAGAAGCAGCCCATGAATAAACTTTGAGCATTGTCTGAACAAATTAAAAAGTCATTTCATATATTAGTATGTACACTATTATTGCGGACATAGTTTTCATATTGCTAATCATGAATAATTTTTCCCATTGACGATATTTCCGATGATCAATCTTTTTAGCCAGCCCTAATACAGACACAATATATTTTGTGTTTTGCCAAATATAGATTTAAAGGAAAGAATAACAGATTAGAACAGACATCACAGCTCCATACTAACATATAATCTAAACTCTGTTTTACAGTAACTATTGATTACAGATGTATAGGGAATGTAGTTTCATATCACATGTTGACTGATCACTAGAAGAAATATCACAGTTGGAACTGGGAACACATCCAGTCATTTACTCTACTGATATTAAACAAACTAAACTTGAGCAAAACTCAGTTACATAATTCTGATGTTTACAGTTTTCAGAAATCACAGTCATGATAAACAACTATCACATTATACCTTCTAAATATATTTTGAATTATTTCTAAGCTATAACAATTACACAAAAAAATAGTAGATTATGTACACAATTCAGTACACAGACATGTACCCTAGAATTGGAACCTTGTATGTTACAAGGTGGACAAATCCGTTTTCCCAAACTGGAAACTGAAACCGTGTTAGAAGTCGTTCTTGTTCAGCTGATTTCGACTGCATGCTGGATCATGATCTATATCTTGCAAAGTATGCGTGTTGTATGTATTTCACTATGTGTGCTAGTTTTCTATATAGCTAGAGTGAGTGAGTTTAGTCTTTCACCGCTTTTAGCAATATTTCAGCAATGGGCTTCACACATTGTACCCATGTGTTTCCAACTTATTTTTAAGGGAATCGAGAATCCCAGGTCCTAAAATAGCATGCAGCATGAGTGAATGCTTTAACCACAAGACTACCATACCGCCCCTTAGTTAGAATGCATATTATACAATGGTATGATTGTACTGATTCAGAAACTGAAGAAAATGTTCTATGTTAAGGGTCAAGGAACTGGTTAAGCCCACTGCACTATGTGGAATGGACAAATCCCAGGACAGTGTTCTGTACTCTGATTGGTCTATTTTTGTATACAAACATATGTCAGTAATAACCGTGCTGGCAACAGTCCCTTCAGCCCTAATGATGCATCTGCAGATACTAGCTGTCTGCATGATTAGTAAAAGTCCATGGAACAAATTCCATCACTAATGCATATGAAACACTAATAACTGTGCGTTTTAAGACAGTTGAGAAATCTGTTAATAAATATTTACAAATACAAGGTTAAAAGTTAATGTAAAACAAAATGAGAGAATAAATGCTGCTCTAAGTGAGAGATTGAGTATGGTATAGTGTCACTTTTGCAATATTCCAACAATATCACGGGGTGGGGAGAGGGAGGGAAAGACACCACCACTCTTAAAGGTGGACTCATTACTGTTATTAGGTTGGGGCTGCCTGATTGTTTTTTATTATGTACAAGCATGGATTTAGGATAACAGTAAAATCAGCCACAATCTGATTTCACTATTACATCAACAGGGAGCGGGCATCCTCGTCAGATACAGCTTTGTAATTTCATGCAGATCACAAAACCACCAATAAAATATTTAACTTGTGATATAACTCTTATTGAAATATCAAACTTCGTTTTCCAATATTTGAAGACAGTATTTACATACAGATTATCAAAACATTCAGCATTAGACAAATCTCCTGGTACATTACACTATTGTCTGGGCTATTTTCTATGGACCAGTGGACAAATTGTGTCATATTGCTTAATAATATTGCTTCAGTGTTCGTTTTGTTGTGGTGGCAGCATTAACAGAAGGAAAGGATCTAACTATTATACGATAAAGTTTTATGATACACTATACACAATAATACATACCAGCAAATATGAATGAAAAAAACTGAGATGGACAAAATATTTTTTTCATTTGTTGTCAAATCCTACAATCAGCAATATTCCAGCTATATGACTGTTTTCTGTAAATAATTGAGTCTGGACCAGACAATCCAGTGTTTGACATTGTGAGTATTGATCAAGGCATTTGGGATACGAGGACATGCATGAACCAAGTCAGCAAGCCTGACCACCCAATCCTGCTAGTTGCCTGAGTTGGGGTGCTGAAGACCAATTCCAACACGGATCTTCACAAGACCAAGAGACAACAGCTTTTTTCCTTGTGTCTAGTTGTTTACCAAAGTTACATTTCATTTATCTTTGCACAGGTGGTTACCTGAAAACAACATTTTTGAAACCTTGATATTAAATTGAGATATTCACATTTGTATAAAAACAAACAAACAAAACGACACTAAAGCAACCTATAAACAATTGTAAAGATATATGCTTTCTGTAAATTCTCTAAATGGTTGCAAACAAACTTCATCTGAGTTGATAGTTATCACAAAGAGCCATAACCGTAGGATCGGACTCCACCCTCCTTTGAAGGATCATTCTCATTGGTCACTTCATCACCCATCGTGTAATCTGTGTCTTCATTGAGGCTTCTGATTGGATAATGGAGACTCTCCCGCTGCAGGTGCTCGTTCATACATGCCTCTGTACTTAAACCTAATTTGGACATCAACATCATCTGAAATAGATAAGAGACAATGAAAGAATCTGACAACACCATATAGGAAGTAACATTACATACCATCACGGAACGACTATTTCTATGGTCCAATGGCCAGAGTGGACATTGTCTGGGGAGCAGATGGTTGGGGGTTTGATCCGTGGACACATAATGTCAAGACATTAGAAGATGGTACTTCTTGTCACTGTGACTGGTGCTCGGCATTAAATAACATCAAATACAAGTCACATCCAACAAGTGGTTGCCTTGGTGTCAGTATACTGTGTCTGAGTGAGGCAGCCATGTTTTACTGCTGCATGGTATCTCAGAGGGGTAGCACTATCAAACTGGTGTTTGCCTACACTAGAACAAGCAGCCACACAAACACACATCACATCCAACAAGTAGTTGACCCCGTGTCAGTTTACTGTGACTTAGTGGGGCAGCCATGTTTTACTGCTGCATGGTATCTCAAAGGGTAGCACTATCAAACTGGTGTGGTTTTTTTAATTGTTTTTTTTATTGGTTCCCAAGATTGTAATATCACAGATATACAAAGCCATGTTACATATGGCTAAGGTAATATAGCCACAAATATACAGGTAAGATATCAAGTAGTTATATAATGGGGGTTCTATTACAGGGTACCTTGTAGGCTTATTTCTATGTAATTCTGCTCCCAGTGCCTAGTATAAAATAGTGATTTTCGAGCAGAGACATCATTCAATGTACAGCCAAGCTCGCCAGCCTAGACCCATTTTCGCTAGGGCTACCCATTTTTTCAGCAACTACAAATCAACTAGTGACTAGACCTCGACATGCCGAGTGGAGTTTCCTTTATAGGAGGTCTTAGAAACTCCCAACGCCTCGAGGTCTAGTTATCGAGAGCACAAAAATGGTCAGGACTACTAGGATTGGTACTACCTTTTTGCACTTTTCCCCCCGCAACAGTAGTCGAAAATGTCCAATTAGAGATTTGGTAGTTCCAATGTATAGCACTACATATAGCAGAAGATGGCAACCAAACGACTTTCCAACAAATGGGCCTGCGATTTGAAAAGTCTGTAGGAGCACATCTACTCCTAGAAAATACTGTAGACAGCAATTTTGTGTCGAATATCGCCGGCGTCGACTATCTTGCTGGCCATCTCGGTAGAACAAATCTACAACCTTTGGAAGGTCTACCTACATTCGTTGACGATATATACGTGTTTGGCTACTTCCAACGCAAAGACTGAGTTTGCAAGAACGCCAAAGTATCCTGTACAACTGGAAAGGAAAGTTCCGCACAACTCATCGTTTCCAGAATCTCCATTGCAGTACAAGAGTCTTTGGCGAACCCCAAACATGTGCAAACAAATATCCTACACACGATAGGAATACGAGAAGACAACTGTGGAGCAATAGGGGGCACCATCGCTAGAATAGAGAGAGAGACCGGAAAGAAAGCGAAAGATAAGTGGCAAGAACTATATCCGGAAGAGAAGGCATACGCTCTATTTGTAGCAAAGATAGACGTTTCCGAAATACCCATCAGCGAGCTACAAACGTCGATTCAAAAACTAGAACGCCAACTACTAGCACACGGCTATGGGCTGTATTCTATCGACTATACAAGAGATTTCTCTGTTGTGCTGGATCGCAAGCGACTGGTGGAATACCTTTGGAAGAAACATGGTTTCCAGAGCAAGGAGACTTGTCTTCTGCTAAGCAGTCGAACAGTCCAACAATTCTAGACAATACGGGTAGCGTTGGGGCCCACGTCTGTACTTGAGTCGATACCTGGAATGGCTATACAATGCGAACGAAACTCTACAACATGGTTGTTTCCAATTTCGAAGCAGGAGAAGTCCGGGAGCAAATAGGTGGACATCTGGCAGACTATGTGGATTGCCCAAACCAACACTTGCGGAAAACTTGTCCTCCAGACACCAACTCGTTCGTAGTACAACCACCAGCAAAACAATGGGAAAACCTATCGAAATGTGTAGACTGCTGTCTCGTTCTGGCAGATCGCCCACAGGGCACCATATTCGTAGCTTGGTATGCACATTCGGAGACAGGTAGAATTTCTGGGGTCCGTATTGCTCCTACAAGAGCAGACGACGATGCTACGTGGGAGAAAGCGATAGAATGGGCTGCAGCAGATTTTGGTTTCCGAGCATGTCCAATATTTCGGGTAGATATACTCTCCGCTACAGATACTGGTGTGGAGCTAGGTCCACTACGTTGCTATACAAAGGATCCCGATGCCAAAACGATACTGTCTGCGAGTAGAAGACCAACCCAGCTACATCCAAATGGAGCCAATCCAAGTATTCTATTGCCTTCTTGCAAGACAGTAGAGTGGGAATGGAGAACAGCCAAATGTAGCACCATAGGCAAGGCTTCTTCCAAATTCCAACTGCAGGAAGTACCAGAGATTGCAAAAGACAGAGAAGTATATTCTGGATCTGCTAGGGATCGAGGAAAACGATTGCAAGAAATACAAGAAGCAGCATGTGTGGAAGAATGAAGAAAAGATGCATGGGCTATCCTAGATGGCAGAAAGACAGCACGGCAGATAGAACAAGAGCAGTGTAGAGAAAAAGAACTGGAGCGACTAGGAGAAATAGTACGGGAGAAAAAGGAATACACAAAGCGATCGGAAGAAGCTCGCAAAGAGGTAGAAACGGCTCTACGAAATATACAAACGAAACAAATAGCAGACATTGCAAATACTACATGGTCCATTCTAGGATACCGCAAACAACCAGAAGGACAAACAGCCAGCAGAGTAGTCTTGTTGCAAAAAGGCGTAGAAATGCCAATTATGGTTTGGGCAAACAAAAGATTGGAGCGTGTGCTGGAAGAGAACCATGACTTTGTGGAGACCACTACGGACAAATACGGATGAAAAACCAAACTTCTAGATGTCGAGCCTGAAGAGACCACTAAAATGTGTCACAATGTGCAGGTCAGCTTGATGGGGAAGAGACAGCTCAAGTCTGTTTCCCATTTTGTTGAAGAACCATATAGACCATACTTTGTAAAGTTGGACATTTATAACACAGAATCCTCGAATCCTTTTATTCAAAATAATGAATTGTAGCATCTCAAACTACAGGGTCTCCTGTGCTCCGAGATAGATAGTCAAATATATATATGTCCAAAATGATTTTGCTGAGAAATGTTTAATTTAATGCATGTTCATATTTCCTTCTTGAAGTGCATATTGCTTCCATGTAGGAACATATAACATTGTTTATCCTGGTGACCTGGATATGAGACTGGTATTTCTGTTTCCTTGTAACCAAGGCATGAGTGGGAAAGTGAATGGGTGTTTCTTTTTCACCAGGAACAGCTATATCAGGGGCACCTGCTGGGAATAATCACAGCTGGCAGACGGTCACAATTTTGTTTCACGTGATCCCCTGACACCAAAAGTACAAGATAACTGAATTTCTCTTGTCAAACGTTTTTGCAATACTGTTACATTATCATTTTAGAGATAAACAAGATCATAAGCAGGACATAATGTACTCTAGTCAGTTTGAACAACTTGGTTTCATAAAACTGAATATTTTTCATTAGCACATATATATGCCTTAAGAGCCAGGGCCTTGATAAAAAAGCAATCTCAGCATTAAGAAGATTGTAATTTAATTACTTTAACATCGAGTATGACAATCAAAGTGCTAAGGTCACAATATGGAATGGACCTGTCTCTAGCCGTGGAGAAGACACATCGTAGTAGATAACCTGACAGGAGCAGTTTGTTTGGTCAGGGCAACCACTGTACTGCAGTTATCTCCCATATCTCAATGAGCACTGCAATAGTTGACATGGTGAGATCCACAACTAGAATGCAGTTATCTCCCTTTTCTCAATGTTGAAGAGTACAACAATAGTTGACATGGTGAGATCCACAACTAGAATGCAGTTATCTCCCTTTTCTCAATGTTGAAGAGCATAGCAATAGTTGACATGGTGAGATCCACAACTAGAATGCAGTTATCTCCCTTTTCTCAATGTTGAAGAGTACAACAATAGTTGACATGGTGAGATCCACAACTAGAATGCAGTTATCTCCCTTTTCTCAATGTTGAAGAGTACAACAATAGTTGACATGGTGAGATCCACAACTAGAATGCAGTTATCTCCCTTATCTCAATGTTGAAGAGCATAGCAATAGTTGACATGGTGAGATCCACAACTAGACTGCAGTTATCTCCCTTATCTCAATGGGGCTCAATGATACAGTGAGTGAGTGAGTTAACATTTATCGTCACATCGGCAATATTTCAGCCATATATCGCGTGGCGAGAACAGTTTATAATTATATTATAAATCAATAAAGTAGGACATTAAAAACCTGTTGTCGAAGAACAGTAAAACTACTAGTGTATCACAGATATCCATTTAAAACTAGCAATCAAATCTTGGGAACTATAAATGACAATACAATATAAAATCAGGTTATAGATTGCCAACAACTGAAGGTAGATCACCACACTAGGGACCATGGGGACTTACAGTACATTTGCTTCCTGCATGGGCCCTAGCTGGATTTACATCATCCCTCAGCTGTTAGCAATTGAGATATATCTAGCCATACATTAAAATTACACATATTCTACGATTAAAACCCGAAAAGTTGAAATTTACTTTGAATGTTTTGGGACTTCAATGATACAGAGTTAGCCAGGTCATGCATTGAAGTGTGTAAGACAGATGTTGTTTAGATTTGGAGAACATCACTGTACAGCCAGCACTTGTATGTACTTTACTTATTACAGAACTCAATGTATAGGCAAGGCATGCGTGTTCTTCTTCTGTTGCAAGGTGAAAGAAGCAAGTCCTGAACTTGTACATGCAAGAAAGAACGAGGGTATAATATATTCAGACTTTAGTATATGTCTGATCAGTTTCACAAGGACAATTCAAAGTTTTCCTTACCTTCTAAAACTGACATTATTAGCAATTCAACTTAGAATTTGTACTTTACTCTTCTTAGTATTGTACTGAATAGATACAACATACATTACTTGCTATTACTTGCCACACATCTGAATGTTTCAAAACAGAACTAGGCAGGGTAAAGGCCCACACTTTTTGGGCAGAAGTACCATCCTGGATTCAAACCCACACTTCACAGAGTGAGGCATCTAATCATCAACACACAATCAGTGACTTGACCCACTCAGACACCATGACTTCCACAAAATGGAAGTCTGTCAACTGGTCGTCTAGACCACAATCCTTGTTTACCCATCAGACAAGTGTTAACTGATGCAGCTATCATGGCCGGAAGTTATGAACACACAATGTCTTTCAGAAAGTGGCCAGATGTAACTGTTACATTTTGTATAGCACTTTAAGTGGAGTCCCATTCAGCATTCAAACCCATACTTCTCTGATTATGGCACTTAATCTCTAGGTGGTGGTGGAATTGGGTTTAATGTCGTGCTTGAGAATATTTCGCTCATATGACGATGTGCATGCGTGTGTATGTGTATGTGCGGCTGCTTGTACTAGCCCACTCTTAAGCTGGTTTTATAGTGCTAGCCCACTGAGATACCATGCCGCAGTGAAACATGAATACCCCACTCAGACACATTATACTGACTCCGAGCCGACCAGTCCTTGTTGTACCCATTAATGCCGAGAGCCAGGCAGGGACCGACAAGTACCATATTTTAACGTCTTTTGGTATGACGCGGTCGGGGATCGAACCCGCGACCTTCCGCACTCCGGGCGGACGCTCTAACCACTACACCACGGAGGCGGTTACTTAATCTCTAGGACATGTAGTCAGACACTTATCCTTCTCAGGCAAAAGGCTTCCACAAGAATGTAAGTTTAACAACTGATCCCTGATACTGATGAAAAACTTACTTTCAGCTTTGAATATAATCGTAATCCTAATGCCTGAAAAGAGAAATTTTGAAGATTAATTGGCATAAATGTAGAAATATAATTCTGTGATTGGGCATCCAGTGATCTGTATTTACAGGACCATTCTTTCAGTTCGAGATTATCAACATAAATTACTGCATTCCTCTTAAAACAGTCTGGAGACTCATTAGTTATGTAATAATTAACTGATAACATTCATATACTCTCTTGTATTAGGCAGAACTTGTTGCATGAATATTTGTTTAACTTACAGTTACAGAATTTACAGATTTGTAGATTTTTAGAGAAGTTACATAACATGTTGTAAACACAGTTTGTTTCAGTTACTTGAAAACATTGGACAGGTATCTAAATAAGTTGCAAAGATAAGCCTGTGTCATTGGTCTGATGTTAGTTAGGGAGTGCAGTCTACATTCAGGTTAATAAAGGTGTCGGTCATTATTCCAACACAGATGCCTCCTTTAGGGCACAGTGTAGCTCAACACTTACCAAATACAGGACGTACGTCAAATACACCAGGATTGCTAGTGCAATCACAATATAGATGTACCAGTCCTGGCCAGTGCCCTGGAAATAGGAAATATACGAGCTACTTCAGGTCTTTGTCTCTTATATCATTCCCCACTTCATGAAGCACTGAGAAGAACTGTCAACACTGTCATAATTAGACCTGTCAGGATGACCTAAGCCACCTTGGAAGTCCCAGTCAAATGGAAGGATGTACATGTACCTGAGCTCATCTAATCAGATGGCAGTTTCCTAAAATGATGGTATTACCTATTTGACCTATGCAATGGTGAGGTGAGGTGAAATTGGGTTTTACGTCGTGCTTGAGAATATTTCGCTCAATATTTCGTGCATGCGTGTCATATGAGCCCAGACGAAGCTGGTTTTATAGTGTGACCATATTTTATCCCACGACACATTATTGACTCCAAGTATGACCAGTCCTTGTTGGTCCATTAATGGGGAGGCGAACCAACAAGTACCTTTTTAATGTCTTTTGGTATGGCGGACGACCTTCTACGCTCTAACCACTACACCACGGAGGCGGTCACCTATGCAATGGTGCGAAGGGTGTCTAAAATAGATTTCTTTAAATAAAACATGCATATATACTTCATAAGAAAAAAGTAACAATGTGAAGTCCATATGACATTATGAATGGGTCACAACAATACATTTCAACACGCCCAATTATTGTATGCTACTGTTTACAGTAAATATTTTTAAAATGACATGATTACATTTGACAGTCCTATGATGGATGGGCAGTGAATTGTATTAATGTTCTACTTACCACAAACAAGTAGATGAGATACAGGTTAATGCCCATCACTAACAACGCCAGTATCCACACAACCATTTGCAGCACTCTTTAAAAAACAAGATTTCATAACAATGAACAAAAATATTGGACATAACAAACATATATCAGTTACTTCCATATATTAATTTGTGCAACTTTTTTACAATTTCCACATCTTGCTTGCAATCTACATCAAACAAGAGAAAGCCATTTAGGAAATTTATTTGTAGAAATATTATTACTTGTTAGCCTACTACGCCAGAGAGTATCCCGGTGTCAGGGGTTTTCGACGATGTAAGACAAAAACGTAATTTTTTATCTTTAATATAATTTAAAGTTTTTATTTTACTAACCCTGAGTGATAAATCATATATTCGTCTATTTCACAAAAATATCAAGTGTTTCCTACAAAAATAGTGTTGATGACATCGTATCGGTGAAATCGTTGCCGCTCTCCACATCTGGGGATTTTGTATGGGTTTTAGAGGATGAGCCATACTTTTTGCTCCTCACTGCGGGGGAGTGTTGTGATCACGTGGCTTCCTATTTATATACTGCCTGTCACCAGCTGACAACTGATCCTACAAAGTTTTGTTTGCTATTTTTGGTTATATAGGCAACTGATTTTGGATCTGAAGGTAAATAATATTGATGATTGTTTGCTTTTTATATAACTTAACTTCCGGATCTCCATTGTCAATAAAACTTCTCACGACAATGACTGGGCATCCACCCTAACGATGAAATTGCTTGTGCACTCGATCGCGCACATACTCCCCCGATATAGCAAGAGCAATGTAATCGTCGAAATCACCAGAACGTCGAATTCAGCTCACTTTGGGATATCTTATCATTTCAGTTACCTCCCATTCTTGAAACTTCTCATAATCCTAGTGCTGCTGGTGAAGTGCAGTATGGGTAATAGTGCAAATGGCAGTTGTACACTCTGCAGGACGTTGAGCCAGCTGTTGAGTTGGTCCAGCTCGGTCGTGGCCAGCAAGGCTACGGCAATCGTGGGCACCATCGCTATGGAACGAGTCACCAACACTCGCTTCCATTTTGCCCAACGAATGCCCAAAAATCCCTACCCAAAACAAAATTATACGTAGACTATAAACATCCACATCCATGTGATATAGCAATGCCCTGCAAATCTACACCTCAACATATGATACATAATGTATCGTCTTACCAATTAATAATATACAATTTCCAAAACGCAATATTTACCATGTTTTGCAACAAGCAGCTAGACAACTACATGTGATTCTGACTGAAAGATAAATATATCCCTGGTAAGTCCAGACCTGATTAAACTGGACATCTGTTAATATGGGCAATGGGTGGACATAAGTCTCACAGTAGAAGGCCATTTCTTACCTCCATCACAAACTGCCCAGCATATGTACCCTGAAATAGAAAGCAATGCTCTGTACTATTGTATATCATTAACAGATATTTTGAAGTTTAACACTTTTCCCCCAATTTCTCAAAATATCACTTCATGTTTAGACATTTTCTGTAAATAGCACAGGACCTCAAACATCACAGGACTTCGAACATAGCAATCAGCAATAGCTAGACTATAGGAAGTCTAAACCATGACTGGTCAAACACTGCAATCAGCAACAGTAAGACCATGAGAAGTCTAAACAGTGACTTGTCAAACATCGCAATCAGCAACAGAAAGACCATCAGAAGTCTAAACCATGACTGGTCAAACACTGCAATCAGCAACAGCATGACCATGGGAAGCCTAAATAGTGATTGGTCAAACATTGCAATCAGCAATAGTAAGACCATGTGAAGTCTAAATGATGACTGGTCAAACATTGCAATCAGTAACCGCATGACCATGGGAAGCCTAAATGATGACTGGTCAAACATTACAATCAGCAATAGCAAGACCATGGGAAGCCTAAACAGTGACTAGTCAAACATCGCAATCAGAAACAGCAAGACCATGGGAAGCCTAAATGATGACTGGTCAAACATTACAACCAGCAATAGGAAGACCATGGGAAGCCTAAACAATGTCTAGTCAAACATCGCAATCAGCAACAGCAAGACCATGGGAAGCCTCAATGATGACTGGTCAAACATTGCAATCAGCAATTGTCTTAATCTTAATCTTAAAAGAAAATACTATAATGAAATGGTTTATTAAATTTATTAAAAGCGAGCAAAGACTTGCATTACATTAATTTCAAGGTTTAGAGTATTCCTACTCTGATAACAATGGTAGACTCACGGTCATGGTGGAGCTCTGGCCTGCAGCTAACACCCCAATACCCCAGATTATCTTCATACCAAGCCCATAGTTCTCAGCGATCCAGTCGCCCTGGAAACAAGAGGTGCTTAGTCTGAATATATTGAACCTTCTTCATATAGCTGGAATATTGAAGACTTCGGTGTGAAACACAAAAACCAAAAAAGTGCCAAAGTAAGTATAAAACAGGGCCATGGCACTCTACCTGACTGAGGCACATGCAGTTATCAGTTTGAAATGTTGGCAAAACACAAGTTGCTGTCACCATTAATATTGAAAACATTGTTGTCTAAATACTGAGGACAAAAGACTATAATTAAAATCTCTTTGTACAAAATGAGAAACACACATGCCATAGTTCCACTCATTAAGTCACATACACCTAAAATTTACCAGTTTGGTGAAAACCGGGTCAATATATATAAAAACCTACAGTAATAGGAAAACGTGGAATTAACTTCCTGCATGTCATGGTGGGACCATCTCAAAAGTCAAATGGAGGAAATTACAATCATATCCTGAAGTAGTGGGCCATCCCACAAAACCTTCCCCATTGCCACATAAAAAATGAAAATGGGGACATTCTTAAAGGGGTTCTTGATGTCCAGTTTTCCCTATTTCATAATGATTCAAACTGCTTGCACTATAGAAGAGGATAATAACATAACAATTCAAGATGCTGGTAAGCCGGAAGAGCTCAACACTCAATCTCACTTCACAACAATTCACAATGCTGGCAGTGTGCGAGAATTCAACTCTTATTCATACATGAAATGGAAATGGCTGTACATTTTCAGGGTATGACTATGAAATATACTGTTTATTAATATCACCTAAACTTAATTTACTGAAGGAAACAGCAGATAACCCCCAACCCAATATTAAGGAAGTAGATCCATATCTGACCAAAAAAGCTCTCTCTCGACTTCTCCAGTGTCTACAATAAAACCAACATTTGTATGTGTGCATTTCTCAAATATGAGAGCACAAAGGCTCTGTAGCTCACCTGATTAGTTTCTGGATTATTATATTTGATCAGTATGCAATGAAGGGGAAAGAGGAAAAAGAAAAACAACCAACAGACGTTTCTACACAACAGACATCCTCCCTATATTGTCAGTACTGTAATGGCCGATGCGTAACCTGTACTATGCATGACCAAGTGGTCACTCAGTTACATGAAGCTCGTGAAGATCCGGGTTAGAATTGATCTTCAGTAACCCATGCTTGTCGTAAGGGAGACTAGAGGTGGTCAGACTCGCTGACTTGGTTGACACATGTCGTCGTATCCCAATTGCATAGATCGATGCTGTTGATCACTGGATTGTCTGGTCCAGACTCAATTATTTACAGACCGCCACAATATAGCTGGAATATTGCTGAGAGCGGCGTAAAACTAAACTCACTCACTCAGTTACATGGAGCGGAACAGTTTCAGGTACAGGACACAAAGAAGCACAACTACCTCACAAATGACCCTTCTGGTGACCTTGACTCGATCAAGAGCAACCCAATTAATAGCCCAAAGTATAAAACAAAACAAATTCCGCCTGTTACTAGAGTTATCATTATTGTAATAAATGTTTCAACAAATCCAGGCTAACAGTAGAAATAAATACACCATCAAACAAGTATGGTCTGTCCCCAGACGAAGTACCCACAGCTTTGCGTAGACTGGGATTGGCAGCATACTTGGGGTCGGAGAAGGCTGCTGCAAACACTGCCACCACAAACAGGTTGATGAGGAAGGACACAAACAGAGCAATGGCTGAAAGAAATAGTACATGAATATACATTCAACTGTTGGTAAATCGGTATCTTTCCTGGCCCAACACACAGCAATATATCCTTCTTCACTTCCAATGCATAACACAGAACCCCTTCAACAACTGGGGTGCCCAATGCCCATTGTTACAATCAGAGACATCCGTGATCTTGTTCTTGAGCTCTCAAATCCCTTCTCATTGCACCAGGAGAATCACTGTGCTTGCTTTGACATTGAAAAATTGCAACAGAATAATGTTTCTTCCATTGTTTGGACATTAGCATGGAAATAGGTGAGCAAGCCTAATATAGAGGTGTGAGTACTTCTTTAAATATGGACTGTGTGCCATTGAGAGGATTAAGACATGCACAATGATTTCCTGTTGTGATATAGGTAGTTTCAAAGATGATTAATATTTCCATTTATCAAAAGACATGGATTAAACTTACCTGATTCAATAGCATAATACATGTTGGCCTCTTTCACACTGTTTCTGTTGCTTCGATCTATACTTCGGGACTGGAATGAAATGTATGTATGTAGCGGGACTGTGTGAACATTGCATTCAGCTAATGAGGATGTTTTACCCACTTGCCTGAAATGGTCTAGCAATAGGATCAACACCAGAACATAAACTCCTGAATATTATTCTGGCTTTTACAGAAACATCATTGAAAACAGTAAAAGTACAATTATTATGCATATGGGTAGAAAAATAAGTGGACAGAAATAATAACATTGTTGCAGATTTCAAGAACAAATGGCCATTACAATTTTCACAAATGTGTGAAACGAAACATTAGATATGAATTACCCTGTACCATGCATTTCTGTGTGAACCAATTGTATAGAACTAACATATGGTGTATAAACAGTTATGAAAAACAGAAAGAAAATGTTTCATTCACACAAAGACCTGAATTTGGAAGGTCAAGCATATTGTGGAAGGCTTCCATTGTTTGTTGTTTACTGCTACCCTCAGCAATACTCATGCTACTGACCAGTACTAGAGCGCTGTGCAGGTAGATGTTGTGTGGCATGATGACGGCACCAACAATCCCCACCAGCTGTTGGATGGCATTCTTGTCACAGTCTTGGCACCATGGGAACCAGAGACCCTGCAGGATGGCGAGTTGGTCTGGCTTGATCTTGATGTACTGCAAGAAGGGAGGACTGTGGTCAGTGAATGTGGTATGCCCATCAGCAATAATACGTTCAATATACATGTCATTAAATCAGAAACATCTCTGAGCGAAGACAAATACGTCCATGGGGCAATCAGTGCAAGGCTTCTACATTCTAGGGCTTGTACACCATGAAACAAAAGCCCGAGCGGTGTACACAAATGATTGTCAAATATCAAACAACCAAAACAACCTACAAACCAACAAACAACAGCTGTGATGATGCAATTTTTTATTTATTTATTTATTTTTTCAATCTTCAAATGACCTTTGTCAAACATATTCCCTGGATGGCTGAATCACCCAGCTCTACTCAAGATAATAACTTGATAATCTTTTGACAAACATATTGTGTCATACTATATTGCAACCACTGATGAATTCCATGTAAATGTTGGTTTGTGATAGTTATCAATCTCAGATGAACATATCTTCTTGACCGTCATCATGGAATGATCACGAAGAACAGATAGCCTGAGTATCGTGTAGGTTATTCCACGTGGTACTGTTCGGTATTTTACGAGAAGAGAAAGAGGCACATCGCTGATAGCCTCCTACAGTTCAGATGGTGTGATCAATTTGTTGATCAATTTTAAAAAATATTTTTTATTTTTTGATGATGATGCAATTGCCTTGTATGTCAGATCAGCATCAGGTACTATGGGCAGGAGTCACAGATTACAAAGGAGAGCCAAAACAGTCCTACATCACATATTCCATCACAGACAAGTACAGCTGAGACACAGCCTCAAGAAGACATCACAGCCTGTGTTAGCTGGGTTACCAACAGGAATGGTAAGGAAGGACATCTCCATATTCCGAGTCATCTGAACAGTTCAACTAATTCCAGCACCTACTTACCATATACAGGAAGGCAGCAGCCATGGTTGTGATGAAAGCTCCAAACAGTGCCTCCAGCTTGCGGAGCCCAGCGTTCTCCAGGAACAGGAAGGTGAAGGTGTCTACACCAGTGATCAACACACCTGCCCAGATGGGGATTCTGTACATACACAGTTGCATTAGACATCTCTCATGTAGGAGGAACATTCCCCACTATGATCTAATGACACAAACATATTGTTCTTTAGACAAGGGACTCTCCATGTTGATCATTGACAAAGGTAGAGCTGTTTATAAATTTACATTGGGTCAATGGGCAGATGGTTTGAAGACCTGATGAGTGAGAAGCAGAATATTTGATGGAAGGATGGACATTTAACAGCTGGAAGGATTGATGGATGGCTGTACTGCCAACCCACAGGCAATAAATTAACTGATTATATTTTCACTGCCATGAGAGAAGTTATTATTGGTATCAACCCGAAGGCACATTAATATCTCCAGCTTATGCAAGGTGTTCTGTCATATACCAGTATAGCAGCAAATACTTGCATGTGATTGGACAAAAGGTTGATGGCAATGGCAGATCCAATGACCTCCTGAATATCACTTCCTATGATGGCCAGCTCTGTCATCATCCACAAAACAATACGAGGAGCTTTAGGGTATTCTTGTCGACAAACCTCTGCCAAGTGCATTCCTAAAAAGTATACAGGACATAGTTTATGAGGACATAAGGGACCGTTCATCATTAATAGTTAATAGAGAAGCATGTACAATGTGAATGACCCACCTTAAAATTAATGTACAAAGTCTATGACCCCTCCTGCAAGTTATGTACAAAATCAATGCCCCGCCTCCCCTTAATTCTTAAACATAATTGTTTAACATTTTTATGTACAAAATTGTTGAAAGCCCCCATCCCAGTACATGTGTACAAAATTGCTGACCCTCCACCTCACAAGAACAAAATGGGTGACCCCTCCTTAAAATCATTATCACCCCCTAGCCATAAATTATGAACAGTCCCTAATTTCTCAAGAATATAAAATATGCCTGCAACTTGATGACGTCAATTGTGCAAATGCCACTTTTCTGAGGGTGGTGAGTTGTTCCTCTTAGTACTGTTGTACCCAGTTGATGCTTGTTAGAAACATACACATGCAATTTCTTAGAAGGTTTCAAAAATTATGTTTGAAAAAAAAATGTTTATATACTCCATTTCCCTTTCTGATAATATACATACACATATATATTGATATTCAGGAAACTCCATCACCCCCATTTTCATAGCATGGACTTGTCTGACATAGCCAAGACTGTATTCAGAGAGTCGACATTTTTCTGCTTGTAAACTTTATTAACATCATGAAAGAAGCTCATCATACAGTATGAACATTTGAAACAAAAAGTTATATATTTCTTATATAAATGATATTGCTTCTGAATGTGATTTGACAGTAAACATTCCTTAAATTTGTAGAATAGACTAACACAAGGGCCCTGATTTTGTAAGCTCTCTTAGAGCTAAGATAGTCATAAGTGCCATACATTAACATTAACTTATGACTATCTTAGCTCTAAGAGAGCTTCGAAAATCTAGGCCCTGGGCAAGAAGTATCTTGCCTGTCACACATCCTAATCTGGCCGCCAGCAGCTGCAGCACCAACCCCATCACTGTCGACCACATCAACACCCACAGCAGCTGCAACAACACAGTTCATAGTAGGTCAGTGTGGTAGGGAACGTTGGAGTGAGGGGGTGTGACTGTGAGCGAGTAAGTGAGGAATTAGCACCTTGACAGCATTTCCTCCTCATGGCCTGACGTACTTCCCTACCTCTTCCATCCTTAACCTATCAATTCCTAACCATGTTTAACCCGATCACCTATAAACCAGTGAGTGAGTTTAGTTTTACGCCTCACTCAGCAATATTCCAACTATATGGCGGCGGTCTGTAAATAATTGAGTCTGGACCAGACAATCCAGTGATCAACAGCAGGAGCATCGATCTGTGCAATTGGGAACTGATGACATGTGTCAACCAAGCCAGCGAGCCTGACCACCTGATCCCATTAGTCGCCTCTTACGACAAGCATGGGTTACTGAAGGTACATTCTAACCCGATTCTTCCCCAGTCACCTGTTAACCAACCCTGTGCCTGCTGTAATTATAGAAAGGAAGAGAACCCAAGTAAAGGGTAACTCTTGGGAAGTCCAAGTCCTTTGGGCTTTACCCACACATTTCATAACTGTTATCATGTTAGTAATGGCTTTCATATATCATTCAAATGCTCCATCCATGCTTTCTCACAATTTCAACAAAACTGTACTGTTAACACAATGCAGTCATTTCTCCAGTTCAAGTTATTTCCTCTATGAAATTACCTTGTACTTCGCAATGGCTCCTGACTGCAAGTCTGACTCGATATTCCCCGGATCCAGATAAGCAATGCTCATCAAGAAGCCTGGCCCTGTGAAGGCCCATAGTTTCTTGAAGCTGAAACCAGCCTATAACAAAGGAATTGGTCACTGATAGTGTTGTATACTGCAGCCATGAATAATTTCTTTTTATTTGCAAGCATTTGTGACAAAAGTGGCAAGAATATATTAAATGATATAAAAATAATTATTTTGGAAGCTGGGCTTGCAACAGTCACAGTCCTGATGTGCTTTAATATCAGCCTTTATCTCAACATAATAGCAGTTGGATGACATCCTTAGATTTTTTTACGATGCAGCATTGGCATTTCCTGTTGTAATTATGTATGATAGTGATCAACGTAATCAGGAATTCAGGACTTGTTGTTTGTATGGCTGTAGATTAAACCATTTCGAAACCAGGATCAAAATAATGCTTCATTTCTGTGCCTTGTTACGGTAACTATTAAAATGGAACACATGAAATAATTTCAATGTGCCGTGGCGGCATGACTAAAATTATGATAATAATTCTCACGATTCATTTAATAACAAATGCTATAAAATTTAACCAACTCAAAATGATTCAAAACCACCCAAACTGTTTATTGGTGGCAATCTCAATCTCACAGTTTAACATGGGCATGGCCATTTTCAATAACTGCACATACCAGGAAATCCAGGTTTGATGATAACATAGTTTGTGGGTTAGTTTTAGGGTCCCGGACAAATGAAACTGAACTGTTATTGCAGTCGTGATAGTGTTCAGGAAATCGAGCTGTCAAGTTTACAGGTTTACATGTAATTTCAGTAGGCCACACATAAATTATGTTGGGTGCCCAATGGCCCCCTGACATTTAAAAAAAAAATGCATTTCTATTCCTGCATGTCTGTCATGAAGATTTTCTTTTTAATTGTTTAAGAATTTCTTCCACCAACAATTCCTGAATAGTTATTGTGAAATATGTCAGTCAAAATCTCGTGTTTATGTATTTCAGTGTTTGACAAAGCCATTGTGTGGAATTAACTCCATGCTTCCTTAGTGTCGAGGCTCTGAATTTTGTCCATTGGACAAGATCACAACTTCATCAGTGAGCATGTCTGGAACTTTGTTGCGTGTTGTGTCTGTGTATATAATATGTTTATGTATGTAAACTGAACACTGAACATCACATCGCTTTAGAGGCAACTAGGACTGCCAGGTATTACCAGAATACTGGTATACTGCAATACACTTTTCAAACGATGCGTATTGTAATATTTTTGTCTGAAAACCGGTATATTGGGGAAAGAGCATATACATGAATGATGTTTTTGTGTTTATCTGTAATGTAGAAAATGGGATTGACATGTACAGTCAGTTTCACCTATTGTCAAGTTCCATTACCACACAGCGGTAACACGCAAAGGTTTAAAGTTATAAAACTTCTGGACAGTTATTATCTTCTGCCTTTGGCATGCACGTCCGATCTAAACGGAAGCATTTATTCGAATTTTGCAGCTTTGAATTTTATTTAGAGTTTCATTAAACACTTACAGCACTAGTGAAGAATGACCTTGTACCCAATAGATACATGGGATATTGCACATAATACCAGTTGAACATCTACAGCACTAGTGAAGAAGGACCTTGTACCTGGTAGATACGTGGGATATTGCACATAATACCAGTTGAACATCTACAGCACTAGTGAAGAATGACCTTGTACCCAATAGATACATGGGATATTGCACATAATACCAGTTGAACATCTACAGCACTAGTGAAGAATGACCTTGTACCTGGTAGATACATGGGATATTGCACATAATACCAGTTGAACACCTATACCACTAGTGAAGAATGACCTTGAACCCAATAGATACATGGGATATTGCACATAATACCAGTTGAACATCTATAGCACTAGTGAAGAATGACCTTGTACCTGGTAGATACATGGGATATTGCACATAATACCAGTTGAACATCTACAGCACTAGTGAAGAATGACCTTGTACCCAATAGATACATGGGATATTGCACATAATACCAGTTGAACATCTACAGCACTAGTGAAAAATGACCTTGTACCCAATAGATACATGGGATATTGCACATAATACCAGTTGAACACTTACAGCAATAGTGAAGAATGACCTTGTACATGGTAGATACGTGGGATATTGCACATAATACCAGTTGAACACTTACAGCACTAGTGAAGAATGACCTTGTACCTGGTAGATACATGAGATATTGCACATAATACCTGTTGAACACTTACAGCACTAGTGAAGAATGACCTTGTACATGGTAGATACAGGAGATATTGCACATAATACCAGTTGAACATCTACAGCACTAGTGAAGAATGACCTTGTACATGGTAGATACATGGGATATTGCACATAATACCAGTTGAACATCTACAGCACTAGTGAAGAAGGACCTTGTACATGGTAGATACATGGGATATTGCACATAATACCAGTTGAACATCTACAGCACTAGTGAAGAATGACCTTGTACCCAATAGATACATGGGATATTGCACATAATACCAGTTGAACACTTACAGCAATAGTGAAGAATGACCTTGTACATGGTAGATACGTGGGATATTGCACATAATACCAGTTGAACACTTACAGCACTAGTGAAGAATGACCTTGTACCTGGTAGATACATGAGATATTGCACATAATACCTGTTGAACACTTACAGCACTAGTGAAGAATGACCTTGTACATGGTAGATACAGGAGATATTGCACATAATACCAGTTGAACACCTACAGCACTAGTGAAGAATGACTTTGTACCTGGTAGATACATGGGATATTGCACATAATACCAGTTGAACACTTACAGCACTAGTGAAGAATGACCACTAGTGAAGAATGACCTTGTACCCAGTAGATACAGGAGATATTGCACATAATACCAGTTGAATACTTACAGCACTAGTGAAGAATGACCTTGTACCCAGTAGATACATGGGATACTGCACATAATACCAGTTGAACACCTACAGCACTAGTGAAGAATGACCTTGTACCCAATAGATACATGGGATATTGCACATAATACCAGTTGAACACCTACAGCACTAGTGAAGAATGACCTTGTACCTGGTAGATACATGGGATATTGCACATAATACCAGTTGAACACTTACAGCAATAGTGAAGAATGACCTTGTACATGGTAGATACGTGGGATATTGCACATAATACCAGTTGAACACTTACAGCACTAGTGAAGAATGACCTTGTACCTGGTAGATACATGAGATATTGCACATAATACCTGTTGAACACTTACAGCACTAGTGAAGAATGACCTTGTACCATGGTAGAATGACCAGTTGAACACTACAGCACTAGTGAAGAATACCTTGTACATGGTAGATACAGATATTGCACATAATACCAGTTGAACATCTACAGCACTAGTGAAGAATGACCTTGTACATGGTAGATACATGGGATATTGCACATAATACCAGTTGAATACCAGTTGAAGAATGACACATGGTTACAGCACTAGTGAAGAATGACCTTGAACCCAATAGATACATGGGATATTGCACATAATACCAGTTGAACATCTATAGCACTAGTGAAGAATGACCTTGTACCTGGTAGATACATGGGATATTGCACATAATACCAGTTGAACATCTACAGCACTAGTGAAGAATGACCTTGTACCCAATAGATACATGGGATATTGCACATAATACCAGTTGAACATCTACAGCACTAGTGAAGAATGACCTTGTACCCAATAGATACATGGGATATTGCACATAATACCAGTTGAACACTTACAGCAATAGTGAAGAATGACCTTGTACATGGTAGATACATGGGATATTGCACATAATACCAGTTGAACACTTACAGCACTAGTGAAGAATGACCTTGTACCTGGTAGATACATGAGATATTGCACATAATACCTGTTGAACACTTACAGCACTAGTGAAGAATGACCTTGTACATGGTAGATACAGGAGATATTGCACATAATACCAGTTGAACATCTACAGCACTAGTGAAGAATGACCTTGTACATGGTAGATACATGGGATATTGCACATAATACCAGTTGAACATCTACAGCACTAGTGAAGAAGGACCTTGTACATGGTAGATACATGGGATATTGCACATAATACCAGTTGAACATCTACAGCACTAGTGAAGAATGACCTTGTACCCAATAGATACATGGGATATTGCACATAATACCAGTTGAACACTTACAGCAATAGTGAAGAATGACCTTGTACATGGTAGATACATGGGATATTGCACATAATACCAGTTGAACACTTACAGCACTAGTGAAGAATGACCTTGTACCTGGTAGATACATGAGATATTGCACATAATACCTGTTGAACACTTACAGCACTAGTGAAGAATGACCTTGTACATGGTAGATACAGGAGATATTGCACATAATACCAGTTGAACACCTACAGCACTAGTGAAGAATGACTTTGTACCTGGTAGATACATGCACATAATACCAGTTGATATTGCACATAATACCAGTTGAACACTTACAGCACTAGTGAAGAATGACCTTGTACCCAGTAGATACATGGGATACTGCACATAATACCAGTTGAACACCTACAGCACTAGTGAAGAATGACCTTGTACCCAATAGATACATGGGATATTGCACATAATACCAGTTGAACACCTACAGCACTAGTGAAGAATGACCTTGTACTTGGTAGATACATGGGATATTGCACATAATACCAGTTGAACACTTACAGCACTAGTGAAGAATGACCTTGTACCTGGTATCTAGATACATGGGATATTGCACATAATACCAGTTGAACACTTACAGCACTAGTGAAGAATGACCTTTACCTGGTAGATACATGGGATATTGCACATAATACCAGTTGAACACTTACAGCACTAGTGAAGAATGACCTTGTACCTGGTATCTAGATACATGGGATATTGCACATAATACCAGTTGAACACCTACAGCACTAGTGAAGAATGACCTTTACCTGGTAGATACATGGGATATTGCACATAATACCAGTTGAACACCTACAGCACTAGTGAAGAATGACCTTGTACCTGGTAGATACATGGAATATTGCACATAATACCAGTTGATCACCTACAGCATTAGTGAAGAATGACCATGTACCTGGTAGATACATAGGATATTGCACATGATACCAGTTGAACACCTACAGCACTAGTGACCGCCTCTGTGGTGTAGTGGTTAGAGCGTCCACCCGGAGAGCGGAAGGTCGCGGGTTCGATCCCCGACTGCGTCATACCAAAAGATGCTTAAATATGGTACTTGTTGGTCCCTGTCTGGCGTTCGGCATTAATGGGTACAACAAGGACTGGTCGGCTCGGAGTCACTATAATGTGTCTGAGTGGGGTATTCATGCTTCACTGCGGCATGGTATCTCAGTGGGCTAGCACTATAAAACCAGCTTAAGTCTGGGCTAGTACAAGCAGCCGCACTTACACATACACACGCATGCACATCGTCATATGAGTGAAATATTCTCAAGCACGACGTTAAACCCACTTTCACCTCACCTCGCCTACAGCACTAGTGAAGAATGACCTTGTACATGGTAGATACATGGGATATTGCACATAATACCAGTTGAACACCTACAGCACTAGTGAAGAATGACCTTGTACCTGGTAGATACATGGGATATTGCACATAATACCAGTTGAACACTTACAGCACTAGTGAAGAATGACCTTGTACCTGGTAGATACATGGGATATTGCACATAATACCAGTTGAACACTTACAGCACTAGTGAAGAATGACCTTGTACATGGTAGATACATGGGATATTGCACATAATACCTGTTGAACACCTACAGCACTAGTGAAGAATGACCTTGTTCATGGTAGATACATGGGATATTGCACATAATACCAGTTGAACACCTACAGCACTAGTGAAGAATGACCTTGTACCCAATAGATACATGGGATATTGCACATAATACCAGTTGAACACCTACAGCACTAGTGAAGAATGACCTTGTACATGGTAGATACATGAGATATTGCACATAATACCAGTTGAACATCTACAGCACTAGTGAAGAATGACCTTGTACATGGTAGATACATGGGATATTGCACATAATACCAGTTGAACACCTACAGCACTAGTGAAGAATGACCTTGTACATGGTAGATACATGAGATATTGCACATAATACCAGTTGAACATCTACAGCACTAGTGAAGAATGACCTTGTACATGGTAGATACATGGGATATTGCACATAATACCAGTTGAACACTTACAGCACTAGTGAAGAATGACCTTGTACATGGTAGATACATGGGATATTGCACATAATACCAGTTGAACACTTACAGCACTAGTGAAGAATGACCTTGTACCTGGTAGATACATGAGATATTGCACATAATACCAGTTGAACACTTACAGCACTAGTGAAGAATGACCTTGTACATGGTAGATACATGAGATATTGCACATAATACCAGTTGAACACCTACAGCACTAGTGAAGAATGACCTTGTACTGGTAGATACATGGGATATTGCACATAATACCAGTTGAACACCTACAGCACTAGTGAAGAATGACCTTGTACCTGGTAGATACATGAGATATTGCACATAATACCAGTTGAACATCTACAGCACTAGTGAAGAATGACCTTGTACATGGTAGATACATGGGATATTGCACATAATACCAGTTGAACACCTACAGCACTAGTGAAGAATGACCTTGTACCTGGTAGATACATGGGATATTGCACATAATACCAGTTGAACACCTACAGCACTAGTGAAGAATGACCTTGTACTTGGTAGATACATGGGATATTGCACATAATACCAGTTGAACACTTTACAGCACTAGTGAAGAATGACCTTGTACATGGTAGATACATGGTAGATACATGAAGATATTGCACATAATACCAGTTGAACAGTTGAACTACAGCACTAGTGAAGAATGACCTTGTACCTGGTAGATACATGAGATATTGCACATAATACCAGTTGAACATCTACAGCACTAGTGAAGAATGACCTTGTACATGGTAGATACAGGAGATATTGCACATAATACCAGTTGAACATCTACAGCACTAGTGAAGAATGACCTTGTACATGGTAGATACATGGGATATTGCACATAATACCAGTTGAACACCTACAGCACTAGTGAAGAATGACCTTGTACCCAATAGATACATGGGATATTGCACATAATACCAGTTGAACATCTACAGCACTAGTGAAGAATGACCTTGTACCTGGTAGATACATGGGATATTGCACATAATACCAGTTGAACATCTACAGCACTAGTGAAGAATGACCTTGTACATGGTAGATACATGGGATATTGCACATAATACCAGTTGAACATCTACAGCACTAGTGAAGAATGACCTTGTACCCAATAGATACATGGGATATTGCACATAATACCAGTTGAACACTTACAGCACTAGTGAAGAATGACCTTGTACATGGTAGATACATGGGATATTGCACATAATACCAGTTGAACACTTACAGCACTAGTGAAGAATGACCTTGTACCTGGTAGATACATGAGATATTGCACATAATACCAGTTGAACACTTACAGCACTAGTGAAGAATGACCTTGTACATGGTAGATACATGAGATATTGCACATAATACCAGTTGAACATCTACAGCACTAGTGAAGAATGACCTTGTACATGGTAGATACATGGGATATTGCACATAATACCAGTTGAACATCTACAGCACTAGTGAAGAATGACCTTGTACATGGTAGATACATGGGATATTGCACATAATACCAGTTGAACATCTACAGCACTAGTGAAGAAGAATGACCTTGTACCCAATAGATACATGGGATATTGCACATAATACCAGTTGAACACTTACAGCAATAGTGAAGAATGACCTTGTACATGGTAGATACGTGGGATATTGCACATAATACCAGTTGAACACTTACAGCACTAGTGAAGAATGACCTTGTACCTGGTAGATACATGAGATATTGCACATAATACCAGTTGAACACTTACAGCACTAGTGAAGAATGACCTTGTACATGGTAGATACAGGAGATATTGCACATAATACCAGTTGAACACCTACAGCACTAGTGAAGAATGACCTTGTACCTGGTAGATACATGGGATATTGCACATAATACCAGTTGAACACTTACAGCACTAGTGAAGAATGACCTTGTACCCAGTAGATACATGGGATATTGCACATAATACCAGTTGAACACCTACAGCACTAGTGAAGAATGACCTTGTACCCAATAGATACATGGGATATTGCACATAATACCAGTTGAACACCTACAGCACTAGTGAAGAATGACCTTGTACTTGGTAGATACATGGGATATTGCACATAATACCAGTTGAACACTTACAGCACTAGTGAAGAATGACCTTGTACCTGGTATCTAGATACATGGGATATTGCACATAATACCAGTTGAACACTTACAGCACTAGTGAAGAATGACCTTGTACCTGGTAGATACATGGGATATTGCACATAATACCAGTTGAACACTTACAGCACTAGTGAAGAATGACCTTGTACCTGGTATCTAGATACATGGGATATTGCACATAATACCAGTTGAACACCTACAGCACTAGTGAAGAATGACCTTGTACCTGGTAGATACATGGGATATTGCACATAATACCAGTTGAACACCTACAGCACTAGTGAAGAATGACCTTGTACCTGGTAGATACATGGAATATTGCACATAATACCAGTTGATCACCTACAGCATTAGTGAAGAATGACCATGTACCTGGTAGATACATAGGATATTGCACATGATACCAGTTGAACACCTACAGCACTAGTGACCGCCTCTGTGGTGTAGTGGTTAGAGCGTCCACCCGGAGAGCCGGAAGGTCGCGGGTTCGATCCCCGACTGCGTCATACCAAAAGATGCTTAAATATGGTACTTGTTGGTCCCTGTCTGGCGCTCGGCATTAATGGGTACAACAAGGACTGGTCGGCTCGGAGTCACTATAATGTGTCTGAGTGGGGTATTCATGCTTCACTGCGGCATGGTATCTCAGTGGGCTAGCACTATAAAACCAGCTTAAGTCTGGGCTAGTACAAGCAGCCGCACATACACATACACACGCATGCACATCGTCATATGAGTGAAATATTCTCAAGCACGACGTTAAACCCACTTTCACCTCACCTCGCCTACAGCACTAGTGAAGAATGACCTTGTACATGGTAGATACATGGGATATTGCACATAATACCAGTTGAACACCTACAGCACTAGTGAAGAATGACCTTGTACCTGGTAGATACATGGGATATTGCACATAATACCAGTTGAACACTTACAGCACTAGTGAAGAATGACCTTGTACCTGGTAGATACATGGGATATTGCACATAATACCAGTTGAACACTTACAGCACTAGTGAAGAATGACCTTGTACATGGTAGATACATGGGATATTGCACATAATACCAGTTGAACACCTACAGCACTAGTGAAGAATGACCTTGTACATGGTAGATACATGGGATATTGCACATAATACCAGTTGAACACCTACAGCACTAGTGAAGAATGACCTTGTACCCAATAGATACATGGGATATTGCACATAATACCAGTTGAACACCTACAGCACTAGTGAAGAATGACCTTGTACCTGGTAGATACATGAGATATTGCACATAATACCAGTTGAACATCTACAGCACTAACAAAGAATGACCTTGTACATGGTAGATGCAGGAGATATTGCACATAATACCAGTTGAACACCTACAACACTAGTGAAGAATGACCTTGTACATGGTAGATACATGGGATATTGCACATAATACCAGTTGAAACACCTGGTAGATACAGATATTGCACATAATACCAGTTGAACACTTACAGCACTAGTGAAGAATGACCTTGTACATGGTAGATACATGGGATATTGCACATAATACCAGTTGAACACCTACAGCACTAGTGAAGAATGACCTTGTACCTGGTAGATACATGGGATATTGCACATAATACCAGTTGAACACCTACAGCACTACTGAAGAATGACCTTGTACCTGGTAGATACATGAGATATTGCACATAATACCTGTTGAACATCTACAGCACTAGTGAAGAATGACCTTGTACCTGGTAGATACATGAGATATTGCACATAATACCTGTTGAACATCTACAGCACTAATGAAGAATGACCTTGTACCCGGTAGATACATGGGATATTGCACATAATACCAGTTGAACATCTATAGCACTAGTGAAGAATGACCTTGTACCTGGTAGATACATGAGATATTGCTCATAATACCAGTTGAACATCTATAGCACTAGTGAAGAATGACCTTGTACCAGGTAGATACATGGGATATTGCACATAATACCAGTTGAACACCTACAGCACTAGTGAAGAATGACCTTGTACCTGGTAGATACATGGGATATTGCACATAATACCAGTTGAACACTTACAGCACTAGTGAAGAATGACCTTGTACATGGTAGATACATGGGATATTGCACATAATACCAGTTGAACACTTACAGCACTAGTGAAGAATGACCTTGTACATGGTAGATACATGGGATATTGCACATAATACCAGTTGAACACTTACAGCACTAGTGAAGAATGACCTTGTACCTGGTAGATACATGGGATATTGCACATAATACCAGTTGAACACCTACACCACTACTGGAGAATGACCTTGTACCCAATAGATACATGAGATATTGCACATAATACCTGTTGAACATCTACAGCACTAGTGAAGAAGGACCTTGTACCTGGTAGATACATGAGATATTGCACATAATACCTGTTGAACATCTACAGCACTAATGAAGAATGACCTTGTACCCGGTAGATACATGGGATATTGCACATAATACCAGTTGAACATCTATAGCACTAGTGAAGAATGACCTTGTACCTGGTAGATACATGAGATATTGCTCATAATACCAGTTGAACATCTATAGCACTAGTGAAGAATGACCTTGTACCAGGTAGATACATGGGATATTGCACATAATACCAGTTGAACACCTACAGCACTAATGAAGAATGACCTTGTACCCGGTAGATACATGGGATATTGCACATAATACCAGTTGAACACCTACAGCACTAGTGAAGAATGACCTTGTACCCGGTAGATACATGGGATATTGCACATAATACCAGTTGAACATCTATAGCACTAGTGAAGAATGACCATATTGCACATATCAGTTATTTGTTGTTTTTCTGGTTAAGCCTCAATTATTTGATGACAGCCTTTAATTAGCTGAATTATTGGTATATGTGGCAAAAATCAATTTGCTGTAGACCTGTTCTCTCCCCAAGTCCCGACTTTGACTACAACAAAGTTATTCCAGGTCAAAGTATGGAGTTGAAACAGCAAGCATGACAGGGTTCATTCCATGATTTTTCCAGACAAATATTGCTTTTTCCAGACACAACATTATATATCCTAGGATATTTTGATACATTTAAACATTTATTACAGTGTCTGAAATAAATCAGTATCTCATATATGGCCTCCCATCCCCCCTAACAGCTGTCCATTCACACCTCTTTATAAGATGACATAATAAACATGAAACATCAAGTGTAGCAAGTTTTCTTTTACTCTTTAAAATCTTTATTTACATATAATAATATATGTTATTAAAATCAATAATGGTACATCCCCAACTTTTGTACATGCATATGAGAAACCTTAACTGCAAAAAGTACAGTTCTTCCACCTCTGGAGGGAAGGGGCACAAAAACCTTTCAACCATCAAACATTGAATAAATCTTATTGTTTAGAATTTTAGTACCACATGTATTTAAACGAGTATTCACATATATGCAAACTAATCCCGATACACATGTTGATGGCTGCCATAGCCCTTGTAGTACTGTTAAGATATACAGTTTTGTTAGATAAAACCCCCAAGATTATTCGATGATTTTTCCATGATTACATCCAGTTTTTCAAATTCAATGATTTTGTCCAAGACTGGAAAATGGGGTGTGAGATTTCCAGGTCTTGTGGGAACCCTGCTTAAGTCTGTGCTGCAGAGTCATCAACGTCTTGGTATACAATCAGGAAAGTAAACAACTCTTCCCTGTAATCTACATTTCAATCTGTGGCAAACATACCACAGCAACATTCTGATCTTATTACAATATGTCCTGCAATTTTAAACATCAAGACTGGATGTTTTTCAAAGCATTTTGTTTTCCTTTCATTCTTTGATTAACTGATACCTTTGCCCATTTGTAGCCATTTCATGGCAAAGGGTTATTATATAGTAGAAACTGGAAACATATACAATGCAAAAAAAATACAAATATATAAACATCATTATGTGTCACACAGACCTCGGGCAGATACATTTGGTTGCATGTTTTGCAAGTGTCTAGTAGAAACAAAACTACTATCATCAAAGTGGCAAATATATCATCATAGGAGTTGCAAGGTTTAATTCACAATTAGTATTAGGTCAGGTGTGATGAAACAGGAAAAAGGGAGGAAAACCATGACACAAGGCTCTAATATGACATTAGGTATGAACGTGACCTACAAGCTTTAGACTTTGTCCAGTTGGTGTAAGTATTCAAGCCATGTGTTGTACAACTGCATCCTGATACTCTTATACCTAATACAACAGTGTCTTGTTTGATGGCATGTACCTCGAGATTTACACAGGAACTGGGGCTTGCTTCGAATAAGAAAAGTGAAGTTAATGCAAGTTGTTCGCAGCCTTTATTGATGCACTAATAATTGGACTTCAGACTTTGGCGTAGTCTGTCATACAGACCCTGAAACAAATATATCCAAGAAAGCCCATGCAAGTCTAGATTTCCACAGTTTCAGTCTGAAAATGAAGAAAGTCTCAGGGCTTCTTTTCATTATATTTTATGCTTATTATTTAATAACCATTTTTTTTCTGTAAAATATGTTCATTTCAGAGACTAGATGTCAGTCTAACTTTGGTGATGCTCTCAGACAATTAAAGGCTTCACTTTTTATTCCCTCATGTTCTCATTTCTACATCCAGAGAAACAACTGCTACTTGCCCTCCATGTATTATCTTAAAGTTTTAGTTCTCCAATTCATTCAAATTACATAAACGGAAATATTTCAAGGGGTTTTAAATGTAATGCCAGAGGTGTTTTATATATCTTGGGGATTTTATATTTATCAGATTCTGTGACCCTGTGATTGTAACCGTCCAAGGCCTGAGATTGTTTTTACATTTACAGACAACAACCATATGGAGTGAGTGAGTGAGTTTAGTCATATGCCGCACTGACCAATATTCCAGCTATATGGTGGCGGTCTGTAAATAACTGAGTCTGGACCAGACAATCCAGTGATCAACAGCATGAGCATCGATCTGTGCAAGTGGGAACCGATGACGTGTCAACCAAGCCAGCGAGCCCGACCACCCGATCCCGTTAGTCGCCTCTTACGACAAGCATGGGTTACTGAGAATACATTCTAACCCGGACCTTCACGGGTCCCAACCATATGGAAATCAAATGCATTGAATGATGTGAAATTCAATGACAGATATTTTCTCAGTTTTTCAGTGGCTTGAACATACAATTTTACTTGAACCAATATCACGGCGGGGAACACCAGATATGGGCTTCACACATTGTACCCGTGTGGGGAATTGAACCTGGATCTTCAGCGTGACGAGCGAACACTTTAACCACTAGGCCACCCCACCGCCCCATATGATAAGAAATACAATGTGTACAAAAAATATCAGAGCACACAAAGGACAAAAACACAAACAAGACAAAAAGAATGCCAGATTTCATTGCAATCTGCAAGCATTCCGAGATTAATCAGCTTGTTCGACGGTGTACATGATAAAATACATGCAATAAGAAACATGACAGTGTGTAGTGCAGGCTTTATGTCATTCATTCGCATCCACTGCATCATGTCATACCCATATATATCAATGTCTAATGTACTGAGTGTTTTGACCCGTGAAGGTTCGGGTTAGAATTGATCTTCAGTAACCCATGCTTGTCGTAAGAGGCGACTAACGGGATCGGGTTGTCAGGCTCACTGACTTGGTTGACACATGTCATCGGTTCCCGATTGCGCCGATCGATGCTCATGCTGTTGATCGCTGGATTGTCTGGTCCAGACACGATTATTTACAGACCCGCGGCCATATAGCTGGAATATTGCTGAATGTGGCGTAAAACTAAACTCACTCACTCACTAATGTGTTTTGTGATGACTGGCAGGATATTTTGTTGTTGTTTATATGATTTGTTTTGTTTGTTTATTGTTTACACTGCACTCAGCATTATTCCAGCTATAGGACATCAGTCTGTAAATAATTGAGTCTGCACCAGACAATCCAGTGATTGACATCGTGAGCATTCATCTCTGTAATTGGGATACGATGTCATGTGTCAACCAAGTCAGCAAATCTGACAACCCGATCTCGCTAGTATCCACTTATGACAAGCATGGGTTGCTGAAGGCCAGTTCTTCACAGATTTGTTTATACGAAGCACAATTTCTGACACATCTGCAAGATTAATTACATCTACCAACATTCTTTGCCAAAATAATGACAATCAATTCAGATGCAAAGTGCAAAGGCATAAATATAGATCTAATACTAGTTGGCCATTGAGCAACATTATAACAGGGAACTATTGGCAAACAACATAAATACACTTGTCTTTTTCTCATAAGGTCCCTTTCCCTCTAGGGTTGATCATTTGAATGTATTTTGTATTTTCACCTTTAGCAGTGATATTGAATATGATTGTATACTTGTGACCCATATTTCAATAAATCTAATTGCTTCAAGAATCTCTGTCCCAGTACATTTGAGAGAGAGATATTTTACACCTGTTTCTGGGTTCATGAAAGATGAGTGTGTAACATACAGTTGTTTATCAATGGTGTTCAGATGGGGTGCAGTTATATTATAAATTACCCAGTGGAATGATTTTGGTGCTAAAACCATATCTAAAAAGTTGGTGGCTAACATGTAAATACTTTCACTGACATTTTGACAATTTGGAGACTCTGGTACAAGGGATCTACAGGACATGATTTCCAGCGTCCTATACTCATAAAAATTGACAATGGACGCAACAAAATTTATAAGAGCATCCACAGGGATGCAGAAAAAGTCCAAATACTTTTTGTAAAAATTCCAATCAACAAAAAGTTATCACTGACTTTGCTACTTGCTGAGTTATGGTATAATTTGCAATTTATTTATGTGAAGTTCATGATACACAATACAATAACAGTAACTGAATGACAACAATATTACTACATAGTAATAGTATTGATGATAATATTTAAGTGTCTGGGACCCCAATTTCGTAGTCCAGGACCCCTGAAAATTAAGAGTATGAGTCCTAGGACCCTCAAATACAGGTATCAAGGTAAATCCCTGTCAGGTTCCATGTTAGGGAGCGTTCATAATTTATGGCAAGGGGGTGGGAGTATGGGGGTGGTGGTGGTGATGATTTTAAGGGTGGGTCACCCATTTTGTTCTGGGGAGCTGGGGGTGGGGGTGGTGGAAGAGCAATTTTGTACACATGTACTGGGGGGGTCAGCAATTTATACATAAAAAAGTAATTTAATATTATGCTCAGAAATTATGGGAAGGGGAGGGGAGTCACTGATTTTGTACATGACATGCATGCAGTGGGGTCACTTATTTTGTACATTAATTTTTTATTATTTTTTTTTGGGGGGGTGGGGTTGGTGGTGGTGTGTCATTCACATTGTACATGCTTCTCCATAAAAATCATCATCACACCCCCAGCTATAAATTATGAACGGTCACTTAGTTGCATCAATACATTGCATCTTCAATGGAGCCATATGTCTGCTGTGGCAGTATCTGTATTACTGCAAATTATATCTCAAAATAATACATAATATGTTCACAACATTCAAACCTATAATTTATTTATTAAAAAAAAGCAAGATTTGCCACAGGGCTCACTCTAATTGTCAGGCATCATTCTAATGCTGGTAAAAAAGACATTACCAAGGAGATCATAAATGTAAGCATGGTGTCCTCCCATTTGTGAGAACTCCCAGTTGTGAGACACATTAATTAATGGTTCAGTGCACACAGGTGGTGCTTCCCCATCCCTACGATGAAAGTGGGAACAGCCCTGTTGCTGAAGAGTACCCGCAGGAGGAATAGTTCATTAATGAGTTAATTAACACAGAAGACATTGTTCGTTGAAGAGCATTTATTGTTTTCAATAAAGAACAAGTTAAATACTGAAATACTGAAAAAGATTATCATTATATTTACACAGAAGAAATAGTTCATTAAATATTTCATTATGATTTTTGATTCACACATTTTGATGATTTGCGTTATTATGATGTTTGTGTCATTATAAAACACTTTTTTACATGGGTCCATATTTGGAGATTTTGACACTTTTCATATTGATCACGAAGTTACCTACACAAAGAGTTTATTTTTTAAAGCCATTTACCTGAGTAGGTTAATTACTTTATCTTTTAAGCTACCTCCACAAGATTCAGTTAAATAGCTAATCCCTAATTAGCTGGGGTTAATCCATTCTATCAGATAGGGGAGTAAGGTGTGTTTTCTTTGCTACTTACCTACTCCACTGTCTCACAACTGGGAGTTCTCACAAATGGGAGTAGACCGTAAGCATTGTTACTGTACAGCAAATTTGTTGCAGAAAAAGACATTTGAAGCAATATTTGAGGCAAGTAAGAGATGTCACCATAAACATTGCCAAAACATGCTAACAAATTCAAGCCATGTAAGTGCAAATTATAAAACTTATAAACAAGCAAATATACGAACAAAACAAAATGTAAGCATTGTTAATGATACAGAGAAAAACAAACAGAAGCAAAATAAAAATCCAATGTACCGTTGGCTGGCCTGTGACCTGTACATGCCCTATAACCTCAGGGTTAGCTACAGAGTTAGGAGTGCCTCCATGCAGTCTATCTACTTGTGCACATTCTGGTGATGCCGCACTTACGCCTGGCACCTCCTCCCTTGAATGGGAGTGTATCAGGGGCTCAGATTCCTCTTCCTCCATTGTTAGACTATCATTCTAACATACTGTGATGCTTCACATATAACTGCAGTCTCCTTGTAAAGTGTCCTCAGGGTCGCCACCTCAACGTGGCCCAGATAACGACATTTGACTTATGTAACTGTCACAACGTAGAGAGCGGACATTTTTCACTTGAACTTGTTGTAGAGACCCGTGCTGTGTCACTTTAATGAAACAGGTGCTTGTCTCATCTGCAATGGAGATATTGTTTTGTATTAAATATACCTACTGCAACAGCTGTGAATGGGACAAAGCACACACTAGGCTCAGATTTAATAAGATCTCCATGACAGCTATTGCCGTGTGGTGCAATATAGGTATCACCAGTTTTCTGGTATTTGTATTCAACATGATTTCACTATTTGATATTACCTTCCTATCACAATGTTATAACCGACAGTAAAGCAAGACGGAACTGATTATATGTCTGTGAAAGCATTACTGTTATGACATGCACCCTTTTCTGAGGTCACTTTCTCTAGTGTAATGACTAGCCATACTTTTAAGGTCACACCCTCTGCTTCAAGTATCATTTACTAATAAGTCAACTTGAAATGACCCACACAAAAAAGAAAGAGCAATATTCTCTGAAAACCTATGTAAATTAAACTGGAAACAAAGCCAAAGTGCTAGAATTTTTTTATATTCTCAGGTTTCCTGTTTAGGTCTGTTACAGGTTTTAATTCCAACTATGTCCCCCAACCTGCATCTTGTTTGTCAAATTGCAGGAATATATGTAATCAATAGCCTATACTAACATTCTCACAGACGAGGCCTGCTGTGCAAGTTTGTTCTTATTGAATATCTGTTTATGATATCCATGATATTAATAATTAAGAGATTGTTTCATACAAAACAAGTTTCTCAGGACCTAAAGGTTCTATGTATAGCAATGTATATTATGTTTACCACAAAAATATAATAGCTGAAGAGCGGTAAACATCCAGATACCATAAAGCCAACAGCAGCCTGATCACGACAGGTCTACATGGGCTACCTGTCATGTGTCTTCAAGACGGTGCGCCCTAACTGCACACCCCTAAATTGTCATCCTATCCAGGGTGTTATGTTTATGCCTTCTAAGGTCACACCCTATGCTTCTAGTATCATGGCTAGTACTGTTACTTTTACACCATCTCCTCTCATGAAATGACTAGACATTGTGTTAGTATCACACCTATCTCTGATGTTATGACAAGTCACAGTGCTAGTGCCCCACCTGCACTTGAGACATGACTAGCTATAGTGATAGTGTCCCACCTGCTCTAGTGTCATCACTAGTGTCCCACCTGCTCTAGTGTCATGACTAGTCATAGTGCTAGTGTCCCACCTGCTCTAGTGTCATGACTAGCTATAGTGCTAGTGTCCCACCTGCTCTAGTGTCATCACTAGCTATAGTGCTAGTGTCCCACCTGATTTAGTGTCATGACTAGTCATAGTGCTAGTGTCCCACCTGCTCTAGTGTCATGACTAGTCATAGCGTTAGTGTCCCACCTGATCTAGTGTCATCACTAGCTATAGTGCTAGTGTCACCCTTCTGCCTTCAGTGTCATGACTAGTCATATTGCTAGTGTCTCACCTGCTCTAGTGTCATGACTAGTCACAGTGCTAGTGTCTGAACTTCTGCTCTAGTGTCATCACTAGTCACAGTGCTAGTGTCACAACTTCTGCTCTACTGTCATGACTAGTCACAGTGCTAGTGTCTTACTTGTTCTAGTGTCATGACTCATCAAAGTGCTAGTGTCCCACCTGCTCTAGTGTCACACCTTCTGCCTTTAATGTCATGGCTAGTCATATTCTGCACTAGTGTCATGACTAGTCACAGTGCTAGTGTCATCTTCTGCACTAGTGTCATGACTAGTCTTAGTGCTAGTGCCCCACCTGCTCTAGAGTCATGACTAGTTACAGTACTAGTATCACACCTTCCCCCTCTAGTGTCATGGCTAGTCATATTGATAGTGCCACAGCTGCCTCTAGTGTCATGACTAGTTATACTGCTAGTGTAACAGGCATTACCTCTGTTGTCATAGGTACTGCCTCTAGTGTCAATTGTCATAGCCATCACTGTCACTACTATTAGTGCTTGATGATGACATGACACCTTGCACTCACAGGGACATTGGTCAACCACCTATGATAACATTTCATATCTTGTCAGTCAGATAACGTACGTCTTCAATATATCAGCCATGTACACTGGATTACCTAGATAACAGTGAAGTGTTGTTATTGCAAACAAATCTCACCCCACGTGACAGATGAGAAAAGCTGTAAATGACCTCTCAGAGAAACATGTCATTCAACACAAGGAAGTAAAGCATGAAACCACACACATAGTATGGTGTGGATTAATTGGTGGTAGTCATGATTTGTTTCTCACACTGAAGACAAAACTTTATCACTTTTCAAAGTAATTTACTAATGATAGTCAACTTAAAATGACCCACACAAAAGAGAAATAATTTAAGCAACATTGCCTGAAAACCTAACATCGGTGACATTAAACGTTATGTCAACATACACTCACTTATACTTATACATCAGTCTACATATGTAAATTAAACTGGAACCAAAACCAAAATTCTGGAATTTTTTAAATTCTCGGGTTTTCCATCTTTAACCTGTCTCTAGTCTCTCGTACAGACCCTGAAGCAAATATATCCAAGAAAGCCCACACAAGTCTAGAAAAAGTGGCATGTCTAGATTGAAGAAAGTCTCAGGGCTCCTTTTCATTATATATATATTTTTTTTACTATGAACTTTTTTCAGTAAAATATGTTCATTTCAGAGACTAGTTGTTAGTCTAACCTGTCTCTTGTTTGTCAAATTGCAGGAATATATGTAATCAATCTCACAGATGAGGTCTGCGTGCAAGTTTGTTATTGCAAGGTTCCAAGTTCTATGTATAGCAATGTATATTATGTTTACCACAATAACAGAATGGCTGAAGAGCGGTAAACATCCGGATAAGGCCAACAGCAGCTCTAATCACGGGGCTACCTGTCATGTGTCATCCTCAAGACGGTGCGCCTTTAACTGCACACCCCTAAATTGTCATCCTATCCAGGGTGTTATGTTTATGCTAAACAACATCTTAGCAAAGCATCATGGTGTGTCTTCGAATACATTTCACAAAGGGTTTTTTCGCGATCAACAAGTGGTCATGTTTTTAATATTATTACATAATAACCGTTATCGTCAACTCACGGTACGACACATTTTATTGGTTCACCGGTCAGCGAGCACCTGTCAAAGGACATACGATCCTCGACAAATAAATTTTGTTTGAGTCTCCAAATTTTCCATCTTTTGTTTTGAATTCGCGCCAAGCTAAAGTACTTGCTTTTCTTTCGCTTTTGTCAGTGATTGGGAAATCCAGGAAATCATTTTTCCGAATTCAACGAGCGAAACTTTATCTTCTAAACCGAGACTGGAATTTCCCATCATTAATACAAAACGCGAGTTTTCATTGGTCGCTGAATGGGGAATTCCCAAAATGTCGGGAAAACAGTCCAATCAAATTTACGTTCACAATTAAATCTTGTCTATTTTGGTCAATTCCTGGAAAGACTTCCCCTAACCCCGAGCAGTTCCACGAACGCACAGAAAGCGCGTCCGAGCAGCGCAAAGCGTAGGAACCTAGGAGTTTGTTGCGGAACAGGTGCGTATTTTAACATCCGCTTGTTGATAAGCTACTAATTGTCTGATGTTGTGGAAATGTTGTGACTCGTATACCGAAATGATGGACCTAATCTGCAATACGACTACGAGGGATGATCGTGGTCCACAACACCGTGTCCTGTCCGAGCGGAGTCGTTTCCAGTATAGTTTTATACGTGTGTCCGTTCTTCTTTGTAATGTGTCGTTGCTCTACACATTGAACAGCAGACCTAACTGTTTTTGCGATGGTTGCATGAGGAGGCTGCTGTTGACACCGCGACACAATTGGAAATATCACATTTACCTAGACAACATGGAGGGTGTTCTCCAACATGTCGCCCCATGCGTTCACCCCTGGGTCATGTTTAATTGTTTACCATACACATGCTCTTGAAAGAACTCTTCCTATATTAATATAACTTACGAGCGTCAAATAGTATTGTATTATTTTCTTGCTAAAATGTTTCTAGGGGATCCTGATGTTTATACCAGGAACATTAATTTATCATTCCAGGGGACACATGCATTTTTTATTGATCTGAATCTGTAACTTGCTTTAGATGGAGATCGATGTAGAACCAAATGAAACGGATGCCCAAACAGAGGACTGTTTGTTGAAGTTGTCAAAAACATGTCTATTTTTAAAGAAACAGTGCATGACTGAAGAAGGAAGTTGCACTTGTAAGCGTATGTGGAGTAGCTAGAGATACAACCAAGTAGCTATCCGTGAAGTGTAGTTCAGGTTTTATATTGTACCAACTCACACTCACCTGAAATACTTTGAGACAGTGCTCAATGCAAGATGTCACAATTAATAAATTTACACATTAATGTTTTGGAGTCACCTGCATAAGGATGGTATGCAGAATTATTAAAAACAAATTTCTAGAATAGCCAAATGTGAGTGAAAGTATATTCAGTACCCAGATACAATTTGTAATAGTTTACAACCAATGAGAAAGGTTTATATTAGTTAATTATCAGTGGCTCAGAAACTTGATATCTTGAACATTGTATAAGTTGGTCATGTTTCAAGGTTACAGCAGATGATTTGTGCTTAAAGGTCACATGCAACGTAAAACACAACTTTGCAGATTCTGATACCTTTTCGGTATTGACTTACCGAAACAAATCGTCAAAAATGCAAATTCAACTTATAAAGTTGAAAAATAACGCGATGAAAAAAACCGCGCGAAATCGGAGTTCAAACGTTTCACTAATTTTCCCCAGACTTTTCTGGGGAATACGGGTTTCAACAGCTGGGCTGCGCTCATAGCACGTGCGCAGTGAAATAGGTTCGCGCAACTTGGAAGCGGGCTGTCTGGTGAATACTCGGTGAAGGCTTTGGTGTGAGCTATTTTTCTAATGTTTTGTTGATATCTCACAGGCGCGAGCTTTTTATATGTTATGACAGTAAATAAACTGTTTATATAATTTCATTTGTCTATTTCACCACACGGTCTTCTTACCGAGTCACTTTCTCAGTTCGATACTTAAAAGCAATGTCATTATTTAGCGTTGACACAATTTCTAACTGTGATATAGATATGTCGCTGTCACAGACAAAACTCAATGTCTTGTTTTATTGACACCTGTGTGTCTGCCTGCCTGTCCGCTAATGACAATATTCAATACACAACTGCGATCACTGACCACATGCAATTTGAACTTAACACCAATCAGGCTATACACCATAAACAAAACGCATTGATTTATGGCCCGAGTTCGGTCTCAGTCACATTATGTAATTACACAGACAGGCAGGTGTGATACTTGAACACATGACATGTTATGATGTCTGTTGATTGCAAAATGTTATACATAAAAAATGAGCATGTATTTACAAAACCCAACATCTCTATATATACACACACAATGACCCGTGAAGACGGCATCTGCTAATGAACCAGCCGTTACACTTGAGTGCACACCCACCCGCTCTGACTGGGTTCGGTATCCCGGCTGCTTCGTTTCGAGGGAGGTAAACCCAAGTACAAAATATTGCACTTTTGATTTGTGATTATGCGCTTATAATTTTGTTTATTTGTTTTTTCATAATCAGCAATGCGTATTATATGTCATGAAGAAGTGATAATTGTGTTTTAATTATGTTTGATTTTTTGGTTGCATGTGACCTTTAAGTGGACTCTTTATGCATGTGTCAGGTATAAAGATGTTTGGTAAAGAAATTTTCATTCCTACGTTTTGGGCTTTCACTACATTTCTCTCTGCCCCTTTCTTCAAACACCATCGAAAAACTTAAACCCAAGCCATTATGGTTAAAAAACCAAATGTTTTAAGATTTAATAAACTGTTTAAAGGGGAAGTGTACACGAATAAATCACATTTATTCTTCTGTGAATCAAAGTGAACTGTTTTAATTAGTTAATACCAATGTTTGAAAATATACACTCATTTTTCTTACATTATAAGTTACAATGTAAGTATAACCCTCAAAATAAGTGCTGAAATGTTATGCCAATATGAAGCCTTTGTTTGCCGAGCTAAACAGGCCAGATTTACCGCCCTTTGATTATGACGTAATTGGTGCCACTTGATTTTAAACTGGTCCACTGTCTAGTCCCAAATCAAAAGATAATAATACATGAAATTAATCACATGAAAAAAGTTCAAAAGAAGCATAAGAACAGAAAATGTAAGCAGCAGGACAGATTGATCGTGTGTGTTTTCATTGATAACCTCACCTCAATGAAAATACCAAATATGTATAACAATGTTGACGTCCGTATGACATCACTATCGGGAAGCAACTTTTTCAAAATGGCGTGTTAACTGACGCGAGTACGCCGGAGTTGTCGAAGAAATTTTCGTTGTTTCAAGCAGCGTATATGCATAAATGTGACATGTAAGTAGTCCGAAAATTCTGTCAGTCTGCTGGTTGTTATTTTCTTCTTGTTTTCATTGTGACCAAGGGAAATAGTCAGAAATTAAGAGCGGTACCGTCATCGTTGTAGCGTCGCGTTCGTCAGTCATGGCGTCCACGCTTTCAGAAACCATGATATGTTGTGATGAATCTAGAAAATCAATCGAATACACCTATTTTATTTAACTATCGCTTGCCACGATACCTTTCCCATGCATGTTCTAAAACTAATGAGCAAGTGTATGCAACAAGTAGGCGAGCGGATACACAGTGTAAAATCTGGGATTGGCTTTCAAACAAGTGGTCCTTTCCCAGCGCGGCATCTGATATATTTCGTTCGATTTCACTGAAACACTTCGAATTGGTGACAAAGTCCATTTGTCAGTTTATTTTGAACTGTATGAGAAATTCAGGGATTCGTGTCAGGAAGATGGTGTTGAACTATATTCAATTGATTTTATGGGCGAAATATAGCCGTCATACATGTGACGTAATTTTATAAACACTCTCATTCTCTTCCCGCAGAGGTTACTTGTCATATCTTCATACGAACCTCTGTTCTAATACGGCCATATTTCCCGGTTCTCGTAAAATCCCCTAGCGGCAAAAGATCGCAACACGAATTATCTCCCTTCTTTCTATCCAATCAGAACACGTGTTACATCGACTTAGATTCAACTTGACTAACACAAGCAAATGTGGGGCCACAAATATCCTCCATCTGCCGGGGACTTGTGTTGATGTTACACACAAGACGTTTAATAGCTAGCTTGTCCGTTGTCAACGAGGGCGATGGAGACGCCACTGATCCGCCATAACATGACTGAGTTCTGTCTAGAAGACACGTTTGCGCATCGCGCAGGGGAAGAGGTTTAGTTTTCTCGAAGCATACGGAAATTACCGAGGCCTTGCGAATGATCACTTTTGAAACAACGTCGCTGATTGCACAACTAAATCTGATTGCCTCCAATCACGAGTCTTGAACGCTCACACCATGAAAGGGCCGTATTAGAACAGAGGTTACGTAGGAAGATATGACAGGAGTAACCTATGTGGGAAGAGAATGAAACACTCTGTAAATAGTGTAAAATGGCTGAAAATTCACTTTGACGTTAATTGTGTTTGCAAGCGTATTTTCCAAAACATTCTCAGCGATTCTCGGTTCATCGTTCAACGAGCGTTAGTGATTTGATCATACAACAACAAAACTACCGCTGATCACAATGATAGGTCTTTTTCTTTTAAATTCAATTCTCCCAGTAAAATTTGACATTTGAATTAAGACACGCAAAACGCAGTGAATGGTGATGTAGTAATGTGTCAAAATTGGCGAGATTTACAATGCATGTAATTTTCAGTATATTTGATCTACAATGAGCGGATGATATAGAAAAACTAATTTCAAACAGAGTTCAAAAGTGCAAATTGCATTTATTTTCGTGATGTACATGGATATGGTATCGATATCAAAGTGAAGGTGGAAGAGGAGGGACATATTGTACGATTTAAGTAGGAATTTTAGTAACAAACGTAGAATGCCGGCACATTCGCCGATGGCAAGCTAGATGTAGTGCACATTTTAGTTTTTGTGAAAAAGATACCGTTGAAAAAGTGACCGACACAGGTTGAATGTTATACAATTTGGTTACGTGGTAACACATTTAGTACAATGTATACGTTTTTTCAAACTGCAACGTCATTACAGTGTAGAACTGATGACATAGCCAGCTGACGGCCAGGCAACAGCTGGATTAAAACAGTATCGAGTCACAAGAACCGCACCTATACCTGCACCACGTAAAATGGGTCTAATAAGGTCTATCGACGTCATTCATTTATCATTTGGGCACCAATGACGTCATTTCCAAGGGACATAAGCCATGGTATGTCTATTGTGGACACAGAACTCTGGGTAAATGTTGAACATATGAATTGATATAACGCAAAAAATAAATTAGTTACTTCTGATATGTGTACGGGTTTGGATATAAAACTACTTGACAAACATTGCTCATGATGAAAAAGTGCAAGACAAAAAGGTTTATTTTCGTGTACACTTGCCCTTTAACTGTAAACAAATTAGTGTTTTAAAAAAACTGTGTATATTTTGTAGTACTATCATGAAAACTGTACAATCTTCCTTGTAAATCATCCCGCCATCCCATGTATTCTCTACAGTATATTTGTACCTCATATGCTGAGTATCTTGGCCTGAGTGTAATATTATAAGTTCTGTTCTGTTCTGGTAAACAGGTTAAAGTCTGTGACATCTGACTCTGGAAATGAACAGCATCACCACTATTGTAATGAAAATGAGACAAAATACAAAGATTGTGCTTGTTGAAAACCTTTCTTTGATGTTTTGTTGTGCTATATTTCTATATGCTTTATATAAATCATTCTCATGTTTGAACAATTAAGCCTGTTTGGAGAAGTGACCTCATGAATCTGGTTTGTGAAACTTGTGCATGTCGCTATAGGGTGTGGCAGAACTGTTGAATTAGTTAAATGTCATTGTGAAGGTTTTGTGAAGGAGGTGTGTCATTTTTAACAATGATTTTTACCTGGATTTTTCAGATATCCTTTACTTTGAAGCTGGTAAGCAACAAATGATGGCTCTTTCTGATGTATGCATGACGATACTTGTTTTGACTGTAAATTCTGCTTCTTCAGCTACACTGAAGGAGACAGCATAAGCAGTTGCCAGCCATCATGGCCCAGTGGGCTACCATTCAGCAGTACCCTCAGGCAACAAGGCAGATCCAGTCCATCTACTCCAGTCAGTTCCCCATCGAAGTTAGACACTTCTTAGCTCAGTGGATAGAGGACCAGCCATGGTAAGCCATTTACAGCTGTTCTGGGGGGAGTTGATGGAAGGTACAACCCAGATAGCATTCAGACGTTGGCCCAACGCCCGAATGCTATGTGGGAAGTTGTTTGGTCATCTAAGGCGCTGAACGGCAGTGTGCAGAGAGGTACATCAGGAACCTGTGATGGGGGATGAATCTGGTGCTGATCATACGTCTGGGTTTGTCAGAATGACACCCATGAATTTCACAGAAATGGTTCGGACTGGAAACCAACATCTCTCCAGGTTTTCTTCTCAAATAAAGCGGGGTGGTGGGGTACCCTAATGGTTAAGGTGTAAGCTCGTCCTGCTGAAGACCCGGGTTCGATTACCCCAAATGGGTACAATGTGTGAAGTCCATTTCCTGTGTCCCCCGCTGTGATATTGCTGGAATATTGCTAAAACCATACTCACTCACTCAACTAAAGGATGTACTTGACGGGGGGATGTCATTTCGTACAGATGTCCTTCATTATAACCGTGTTATAATGTTATTTGAATACATCGCATGGGATGGGTCAAGGTCATAGCTTTGAAAATGGTTTGTGTACTGTATTACTGCAACCACCAATATAACTATTGATGAAACTAGTAATACATATACATACTTGGATATCAGTTTATCTATGAGCTCAGCTAATCTATTGTCATGTACAGTACTTTATATACTATTAAAATATATGTTTGCATGACAAGTGTTGACAAGTAATAATGACCTGTCATTGATAAACTTATTTGTGTTTTGATGAATTCCACCTCTTTGGTTCATAATCATGTGTTTGACAATATTCTTAATGTACTTGGAATTGATGTTGCAGTTAAATTCACTCTCAGGCTGATGTGTTCATATTAACTCAAGACGTGTTCATAATAGCTCAAGAAGTGTTTGGTGTAGTCATAGGCACATATCTCCAGGTTGGGACATTGAAATTGGTTTTCAGTGACTTGTTAAAATGTCAAGGTCACCTGAATACTCACTTTTTAACTGAAGCAGCCCCTATGTTTGTGTGACATGGTTTAACAGCTGTTCTCGTGTTTCCTAACTAGAATAATTAATCATGTGATTGTCTGAAAGTACATATGGCTTTCATATTCAGGTGGCAGTGGCACTTGACTTTCTGATTAAAACTGGTTTGCACTAAACATGTTTACTTGGTTTGTAAGAAATACAACAAGTGGCAAATGTGATTTGTATCTCAAATAACAAATACAAACAATTATTCATGAATACTGTTTCTTCTTGCATATAATTTCATCCAGATTTTTAAACAAATGATCAAACAGTGTTATACATACTACACACTAGGAGCCGATGTTGGGAATAGTGAAGCCATGTTGGGAATAGTTAAGCCAATGTTGGTAACAGTGGAGCCGATGTTGGTTATAGTTAAGCCGATGTTGGTAATAAACCCATGTTGAAACCAATATTGGTAATAGTGAAGCCATGTTGGTAACAGTGAAGCCCATTTTGGTAACAGTGAAACCATATTGGTAATGGTGAAACCCATGTTGGTAATAGTGAAGTCTATGTGGGTAACTGTGAAACCCATGTTGGTAACAGTGAAACCCATGTTGGTAACAGTGAAACCATATTGGTAATAGTGAAACCCATGTTGGTAAAAGCGAAACCATGTTGGTAATAGTGAAGCCCATGTTTGAAATAGGGAAACCTATGCTGGTAATAGTGAAGCCCAGTTATGATGAGTCCGTTACTGATTGATGATTAATGTTTGTTTCAGGATGAATATCGATCTGGACAATGCCCAACACGAGAGTGTGGCCAGCACCCTGCTGGAGCAGCTTGTCACCAACCTGGCCAATAAGGTACAGGAGTTTGATGGTGACCAGTTCTTCCCCATCAGACTCAAGCTGCAGGAGGCGACAGCAACATTCAAGGTAACAAGGACTAGCCTGATACTGTATGGTGTCATATGTCTGTTGGGGTAGCCCAGCAGTTAAAGTGTTTGCTTGTTATGCTGAAGGCCCCGGTTTGATTTCCCACATAGGTACAAACTGTGAAGCCCATTTCTGGTGTTTCCCTGTCGTGATATTGCTGGAATGTTGCTAAAAGTGGCGTAAACTTTGGACTTTCCTAATACAGCTTAGTTGACACTCTGTGATAAGTCCTCCTTCAAATTTTGGATAAAAAAATCTGATAATAAAATATTTCTAGCATTTTACAGAGCAATAACAAGATGACTTTGCAATCAAACTTTGCCACTTTGCTGAAGATATTGCTTCTGATGTACATGACAATTATTGATCATAAGTTGGTTTTCTGTATTGCATTGTCATGTCATTTGGGAAAACAAAAAGGTTGTCTTAACAAGCTGATTTGGGGGCTTAAATATGCAGAACAGCTAGGACAAATATGTATGCAGAAATCATTATCAAGTGTTCTCTATGTTCATAATGGAATCAAATTGTTTTCAGCAAAATTATGAACAGAACCCCTTCCAGTTAGTCCGAGTCATCAAGAACTGTCTACAAATGGAGAAAAAGCTCATTGAGCAAGCCAAAGCAGTGAGTGTCAGAGTTATCTCCCCTTGATCCACCTTTAAAACAAACCATTGTCTGTCTGTTGTTTTGAATAGAGTTTGCTTACAACATGGCACAACAACGCAAGACATTCGTCTTGTAAACAAATTGCAGAAACATTGATATCTGTAGGATGTTTATTGTAGCTGTATCAACATCAGTGACTTCAATGAAATATTTCAGGTGTAAACACTGGTAAAGCAGAAGATATGAGATTATGTAGTCTATATTTTGTATTTATTTTATTTTAATAGAATAAACAATTGTGTTTTGCACAATTTTTATTGCTTTTCTATTCAAAAAGAGCAACTGAAATTCACTTCTGGTTGCCAGTTAGAGATATGAGACATTTTTAAGTTTTGACTTACTATTTGCTTTAAACACTGCAGTTAAGGCGAGGCTGAGATTCAGCATTTGTTGCCTGTTGACGTCCTGTCCCCCAGCTTATAAAGCAGTCCCCATGCTGTTGTAACGCCTTACTTTGACATAGATTCAGCATTTGTTGCCTGTTGGCGTCCTGTCCCCCAGCTTATAAAGCAGTCCCCATGCTGTTGTAACGCCTTACTTTGACCTACATTCAGCATTTGTTGCCTGTTGACGTCCTGTCCCCCCAGCTTATAAAGCAGTCCCCATGCTGTTGTAACGCCTTACTTTGACATAGATTCAGCATTTGTTGCCTGTTGGCGCCCTGTCCCCAGTAAAGCCCCATGCTGTTGTAACGCCTTACTTTGACCTACATTCAGCATTTGTTGCCTGTTACGCCCTGTCCCCAGCTTATAAAGCAGTCCCCATGCTGTTGTAATGCCTTACTTTGACATAGATTCAGCATTTGTTGCCTGTTGGCGCCCTGTCCCCCAGCTTATAAAGCAGTTATGCTGTTGTAACGCCTTACTTTGACCTACATTCAGCATTTGTTGCCTGTTGGCGTCCTGTCCCCCAGCTTATAAAGCAGTCCCCATGCTGTTGTAACGCCTTACTTTGACCTACATTCAGCATTTGTTGCCTGTTGGCGTCCTGTCCCCCAGCTTATAAAGCAGTCCCCATGCTGTTGTAATGCCTTACTTTGACATAGATTCAGCATTTGTTGCCTGTTGGCGTCCTGTCCCCCAGCTTATAAAGCAGTCCCCATGCTGTTGTAACGCCTTACTTTGACCTACATTCAGCATTTGTTGCCTGTTGGCGTCCTGTCCCCCAGCTTATAAAGCAGTCCCCATGCTGTTGTAACGCCTTACTTTGACCTACATTCAGCATTTGTTGCCTGTTGGCGTCCTGTCCCCCAGCTTATAAAGCAGTCCCCATGCTGTTGTAACGCCTTACTTTGACCTAGATTCAGCATTTGTTGCCTGTTGGCGTCCTGTCCCCCAGCTTATAAAGCAGTCCCCATGCTGTTGTAACGCCTTACTTTGACATAGATTCAAGAAAGCTGGCGAGCTAGGACCACTTCGTGAGATGAAAGTATCTATCCACAGTGTATGATGCTATGTTTTCAGCCAGAGCAGAAACTAGATGCCGCTCCAATGATACCCTCTGTGGGTGCTCAGATTGAGCTGAAGCTGGAGGAACAAGTACAGAGAACTCAGGTACAACCATTCACAAATAGACATATACTGTACATCGCTGTTTATAAAGTTACCAGACATTAAGATCTTCAAAATTCTAATTTATATACCCCATCTATATAGCTATGCTGATTGAAGCACATCACCAGAGACTACACGATCCCTATATTTGCTGTAAAAATGTGTATTGGTTCTGTTATATTTTTATATGATCCTTGATCGTGTAGAACTGTATAATCAGCTCCCTGACTCTTTAAAAAACTCTGACTCTCTTCCATCATTCAAAGCCCTCCTGAAGACCTATCAAAGCCCTCCTGAAGACTTATCTGTTCAACAACTATCTCTGACACTGGACTTTCTTTGCTAAAGAGCTTTGAGCGTGTATTGATGTGTGGAAAAGCGCTATACAAATTATTATTATTATTATTATTATTATTATATAACTCCATCTTGTTTATTGACACTGTGAGACACCAAATTGGTGACAATAAAAGAAACGTTAGTTTTGACTACTGAAGAAACTTGGACATAAATGTCTATGTCCTGTAATTAAATTGCCAATTGTTTCTGTTCCACTTTACCTGGCTTAGGTTGGCATCAACTTGAGTATGTTTATTCATGTCTGATACACGACTTCTCCTATATAATAACAGGATTACAGGGTATGCTTTTGAAAAGCTTTCACACACTGAAGGAAGCAATATGTTTTTGCAGGCAAGTGAACAGACGTTGAAACACTTACAGTCTGAACAGGAGTCCTTCATCATTCAGTATCAAGACAGCCTTAAAATAACTGGTGAGTTGTGATTCCAGTGTAGATTAAACGGAATTCAGAGTCTAACCAAGGCTCAGTTATCTGCAGTTCAGTTTTGATAAGAATGTCCATAAAAAACTTAAAGGTTTGTTGAGATTTATTATTTCACCATGTCTGTATTATGAGACCTCTGGAGGGAGAATTAATTGTTTGTTTGAAATTTCTGGAGGGATAATTAATTTACTTCTTTGAGTGTCATTACAAGTTTGTGTTTAGGCTAAATATTAAAGAGTTCAAATATTCAATAGTGTAATCTTTTCTATCTAGTATTAATGTGAAAAATCTTGGTTCAGTTGTCCCTTATTTAATGACACACCAACTGTTTGAAATCACCCACCCCCTTTACAATGCCTTATTGTAGCTAGTGTTAGTGTTAGTAGCTACACCAAAAGTTGCCCATATTAATAATAAAGAAAGAACAAAAATATTGATCAAATTCTAAAAAATGATTTCACTATAAAGAAAGTAACAGACTGCCTACCACTCAACGTGAAGTGCCTGAAGTCAACAGTGGCCGTTGCGGGTGGCTGTGTGCTGAGAAATTTGTCCAATACATTTTTAATCTGCAGGCATTTCGTTTTGAAGTACTTAAACTACTTAAAGTTTATATATTTAGAAAACTGAACATTTATGCATTCCATATATAATTCAAATGACACGCAAATCATACTTGGGAAATAGTTATTGCAAGTTATATTTAGGGATATTACTCTCCTGTGGAATGGGTTCAGCATTTAGAGGATTAAGGAAGAATTAAAATCTTCTTGAGACATATAAAGGGAGAATTATTGGTTTCGGTCTTACAGAGTGAGATTTCTTTTAGACGTACAGAGGAGAATAAATTGTTGGTTTCTGACCTATGAAAGGAATGTTGCTTTCATGTTTGAAACACATAATTGAAGAACTTAATCTGTGATGTTTTATCTGTTGGATGATTTTAGCTCAGATCCAGCAGTTACAGCCCCAGCCCCGGACAACAGAGCTTGTCGCAAAGGAGGCGTTGTTGCAGAAGGAGAAGGTGGAGGTGGAGGTGCAGTTGACTCAGAAAGCCCAGGAGCTGCTACAGCACAGAATTGTGAGTCACATGTTACATTCAACAGAGACAGGCCAAACATTGAATAGGAAGTACATACAAGAGAATGACACTCATGTATGAGGGATGATCCATGTATCCAGCATAGAAGGTCCATATATTCAAATAGGTTATCAAATTCAACACAATTACATCAATGCATTCATCATGGATGCTCTTTACATTCAATAGTGAAAGTTCCCTACATTAACAAAGATGGTCCATACATTCATCAGATATGACCCATGTGTTTTATAGAGATGGTCCATATGTTTAACAGACATGGTCCCATGAATTACTAAAAGATGGTCCATACATTCATTAAATATGACCCATGTGTTTTATAGAGATGGTCCATATGTTTAACAGACATGGTCCCATGATCAAGATGGTCCATACATTCATCAGATATGACCCATGTGTTTTATAGAGATGGCCCATATGTTTAACAGACATGGTCCCATGAATTACTAAAAGATGGTCCATACATTCATTAAATATGACCCATGTGTTTTATAGAGATGGTCCATATGTTTACCAGACATGGTCCCATGATCAAGATGGTCCATACATTCATCAGATATGACCCATGTGTTTTATAGAGATGGTCCATATGTTTAACAGACATGGTCCCATGATCAAGATGGTCCATACATTCATTAAATATGACCCATGTGTTTTATAGAGATGGTCCATATGTTTAACAGACATGGTCCCATGAATTACTAAAAGATGGTCCATACATTCATTAAATATGACCCATGTGTTTTATAGAGATGGTCCATATGTTTAACAGACATGGTCCCATGATCAAGATGGTCCATACATTCATTAAATATGACCCATGTGTTTTATAGAGATGGTCCATATGTTTAACAGACATGGTCCCATGATCAAGATGGTCCATACATTCATTAAATATGACCCATGTGTTTTATAGAGATGGTCCATATGTTTACCAGACATGGTCCCATGATCAAGATGGTCCATACATTCATCAGATATGACCCATGTGTTTTATAGAGATGGTCCATATGTTTAACAGACATGGTCCCATGAAAGATGGTCCATACATTCATCAGATATGACCCATGTGTTTTAAAGATGGTCCATACATTCATTAAATATGACCCATGTGTTTTATAGAGATGGTCCATATGTTTACCAGACATGGTCCCATGATCAAGATGGTCCATACATTCATCAGATATATGACCCATGTGTTTTATAGAGATGGTCCATATGTTTAACAGACATGGTCCCATGATCAAGATGGTCCATACATTCATTAAATATGACCCATGTGTTTTATAGAGACATGGTCCATATGTCCATACATTTTATATCAGACATGGTCCCATGATCAAGATGGTCCATACATTCATCAGATATGACCCATGTGTTTTATAGAGATGATCCATATGTTTAACAGACATGGTCCCATGATCTAAAAGATGGTCCATACATTCATCATTCATTAAATATGACCCATGTGTTTTATAGAGATGGTCCATATGTTTACCAGACATGGTCCCATGATCAAGATGGTCCATACATTCATCAGATATGACCCATGTGTTTTATAGAGATGGTCCATATGTTTAACAGACATGGTCCCATGATCAAGATGGTCCATACATTCATTAAATATGACCCATGTGTTTTATAGAGATGGTCTATATATTTACCAGACATGGTCCCATGATCAAGATGGTCCATACATTCATCAGATATGACCCATGTGTTTTATAGAGATGGTCCATATGTTTACCAGACATGGTCCCATGATCAAGATGGTCCATACATTCATCAGATATGACCCATGTGTTTTATAGAGATGGTCCATATGTTTAACAGACATGGTCCATCTGTTCAGTTGTAGTCCATTCTTTCATCTGCTATGGTGGATGTTATATGAAACTGTCATGTATCCCTGTGTTTACTGACCCGTGTCGTGTGGCTGCAGGAGATTGCCATCTACTACCATCAAACCCTGGTGGGGCTGCAGGAGCTCCAGAAGCAGGTGCTTGACACGGAACTCATCCAGTGGAAGAGGCAGCAGCAGCAGGCTGGCAATGGCGCCCCTCTCAATGAAGGGCTGGAGACACTGCAGAAATGGTCTGTTGATAATAATCTTTTGCTTTGTGTTTGTGATTCAATGTTCAACATTCCAGCAAAATTCCAGCTCTATGGCCTTAAGTCTGGACTAGGCAAACTGTGGCTGATGTGGTGCGTAACGACCCATTTTGGGTTTGAAGGTACCGACAGTGTACTCGGTCTCTACACCACATCTGGGCCTTGATTTTTGAAACGTTCGTAGCCCTACCAACTTCTTAAGCCCATTCTTAGCACATTGGCTATGATCAAAGTTAAAATTTCTTAGGGCTACGAACGTTTCGAATATCTAGGCCCTGGTGTTTCAGTTATTGGTACACTGACTGACTGACTGAGTTCGGTTTTATGCCGCTTTTAGCAATATTCCAGCCACATCATGGCGGGGGACACCAGAAATAGGATTCACACATTTGTACCCATGTGGGGATTCGAACCCGGATCTTCGGCGTGACGAGCCAACACTTTGACCACTAGGCTACCCCCGCCCCTTATAGGTACACAGTGAGAATTCTGGGTTAGAATAGGTAACCAACAACTGATACTTGGGTCATATGTGGTGACCTGGGGTCAGATTACAGTCACTAAGTCGGGCTACCCAAACTATTTTTACAACAAGCATTGGTTTTATAGGGGTCAACTGGGTCTTACAGGGTACCACATCTGGTGTTTCTGAGAATTCTGGGTTAGAATATGTCACCAATAACCGATGCTGGTCATAGGTCGTGACTAGGGGTCAGATTTGATGGTTTATTGCATGTTATTCTACCACTAAGGTGTGAGATATTGCTCATTATATCCCTCTCTGGTTTGTCCACACTTGACTTAGTCGCATGGTTTACTGCCCAAGAACTTGGGTCACACCTAGAAGGTTGTAAATGTTTTTACTTCTTGACCAGGTGTGAACTGTTGGCAGACCTCATATGGCAAAATCGGCAGCAAATAAAAAAAGTGAACTTGTTGAGGGCACAGCTTCCAATTGACCTCCCTCCAGGGACCAAAAACCTGCTCCCAGAGCTCAATGACAACATTACAGGACTATTGTCATCACTTGTGACGAGGTAGGTTGACATCGCAGGGTTACTCTTGTCACTTGATTTCCAGATTTACAAACGCTGTGGCTCCCATGACAAAGAAAAGATGGCAACTTGATTGTTATGTGACTGCCCAGTTGAACAGCATTGACTCACAGTCAAATTTAGACTTTGCAGTAGCAGGGTTGAAATTAACCATACTGAGGCCAGTAGTATCCACACAGGACATTTGTGTGACTTTGTGGATTATCACTTTGGACTTTTGATAGGCGAAATCTTTAGCAGATAATTTTTGTGTACTGTTGAAAGTATGCAATAGTGTCTTGGCTTGTTTAGGGTGATTGGTAACTGGTTGATTGGTATATGTCTTCACATTTGAATGACATTTTAGTGCGTTTGCCGCAAAATCATACCGATGAAACGGCAAATAAATATACTTTTGTCTTAAATGGCATGAAATTTAATACTTTTACTCTAAAAATCCATTTTGCAGCACCTTTATAGTGGAAACACAGCCTCCTCAAGTATTAAAGAAAGATGCCCGATTTGCAGCAACAGTTCGTCTCTTGGTTGGAGGAAAACTCAACGTCCATATGAACCCTCCTCAAGTAAAAGCAACCGTTATCAGGTGAGGAGTATATGATGTTAAATAGATAAGAGTTATCCCCATTTTATCTTCTTTCAACCTAACTCCAAATACGCACTTGATATGAATGATTTATTTGTGACAAGATGAGAATTGAGAAAGTAGAGTAAAACTCAGAATATGAACTTTTTTATTTCTAGTGAGAAGCAAGCTCAGGACTTACTGAAGAGTGATGTAAAGGCCAAGAATGAGATGAGTGGGGAGATACTGAACAATATCGGGACAATGGAATACCAGTCTAGTTCTGGGCAGCTCAGTATTACCTTCAGAAACATGGTGAGTTGACTTTGACAAACATGGTGACTTGATGCTGAGAAAGATAGTGTGTTGACTTTGAGGAAAATGGTGAATTGACCTTCAGAAACATGGAGAGCTGACCTTTCTTCACCTTCTGCTTCTGTCATTTAATCATGCTGAATATGATGAAGATTATCCTTGTGATGTCTTGGAATGGTGATGGTTACCATGGTGATGTCTTGGAATGGTGATGGCTACCATGGTTAGGTATTGCTCATTATAATGATTATGTGTATAATGATGACAATTTGTTTTCAGCAACTGAAGAAGATCAAGAGGGCAGATAGGAAAGGTACTGAGGTAAGCAGCCATCTTCAATTTTGAACAAAAGGTAACTTTATGAAGCTCTTAACGTCATTGAGTAGATATAGCTGTAATATTGCTGAGTGTTGCGTTAAACTAAAACCAAAGTCTACAGCTGTTTGTGCCCTATTTTCTACAGGCAGTAACAGAGGAGAAGTTCTGTATCCTGTTCCAGTCAGACTTTAATGTAGGAGGCAATGAACTTGTGTTTCAAGTGTGGGTGAGTATCTATGTTTCTGGAGAGAACAGTGTTCTAAGCCTTAATTTGATCCCCACCAAACACAATTCTTTGATGTTCACATGTCAGTCCAAATATTATACCAACCTGTGTATGTGGGGGCGGTGGGGTAGCCTAGTGGCCAAAGCGTTCGCTCGTCACGCCGAAGGCCCGGGTTCGATTCCCCACATGGGTACAACTTGTGAAGCCCATTTCTGGTGTCCCCCGCCATGATATTGCTGGAATATTGCTAAAAACGGCGTAAAACCATACTCAGCCAGTCAGCCTGTGTATGTGATGTTTGTGTTAGCAGGGTCTCATGTGGACATTAGGGCTAAACACACATTGTGATTGTCTTCCTAACATGTCTAACAGTGTTTATTGTAGCTTCTGACTGATTCTCCAGATGTAGAACCAAAGGCTAAAGTCAACAGTCCACACGACGCCATTTCTGTGTCTCTCACTCACTCACTCTCACTCACTCACTCAAAATATTACATAAATGTGGGAATTCTAGCAGACACATGTTTGGAGCATTCATCAGAAGCTCAATGTCTATTTGTTTTTGGGTGGTGGGGTAGCCTAGTGGTTAAAGTGTTCGCTCGTCATGCCGAAGACCTGGGTTTGTTTCCCCACATGGGTACATTGTGTGAAGCCCATTTCTGGTGTCCCCTGCTGTGACATTGCTGGAATATTGCTAAAATCTTCATAAAACCAAAACTCACTGACTCTGTTTGCTTTTATTTACATATCAAATCTTAGCTCAGAGAAGATTCTATGTCGGGTTTGCTTGTGCCAACAAACTTCTGTAGGGAGGTTCCATAAATATACACAAGACCACCAGTACAGCAGAGGTCCTTTCAGCCACTGATCTAGACTATTGACATGGTACAGCTTTAGGGAAGTAACCAGCCAGCCATGGTGGAGGGGCATTTGGCCAGCTGATCATTCTCCTGACAGTTTCTAGGGCTTTGGTCCTGCACCACACTAACCTCAGACAACTAATGTGTCCTTAAACAAGCTCCTGTAGCAAGTGGTTAGAGCGTCCGCCCGGAGAGCGGAAGGTCGCGGGTTTGATCCCCGACCGCGTCATACCAAAAGACGTTAAAATATGGTACTTGTTGGTCCCTGCAAGGCGCTCGGCATTAATGGGTACAACAAGGACTGGTCGGCTCGGAGTGAGTATGATGTGTCTGAGTAGGGTATTCATGCTTCACTGCGGCATGGTATCTCAGTGGGCTAGCACTATAAAACCAGCTTCAGTCTGGGCTAGTACAAGCAGCCACACATACACATACACACGCATACACATCGTCATATGAGCAAAATATTCTCAAGCACGACGTTTAAACCCAATTTTACCTCACCTCCTGTAGCAAGAGCTGTTCCTCCTTTCAACCAGCAATAAATTCGTATCAGTGAAGACTGTACAGTAATGTATTTAATGGGTTATTTTTAAATTAAAAAAGTGTGTTCCAGATTGTAGTGGGAAATAATTACCTGCAATTTACCTGTAATTTACCTGTGGTTGTTATGTTTCAGACATTGTCATTACCTGTTGTGGTTACTGTCCATGGCAACCAGGAATGCAATGCCCTAGCAACCATCTTATGGGACAATGCCTTCTCTGCACCTGTAAGTTGATAAATCAAAGAGTCATTTCCAATGTGTTAGTGCATCAATGGACACTATAAACATGAAAGCTTTGTTTTTGTTTTAAAAACATTTCATATTTAATTCCATAAAACATTTAGCTCAGTGTTTCTTGAATTAAGAATTGATGTCAATGTTCCTTTCTGTTTTTGAATGTTTAGACCTAGAAAGGATTTTCAAATTATAGAATTCCATAACTGCCAGAAAAAATTGCAGTGTATTTGTATGAAAACTTCAACAATAAGAACTTCATTGACTGTTTAGGGGGCGGTTGGGTAGCCTAGTGGTTAAAGCGTTGGCTCGTCACGCCGAAGACCCAGGTTCGAATCCCCACATGGGTACAATGTGTGAAGCCCATTTCTGGTGTACCCTGCCGTGATGTTGCTGGAATATTGCTAAAAGCGGCGTACAACCAAACTCAGTCAGTCAGTCATTGACTGTTTATTTCATGGCAACAAAAAAACTGTAGACAATGACACAAAATCTGTGACATCGTCCAGGGCAATAATGTGGCAATAATTAGTGGGAGGGACTTCGATTTTGTTGCTGATGAAATTAAATGAAACTGTTTGGTTAGCCAATAAAATGGCAAATAATGACTTAAGTTGAATCATGTAAGAAATACAATGCACAGAGATTGTTATGCAGAACACTAGTGAACTAAATCAATTGTCCTTTATGTCTGTTATAACCATGGAGACAGGGTTCCGGCACTGTTTTGTGTCATAAGGGTGAATAAGTCTGATTGAGAATTCAGACTTGCATAGTTTTGTCATCATATCATGGTGAGAGATGTTGGTCATGACTTCAGCCTCTAGCTTGACTGACCAGACCCAGATCCCAGTACATCACGGCTGTGATGAGTTGGAATATTGCTGACTGCAACAGTAACTGCAAGCACAAAGATGCATGGCCTATTGAAATGATGATAGAACATTAGCAGGTTCAAGCCTCATTATGCTTTTCTCCAGGGGCGCAATCCATTTGAGGTACCGGAATCGGTGCCTTGGCCGCTGTTGGCTGAACAACTGAACGTGAAGTTCAAAGCTGCCACTGGCAGAGGACTGACAGAGAACAACATGAAGTACCTGGCCAGCAAGATCCTCGGGCAGAGTGAGGACTACACCAGCATGCCAGTGTCTTGGGCCCATTTTAACAAGGTCAGGGTCACTCTTTAACATATAACTTCTGACACTTTCTAATGTCAATGAAACAAAATTGAGAGATTGCTGATGGAACAGGTCAGCTTTGACTTTGAGGGGCCCAGGTAAGGTTTGACTGTGAGGGGTCTATGTAAGATTTGACTTTGAGGGGCCTGGGTAAGGTTTGACTTTGAGGAACCTAGGTGAGGTTTGACTTTGAGAGGCCCCAGTAAGGTTTGACTTTGGGGGCACAGGTAAGGCTTGACTTTGAGGGGGCTAGGTAAGATTTGACTTTGAGGGGTCTATGTAAGATTTGACTTTGAGGGGTCTATGTAAGATTTGACTTTGAGGGGCCTGGGTAAGGTTTGACTTTGAGGAACCTAGGTGAGGTTTGACTTTGAGAGGCCCCGGTAAGGATTGACTTTGAGGGGCACAGGTAAGGTGTGACTTTGAGGGGCACAGGTAAGGTTTGACTTTGAGGGGCCCAGGTAAAGTCCAAAGCATACTTTTTGATGTTGGGATCTTAAAATGATAAGGTGCTCTGCTATTTACAATGATGCCTGGAAGAATATTTTGTTGATAGAATTGTAGCCAGTCCTCAGTTCCCAAACTTGACATGAAGGATGGTTTGCGTAGGCCACAAATACAGGCTGCCCTGATATTGTTTGAGTATGCTGACTTCAATTTCCAATAACTTGGAGTATCTTCTTGTGATTGGTTTGAATCTTGTACCCAGGAGGCATTGCCAGGAAGGAACTTCACCTTCTGGGAGTGGTTCTACGCAGTGCTGAAACTAACGAAGGAGCACCTGAAGTCGCCGTGGAATGATGGGTAGGTACTGGAGATGTTACACGCTATGTGTGGATGTGCAGAAGGATTACAACATGCGTGTACAGTGTGAATGTATAATGTGTGTGTACAATTTGAGTGTGTTGGAGAGAGTACAATGTATGTGTACAATTTAAGTGTGTTGGAGAGAGTACAATGTGTGTGTACAATTTTAGTGTGTTGGAGAGAGTACAATGTGTGTGTACAATTTAAGTGTGTTGGAGAGAGTACAATGTGTGTGTACAATTTGAGTTTGTTGGAGAGAGTACAATGTATGTGTACAATTTGAGTGTGTTGGAGAGAGTACAATGTGTGTACAATTTGAGTGTGTTGGAGAGAGTACAATGTGTGTGTACAATTTGAGTGTGTTGGAGAGAGTACAATGTTTGTGTACAACATAAGAGTGCAGGAGAGAGCACAATGTGTGTGTACAACATAAGAGTGCAGGAGAGAGCACAATGTGTGTGTACAACATGAGAGTGCAGGAGAGAGTACAATGTATGTGTACAACATGAGCACAATGAGTGCAGTGCAGGAGAGCACAATGTGTGTGTACAACATGAGAGTGCAGGAGAGAGCACAATGTGTGTGTACAACATGAGAGTGCAGGAGAGAGCACAATGTGTGTGTACAACATGAGAGTGCAGGAGAGAGCACAATGTGTGTGTACAACATGAGAGTGCAGGAGAGAGCACAATGTGTGTGTACAACATGAGAGTGCAGGAGAGAGCACAATGTGTGTGTACACATGACAGGGAGAGTATAATGTGTGTGTACAACATGAGAGTGCAGGGAGAGAGCACAATGTGTGTGTACAACATGAGAGTGCAGGAGAGAGCACAATGTGTGTGTACAACATGAGAGTGCAGGAGAGAGTACAATGTGTGTGTACAACATGAGAGTGCAGGAGAGTACAATGTGTGTGTACAACATGAGAGTGCAGGAGAGAGCACAATGTGTGTGTACAACATGAGAGTGCAGGAGACAAGTACAATGTGTGTACAACATGAGAGTGCAGGAGAGAGCACAATGTGTGTGTACAACATAAGAGTGAGGAGAGTACAATGTGTGTGTACAACATGAGAGTGCAGAGAAGTACAATGTGTGTGTACAACATGAGAGTGCAGGAGAGAGTACAATGTGTGTGTACAACATGAGAGTGCAGGAGAGAGCACAATGTGTGTGTACAACAGAGTGTACAACAGTGCAGCAGAGAGAGTACAATGTGTGTGTACAACATGAGAGTGCAGGAGAGGAAGCACAATGTGTGTGTACAACATGAGAGTGCAGGAGAGAGCACAATGTGTGTGTACAACATGAGAGTGCAGGAGAGCACAATGTGTGTGTACAACATGAAGAGTGCAGGAGAGAGTACAATGTGTGTGTACAACATGAGAGTGCAGGAGAGCACAATGTGTCAAGTACAGAGTGCAGCAGAGAGTACAATGTGTGTGTACAACATGAGAGTGCAGGAGAGCACAATGTGTGTGTACAACAGAGTGCAGGAGAGAAGCACAATGATGTGGAGTGCAGGAGAGAGTACAATGTGTGTGTACAACATGAGAGTGCAGGAGAGAGCACAATGTGTGTGTACAACATGAGAGTGCAGGAGAGAGTACAATGTGTGTGTACAACATGAGAGTGCAGGGAGAAGTACAATGTGTGTGTACAACATGAGAGTGCAGGAGAGAGTACAATGTGTGTGTACAACATGAGAGTGCAGGAGAGAGTACAATGTGTGTGTACAATGTGAGAGTACTGGAGAGAGCACAATGTGTGTGTACAACATGAGAGTGCAGGAGAGAGTACAATGTGTGTGTACAACATGAGAGTGCAGGAGAGAGTACAATGTGTGTGTACAACATGAGAGTGCAGGAGAGAGTACAATGTGTGTGTACAACATGAGAGTGCAGGAGAGAGCACAATGTGTGTGTACAACATGAGAGTGCAGGAGAGAGTATAATGTATGTATACAACATGAGAGTGCAGGAGAGAGTACAATGTGTGTGTACAACATGAGAGTGCAGGAGAGAGTACAATGTGTGTGTACAACATGAGAGTGCAGGAGAGAGTACAATGTGTGTGTACAACATGAGAGTGCAGGAGAGAGCACAATGTATACAACATACAACAGAGAGAGTACAATGAGAGAGTACAACATGTGTGTGCAACATGAGAGTGCAGGAGAGTACAATGTGTGTGTACAACATGAGAGTGCAGGAGAGAGCACAATGTGTGTGTACAACATGAGAGTGCAGGAGAGAGCACAATGTGTGTGTACAACATGAGAGTACAGGAGAGAGCACAATGTATGTATACAACATGAGAGTGCAGGAGAGAGCACAATGTGCAGGAGAGTACAATGTGTGTACAACATGAGAGTGCACAGGAGAGTACAACATGTGTGTATGTGTACAACATGAGAGTGCAGGAGAGAGTACAATGTGTGTGTACAACATGAGAGTGCAGGAGAGTGCACAATGTGTGTGTACAACATGAGAGTGCAGGAGAGAGTACAATGTATGTATACAACATGAGAGTGCAGGAGAGAGTACAATGTGTGTGTACAATGTGAGAGTACTGGAGAGAGCACAATGTGTGTGTACAACATGAGAGTGCAGGAGAGACTATCATGTGAGAATGATCTGTGTCTTGTTTTGTTGCTTCCAGATCAATCATCGGCTTCATCAGCAAGTTTGAGGCCCAGGAATGGCTCCTCACCAAGCCCAATGGAACATTCCTCCTGCGATACAGCGATTCTGAAATGGGTGGCATCACCATTGCCTGGGTAGCTGACAATGGCAAGCTTGGTAAGTTTGTTGCTCCACCACTGCGTCAACTATGTGCAAGCCTTTGTTGCTCATCTTTCTTGTAGATGTGCCGCTCACAGTGTCTGACACCTGAAATCAGATTTTCCTGACTCTGCAATTCTGTCACTTGTGGCCAAAATGATGAACATTGTCTTTGACTGCCAGTTCTGAGAAAGGTTTTTGTTTTTTTAACCTTTTATTTTTAAAATTGCCATTTTTTAAATATTACAAAAAGCTGTCTGCAACACTTCCAACTCACATGTTGAATCTCCAGTTTTATAAAAACACCCAACATGGCAAGACTTTGTTGTGACTATGTATTCAGCAGTTGGTTTTGGGCGACCCATGCGTGCGTCATGCGTCCCGATTCTTGTTAATGCGATATCTCATGAACTGTTGTACCCAATGTCTTCAAATTTGGTGACAGCCTACATGGGGGGATTACGCAGATACCAGTTGGTTTGGGTGACCTTGACCTAATTTTCAAGGTCACCACAACACTGACCACTTTTCAAACTCTTGTTAACGAGATATCTCATGAACTGTTGTACCCAATGTCTTCAAATTTGGTGACAGTCTTGCACAGACAAGTCGATTTGGGTGACTTGCCTACAAGGTCACCACAACACTTTGACCATTGTTAGCATTGATATCTCATGAACTGTTGTACCCAATGTCTTCAATTTTGGTGACAGCCTACATTGGGGGGATTACACAGACACCAGTCGATTTGGGTGACCAAGGTCACCACAACACTTTGACCACTTTTCAAACTCTTGTTAACGAGATATCTCATGAACTGTTGTACCCAATGTCTTCAAATTTGGTGACAGCCTACATTGGGGGATTACACAGACACCAGTCGATTTGGGTGACCTTGACCTTATTTTCAAGGTCACCACAACACTTTGACCACTTTTCAAACTCTTGTTAACGAACTGTTGATATCTCATGAACTGTTGTACCCAATGTCTTCAAATTTGGTAACAGCCTACATTGGGGGATTGCACAGACACCAGTCGATTTGGGTGACCTTGACCTTATTTTCAAGGTCACCACAACACTTTGAACACTTTTCAAACTCTTGTTAACGCGATAGCTCATGAACTGTTGTACCCAATGTCTTCAAATTTGGTGACAGCCTACATTAGGGCATTACACAGACACCAGTCGATTTGGGTAACCTTGACCTTATTTTCAAGGTCACCACAACACTTTGAACACTTTTCAAACTCTTGTTAACGAGATATCTCATGAACTGTTGTACCCAATGTCTTCAAATTTGGTAACAGACTACATTGGGGGATTGCACAGACACCAGTCGATTTGGGTGACCTTGACCTTATTTTCAAGGTCACCACAACACTTTGAACACTTTTCAAACTGTTGTTAACGTGATATCTCATGAACTGATGTACCCAATGTCTTCAAATTTGGTGACAGCCTACATTGGGGGATTACACAGACACCAGTCGATTTGGGTGACCTTGACCTTATTTTCAAGGTCACCACAACACTTTGAACACTTTTCAAACTCTTGTTAACGCGATAGCTCATGAACTGTTGTACCCAATGTCTTCAAATTTGGTAACAGCCTACATTAGGGCATTACACAGACACCAGTCGATTTGGGTAACCTTGACCTTATTTTCAAGGTCACCTTGACACTTTGACCGGCTTTCAAACTTATTTAAACGTGCTATCTCATAAAACATTGCACCCAATGTTTTCAATGTTTCACTTGTAAGTGACCAAAAAATTAAAAGTAGTAAATATAGATATTCCATTCTTTAGCGGCGGGGGACATTGTCATATCAGTGGCAAACACTTGTTGTTCTTAGAAACCCATTTATTCTTATGATAGCGTATAGCCATACAATACAGCCAGCTTAGGCGATATCCATATCACGCTCCCATTTCTGTATGACATGGCTGCCAGATCTACTTTTTTCAATGTCGGCAGTACTACATTTGAAAGTTAGTGGGATCTGAGTGTTCCAAATGAAATCTTTGAAACATATTAGTTGGTTTGTGTCAAATAGTATTCTGTTTCGTTTCCTTTGTGATCAAGACCTGGCACTTGATTGATGATATCAGGCGGTGGAATACAGTCTAGTTCTCTGAACTTATTTATCCCCTAATATGACATCTTTATGTATTAAACTAGATGGTATCATAGTGAAAAAGAAATGAGTTCGAAGAACAAGATGTTTCTCGCCTACCATGACATCTTCAAGTTCAATACATATTTTCAGTAGTATGGCGTTATAAGTATTTATGTTCGAACAAACTGACCTTACCTGGACATATGCTGGAAGTGTAATATGTATGACTCTCTCTTATCAGAGGTATGGAACTTGGCTCCCTTTACATCGAAAGACTTCTCCATCCGAGGTCTGGCCGACAGAATCAAGGACCTGAACAACCTGGCTTTCCTATATCCAGACATACCAAAGAATCAGGCATTCTCCAAGTACTATGTGTCAAATCCAGGTAAATATAACACAGTCCTTGTTGGAATAACCATTAAATGATAGTGAACAGTTTTGTAGCAGTTGAACATAGTTTGACGATAAAGTGGGTTAGCCCAGTGGGTTGGCGTTCCACTATCACATGCTGGGTTGGCGTTCCACTATCACATGCTGGGTTGGTGTTCCACTATCACATGCTGGGTTGGCGTTCCACTATCACACGCTGGGTTGGTGTTCCACTATCACACGCTGGGTTGGCGTTCCACTATCACACGCTGGGTTGGCGTTCCACTATCACACGCTGGGTTGGTGTTCCACTATCACACGCTGGGTTGGGTTCTGTATGCTTCTTCTGCACCTGTTGTGTTCAAATAGAAATATCTGGCTCTGTATAGCAGATCTCATTCATGATGATGATGATGATGATGTTAAATAATGACTATGTGGTTGAATAATTACATCATGATGATCGTTATGACTTATGTACCACAAGAGTCTTTGTCATAGGTGAATGCAGTTATTCCGTATATTCTCAACTCCCTGGGGAGTATAGAACCTGGCCTCTACATGTTTTGTTTGTGTTACAGAGCAACCAAGTTCGTCTGTAGACGGCTACATCAAACCCACCCTGGTCAATGTCATGTGAGTACCTCCTGCTTACCTTCACTGGGTCACTGGTGGCCCTGTTGTCTTAAAACTTGATGTGCAGAGTTTTGGAACTTAGATGTGCCAGGATATGCTGATATTGAGTTTCAGTCCCAGAATCTCCCTGAATGTGAAAGATCTGTGAGCACATGACTCATGCTAATGTGTGTCACCAAAATAAAGTAAAAATCTACACCTGGCATCATTTTAGGCCAACGTACATATAAAATTACTATTTCCATCTTTTTGTGCGATCATGTAATGCAAGTCAAGTCACTGACAAGTGACATCTTGGCTTTCGCAACCTCAATCTTCACGCTCGGACATAATGTTTAATGCAAAATTATATGCATGAAGCATTTTTGTCACAGGTCATAAAGTTCCATAATTTACATATAGGTAGCGATTTCTTGCTTAATATGTTCAGAATAGCATTATTTTACCCTAAACTTTCGTCTAAATCTAAAAGTTTTTGTTTACGAGGACGGTATCCTTGCTGTAATATGATTGGCTGCCTTAGGTCACGTGTCTGATTTTGACCAATCACGACCCTTATAGCAGACTGTGGCAAAAAAGCGTCATTAGATACCAATCTTTATCCAATAAAATTGCTTCTTACTACTGTGATACTACTCTTGGCAAGGGTACAGTGATATTGTTGATGTTGAGAGCTTTCGAACAATACCGCCATCAAACGATTCGCCTCGCATGTTATTCATACGAAGCTTCGAAAACGGAGGTATTTTCCGTTGTTGTGACATGTTACCGAGCGGAACGCCACTGATATCGGGAAATAGGCGACCATACATATTATTTAAGAAATCTTTTTATAATAATTTTCTGATTACGTAAAAATGAAAATATAAACGAAAAAGGCACGGGGATATAATGACATGTCACAAATGGAAAAAAATCGCCATAGTTTTTACTTCTTTCATGGACAGTAGGATTAGATCTTTCAAATGGTGTGTGAGATGTAGTAGCAATAATGTTTCACAAGCTGATATTTTCCTTCATAGGCTTCATGTATGACCTTAGAGTCTCTGGGATCTTGGTTGACTGGTGTTGAAATGGTTAAGCTATAAACTTCCACATATTGTCATATTGGGCTGGGGGGCATGGGTGTCCAATTGTTTGAGGTGACACAATTTGTCTGCAGTGCTGCAACCCTTTTGGTTCTCCAGTAATCTAACATTCACAGTTTGAATCCTGGTCCACCCTGATTGTTTCTTTGTCAACACCAGAACTACCCAGCGGTTTCAACAAAGTGGAGGCAAATGTTGAATGGATCAAATGATTGCCATATTGTTTTGAGTGTAGTGTGCACCCATGATGCACCACCTTGGTTGGATTCAGTATTTTGGATAAAAAAATACATTGTATCTCTTCATGTATCAATGAACATGTACTAACAAACTTTGTCAATAAAATTTTGAAATTTGAGATGATATGTCTGCAGACACAATGTTTTACAATTTTGATTAATTAAATCTCCTGTTCTGCTAGGTTTTGTTTTCGATACAGAGATTAAGATTGTATTGTCTCGTAAACTAAGCTGGAAATAGCGATCAGCTGTGCACATTTTTCCTCCCTATATGACAGAGATTTAGCTGAAACATACCAAAAAAATCAATAACAAGTTTGCAATGATAAAAAAATGTTTGTCATAAACATTTGGCTCATAACCATCAAAATTTTGTTGACATTAAGTCATCTGCGACAAATGAAACTTTTAATGAGTCAAAGCATGGCGATTATGATAAATACAGTCTTTTTCTATCAACAGAAGTTCAGTAGCGGTAATATAACTCTGGTTACTGTAAACAATGGTGAGTTATTCACACATGATTTAGCTGAATGTAAGAAATAGTGAATAAAAATTTGAATAACATTTATAGAAATGATTAAAACTATAAGTCCAGGTATACAATGAGCTCTTTTTATAACCAACCAGTGAAATTACGTGATTAAATTTCAAATTTAATTAAAGTTTTGTTGGCATGGTATTTCTGGTGTTTCTGGTGTAATGACTTTGCTTCGGGATGCAAACATCAAAATTCAATATGGTGTTTATAATGCACCACCCTCTCTACTAGGGCTGCGCAACAATAGATATGACAACAATACGTATTGCGATACGCTGATCGAAAACCGGTATTTTGACTTGCATTCGGAAAACTTTGTAACACTTGGAAATCTTCGGATATTTCCTTGTTTCGTTGATGCCGAATGTTATTTACATTTATATTTTGTCATGATTAAAAGTTTTTATTAAAACTTAATGAAGCATAGTGATTTTGTTGTGTTTTTGCTTTATATATCAAGCATTAACTCGATTATATGTATTTTTATGTTTAAAAATACTTCTTGCAATATATTGCAATACATATCGCAATATATGCTTTCATATCGCAATACCATATTTCATATACAATAGCTGCGATACCCACCCCTAATCTCTACACAGGTGAGTTGTGTTTGTTATTAAAGAGTGTGTACATTATACACAACAATTATGGTAATGAGAATCTCTAAGCATCAGCAACAGATCATGTGTAGTTCAGACACGACGGTACTCAAGTGAATGCATTTAGTTTTACGCTGCGGGGGACATGAGAAATGGGCTTCACACATTACACCCATGTGGGGAATTGAACTCGAGTCTTTCAGTGTGACGAGCAAACGCTATATCCACAAGGCTACACCACCGCCCTGGTGTACCCAAGAAGCTTAACTATAATTGTATAACATTAGTTTTAGGGAAATAATATATAAATATATCAAACCCTATCAACAAAGGGCAGTAAAACCACTGGCTTATCACAGGTTGAGTTAAAACTAGCTAGCATATATCTTTAAAAGTAGAAAACTATTTCTGGACAATACAATGTAAAATTGGGCTATAGATCGCCAACAACTGAAGGTAGATCACCATACTAGGGACCATGGGGACTTACAGTGCCATTGCTACCTGCATGGACCCTAGTTGGATTTACACCATCCTTTCAGCCGCTGACGATTGTAGGATAGTAATATGGACTCTAGGGACATTGGGGAGATAGGGGCTCAGAGAAGGGCCATTTTAAAAAAGGCTTATTGGTTATGTGAGGAGGCAGTGAACTAGACAGAGGGAAGGAGTGAGCGAACAGTTCTATCTTGATATGTGAGTTGATGTGGCAACTTAAAGGATTGGGTTGTCTGGTGGCTTGTAGGTCATCATGTCCAATATGGTGGAAATGATGCTCATGATATCGGTCACTAGCTTTCCGGTCCAGATTCTATTATTGACTGGCCTTTGGTATTTAGCTGGAATATTGCTGAATGTAGTTTTAAACATCTAACAATCACAAACAGTCCCTAATTATTTGATGAGGATGGTGTATATTTTGAGTATTAGTTTTACAAGCTTTGTATTAGCTAAGTACACGTTACATAGCACTGCAATTTGGTCAGAAAGCCCTGAATTGGAGACAATGACAATGTCATAAAAGACATAGACAGGAATTTCATCTGCCATTAGTGATGTCCCTTCTGACACAGTTTGCTGGACCCTTTAATAGTCGAATCTATTTCAGATATACCGGTGAAGATTTGTGTAATTGTGTTTTTTAGATAATGCGATAAACATACCTTTCATTTTTATAATCATTTTATAATTGTCTTAAGATTAGACCCTTCAGTTGGAGTCTGGCTTGTAGTAGCAGAGATGTTTTACAAGCCGATAATTTCCTTGATAAACTTAAGCTGTCACTCTAGACTTTATGAGAGTTGATATCAGTTAACAGGTGTAAAAGTTTGTGTTGAAAGAG